>NC_062553.1:70570748-71770748 GCF_016906955.1 Phacochoerus africanus
AGAGAAGGAAGAAAGAAGAAAGAAATAAGAAAAAGAAAGAAAGAAAAAAAAAGAAAGAAAAAAAGAGAAGAAAAGAGAAAGAAAGAAAGAACAAGAAAAAGAAAGAAAGAAAGAAAGAAAGAAAGAAAGAGAAGAAAGAAAGAAAGAGAAGAAAAGAGAAAGAGGAAGGAAGGAAGGAAGGAAGGAAGGAAGGAAGGAAGGAAGGAAGGAAGGAAGGAAGGAAGGAAGGAAGGAAGAAGGAAGAAGAAAGAGGGAAGAAAGGAAGGAAGAAAGAGAGAAAGAAAGAAAAAAGAAAAAGAAGAAGGAAGGAAGATGAGAGAAGAAAGAGAAGAAGGAGGGAGGAAGATAGTAACTGCTACCTTTTTCTCCATCAAAATTGCCCTTACAGGAGCTCCTGCTGTGGCGCAGTGGATTAATAACCTGGCTTGTCTCTATGGAGGCACCAATTGGGTCCCTGGCCCTGCTTAGTGGGTGAGAGGATCCAGCGTTGCTGCAGCTGTGGCATAGGCCAGCAGCTGTGGCTCAGATTCAATCCCTGGCCCAGGAACTTCCATATGCCATGTGCAGCTGAAAAAAAAAAAAAAAATCAGAATCACCCTTGCAAAGCCCTGCTTGTCATTAGCCCAAATTTCAACCTACATCCTCTCTCTGGGGACAGTCCTTGAGCACTAGGCTCATAAAGCTTTTTTCTATCACTGCCCCTTAAGCGTGGCTTTCAAGTAGCCTCCCCTTTACCCACCGATCATAAACCCTCTTCTCGGTCCAGGCATTTTTCCTTGTTTTGTTCTCTATTCCTTGGGCCAGGGTCACATAACATGCTGACCGAGGTTAATTACTTCATAAATGCCTCCACTTTCCTGATGCGCAGTATGACTTTTATCACCTTCTGTTCAAAAATGAGTTGAATTCATTACTAGGGTTTTGTGCATGAAGGTCAGTTAAACTTCAAATTCTAGGCCAAGAGACAAGGAATTAAAAACAAAACAAAACAAACAAAACAAACAAACAAACAAACAAACAAAAAACACCTACCTTGTTACTGTTGAAAGTTCTCTCCGGAACATACCAGACTCAGCTCTGTCTCCTCCACTTCAACCTGTCCAGCAAAATACGTCTGCAGCCTGAAGGGGCCAGAGTCTCTTGCCCTCTCTTCCCAAGGCACCTCCTTCACTCTCACATCCAGCCAATTAAGTCACTCAGTAGAAAAGCATCCACTGTGGGTCAGGTGCATTGCGAGCCCCCGCGCACATCAGACTAAATAAGACTTGTCTCTGCTCTCAGAACGTGCCATGCAATTAGAGAACAGAAAACTAAATCAACATTTCTTTTTTTTTTCCCCCGCTGTACAGCATGGGGATCAAGTTATCCTTACATATATACATTCCCCCCCCCACCCTTTGTTCTGTTGCAATATGAGTATCTAGACATAGTTCTCAATGCTACTCAGCAGGATCTCCTTGTAGATCTATTCTAAGTTGTATCAATAAAAAAATCAACATTTCTTGTAAAGTAGGATAAGTAGAGTAATAGTAACAGTAACAAGCACGATAAGTAGAATAATAGTAACAGTAACAAGAATCTTGACAAGTGCTGAAACTTGTTGAATGTGTGCTGTGTCCCAGCCACACCTTACTGTTCATGTATTAATCACGTATTTAACTCATTCATATATTAAATTAAACAACACTCTGAAGGCAGATAATAGCATTATCTCTTTTACAGGTGAGACAAAAATGAAGCACAGAGAGATGAAGTCCTTTGTCCAACTGGCTGATTAAGGGTCCAACTCTGATTTGACCCCAGATACATACCCTGAAGCATTTAAAACAGACCAAGTGACCCAAGATCCGCTCCTTAACTCTCTACCACACACACACACACACACACACACACCTCTATAACCTCTGTTCCTGACTTGTTGGCCATCTCTTCGATGGTATATACTGAGTATTTGCTATGAATCATATGCTATGCTGGACATGCAAAATGTCTGTCCCCAAACCCTCCAGGTTTTAAAGGAGTAGAGAGCCAGGTAAAGATGTACTAATAAAATGGTACGCTTGGTGCTATAAAGAAAAGGTATAAATAAGGCTACAGAAGAAGCAGAGGGCAGGGAGTGGGCATGGCATCCATGGTAAGTGCTGGCGAAGAATTTGCCCAGGCAGCATTTGCACAACAAGAAGCCAAAAAGATTTCTGAAAAGGCTTTCAGGACAAAAGTAATACTGCATCCCTTTTCTTTAGGCAAGACTCTTTTTTTCCATCAAAACCATCCAATCTTCTTCCATAAATCTCTTCCTTAATATTTGTGATTATTAATTTCATGTATCAACTTGACTGGGTCACAGGGTGCTCAGATATTTGGTTAAACATTCTCTCTGGGTGTGTCAGTGAGAGTGTTTCTGGATGAGAATAATGTTTGTATCCATAGACTGAATAAAAAGGACTGACACTTCCCCTGGGCTCAGAGCACAACTACTTGGTGTTGTCTCTGCGATGGCTCTGGTTCAATCCCTGGCACAGGAACTTCCATATGCCACGGGTATGACCACATGTTTTCTGGAGTTCTTTTTGTGCCTCAGCAGGTTAAGAACCCGACGTGAGGATGCGGGTTTGATCCCTGGCCTTGCTCAGCAGATGCCTTGCTCAGTGGGTTAAGGATCCAGCATTGCTGCAAGCTGCGATGTAGGCTGGCAGCTGCAGCTCTGATTCAACTCTAGCCTGAAACTTCCATATGCCACAGGTGCGGGCACTGGTTAAAAGAAAATAATAATAATAATTATAAAGAAATAAGGAGGATTGGCCTCCCCAGTGTGGGTGGCCTCATCCAATCCTTTGGAGGCCTAAATAGAGCAAAGGGAGGCAAGGGAGAATGGGGTTTCTCTCCCTGTGTTCCTGTTTGCAGGCTGGGACATCTGTCTTCTGCATGTGGCTTAGAACTACACACACTTGGAGTTCCCGTCGTGGCGCAGTGGTTAACGAATCCGACTAGGAACCATGAGGTTGCGGGTTCAGGTCCCTGCCCTTGCTCAGTGGGTTAATGATCCGGCGTTGCCATGAGCTGTGGTGTAGGTTGCAGACGCGGCTCGGATCCTGCGTTGCTGTGGCTCTGGCGTAGGCCGGTGACTACAGCTCCGATTAGACCCCTAGCCTGGGAACCTCCATATGCCGCAGAAGCGGCCCAAAGAAATAGCAACAAGACCAAAAAAAAAAAAAAAGAAACTACACACACTTGGTCTCCAGCAGGAGATTCCAGCCTACAGACATCAAACGGTGGAAACTCTGAGCCTCCATAATCATGTGAGCCAGTCCCTCAGAGTAAATACTGCTGGTTCTGTTTCTTTAGAGAACCCAGGCAATGATCAATGTTATTCTGATCACCCTTTTCCTGGTTCTCCTTGGTCCTTGCTTTCGCACATCAAAAATGCAGATGCTAGACTGTGGGAGTGTCCCCACAGGAACACCGTGAGTCGTCCCAGGGAGAAACCACATAATTCAGTATCCTCTCCCTTTACTGACCCCGGAGTCACTGGAAAGATGTGGCTGCTTGCAGGCTGGACTAGGATTTCCCAGCACCTGGCAGCAGCTGGAGGGAGGCTCATCCTTCGACGGTTGTGTGTTCTTTCTGGCAGCATCACAGACAGACACACAACACAACTGAAAAATGGGCAGAAGAACTGAAGAGACATTTTTCCAAAGAGGAAAAGCCAGATGGCCAACAGACACATGAAAAGATGCACAACAGCCTGAGAGAAATGCAAATCAAAACCACAGTGAGATATCACCTCATAGCTGTTAGAATGGCTGTTATCAAAAAGAACACAAACAGCAACTGTTGGCAAGGATGTGGAGAAAAGGGAGCCCTGGTACACTGATGGTGGGAATGGAAATTGCTTCAACAATGAGGAAAGCAGTGAGGAGGTTTCTCAAAAACTCAAAAACAGAACTATCATATGACCCAGCAATTCCACTTCTGGCAATATATCCAAAAAAAACCCCCCAAAACACCAATTCAAAAAGACCTTCAAAAAGACCTAAAGACCTTCCTCAATGAACTTTTTTTTTTTTTTTGTCTTTTTGCTATTTCTTGGGCCGCTCTGGCAGCACATGGAGATTCCCAGGCTAGAGGACGAATCGGAGCTGTAGCCACCGGCCTACACCACAGCCACAGCAACGCGGGATCCGAGCCACGTCTGCAACCTACACCACAGCTCATGGCAACGCCAGATCCTTAACCCACTGAGCAAGGCCAGGGATCGAACCCGCAACCTCATGGTTCCTAGTCGGATTCGTTAACCCTGAGCCACGATGGGAACTCCTCAATGAACTTTCAATGGTCTTCTCGGAGCATCTTTCTTTTGGGTTGAGATGAAGGGGAAAACCCGACTGGTCCTCCCCTTTAAGAGGAGGTAGGACTCAGCACGTGAATAGACCTCTCCAAAAAGTCCTCTTCTACCCAAATCCTCGGTTTTCTTGTTACAAGTCAACTAATTCTTGGCTATGTATATTTTTCAAATTCAAATCAACATTCTCTCTCATAACTTAGTTATCTCTTTTAATATCCTGTTATGTAACCATTGCTCCACTTCAATAAATAGAAAAGAATGCCTGTGGTTCTCTGATCCAAACATTATTGATTCAGAGCTTATACTGTCCTTTTAACTTAAGACTTCAGTGGATCTTATTTACATTCATTCTTCTTCTATATTCATGAGCTTACTTATCTCTGTAACTCGTAATTCAAATTCCAACTTAGATAAGATCACACCATTGAGGATGTGCAACCAGCCCTCCACGTGGTGGTTGGCTCATGCAGTGAGACGCCAAGAGAGCAAGCTTCTGTTTTACAGAGATTTTCTGAGTTTGCCCTGGAATGCTTCAGTATTACTTCATTTTCCACCAATCAAAACACAAGTTAGAACAATGGGTCAAAGAAAAGCGTGTCCTTGGTTATCCTTGAAGCCAGTAATTCTCAGGGTTCAATGTGTCAACTTCCTGTGAGGTTTCGATGTCTAATACATATCCCAGACCCTGATCGCAGAGCTTCTGCTTTAGTAAATTTCCAGTGAGGCCCAGGATCAAGGATAGGACAGGCACCCAGGTGGCCCTGACACAAGTGTTTGATTTTCAGATCATACTAGGAGAGATGGCCATTCATCTCCCATATCTTCGCCTTTCCTAGGCAGGAGCTGCAAATTACTGTTTGATTATGGTTTAAAGCATTATCATCCAATTCCATTTCCTCTAGATCCAGGAAGGGTGTCCCCTGGTGTTCCAATTGGTCCCACACTGGAGCCACAAGCGCTAGGGGACCATGTAATAAAGCTTCCCCAACCCCTTGCTTTGCAGCTTGTGTCTTGAATCCATGACTCACCTGAACTCTTTTTCTCCCTTTACTTTAGCTGCTTTTGCCCAATTTCTTCTTATGAAGCCAACTGGGTCGATAGGTATTAAGGAAAGAGTATAGGAATTGCCTTTCATCTTTAACTGCCTTTAATTCCTATTGATCCATTTCTGGACACCGGAGCCATTGCCCAGAACTGCCAGTGAGCTTTTCATCATCAGAGGGCATTTGGACTCATGAGGCTACAGCTAGCTTGACTAATTAATTAAGAGAGGGTTACACCTCATTGGGAAGTTTAGCCTTGGGTAGATGGAGGAGAGGGCCAAGCACTATCAGAGTTTCATAAAGCAGTGTAAAATCCTCTTAATGACTCTGACTAGGCTTTGGCTAAAAAATAAGTAAAATTCTTATTTGTCCATTAAAGTTCATTGGTTTGCATTTGCCCTTTAAATTAAAGAAGTTCTGACTCTAAATATCTGCAGCTCTCAAAGTCAGCTTGCCATGGCTACTGATGAAGAGATGGTTCCCTCTCTTATGACCCCCAGAACCCTATGCTCACCATCATCTTTCTCTTTCTGAAATTTTAAAACAAATACCCATCCATTATCATTTGGTGCACAGGTACATCTTATTTCTACTTCTTCCCGAAAGATATCGCCTCCTTTTTATTTTCATTTCTTTATTCCTACCTTTTTTCCCATGCTCATCCCCCAATACATGTGCATGCACACACACGCACACGCACACGGTGGCCACAACACGATCTTCTTGCGCCTCGGCTCTCCAAGACGAAGTGTTGCAGCTCTGCCACAGCAGCAGTGCTCAGAGGGCCAGCATCACCTAACAGAGGATGTGGGACGTTGCTAGAGGGGACAGAGTAGACCCAGTGCTAGACTTGTGAGAATGGCATCCTGCTGTCAGATAACCAGAAGTTGTTAATAGAAATAGAAGGAGATGGGGAGTTCCTATTGTGGCTCAGTGGAAACGAACCCAACTAGTAACTATGAGGACACGGGTTCAATCCCTGGTCTCGTTTAGTGGGTTGAGGATCTGGTATTGCCTTAGCTGTGGTGTAAGTCACAGAAGCAGCTGGGATCTGGTGTTGCTGTGGCGTAGGCTGGCAGCTGCAGCTTCAATTCGACCCCTAGCCTGGGAATTTCCATATGCTATGGGCATGGCGCAAAAAAAAAAAAAAAAAAGAAAAAGAGAGAGAGAGAGAGAAAGAAAGGAAGAAATAGATCGAAGGAGATGGAAAGGAAAGAACAGACACATTTGGAGAAAACTAAAGATTGAAGCTAGGGGTTCTCTTAAGATGGAAACAGGTGCCAGCTCTGCCATCCCAAACAATTGCTGGGCCTAGAAAAAGGTAAGAATTAAAAAAAAAAAAAGCAAAGGCCTATATATCATACTTCTAAATATTGTAAAACCATAACTCAGGCTGAAAGATCCAATAGAGGATTTCCTGCCGTGGCACAGTGAGTTAAGGATCCAGTGTTGCCACCGCTGTGACATAGGTCACAGCAGAGACTAGGATTCAATTCCTGGCCCAGGAGCTTCCATATGCCCTGGGTGCAGCCAAAACAAAACAAAAATCCCATAGAATGTATTTTATCCTCCTAGCTTAACAAATACACATCCACAACAACAAATAAAAATGTGTGTGAAGCTCCTCTCTGTGTACCTGAGTGAGGATGACTGAATTGAATTGTTATTGCACAAGTCTATGTGCTCTGTTGATAGTGGCCCAATGTGGGTGGCCTGGTGTTTGAGGCTGGGGAACAAAATAAAGACATATAATTTATAAATTATTAATATCTATTCTTTAAGATTATTTTTCCTATTTGCCTTGATTTCAACAAAACCACTAATTACATTGTTATAATAGCCCCATAATTTAATGGAAAATATCCACACAATTTAATGGAAAACAATATGAAGATTCCTCAAGAAATTAAAAACAGATTTACCATGTGACCCAACAATTCCACTTCTAGATATATGCCCAAAGGAAAGGAAAACAGAATTGTAAAGAAATAGATGAACTCTCATGTTTACTGCAGCATTATTCACAGCAGTCCAGATGCAGAAAAAAACCTGAGTCCATCAACAGATGAATGGACCATCTGTGATGCATATATAATGGATTATTATTCAGCCATAAGAAAGAAGTGCATACTTCCATTTGCAACAACATGGATAGATCTTGAAAACATTATGCTAAGTAACATAAGTCAGACAAGAAAGACCTGAACTATGTGATATCATTTATATGCGAAGTTGGAAAAAGCAAAACTTGTAAAAACAGAGAGTAAAATTGTGGTTACCAGGGGTTAGAGATGGGAGAACAGGACACCTGTTCTTTAAGGCACAGTATAGTGGATATAGACAACATCAAAATTGCTAAGAGACCAGAAATTAATTATTACAACCAATAAAAAGAAAAGATTTTTTTTTTTTTTAGGGCCGCACCCATAGCATATGGAGGTTCCCAGTCTAGGGGTCAAATCGGAGTTACAACTGCTAGCCACAGCCACACAGGATCCGAGCCATGTCTGTGACCTATACCACAGCTCATGGCAATGTCAGATCCTTAACCCACTGAGTGAGGCCAGGGACCAAACCTGCAACCGCCTGGTTCCTAGTCAGATTCGTTTCCGCTGCACCATGAAGGGAACCCTGAGAAAGGATAATTATGTAATGTGATAGAGATGCTAATCATCACTACAATGGCAATCATAATGCAATATATAAATTAACATATCGTACACCTCAAATTCACAGAAAGACACGTGTCAAAGATATTTTAATTTAAAAAAAGATTATCCACAGAATTTATTGCCAGTGATAATCTGAAGGCTTACAAAGTGAAGCATGATTGTAAAAAGGATAGAGACTGGACTCTTACTGACCTGACTTTAATCACATGCTTACCCTGAACCTATCATAGTGTGGCCCAGAGGATGGAGTACTCTGATTGGTCAGTTCTGTTTCATCTCAACCATCACAGAGCCAGTGTGAAGGTCTGATCCCCTGTGCCCATTGCCCTTCCCCCTTCAATCTCACACATACTACGCAGACTCAAGGAAGACATCATAGAAGATAATCACAGTGAACACCGTAGAGCATAGCTGTTGCTTCTTTTTCTTCCAATTTACACTTAACGGAAGAACCAAAGGGAAAATTGGGGGAAATAAGATGTCTTTGAAGTACTCTTTTGTAAATTGTATCTGTGACAATATTTTTAAGCAGAACATGTAATCATAATAAATAGCTAAAAATTGTGCTTCCTATTTATATATATATAGTTCTAAAAGTAGAAAATCATATAAAGTATATAAAGCAAAATAAGAGGGTAAAAAAAGAGAAAATTCCAGCCAGTGGTTACTTTTAAGGAGAGAACAGAACAGGAATGGGACCAGAAGAGGCACAGAAGAAGTGTTATTAATATTTAATTTCTCAGAGTTCGAGTTGAGGCTCAGCTGGTTATGAACCTGACTAGTATCCATGAGGACGCGGGTTCCATCCCTGGTACATTTATACGTAACCCTCAGTGGGTTAAGGATCCCGTATTGCCATGAGCTGTGGTGTAGGTCGAAGATGCAGCTTGGATCTGGAGTTGCTGTGGCTGTGGTGTAGGCCAGCAGCTGCAGCTCTGATTCGACCCCTAGCCTGGGAACCTCCATATGCTGCAGGTGCGGCCCTAAAAAGACAAATATACAAAAATACACATTTTTTTAAATTTCTTAAGCTGGGGTCTGGAACATGGGTGCTCACTTTATTGATTCTTTATTTTTCATAGATGTTATAAATATTTTCTTATGGGTTTTTAACATTTAATTTTCATTTAAAAAAGAAAATCTAACAAATTTAATTCGAGACTTTTGTAAGTAGGAGTTCCAGGGATTATGGTTTGGCCAAAATAATTGTATTATTTGTAGGAAGTATTTGAGAGGCCCAGTTCTCTGCCTTTTCTTTACCTTTTGCCTTCTGTGTAGCTGCTAGAAGCTGTCCCTGTTAGATGACTAGAGCTAGAATAGAGTTAGACAATGATGGCATCACCTCCAGCCCAGCTGTGACTGCTATGAAATACAAACGGCCCACACGCAACCAGGCACAGCTCTGGGGTCTGTGGATCTGTGCAATTACTTTGAATTTGGGCACAAGAAGGCTCAGAGTGCATTCTCTTCTGCAGATGCCTTCCCAATGCCCCTGTGAATGCCGCCATGGGCCAAACAGACAGCTTCATCCCAGAGGCCTCAGCAGAGACGAGACTGGGCTATGGACTGAACGTTTGTGTCCCACCTCCCCACCCCTGTCCCCAAATTCACATGTTGCAGCCTTCACCTGGATTATGATAGCATTTGGAGGTGGGGCCTTTGAGAGGTAATTAGGGTTAGATGTGATCATGAGGGTGGCTTCTCATTCTGGAATGAGTGCCCTTTTAAGAAGAGACACAAGGAGTTCCCATTGTGGCTCAGCAAGTTAAGAACACAACAAAGCATCCATGAGGATGCAGGTTCAATCCCTGGCCTCGATCAGTGGGTTAAGGATCCGGTGTTGCTGTGAGTTGTGGTGTAGGTCACAGACGAGGCTCCGATCTTGCGTTGCTGAAGCTGTAGCGCAGGCTGGCAGCTGCAGCTCTGATTCAAACCCTAGCCTGGGAACTTTCATGTGCTATAGGCGAGGCAGAAAAAAAGAGAAAAAGAGAGAGAAGATTCACAAGATTCTCTCTTCTTTCTCTCCCTCCTCATCCCTCTTCCCCCTCCTTGTGAGAACATAACCAGAAAAAGGGCTTACCAGGAACCAAATCACCCAGACCTTGATCTTAAACTTTCCAGCTTCTAGAACTGTGAAAGTCTGTTGTTTAAGCCTCTATGGTATTTTGTTAAAGCAACTCAAGCTAACACATTATAAAATCCTTATCACCACCTAAACAGAAAGGGGATGTGTAGCAGCAACAAGTTATATCACAAGATCCATAGTCTTGAAAAGATATAAATCCTCCCTCAATAAAAAAGAGAGTATGTAATGATAAAGTTGGGGTATCATTTCTGTTACAACCATGTGTAGCCAGGCCAGGGATCGAACCCACACCCTCACAAACACTATGACAGGCTCTTAACCCACTGAGCCACAGCGGGAACTCAACAGATTTTTTATAATACATTGCACTTTAGGAATATACATCAGGCTCCTGATGACTGTTTTCTAACTTTGGGTATAACTGCACATCTCTGCACACGTCTTTTCTCCTCTGGAATGACACCTCTGTGCTCCACCACTACCATACCCACCACCATAGCTGGCCTGAAAACCCTCCTTTCTTCAAAACTTGGCTGATAAAGCACAAGCTTATCTATATGATCAGAGCTCGACCTAACAAATATGCATCTGAAAATGCCAAAAGTTAATTTACAAAGGCAAGAAAAGGTTTTGTGTCATGATATATAGGTGATCTTTCTATAAGGTCAGTATAATGATTGTATCATTTTCAAGTACAATAAACTACTGCCCAGAAGATTTTCCTCTGGGAATTCCTGTCTTAAACTACTAGGCTCAACTAATAATTTTATTCTGTGGCCCCAAGTATATTCTCTCCCTTTGTCGCCCACCAAAAAGAAAGAGCCTGTCTCTGTTTAGTAATAGGTTTATTTGTGCCATATTTTAGATCCCACATTACAGGTGATCTCTTACGGTATTTGTCTTTCTCTTTCTGACTTACTTCACTTAGTCTGAGCATCTCTAGTTGCATCCGTGCTGCTGCAAATGGCATTATTTCTTTCAGCAGAAATTGGCACATTGTGAATCAACTGTATTTCTTTCTTTCTCTTTCTTTGCTCCTAGGTGACATATTGGTGTCTTGAATGTCTTAGCATCTGACTCTATTTTGAGACCTTGATCACAGGTCACGACCATTTTACAGCAAAAGTCCACAAGGCATACATAACAGCATATAGAGGAGATAGGAAAATATGTAATGTTTAAATCAGACCTTGTGTCTAACATTTCCTAGAAACATCTAAGTTCTCACAGTTGCTTTTATGTGAATAGTAATTTAGTATTTATCATATTATCATACTCATAGTATCAAGTAGTTTTAAAATTAATTTTAAGATACTATTTTTTTTTTAAATGCCCGCACTCTTGGTACATGGAAGTTCCCAAGACAGAGACTGAGTCCGAGCAGCAGCTGCGAACTACGCTGCAGCTGCGGTAATGCCAGATCCTTAACCCACTGCACCAGGCTGGGGATCAAACCCACACCTCTGCAGCCACCCAAGCCACTGCAGTCAGATTCTTAACCCACTGCGCCACAACAGGAACTCCAAAATACTGATAATTTTTGATGTTTGTCCCCTTAACAATTTTTAAACAGTTCACTATATTATCAGTAGTCAGACAAGAGAGAGCGAATCGCCATTAAAATGAGATGGTATTTCTGCTCTCTCTCCTACCTCACTCCCAAGGTCAAATAAAATCAGGTATTTTTTTGCCGTATTGGTAAAACCAGAAGGCGGACGTCTACATATTATACGAAATAAAGTGCACAGAAATCCTATTTGGCCAGAGGTGTCTCGAGTGTTGCTATCCTGTGATGTCTCACCTTCCTCTGCTGTGTCTGTACCTGGGCACCCAGGGGGGCCCATTTTCCAGTCACCTGCCTTCAGTTCCATTCCCTAGTCCCAGCTCCTCCAGTCCTCCTGAGAAAGGGGACCTTATTTTATTAGCTTCTCTCCTCCCTTCTCATTCCATTGCACCTGTTATCTTTTTTCTATAGCATTTCCCAGAACTGTAGTTCTTTATGGGCTGAGCATTTATTTGCTACATGTCCGTCTCCCTATCAGATTATGGATCTCCGAGGGAGGGGCTGTGTTTTCCGTGTTTTCTGCTGTATTCAAGGTCCGGCACTAAACTGTTTTCTTCCCCCAGACGGAGGTGCACAGAATCAGCTTATCTTTCTCCTCAGCTCAGGGTACACCATCAGAACTGGCCCAGGCCAAGCCTTTCTTTAGTTTATGCCGATGGCGTTTCCCAACCCACAGAGCGCTGACTCCGCCCCGGTTGTCCCCACCCCATCCTCATTTCTTCGCCACCCACAAGCCATCCGCGCTCGGGCATCTTGTATATGATCTGGCATCCGACCTCATTGGAAGTGGTCAACGTTTTCTAATTCTCTACCTATGCAATGCTTACCTAGACTGACATGGATACTTGAAAATCATATCATGTTGTTTTGTGCATGTATTTATTTTCGGGTATACATTTTATTCAAGGGCATCACACACCCTGAACAGCTGGCAAATCCTAAGTGTTTGGCACAATGACTTCCCCAAAATGAGCACAGCCGTATCTGCCATCTAGACCAAGAAACAGAATATTTCCACACCTCTTAGAGCCCCGCCGCCGTGCCTCCTTTCAAACACTCCTCTCCCCCAGCAATCACTGTCCTGATTTCTTAACACCATCGATTTATTTTGCCTGTCTGGGGACCTTTTAAAATTGCATCATATCAACATACTGTGCTAATTCTTGCTTGGTTCCCTGAGCATATTTCTGAGAGTCATCCTTACTATTACCTGTAATTATAGTTTATTTACTCTAATTACTGTATAATATTCTATGCTATTAATATATCTAATTTATTTTAACTTGCTCTGTTTATGCTGTAGTTGGACACATATTATTTTGGTAATATGTATAGTGTCTATATGAATATTCGTGTACAAACCTTTTGTGGAACATAGATGCATGTTTTTGTTTTCACATAGCTAGGCGTGGAATTATAGATCTGTGCAGGGGGTTTCTTTGGGGTGTAGGCCCCGATGTGAGATTTCGGTGTTGGTGGGTATTTTCACACACAGTTTTACTAAGTTAAGTACTAGCAGATTGCTCTCTAGAATGCCTGAACGAGCTGTCACTCCACCTACAGGCATGAGGGGTGTATTTTATCCACAGCTTTGTCAACATTTAGTATTATCTTGAACATTCTAATTTTTACCAAAATTAGGAATGAAAGTGCTAGTACTTTGTCATTTGATTAGTGTTTCTTGGCTCATAGGGAGATGGAGCATTTCGTTGTGTATCTATCAGCCATTCGGTTCCCTACTTTATGAATTGCTTCTTCATATCTCCGGGCACTTTTCTTTAAAATTTTCTTTCCTGGCAGTTCCCACTATGGCACAGGGGGTTAAGGATCGTGCATTGCCACAGCTGTGGCATGGGATGCAACGGCAGCTCAGATTTGATCCCTGGCACAGGAACTTCCATATGCTAAGGATGCAGCCACAAAAAATAAAATAAAATAAAATAAAATAAAATAAAATAAAATAAAATAAAATAAAATAAAATAAAATAAAATAAAATAAAAAATTTTCTTTTTATTGACTTGCAAAAGTTTCTTTCATACACTAAATATTAATCTTTATCAGTACTGGATATTCCCTTCCAATCTGTTGCCCAGACGTTAATTGTCTATGGAGTCTCCCATTGCACAAAAATATTTCATTTTGCTATATTTAGTTAGCCTCACTAGCTTTTTTGTTTTGTTTTGGGGTTTTCTTGACTTTCATGTTTGAATTTCTGAGGTCCTAATAAGAATACTTAACCTGTCATGAGATCAACAAGAGCTTTGTAATTTTATTTTTCACAATTAAATCTTGAATCTATTTTTTCATGCTGTGAAAGGAATCCCAATTTACTTCTCTCCATATAGTTAGCCAATTTGTCCTAATTTGTGATAGGATCCCTGATACATATTAAATATGCATGGATCTGTTTTTTGACTCTATTCCATACTTGTTCTGAAATACCCTAGAAAGGTGAATCTCTACTCATCAAATTAATGTTTTTCTTAGTTATTTGTAGACCTTCATTCACACATGTAAACTTCAGAATTAATCAACTTTCTCTCAAATAGATCCTACTAATATTGTGATTGGAATTACATTGAATTTATAGATTAACTTTGGGAAAAATGAGAATATTTACAATATAGTTTGTCTAATTCATGAACATGGTTTTTCTCCATATTTTATTTCCTAAGACTTTTCTAAGAACATTGTTAAAATAAGTTAAACCATTATAGTACCTGTTATATTAAAGAGATATATAAACTACTGTAAATCAAATTCTTTGTGGGAAAGATACAACAAAATGTATTCTGCATAAATTATAAGAGGGAATTATGCTCCTCTCTGGCTTAGAGAGCATAGAGGTGTGAAATACAGTGTATAGTAGAAAGTTATGGAGTCAGGCAGACCTGGAGTTGAATTCCAGATGCTTTATTCATTGGTTGTAGGAATTTAAGCAAATTATTTAATCTCTTGTGCATTAAATTCTTAATCTCCTGGACAGAGACAATAACCACTCAAAAATGAGATGAGGTTTAAAATGCCTGGCACGTGATGGGTATCTGACAAATGTCAGCGTCCCATCTCTTTTTAAAAAATTTTTTTTTGGGAACCTGCTCCATAAAAACACTGACTCATTCTCCAGCATCTTTCTTTGAGAAGGGTAGCTTCATCTTCAACTCCACCACCCCCACTCCAAACATCTTCTCTCACCCCCCAAGTGAGCAAATAAAATTCATTTGGGTCTTAAAAGAAACCAAAGACTGATGCCTCTCCTTTCTTATCTTCCTAATCTTATTCAAGTACTAAATTCTCAGGCCATAAATGAACATGATGTTCACCAAGCATGTGTAATATCTGAATACAAAATTCCCTTTCCTCTCTACTGCAGAGAGAAGTCTCTGAGTATGCCACATTCTTAATCATACATAATTAATAAGTAATTACATTCCATATTTCATGTACTTTCCAGGTATCCTTTATCACATTGTTCTGTTTAATTTTTGCGTGTGCTTTTCAAGTCTCAATAACATATTCCTGTTAATTTATGCACGTAGTATCTTCCTCCTCCACTAGCCTCCACTCGAATGTAGTGTTTCACAAACACTAAGTTCATGCAAAGGGGACTCTAATTTTTTCATTCATCATTGCATGCCCAGCACAGAGTGTATATTCAATAAATATGGGTTGAATGAATGAATGAGCTTTTTGACCAATTGATTATCTAGATCTGAGAACCAATTTATTATCAACCTGTTAAAGAATTTTCTTCATTTTCAGGGTTTATAAATTGACTCACAAGGTTTCTGGACATCCACATTACTAAACCCAGCCCTTTGGTTTTTCAAGGTACAGATTTTAAATGATGAAACAGTACAAGGAAACACTAGGTAGCACAGCTTCAGTAGAAATTAATTCTTCTTCTCCCATGTCATTTTTTTTTTTATAAATAAGATCCAACCAGAAAGCAAAACTCAACACAGAGTGGGTATTCATAATTTGTGTGAGACAAGCCAGTTAAATCGTTATTGAAATTTGAACACTGCAGTAGAGATTGTTGCAAAGAAGTCACAGCAGATGTAAAGAAAAAACACTCTGGCCTTCTGGTAGTTAACTGGCTACCAAGGAAACTGTTATGATTCTAGGAAATGTAGATGAGATGAGATGCATGGGTTGTGTTCTGCCTTGTGAGACATTGAAACAAACATTATGAAATTTGCATCACATTTTCCTAACATACCCATATGTATACACACCTACAAAACTCTCCCAGTAAGGTTCATGTGGTTATTGCATGTGCCGACCAGGGGACAAAATTTTTAGAGGTCTGAATTTGTACATTTGTATTCAAAAGCCTGTGAGTGCTAGGTTACGGGGGCCTGGTGAGAGGAACTGCTGAATTCCCCTGGGAATCCCTAAATTCCCACACCTTCTGAGTTATGATGGTTACCATAGTAACATCTGTGTACATCACTGCTTCAATGCTGATGGGCCACAGCTGCTAAGCCCTACTGGGGATCCATCACACCCTGTCTTGCTGCGTATTAAGTCACAGTCTTATTCCAAGTTTTCTGAGACTCCCGGAGCCCTTGAGCCTGTCCCAGGAGAAATAATTAAAGTCACACTGACTTGAGTAGCATATGGGATAGCAGTATGTCATTAGCTATTTTATGGTTCTAGGGTGACAGTCAATTTCAGAAGACAGCTGACTGCACCTGAGAGGTGTGGCTCCTAGGAGTGGTTCAGAGAAAAATGCACTCACCAGTGATGTCCCAGGCTGAGTTATCTCAGCCAAGGAGGCTGGGCAAAGCTCTGTGGTGTCAGGTCACAAAAGACATTTTTTTTTTTGCTTTTTTTTTAGGGTTTCACTTGAGGCATATGGAAGTTCCCAGGCTAGGGGTCTAATTGGATCTACAACTGCCAGCCTACACCACTGCCACAGCAACACCAGACCCTAGTTGCATCTGTAACCTACACCACAGCTCTCGGCAATGCCGGATCCTTAACCCACTGAGCAAGGCCAGGGATTGAACCCACACCCTCATGGATCCTAGGCAGGCTTGTTACCACTAAGCCACGTCGGGAAACCCCACCCTAGAGTGTCTTGATAATGCTCCTCAGATGCAGGCAATCAGTAAGTTCTCCTGGTAGTGTGACCTCTGCTCTGTCCAGTCTGCCATCTAGATAACTGCAACTTCTCCTAACTCATCTCTGCTCCTCATCTTGTTCTGTTGGACTCCACAGCCCAGGGTTCACCTAGATCAAAGTCATCTTCCTAAAATCTTGCCACATCATTCTTCTTCAAAAACCCTCCCTGGGCATTCCTGTCACCCCTGAAATAGCATGCCTGCCTCCCCTTGATTTGGTCCCCACGGCCTCTGGAGCCACATTCATGAGTCCTCTCCCCAAGAGTAGGGAAACACCAAAATTGAACATGTCAAGGGTCTTCAAACTCTTTCATGTTTTCTAGCATTTGTTCACATTGTTCCCTTTTCCAGGAATACCCTGTCCCCACCTCCCATGACAGTGTCCTTCAGAACATAGAATAACCCCCACCTCCCACCCTGGGGTCCTCCTCTGACCTCCCAGGCTTGGCAAGCCCTGCTCTGAGTGCCTGTGGCACCATGTCCTCTGACTACACTCACGCTGTATGGAAACTTTCTCAGCTATTTATAAGCATGTCTCCCTCCCTAGATTTTAAGCTCCTTATAGAAGAGAATACACTTGACCTACCTTTTTTTTTTCTTGCCAGCATTTATATAAGCAAACTGGTTGATCAATAAATGTCCACTGAACTTCAAATTACATCCAGTATAAATTCTTCAGATGGTCTATAAGGCTTTCTATTATGTAGCTAAGTCCATGCAAAATTCTCCTCCTTCTTCACCTTCCTATGGGAGGCACTCTAGACAGCAAGGCTAACTAATCTCTTCGCCATCTCAAATGCACGTTGTTTCATTCCTATGGTTCTCTCTCCCTGAAACACTCCCCCACCCCCACCGCCCCCACTTATTATTGGCTATGGAAATGCCAGCTCTCCTTCCTCACCCAGTTCTAGGATGAACATTTGCATGAAGCTATCCCTGATGGCACTGGTCCTCTTTGTCCCAACCTGCACAGCAAACCTACTAAATATACACCCAGTGGGAACTTGCCGTGCACAGGCAGGGCTTCCAGACTGCTCACTTTCACTCTAGGACAGATAGACAGTGGGCCACCTTGTTTTCCAGGTTGTCCGGAGAAGGATGGTGGTGGGAGTCACCATTTAGCCTGTAGATATTCATTTATTTTCTAGTTTTCACTCCTGCTTTCTGATGTGTCCAGAGTTCTTGTTAGTTCTCATCTGTAATTTCTCTAGAGAGGTAACCCATGCTCTCCTTTGGGGGTGAAGGAAGGATGCAGGCATCCATTTGCTTCATATAGAGTCTTTCAATCAATGTACACTCTTTTCAACATTCTTCCTTGCCATAACCTTCTGATGCAACTGGTACGTCCAACACATGAGCCTCTCTGTGGTTCTCTGGAGTAAACAGGCTTCCTGGTACTTATCCTTGTCAGCAAGATGATAAATTGCAAGATCTATATTAAGTTGCAAGATCTAATCTGTATTTACTTTTTCAAAAAATTATTTTCCTGGAGTTCCCATTGTGGCTCAGCAGAAATGAATCTGACTAGCCTCCGTGAGGACGAAGGTTCGATCCCTGGCCTTGCTCAGTGGGTTAAGGATCCAGTGTTGCCTTGACCTGTGGTGCAGTCGCAGACCCAGCTTGGATCTGGCATTGCTGTGTCTGGTGTAGGCCAGTGGCTACAGCTCTGATTCTACCTCTAGCCTGGGAACCTCCATATGCCATGGGCACAGCCTTACGAAGACAAAAAAAATCATTTTCCACCTTTCCTCAAAATATAATTTGATGAAAGAAGGAACTCTCTTTTGTTCACCACAAAGAACAGAGCCTGGCAGAACTGCTGTATCTGATATATATATATATATATATATATATATATATATATATATATATATAAAACTGAAGTGGCTGTTCCTTCTCTTTCTAATTATGAGTTTATAATTGTTTTACTTACATACTGCAATTTTAGTTGAATTTCAGGAGAAATCTGCATATCAGCCCACCGGGTTTAATTATATATATAATTGTGATCCTGTTGAAACTTAAGTCAGAGATATGCTTTTTGTGCTCAGATCCCTCCAGTGGTGTCTCAATTCCCTGTGAGTAAAATAAGAAATCCCTCTAATGCTTACATAGCCCTACAAGCTCCCCATGAGCTCCCCACTACCTCTTTAATCTCCCCTGCCACTTCTCACACTTCTCACTCAGCCCCAGACACCTGTTCTCCTTGCTGTTCCCAGAACACACGAAGCACATTCACATGAAGGGTTTCTCTTCTCTGTTTCCTCTGCCCAGGATGCCCTTTCTCCAGAGAGCTGCAGTACTAACCCCCTCTTGCCCCGTCAAGCTTTTCATAAACTATCCTCTTTTCAGTGATTCCTGCAGTGACCCTTCCATTTAAAACAGCAACTACCACCAGTACCGCCACCTCTTCCTCCATCACCAGCTTTGCTATTCTCCATAGCATTATGAAAATCTGACATGCTGTGTGCTCCATCTTATTCAATTTACTTTCCATCTTTTTTTTTGTTGTTGTTGCCTTTTGTCTTTTCAGGGCTGCACCCATGGCATATGGAGGTTCCCAGGCTAGGGGTCGAATCGGAGCTACAGCTGCCAGCCTACTACACCACAGCCACAGCAATGCCAGATCTGAGCCATGTCTCACACAGCTCTTGGCAACGCCAGATCCTTAACCCACTGAGTGAGGCCAGGGATTGAACCCGCAACCTATGGATCTTAGTCAGATTCATTTCCACTCCACCACCACAGGAACTCCAACTTTCCATCTTTGCTCAAAATATAAGTCAATGAACCAGAGACTTTATTTTGTTCACTGATAAGAACAGTACTTAGCACAAAGTAAGTACACAATAAATATTTTTGCATAGATGAATGAGTTCATGAGTGCATGGACAAAGCCACTCTCCAGGAATCCAAGTTAGGAAAGTCTCTCAGCACAGGGAAGCCTTGACTGAGATCTGCTGGTTGGTGGAGACCCCAGAGAGGTATGGACCACTCACCAGGAGGGAAGGGTGAGTGCAGCCTGGTGGCCGAGCATCAACATAAGACCCTGAGACTTTATGGGAGAGGCTAATTCCAGCCCAGTGTGTGGCTGGGCCTGGAAACCTCTCTAAATCAGGCCCTCTAGGCTTCCTGGCGTGGTGCTATAACATAAGGAACAACCCTGTGAGTGTAGACAGCCCCATAGACCAGGCAAGGGCAAGACCACAGGCTGAACGTACCATGCGTCAACGAAACCTTGACCATGGAATGGATGCCTATACATGGACCATTCAGAACCCGTATTCAACAAAGTAGGCACCGTGAGGTTGAAACACAAACAAGGTTTTGTAGTTTTTTCCTTCCTGCTTGGCCTATGAGAATTGGACTGGCCTTTATTAAACTAAATAAGACCTTGGGATTCTGGAACAATTATAAGAGATGGTGGGAGTGGAGAATGGGGCCTGTGATGATGAAGAGACAAAGGATCAGGAATGAACTACCCAACATCAGAGAGCTACAGTACATACTTTGGAAAATAAAAGAAATTAGGAGTTCCTGTGGTGACACAGTGGGTTAGGAACTGGACCCAGGGTCCATGAGGATGCAGCTTTGATGCCTGGTCTCAATCAGTGGGTTAAAGATCCAGTGTTGCCATGAGCTGTGGTGCAGCTCACAGATGCAACTGCCGCTTCGATTCAACCCCTAGCCTGGGAACTTCTATGTGCTGCAGGTGCGGCCATAAAAAAATAATAATAATAAAAGAAAAGAAAAGAAATACGGCTGATTATTTCTATGAAGCCGATGCAACAGACCATACTGGCAGAAGTACTGAGTATTTAATGGAATAGTGGTAAGTTTTACCTTTCCTTTAGACTTGCTCTGATTATTCGTTATAAAGCCCTTGGCAGCATCCAGCACATAGAAGTGCTCAAAAAATGGGTACTAGTGCCACGATTAGACAAGTAGTAGAGCATCCCCCTAAAATTAGTTGTATTTGAATGTGCTTACTAGATCTGTATAATTTTCTGTGACTCCTCATTGGCAAATTTAAAATTGGACATCCTCCGTTAAGGCACGGAAGCTGTGTCACTAGCATTATATAGGGGAAAGGTTGCCTCAGCTTCAAGGAAATTAGTATTCATCACTTACTTGCTTTGCCTTGCAAAATAACATAGGTTTTGAGTCCAGAGACTTTTGGACTATATTTCTCCCATGTGACTTCAGTTCCCTCCCCTGTAAAAAGGAAGTAATGGCTACCTCAGGAACATTTCATGAGGGTCAAGTGCGATCACATTTGTCAGCAACCTAGAAATGCAAGGCTTTGTCATTGTCATTGTCACCCATTCCCTTCTGAGCAGCACACTCAGCAAAGGTACCCTTCGTGCTTTGTGCTTTGAAAAGGTACCCTTTGCACAGTCCAAGAAGCAATGTGTTAGAAGCCTCTGAGGGGAGCGCTTAAGCCAGACATCTATGCTCCCTTCCTGACCCTGTGGGCCCTCTGCCACATGTAAAAGGGGAACAATTTATGTGAATGTCCCACTCATATGATTCAGGACAGATTGAACTGTGCGATGGCATAAGGACATTTTACCCATTTGACTTATTCTTGGAATTCCTGGGAGGCATTAGTCAATTTGAATTGAAGGTAGAAGGCAAATGATCATGCTCACAGTGGGACCACAGAAATTTCCACACACTGTTACCCAGATGGAGGGTGACCAGAATTTTCTATGTATGTAATTCATCAGGATAAATATGAGGGCCAAGACGGATAATTCAGAAATCAAATAACTACGGGACCTTTGGAGCTGGGATTTTGTGATAGATTTACATGGGGGGGGGGGGTTGTTAGTGTCATTTTATTTTATTTTATTTTATTCTATTTTATTTTATTTTTTAAGAATTCCTGAAGGAATTGCCTTCAAGGTAGAGTGGCCAGACTTGGCAAACAAAAATACAGAACACACAGTTAAATTTGAATTTCAGATAAACAATAAATAATTTCTAGCTTTTTTGAGGTGTTGATCACTGATTTATTGCTCTATTCCAGAGCAAATAGTTCTCTAAAGATATTCTCTAAATATATACATTTGTCTTTTTAGGGCCGCACCCTTGGCATATGGAAGTTCCCAGGCTAGGGGCTGAATTGGAGCTGCAGCATCCAGCCTACACCACAACCACAGCAATGTCAGATCCAAGCCACATCTTTGACCTACACCACAGCTCATGGCAATGCCAGATCCTTAACCCACTGAGTGGGGCCAGGGTTCAAACCTGCATCCTTATGGATACTAGTCGGGTCCCTTACCACTGAGCCACAGTGGGGAACTCCCAGAATGATATATTTTAAAGCAGCAACAAACCTACATTTTCAACATAGATTTTTTTTTCTTAAAATAGTGGTGACTAAAAGGAATAGAAGGTTTCTAAAGGGAGTCAGGTACTCAGAACTTCATTTTAGGACAAGGGTTCTAGCCCATAATACCCACGACATTTGTGGATCAGCAAAACCAGTCAAGATCTCACTCAAGGTAGGAGAGAAATCTGAAAACAGAGACAGAAACAGAAAGAGACAAGGAGGGAACTGTGTGAGCCTTTGGGATGGGGCACCTTCATGGGGAGGTAGTGATTAAATGAGGAGGAAAAGAGAAAATTAAATGTCAAACATAATTCTAGAGTTCTAAGGGTAGCAGAAGGGGTCTCACTAAAGGAAAATAGGGAAATTAGGAGAAAAGGCTGATTTCGAAGACAAAGATTGTAAAATAGCTTTAGGACTTACAAAATTGTAAATGTTCTATTAATTAGGCATATCTAAGGCATCTAAGCTTGTATGGAAACTTAGAATGCACTAAAGTAGCCTTCCAATAAAAGTAGAAAACAAATGCACACTCACACAAACACAAATACACACACACACACACAGCTTTAAACCTAACAGAAAATTATGTCGTCTTCCTGGTGTGACAAGTTCTTATTGTAATTTTACCCATTCAATTCATCTTCCTTCCAGGAAAAGAAAAGCAGTCATTAGTGTTATGTGAGTTGCATAATCCGACCACTACTCATTAAGCACCGAGGGGTCCTGCACTGTTTCACCAGCTGAGGACACAGAGATGGACTCAACACGCCTCCTGCCTCCACACAGCAGGGCGGGTGCACAGGAGTAGATGCATAATAGAGGAGATCACTTCAGGGGGAGGTGAGTGCCAGGAATGAAAATGAAACAGATAAGCATTAGAGAATGACTGTGTTACTGATGGAAGGGCAGTCGGGACAGAAGGAGCAGCAGCAGCAAAGTCCCTGAGGCCAGCAGGGAGAGAACTGTGTGTTTCACCTCTCCTGCCTCCAGAAACTGCACACCCCCGACCCCTGGTGCAGTTTCTCTGCAGTTTCTCCCCTCACCAACCTCAGGCTTAGGTGTGTATTGTGTTATAGGACCAATGATACAGGAGCAGATGTCATAAAGTCATATCTGCCCAGAAGTTTCTTTTGTTTTTTGAGTTTTTTTTAATTTTTTTATTATAGCTGATTTACAATGCTCTGTCAATTTCTGCTGCACAGCAAAGTGACCCAGCCATACATTCATACACATTTTTTTTCACATTATCTCCCATCATGTTCCATCACAAGCAAATGGATATAGTTCCCAGGGCTATACAGCAGGATCTCATTGCTTATCCACTCCAAATGCAATAGTTTGCATCTACAAACCCCAAAGTCCCAGTCCATCCCACTCCCTCTCCCTCCCTCTTGGCAACCACAAGTCTGTTCTCCATGTCCATGAGTTTGTTTCTTTTCTGCACATAAGTTCATATTAGATGCCACAAAGAAGTGACATCATATGGGATTTGTCTTTCTCCTTCTGACTTACTTCACTTCGTATGAGAGTCTCTAGTTCCCTCCATGTTGCTCCTGCCAGAAGTTTTGAGTGGCCTTGAGTGATTTGGCTCGGTCTGCAGTGTTCCTGCCATCTGCTGTCATCTGAAGCCCAGGCCATGGTGGCCACCACTCCCTAGATGAGACATGAGTGGAGCACACCCCAACCGGACCCCAGCCGCAAGCAGAGCTGCCCCAACAGCCCACACAGTCATGAGCAAGAGATTTTTGTTTCAAGGAGCTAAGATCAGGACATTACACAGCATCATTGCAAGAGAAACATGACTGATGCAACAGAGAGGAGCTTGAATGTTGGTGGAATAAGAAAAGGCATTAATGGCTTGGGCAGAACACATGGCAGGGAGAAAACTGGGGCACAAGGCAAGAAGGGAAAGTGCTTTTGAAAAGTGTCCGCTATGGAAGCCCCCTGGACTCTCTCTCCCACCCCAGGACCTCTTGCTCATCCTAAATTTCACTGTTTCCAAGAAAAAAAAAAAAATAGTGAGTTCCTGCTGTAGTTCGGTGAGTTAAGAATCTATTATCCATGAGGACATGGGTTTGATTCCTGGCCTCACTCAGTGGGCTAAGTATCCAGCGTTGCCATGAGCTGTGGTGTAGGCCACAGACACAGCTCGGATCTGGCATTGCTAAGGCTGTGGCATAGGCCAGCAGCTACAGCTCCAATTCAACCTCTAGACTAGGAACTTCCATATGCTGCAGGTATGTCCCTAGAAAGACTAATTCATTCATTAATTTAAAAAATTTAACTTAGAAAAGAGGTCACTCGAAAGGGTTCAAGTTTGAAATGTCTTCTAAGTACAAGAGATAGGATTTTAAGTTTTCTGTTTTTAAAAGATTGGTCCAAACCTGAGCAAAGAATGGAATTAAAGGTGACAGAGTGGGGAGGGCTTCCATGAAGAGATGTGTCCAGCAGTCAAGGCAAGAAAGGGTGGCAGTTAGACCCTGAGTGCCCAGTGCAGAAGGGAGACTGGGCTCACTTGTCTCTGAAGGCTGAGCCAGCAGCAGCTGCTGTGCTTTGGGGGAAGACTTGCAGGTCCAAGGACTTGAAGGGGACGCCTTAGAGCTGGGCCTGAACAACTGCCACTTGCTCGATGGGAGACAAGAAACATGACACATTTCCCTCTATTGAAACTTTGCCAAAGAAAACTAAAATTTTCAAGTGAAACAGTCTTTGCTTTAGGACAAAAGAAAATTAAAATCTTGTAGGAAACATTGAAGATTTCACTATTACATAAGAACTAGCACTGTTTATGCATACAGTACATACAAAGCTTTATGCCTGTATTCATACACACACACACACACACACACACACACACACACACACAACATCTTAACCGTGATTTATAACTACCTTAAGGAGTACAGATACTCTGAGGCCTGCGTGAATTGCCAATGACATTCTAATTTGAATTAGGATGAGTAGGAGCAGGAATTAAAGGGACAGGGAAAGGAGAGTGGGGGAGACCTGACAGCGAATTTGCTGATGTATTCAAAGGAGCAGGAAGAGAAGCAGGACTTTAAGGCTGTGAGTAAGGCCGTCTGGGCAAAGACACTCTAAGGAAAAGAGAGAGAGAGAAAGGGGCCAGTGTGCAGAGGAGGTAATGTTGGGTTTTAGAAGTGTCATGTTCAAGATGACAGCAGAGTGGTCTGTGGAAAAGGGCAGCATGGCCTGGAGAGAAAAGACTAGAATAATAATAGTAATCACCTGCCAACAGTTTCTGAGCACTTACTAGTTGCTTGACACTGTCTAAGCACTTTACATATATTATCTTCCTTGACCCACATAAACCCCCTAAAAGATCAAATCCCAGTGAGGAAACTGGCTGGGAGAGTCGCTCAGCTTGGCAAGTAGCAGAAGCAGGCTGATGGCGCCGGCCAGCCTGGTTCCAGAGCAGATGCTGTGCCATGGAGGCCAGAGGGAGGGGACAGGTGAAAAGAGCTTTATGCATCGAATAGATCCTCAGCCTCTCCTTGAGTCATGCTTGGACTGGTTTTCATGAGTGGCTGCTGCAGGATACCTGCTTTTGGCTAGTTTTCCCTCCCCAGCTAGGCTTTGAAACTGCTGAGGAAGGCCCGTAGTTTTATTCCTTCCCCTCCTGATTGGTACAGGGTTGGACATCATTCATTCATTCATGCAACAAATCTGTATTGGGTATTAGCGATGGGCCAGGGCCAGGCCATGGGCTAGGAGAGCGAAAGATCTGAAAGCCCACCCAGGATCTTCACTCTTGAGGAGACAGCCTCTAGTAGAGAAGAGGGGGATGTGAGCTTGTCGTTACAGTGCGGTATGATGACACCTGTAATCCAGGCGAAGAGCTCTGACCTCCGCTATGTACTCAGAAAAGCAAGAGATTCTTTCACAATGGGCAGAAGACCTAAACAGACATTTCTCCAAAGAAGATATCCAGATAGAAAAAGGGTGTATGAAAAGATGCTCAACTTAGATAATTATCAGAGAAATGCAAATCAAAACTATAAGGAGATATCACCTCACACCAGTCAGAATGACCATCATTAAAAAGTCCACAAATAATAAATGCCGTAGCAGGTATGGAGAAAAGGGAACGCTCCTACACTGTTAGTGGGAATGTGAATTGGTGCAGCCACTATGGAAAACAGTATGGAGGCACCTCAGAAAACTAAAAATAAAACTACCATATGATCCGGCAACCCCACTCCTGGGTATATACTCAGACAAAACTTTAATTTGAAAAGTTACAGGCACTCCTATGTTCACAGCAGCACTATTTACGATTGCCAAGATATGGAAACAACTTAAAAGTCCATCATCAAAGGAATAGATAAAGAAGATGTGGTACATATAAACAATGGAATATCATTCAGCCATCAAAAAGGATGAAAAATGCCATTTGCAGCAACGTAGATGGACCTAAAGATGATCAGACTAAGTGAAGTACATTTGAAAGAGAAAGACAAATACCAAATGATATCACTTATATGTGGAACCTAAAATATGACACAAAGCAACATATCTATCAAACAAAAACAGATTCACAGATATAGAGAACAGACTTGTAGCTACCAAAGGGGTAGGAGTGGGGAAGGGAAGGATTGGGAGTTTAGGACTAGCAGAAACAAATTATTATATTTGGGACAGATAAAATACAAGATCCTATTGCATAGAACAGGAACTATATTCAATATCCTGCAATATCCTGTGATAAACAGTAATGAAAAAATATGAAAAAGAAATATATTGCATATATATTTTTATATATATTTATGTCTGAGTCGCTTTGCTGTACAGCAGAAAATAATATGACACTGTAAATCAACTATACTTCAATACATTTTTTTTAAAGATGCTTTTTTTCTCTTTGACTGGATACTAGAGGTGTCATTCATTTCTGAAGACTGTCATCATAAACTACCACAAATTGAGTGGCTTAAAACAATAGAAATTCACCGACTGCAGTGGCTCAGGTCCCTGCGGAGGAGTGGGTTTGATCCCTGGCCCAGCACCGTGGGTTAAAGGATCCTGTGTTGCTGCAGTGGTGGTGTAGGTCACAGCAGCTGCTCAGATTCCATCCCTCACCTGGGAACTTCCATATGCCACAAGTGTGGGGAAAACACACACACACACACACACATACACGCACACGCACACACACGCACACATAAGAAATTCACTTTCTCACAGTTCAGGAGGCCAGAAGTGTGAAATCAAGGGGTGAGCAGGCCCTCCAAAGGCTCTTCAGCAGATCCTTCCTTGCTTCTTGCAGCTTCTGGTAGCTTCTGGATTCCCTTGGCTTATGGCAGCATCACTCCACTCACGCGATCTTCTACATGTGTCTCTCTATGTCCTCCAAGGAGAGGAACATTTATTCTGAATCAAGCACTTGGGTTAGATTTTACAAGTACTGATTCATTGTTTTAAGATTGCTTAAGGACATACATCATTGGATTTCGAGCCCACCCTAGATGCTGGAGAGTTTCTCCTCCAGATTCTTGACTAATTATATTTGTAAAGACCCTATTTCTGAGTACGGTCATGTTCTGAAGTTTTAATGTTCATTTTCAGAGAAAAAAATGAATGGTCTTCCTAGCCAGGAACAACTCTGGCTGCAAGTGAGAGAAAGCCCCCTTGAGCTAAGCTTGGCAAAAGGGGGAAATGAGGACTTACACAAGCAGAGAGGGCAGTTGTAGGGAGCAGGGGCTCAATACTGCCAGCTTCTTTTTCCCTCTGGATTACACTTTTATTCCGGTACTTCCATGCCAGCTCATTCTCTCCCTCTCTTCATAAGACTATGGACCACTGACAGCACCAGCTCTCATTTCCTTATATCTTCATAGTCAGAAAAGAAAAAGGCACACTGCCCAGCTCCAGAAATGAAAATCCCAGGGCTGAACCAATCGTGCTGACTTTTTCCCAGAAAAAGAGAGCTGTGCCATCATGAGAAAAAGAAAAAATATGTTCTCAGATGACCAAAAGGAAAGAGAAAATGCTGAGGCCATCACCCATCTAGAGGCAAACAGAAATTGTTTGGCTTTCAATTTTTGATAACTATTTGTAAAAATGACTGCCATCCTTCTGATAAAACGACAAAGTGATGCTTTTTGTTTTGTTTTGTTTTGTTTGGTCTTTTTGCCTTTTCTAGGGCCGCTCCCGCGGCATATGGAGATGCCCAGGCTAGCGGTCTAATCAGATAATTGGAGCTGTAGCCACCGGCCTGCACCAGAGCCACAGCAACGTGGGATCCAAGCTACGTCTGCAACCTACACCACAGCTCACGGCAACACCGGATCCTTAACCCACAGAGCAACACCAGGGACCGAACCCGCAACCTCATGGTTCCTAGTCGGATTCATTAACCACTGCACCACGACGGGAACTCCAACAAAGTGATGCTTTTTAAAGCACCAATTAAAAAGCAAAAGTAAAAGTTAATTTAACTCATGGGAAAATATAGCAGCAGCATCCACCTTGAAGAGAAGGGTGGAGTAAAACCTATCTTTGGTATCTAAAGCTCTTCACAAGGATTTCTATTTTAACTTGTTGTGTAGGATGTGAATAATCCCAGAGTTGGCAAACTTTTACTGTAATGGGCCAGAAAGCAGATATTTTAGGCTTTGCAACCAAGAGGCAAAATTGAGGAGATTATGTAGGGACTTATATAACTTTTTAAAATATAATTATATAAGCCATTAAAAAAACCCTTTTTCAGCTTACACATTGTACAAAAACAGATGAAAATCTGAATTTGTGCTTCAGGCTGTGGTTTGCTAACCGCTGGTATAGGTCTTCAAACCTTCAGAGTCTACCATGTAAGCTTAATAGTGGTTTTATTTAAACTCCTAATCAAATACTGAAAGAGAAGATAGATTGACAGCAAGCAGGCAGCTTGATTTTTCGCTTTACCCAGAAGGCAATTGCCCAGGGTTGTGAAGCAACTTGCTCAGGCCTTTAGCTCTAGTCTGTAGCAGAATCAAACAAGAACCCAGCTCTTTAAACTCCTAATCTGAGACCTTTTCCTCTAAAGCATGGTGTCTCTTACAGATTCATTCTTCTCAAATGAAAAAGGACTCAAGTTGAAATACTCCAGCATCAAAGGACTCAAGTTGAAATACTCCAGCATCCCTAAGATAAACCTGATTATTCCGTCCCAATTCAAAGATGGATGGGAACGACATGGCAAACAAGTGTGACAGCCATGGGGAGAGGATTGTCCATCTGAGAAACACACTTCATCAAGTCCCCAAGGCCCATGGAGTGCTACAGCCCCAGCCACCAACCTCCCAACACTTCCATTAGGGCAACGGTACCATGAATGATAATAATTACTAACATGTTTGAACATTTATTCTGAATCAAGCACTTGGGTTAGATTTTACAGGTACTGATTCATTGTTTTAAGATTCCAAAAAGGGAGGTAAAATCACCTTTGTAAGGTGTTGTTTTGTTTTGTTTTGTTTTCACCCCATCAGGAGGCGGACACAGCCTGGACATGGTAATAATACACATGACATGACCCAATTCATTTGTCTTTATTAAGGCTGGTTTTTAAAGCTTATAACATATGGCTCTGGCATGCCACTATCAATTAAAACAGGGTGGGTGTCCAATATGGGTCAGAGGAGGGATGGTCCACCCACGAGGCACCAAGTCTCCAGGTGGAAAGCAGCCAGCATGACACGCGACGACTTTGTGTATGATAACCTCATGTGTTCTTTGGCACACTATTTCTCAATACAGACACCTCCCCCATCCTCTCCAGGGGGTAATTCACTCTCCTCCGCTTCGAATTTTCATAGCATTTCATCAAGACCCCATACCTGGTACCAGAGAGGCTGACAGTGAGGCCACCATGGAAATGGAAAGTGGTGCTAAACGAATCTTAAAAACTGGAGTCTAGGAGTTCCCGTAGTGGCGCAGTGGTTAAGGAATCCGACTAGGAACCATGAGGTTGCGGGTTCGATCCCTGCCCTTGCTCAGTCGCTTAATGATCCGGCATTGCCGTGAGCTGTGGTGTAGGTCTCAGATGTGGCTCAGATCCTGTGTTGCTGTGGCTCTGGCGTAGGCTGGCAGGTACAGCTCCGATTCAACCCCTAGCCTGGGAACCTCCATATGCTGCAGACAAAATCAACAAACAAAACAAGCAAACAAACCAAAAAAACAAACTGGAGTCTATTCACTGCCAGGAAGCAGGAGAACAGAGAAAGTTGCTTTTTTGTTTTGTTTTGTTTTGTTTTGTTTGTTTTGTTTTGTTGTTGCTTTCTAGAACTGCACCCATGGCACATGGAAATTCCCAGGCGAGGGGCCCAATTAGAGCTGTAGCCGCAGGCCTACACCACAGCCACAGCAACACCGGATCCTTAATCCACTGAGTGAAGCCAAGGATCAAGCCCACGTCCTCATGGATACTAGTTGGATTTGTTTCTATTGCGCTGGAGTGGGAACTCTCTGAAAAAGTTAATTTTAAAAAATGAGTATAGAAAGGCCAATTTAAAGGTATAATGAGGATTTCCCACTGTGGCTCAGCAGTAACGAACCAGACTAGTATCCATGTGGATGTGGGTTCGATCCCTGGCCTCGCTCATTGGGTTAAGGATCTGGCATTTCCGCGAGCTGCAACATAGGTTGCAGATACAGCTCGTATCTTGTATGGCTGTGGCTGTGGGTGTAGGCTGGCAGCTGCAGCTCCAATTCGACCCTTAGCCTGGGAACTCCCATGTGCCTCAGGTGCAGCCCTAAAAATGCAAAAAACTAAGTAAAAAATAAAGTATCTAAAGAGACAAACAAAGGTATTCTAGTGACAATACAATAAGCATAACAAGGTCCTAAAAATGCCTCTTCAGCCTTACCCTCGGTCAGTCCAAACTGTCTTCTTTTCTCCTTAGGCTACGTTGCTTGCCAGCCTGCATTTCTTTCTCCAAGCCCTTCTCAGCACCCAGAACTCCCTTTCTCTGTCTCATCTCTCCATCAGGGATTCTCAGTTTCTCTGTACAGGTGCAATGAAGGGCCTCAACCCACTTCTCTTGTATGACGACGGCTCATGTTAACAGTGTGAGGTGATGAACACATGTCTCCAAAGGACCACTAGCCATCGGAAAACACTCCTAAGATTAAGGGGAGGGTATGGGGTATGCAAGCTCTCAGCCGGGGATCATTAGTCTGTGTCGTAGCTTCTCAACTGTGGCTGCACAGTAGTAAACCTGGAAAGTTAAAAAAAAAAAAATGTCCAGGCCCAAACCCAGACCGATTGAAGCAGAATCTTGGGAGATGGTATGTGGCTGCATAGTAGTAAACCTGGAAAGTTAAAAAAAAAAAAAAAAAAAAAGGATGCCCAGGAGCAAACCCAGACTGATTGAAGCAGAATCTCGGGGGATGGTACCAGGGCACTGTGAGATTTTAAAGGCTTCACAGATGATTCTGTCAGTTTTGAAAACCACTGGCCTAAATTTTAAATTTTACCTCGTCCTCCAAGATCTCAGCTTTCTTAAATCCTTAAGCAGAACATAAAGAAATATGACTTTACAATATTGTACCTGGGGTCAGATGTGTTTCACAATTCAGAAGAGTTCTTGTATACCTTGCGTGTGTGTGTGTGTGTGTGCGCGCGCGCGCGTGTGCGCATGTGCGCACATGCACTGCAGTGTATTAAAATATGCAATGCCCTCAGAAGAGTCTGCAGCAGCACCTGTAATCAAACATATTAACATTCTGTAATGAAAAAAATAAACATCCATAAATAATCTATAAATAGACTTATTTCAGGCAAGGTCAGATTTTTGTTCCCAAATGAGTTAAGAAATATTTTTCATTTGCAGAGCTTTGAGATTTGGGAATCATGGGTAGTAAATTACAGCCCTAGGTTAATCAAGTAGCTCTCTTTTCCAAAGTGCACGCATTAGTCACAAAGATGAGCAAGACTTGGATCCCTTTATTTGACAAGTTTGCCATCTAACTGAAGGAATAAGGTAAAAGGCATGTAAACTACAAATTCTAAGTCAGGACAACTTTTCTCAAAGCCTGCATAGCACAGCAGTTCTCAGTTCTGGTCACACATAAAAATCACCCAAGGAGTTTCCGTTGTGGCTTAGCATAAGGAAACCGACTAGGATCCATGAGGACAAGTGTTCCATCCCTGGCCCTGCTCACGTGGGTTAAGGATCCAGCATTGCCATGAGCTACAGTATAGGTTGCAGACTCAGCTCTGATCTGGCATTGCTGTGGCTGTGGCATAGGCCAGCGGCTACAGCTCTGATTCGACCCCTAGCCTTGGAACTTCCATATGCCGCAGGTGCGGTCCTAAAAACAAAACTAAAATAATATAAAAACCACCCAAGAACTTGTGATTAATGCTGTGGCCACAGACTTCAGAAATAATTAAATCAAAAAGGGGGGGGGCTATACACATTCAAAGTGTGAATAGCAAGTTTAGAATACGCATGAAGAAGAAAATACGTTAGAAGAAAGTGGCTATGTATTCCGTTGCTGAATATAAGTGAAAGTGATTTTGAAACATATTCTTTGGGGTTTGGACAGAAACCCCAAAGAAAAGACCCGGGATGCAGGAGGAGGCTGTGGAGAGATCCAGAGTAGTGATGAGACAATTCAAAAGGAGAAATTTAATTTTGCTAAGAGAAGAGGGGGAAAAAAAAAGATTTGATGTGTTTTCTTCCAAGCAATGCTTCTCACTTAGGCTGGGGAAGAGGACGGGCAGATGGAGAGTTTGGAAGTCACTTCTCAGCTTATTCTCACCCTCATTGTGCATCCCTCCTCCCAACCCCAGGCGAAGGCGACTTCTCTGAATCTTGTGCTCTAATGTGACAATTCATCATATACTATTCTGATATTAGTAATTGACATCCCATCAATTTTTTTAGCCTTAATTTAGGTCTTTTGCTATAATTAATTTTTAACATATTTATGTTTATCTTCCTAACTAGATTATAAACTAGAAAACAGCAGTTAAGAATGCCTGCCATGGCACGGCGGGTTAAGGATCCGCATTGTTGCAGCTGTGGCAAACGTCGCAGCTGCAGCTTGAATTCGATCCTTGGCTCAGGAACTTCCATGTACTGCAGGTGCATCCGAAAAAAAGAAAAAAAGAAAGAAATATAGGTTATTTCTTATAATTTCTTGCATCTTCTCACAATACCTGTTACTTTGCATTGCATAATTTAGATTTTCAATCATTTGGTTTTATGTTGCACCCAAAGAATGGACTCCACTGAGGTTGACAAAACTGAAAACAATATAAATCAAAGTGAGAAATACATGAATGACAGTTTGTTCCTGGTCTAAAATTATGAATGTCCACCCTTGACCTAAAAAAGCCCTATAAATCTCTAAGCAAAAAGAGAAAGCTAACATGTAGATGGATGTGTTATTTTTTTAATCCTCATTCTGAATCTATGTGACATATTATTCAGCAGTTGCAAAAGTAACTGTAAAACTCAAGTGAGGAAGGAGAAACTTTAAGTTATTAACAGAAAGTCATAATTAGGAGTTCCCGTCGTGGCTCAGTGGTTAATGAACCAGACTAGCATCCACGAGGACATGGGTTCGATCCCTTTAACTTAGTGGGTTAAAGGTCCGGTGTAGCCGTGACCTGTGATATAGGTCTCAGAGGCAGCTTGGATCCAATTTTTTCTTCCCTATGGTGAGAACTCTCAGGATTTACTTTCTTAACCATTCTCATCTATAACATACAGCAGTTATTAATCATATTTATCATGTGGTTCATGATACCCTTACTACTGATTTATCCTAAAGCTGGAAGTTTGTACCTTTTGACCACAATTGAAGGCCGGCAGCTGCAGCTCAGATTCAACCCCTAGCCTGGGAACCTCCATATGCCTCGAGTGCAGCCCTAAAAGACAAAAGACAAGACAAACAAACAAAAAACCATAATTAGACTAACCACTAAGAGAAAAGGGAATAATCACGGTCACCTCAACAAACAAAACTGAGGATTAGAAGGCTAGCTTGATAGCAATAAAATGACACTTCGAAAGAGATGCATAAGCAGGCTGAGCCTCCATTCTTTTTTCTGAATCATATGAAAGCTCCAGCACACAGGAGACACATGTTCAGTGTGATCTGTGAGGTCCAGGTATGTCCACAGGAAAAAGTTAGATTGCGGCACAACATTAGCAACCATGGGTATCTCTGGAGGAAAACCTAGGATGGGCATTGAGGAAGCAGTCAGGGCTCAATCAGAAAAGGAGAGCACTAGAAAAAAAGGAGAAAGATGGAGTTCCCGTCATGGCCCAATGGTTAACGAATCCGCCTAGGAACCATGAGGTTGCAGGTTCGATCCCTGGCCTCGTTCAGTGGGTTAAGGATCCAGCGTTGCCGTGAGCTGTGGTGTAGGATGTAGACGCGGCTCGGATCCCACGTTGCTGTGGCTCCGGTGTAGGCCGGTGGCTACAGCTCTGATTCGACCCCTAGCCTGGGAACCTCCGTATGCCGAGGGAGTGGCCCATGAAATGCCAAAAAGACCAAAAAAAAAAAAAAGAAAAAAAATAATATATACATATACACATGTATATGTGTATGTATATGTATATATAATTATGTATGTATGTTCTCCATACATACTTATGTGTATATAATCTCCATACGTGTAAGTATACACACACATGCATATGTGGATTGGTTATGACTGTCTAACCTGGCGGTCAGAACGGAAGATGCAAGTAAGACAAGGAAAAGCAAGAGCGAGCTGGAATCACAAGTACAAGCTAGACAGACTGGAACCCTTTACCTCTGACTTCTGTGCAAAGGTGTCCTACAGAACTCAGACATTTATCACACATTTAAACACGTGTTTGTGTTTATATAACTGTCCTCAAATTCTGAGGAGCCTCCGGAAGATATGGGGGATGGGGAAGCAGTTACAGGTCCAGACGCTGCCCCCACCAAGGATGTGAATCAGCAGCTCGGCAACCCCATGTATGAGCTACAAATTCAGGGCTCTTTTCTGCCCCCCACGCCTCACACAGGAATCCCTCCAGAGGCCACCCAAAGCAGAAGCATGAAGGAAATCAAACTGTGGGAAATACCATTCAACCTAGACAAACCAACACATTAGAAAGCCACTAGGAGTTCCCTGGTGGCTCAGGGGGTAAGGATCCAGTGCTGTCACTGTTGTGCCTCAGGCCACTGCAGTGCACAGGTCTGATTCCTAGCTCAGGAACTTCTGCAGGTGGCAGGAGTGGCAAAAAAAGACAAAAAAAAAATTAAAGCTACTAAAACTCTTTAATTTGCATTACTCAGTTTTGGTGGTGTTTTTTTGTTTGTTTTTGAAAAGATGGGACAGGGGAAGAAGAGTTATTTTATTTAAAAAAAAATCTAGTAAGAGTTCCCTCTGTGGCACCATGGATTAAGAATCTACCGCAGCTGCTTAGGTCACTGCTGAGTTGTGCGTTTGATTCCCAGCCCTGAGCCGTGGATTAAAGGACCCGGTGTTGCCGCAGTTGTAATGCAGGTCACAGCTGTGGCTCAGATTCAATCCCTGATCCAGGGATTTCCATATGCTGAGGGTGTGGCCATAAAATTTTTTTTAAAAATAATAAAAAATAAAGGAGTTCTCTGGTGGCCTGGAAGTAGGGATTCGGTGCTGTCCCTGCTTTGGTGCAGGTTTGAGGCTGAGCCCAGGAAATTCTTCATGCAGTAGGTGCAGCCAAAAAAGGGTGTCCTTAAAAAAAATGGTTTTTAAAAATTTAGTCACACAAAATATGGCACACAAAAAACAGATTGATCTTTTTTCTTCCTTTTTTTTTTCTTTTTTTGCCATTTCTTGGGCCGCTCCCCCAGCATATGGAGATTCCCAGGCTAGGGATCGAATCGGAGTCATAGCTGCCGGCCTATGCCAGAGCCACAGCAACACGGGATCTGAGCCGAGTCTGCAACCTACACCACAGCTCACGACAACACCAGATCCTCAACCCACTGAGCAAGGCCAGGGATCGAACCCGCAACCTTATGATTCCTAGTCAGATTCATTAACCACTGAGCCACAACGGGAACTCCCGATTTTTTTTTCTGATAAACTGAGCTATAATTGCTGTATTGCTCTGTATAAGTGTAAGGTGTACAGAGTAATGATCTGATTAACATGCATCATGAAAGGATTACCACAAGCTCATACAGATACAAAATTAAGGCCAATTTTTTCTTCCCTATGGTGAGAACTCTCAGGATTTACTTTCTTAACCATTCTCATCTATAACATATGGTGGTATTAATCATATTTATCATGTGGTTCATGACACCCCTACTACTGATTTATCCTAAAGCTGAAGGTTTGTACCTTTTGACCACAATTGAAGGCTGTCATGCCACTGATAATATTCAAGCTAACGATTTAGGTAAACAATCGCAGAGACAGAAAAGATATGAAGGCTGGCCTATCTGAAAACATCTGAATGAATGATCAAGTGAATTTCCTCAACTGAGGGGTTAATAGAAAAATTACATACCCTTTTTTTTTTCCACATGCCTACATACTCAAAGGTGGAGTTCTCTGACCTTCCACAGATGAGAAGTTCTAAAATCGAATGTCTGATATAACGAGTCTTTTCCCTTAGTCACCAGAGATTTTGTCTCTAGCAAACTACTCATCACATTTTTACGTGATTCCTTCCCAGCTAATTCTGTCCTTTTAAATCATGAACCTCCTGACATAAATGAAAGAAAAAAATGGAAGATAATATAAGAAAAAGAATGTATCTACAGGTATGACTGGGTCACTTTGCCATACAGCAGAAATTGGCACAATGCTGTAAATCAACTCTAATAAAAAAAATACAATTAAAAAATAAATAAATAAAAGCAATATTCTGACCAATGCTTTGCAAAAACAAGTTAATAGAAATATAATTTAAATAAATGAATACAAAAGGAGTTTAATTTTAAAAAGAAAAAATAAAAGAAAAAAATGGTACTTATCAACCCTATGTATCCACCAAGTTTTTTTTGTTTTGTTTTGTTTTTTTGCCATTTCTTGAGCCGCTCCTGCGGCATATGGAGGTTCCCAGGCTAGGGGATGAATTGGAGCAGTAGCCACCAGCCTACGCCAGAGCCACAGCAACTTGGTATCCAAGCCGCATCTGAGACCTACACCACAACTCATGGCAACACTGGATCCTTAACCCACTGAGCAAGGGCAGGGATCGAACCCACAACCTCATGGTTCCTAGTCGGATTCCTTAACCACTGAGCCACAACAGGAACTCTGGAGTTGCTTTATTTCTAACCTTGCTCTTATGACGTTGAATTGCCTCACACATTTGGCTTTCTTCAATTTGGGGTCTGCGCTTACCTTTGACCTTATCAAATCTTCTTGGTTTTTCTTGCTTGACTCATCACGCACTGTAAGAACTTTGGCTGAGAGTCGCCTCCAGCCATAAAGACACTCTTGGCGAACTTTTGCTTGTGCAATGTACTCCACATCAGCATCCAAGGACCCCCCAAGCCTGGATCTGGCCCCTGCTGCCTCATCGGAGGGATTAGGACATAGGCTGAGCTTTCTTTCCAGCTCTCCCTCAAGTGCCCTCATGCTGCCCTCTTGGCATCCCTGGTGCCCACTGGGAAATGTCACCAAGAACTGTCCCCTCTCATCAGTACTTGCCAGTCAATGTCCTCTGGCTCTCAGTCCCAATGGATTCATCCTGGTTTGTGGAGTCAAGCTCCCTGATGAGAGAACACTGGCCAAAAGACGAACCTGGATTGCTGAACTTTAAGGTGTGAAAGGGCTAATGCAGTTTCTTAAATGTATTTGACTATAAGGCACCTTGAAACTTTTAATACATGGACGAAATGTCAAAAGGAGTTTGTAAGATGTAACATACACTTCAATTTAAAAGATGGGCAAAAAAAAGTCAACGGTTTCATTATTTCCTTCGCGAAGTGAGTACAATCAGTTCATGTACATTTCTGTATTCTTTTTTTTTTTTTTTTTGTCTTTCTGCCATTTCTTGAGACACCCCCCGGCATATGGAGGTTCCCAGGATAGGGGTCTAATCGGAGCTGCAGCCGCTGGCCTACACCAGAGCCACAGCAACATGGGATCCAAGCCGCGTCTGCAACCTATACCACAGCTCACGGCAACGCTGGATCCTTAACCCACTGAGCAAGGCCAGGGATCGAACCCGAAAACTCATGGTTCCTAGTCAGATTCCTTAACCACTGAGCCACAACGGGAACTCTGCATTTCTTTATTCTTTGTAACAGAACAAAGAAAAAACAGCAGTGAAATACAGTAATGTTGATTCTGTTAACAAAAAAGTGCATATTCAAGTTAAGACAACATTAACTACATTTTTGCCTTTTTTTAAGTGAATACAGTGTTTTGTGTCAGTTATATATTGCTTCATATTAGGAATATGTTGCCATGTCAGACCGGGTATCAGACTTAATCTTAAGTCTATTCCTTTATTTGTCTAATCCTTTATTACAACATCCTTGGAAAATCTTGTCTTGCACAGGTGTATGGTAGCAAAGATAAGACCATACAACAGAGGCTTCCCAATACACAAGTAGACTTACATTTGGACATTGACAAAGTATATATTTCATCTTGAAAAGCACACTGTTTGATTTTTCAGGAACTGGAGGCTACAATGGTTCTTCTTAGAAAGAGTCGACGCGTTTATTTACATGGGTTTGCATGCTCTTTATTTAAAGCTTCTCTCTTCCAGACATAGATACATAAGAAAAACATTTGTATAGTACAAGTGTTTACCAAAAAGTAAACAAGATAAGATCACAAATAAATGTGTGGTTGTTAAGTTTACCATATCAGAGGACACAAAACAGAAATAGCATGTTGACAGCCTAGGGGTTACCCTGAAAGTCAGTTGTAATAAGTCCTCAGTGTGTATCAATGTGCAGGCCAGCCTCTGGGGTTCAGACATGTAGCTTCTTTAGACTTTTGACTCACTTTTTTCTTAAGTGTAGCATCTCGGTACAACAAGTACAGCTGAGAAAATGTATTGTATGTATCTCTCACACGGATGTAGTAAACATATTTTAGGAAAAACACATTTCCAGAACTTTTACCTCCACAGAGTAGAGTAATTCATAACAACTCAAGGAGTGCCAGAAATTTTGAGGTATGAACAGTCTGGGACATTCTAGATTAAAAATATTATGGAGTTCCTGTTATGGCCCAGTGAGTTAAGAACCTGACTAGTATCCAAGAGGATGCATCAATCCCTGGCATCGCTTAGTAGGTTAAGGATCTAGCTTGCCCTGAGCTGTGGTGTAGGTTGCAGACACGGCTCAGATCCCATGTTGCTGTGGCTATGGTGAGGCCGGCAGCTACAGCTCCAAATCAACCCTTAGCCTGGCAACCTCCATATGCTGCGGGTGCAGCCCTAAAAAACATATATATGATTCCTCAATTGTAAATATATATGCTCCTGGGATAGTGCCTTAACCCAAATGCCTGAAAGATTTCTGGCCAGAATACCAACAACCAAAGCCAGTGATGGCCTACTAGGTTTTTTGTGTTAATTCAACCGAAACAGTTTCCATGCTTGGGGCTCGTCTCTCTGGAGCCTCAAGTGAAGCCATGATTGGCTAATTGGTAAAAGGGAAGGACTCTGAGATTGAGTCAGTCCAGAGTTCAGATCCCTGCCACCTGTCACAAGGTATGTTCCCTCTTTGCTCCTGATCACCTATGCAAGGTGCACAACAATAACATTCTTGAATGTTTTAATGACTGATTTGAATACCAGTGCATACTTTGCTCAATTCTCTATTCTTGGTAGTAAAGATAACAGCTGAGAAAGAGATAGACCAGGTCTCCCAGGGGCCTTACAACCCAGTGAAGAAAAGGTACACAATTACCAGGGAAAGAAATAAAATTTAAAAGGTGATTGCAGTTTGGGCTGAGTACCATGAGGATAATACAAGCAGCTGTGGACCAGGGCTACTCTACTCAGATAGAGTAGCCACAGGTGGCTATTTAAGTAAGTTGAATTGATTAAAATTAACTAGAACTAAAAATTCAGCTTCTTGATCGCAGCAGTCACATTTCGAGTCCTCCCTTGCCATGTGCAGCTAGTGGCTACCATCCTGGACAACTCAGATGCAGAATTTCTCCATCATCACTGAATCACTGAAAGTTTTATTGGATAGTGCTGTAAACTAGAGTGATAAGGAGAAGTTGGGCAATGGACTACTTTAGATGATTAGATCATATATATATATATATATATATATATATATATATATATAACTATATATAAAATTTTTATGGCCCCATCCATGGCATATGCAAGTTCCCAGGCCAAGGACTGAATCCAAGCTGCATCTGCAAGCTATGCCTCAGCTGCACCAACACTGAATCCTTTAATCCACTGCCACAGGCCAGGAATCAAACCTGTTCCTCACAGAGAACCAAGTCACTGCAGCCAAATTATTATTTTTTTTTAATTGCTTTTTTTTTTCAGGGCTGCACCTGCAGCATATGGAAGTTCCCAGGTTAGGAATCTAATCGGAGCTGCGGCTGCCAGCTGAGGCCACAGCCACAGCAACACCAGATCCAAGCCACGTCTAGGACCTACACCACAGCTCACGGCAACACCGGATCCTTAACTCACTGAGCAAGGCCAGGGATCGAACCTGCAACCTCATGGTTCCTAGTCAGATTTGTTTCCACTGCACCATGACGGGAACTCCTGCAGTCAGATTCTTAACCCAACTGTGCCACAGTGGGAACTCCTAGATGACATATATATATTCCATGCTCTGAAAAAACAAGCTGTAGTAGGGACTCAATAATTAGAACTAATATTATTTTAACATATTTGATGAGTCTATATTCTTTTCTTCTCACTTTATTCCTCAATTTATAAAGCTTAGAAATAGACCTAATGACATGTAGTTTGTTCTTGACATCTAAACCATGGAGTTCTAATATCTGAAATTCTAGGCTAACTATTTAGACTCAACACACTTAAGTAAAAGATCGTTTTTTTCCTTCATCTTCCTTGATCCAAAAAAGAAGGGAAGATTTTTTTTCCCCTAATGTTCAGATGAATGGTAAATCTCAGAAAGTAGCCAAATGCATTAAGCAGAAGGAATAGTGAGAACAATTTCTTAAAGGTTAAAATTTTACGTAAAGTTAAAACACATGAGACTTTAGAAATGTCTAACCTTCGGAGTTCCTATCGTGGCACAGTGATTAATGAATCCGACTAGGAACCATGAGGTCGAGGGTTCGATCCCTGGCCTTGCTCAGTGGGTTAAGGATCCAGTGTTGCCATGAGTTGTGGTATAGGTCGCAGACTCGGCTCAGATCCCCACGTTGCTGGGGCTCTGGTGTAGGCCAGTAGCTGCATCTCTGATTGGACCCCTAACCTGGCAACCTCCATATGCTGCAGGAAGTGGCCCTAGAAAAGGCAAAGAGACACACACACACACACAAAAAGGTCTAACTTTGAAAAGCAAATTCTCTGTCCTTGATTTTCTGTTAACTTTGGCACTAATCTCCTCCGTCCACCTCATCTTAAAGATTTTGATGACAATAGAACATGACTTGTGTTATATACAAAGGGCTATGGATAAAGTGAATATGTGTGCATTGAATCCTATCTCCCAGGGAATGTTATTTTGAGAATGTTTTACTTAGAGAAAAGAAAACACCACCAATACAGAAAAACAGCCAATGGGTAGTTATTGAATTCCTTCCCAAAATGTGACCAACGGGAGAGGAAGAACTACTCGATAACTTAAAATGTTTTACATTCACTTAACCATAGTCTACTGCACACACTCATATTTCCAGCCAAGTGAGACAGCAGTCAGAGGAATAAGTCAATTTATCTTGGCACCTATTTTAAAAACACACATAGGTTAATGTACAACACACAGATTTCACTCCTATTTCTTTGAAAATGACTACGTAGCAACACTGGCTATGCCCAGCCAGGAATTTAGCAGAATTCATGCAGTAAAAGATACAGAAGGGGATCTATTTCCAACTGTAAAGCTGAAGGATTAGTTGAATTCCTGTTTGTCAATCTAACAGCAATGGTGTTGACACTAATAAAAGTGAAAAATATAAACTGCTCCGGTAACATCCATGAGAGGTTTGTTGAGCCCAGGGCTAAATGATAAAAAGAGGTTCACCATCTCATTAGGAGAACTGGAAAGTGTTTATTGAGCCAGCGGGGAGCTCTGAAAATGATCTTCCTCTTCTTGGACCTGCCACCTGGTGCCTGAGAGCATGTTAACCATGTATGTGGAAATTGCGCCCGAGTTTATTAAGCAAACAGCTATTAAATGTAAAACCCCATGAAAGGGACACCTAGGTGGCTTTGGCTCGCCCTGCGGCTGCTCCCAAGAGCCAAGGGCAGATGCTCCTATTTAAGAAAACCTGTGAGATCCCTTTAACCTTCTCTTTCTGGGCAAATCTCCCAGCGAAGCCAGCAAAGCAGTCTATTTATACCTGTGCAGGGTACAGAGAAAAATCTCAAAGCTACGTCTCGAAAAAGCTTTAAATGGACTCTGTCCAATTATAAAACTGAGCCCCAGTGATGGCACACGCTGCACAGTGATTTAAACAGCATCTTCTTCCACAGCCCCACCAACAACCCCTAGAAGCAAAATATAAGCCTTAGAACAAGTTAATGAGTCAAGGGTCATGCAAGAAATAACATGCTTTTTGTCTCCGCCACAAGACCCATTAGCAAACTTCAAGTGGCAGCTGCAGGCTCAAGCTTCCTGGATTATTACTTAAGATTGTCAGAACAGTGAGGCAATTGTTCATGACCTCTTGCACCGATTTTTCTATAGGAACATGTTTACTGAACAAAGTTTCAGGAGAGATATCTTAAAGGACTTGTTACTTTGAAAAAAGTTGGTACAGATACACTGCTGTGCATGTAACCATATTTATATATTTGCTATGATTTTTTTTTTGGCTTTCTGCTTCCAAAAGTATTACATTTTCATGACTTTGAAAGGAGGAAATATTCAGAAAAGCAAAACCAGGATCGTGGAGTTTTCATTGGTTTTGTTCACTTCATAATCTATCATAAACATTTTCCCATGTCTTTAAACGTTCCTCTAAAGTATGAGTGCACCACGGAATGAAACACTCTAATTTTAACAATCCTGATTTTTGGATTAGTTCCAAAATTGCCATTATAAATTACACTTGGTGGAACATGCTGACACATAAATCTGTCTGCATGCCTTTCTTTGAAATATATTTTTGAAAATGGTAGCGCTAGGTCAAAATACTTGAAGTATTTTTAAAGACTGTGATAAGCGTGGTCAAGTTCAGACTGCCACTCTGATTTATGCACACGAGAAAATGAAAATAAATAATCCTGTGGCATATTTACTGGCAAGAGCTAACCACAAAATGGCCATGCCTTTGCTTGGATGGAATTTTTTCCTGACGGGGCAACTGGTTGATCCTTCATGACCACCAGATGGCAGCCTAGAACAGGGCAAACCCAAGGAGACTAAGCCAGGGGAGAGGGGACTCCACTTCTAGCCTTAAACGCTTGCCTACCCTGCTAGGGAGATGGGGCTTTACCAACTAAACACACAAAAAAAAGATGGCCATCGTCCTTTAGATCAAGCCATGGAGGATCTGATGTCTTTCAAGGGACCTCAGGTTTAGGACCTCTCACCTACTTTGCTTTACATTTCCCTAAAACTCTCTTCACACATGGGCCTCGCCGCTGAATCTTTTCAAATGTATTAGTTTCCTTGGAAGCAGCGAAACAGTTCGTGCCAACCCATAAACTTGTTTCACTAGGTCACAAGGAGCCATGTCTCCTGGGGTAAAATCAAACACTTTAATTTGATATGTTTGAGCTCTTCTATTTAGTAGCTGAACAGGAAGTGTCACCAAGCAAGGTAGAGTGGCCACGAGGCAATGCCCCTCCGTGTCAAGGGTTGCTTCCCAGCTTCCTTGTCCTGTCTCTGAGAAAAGCGTGCGCCACACTCTAATGCACTTGGAGTTTCCCAAGAGATGTAGAGCTGCTCGCAAGATGCTTGGTACACGCAGAAAGCTTTGCTCTAGCTGACACAGTGATGCCACTGCTGGCACCAGCCAAAAGCGGCGGGAAAATCTAGTTGATGTATGAACGCAGCTCTGGGAGCAAAAGATGCATAAAAAGGAAAAAACTCAAGGCGGCCTCACACTGTGCCAACGCTATGAAAACGAACCGAGGCTTTAGTCTAAATGATGCGAAGGAAATTAAAAGGATTGATTATTCATATTGGTGCTTGTATGATAAAAACATGAAAAATATGCACAAAGAGTAGATGGCCCACTATTTGAGGATAAGCATGCTAACATCGGTTGAATAACAAGCAAACACGATGTTTAAAAAAAAAGCAGGGATAAAGAAAAAGTCCTGAATTCTTTGGTTATTGAAACTACTAAATTGTACATAACGAGAAGTGCCTCGAGCCTGAGGGTTTTAGCTGACAATTGGGTAATGCAGCGGGCAAAGATAAATAAATAAATAAATAAATGCATCTATCTTTGCCTTCATTCATAGCAATACAGTAAATGTGCTGCTAAAGGAAATGTCTACCTCATGAACCAGAACACACATGGAGGGTTTTGCTCTGATCAGAGAGGAGATAAAAAAAAAAACAGCCTCCATCTTCAGGGGAGAGAACGAATCAGAGTCTCAAAAGCAGGTCCTTTCCCCAAAGAATGAGAGTTTCCCTGAAGAGAAGCCTTCGGCAGCAGTGTGATAGTTCTCTCTCTTCAAATACCGAATGATTGTTGTATCAAAAAGGCACTGGCATTTACCTTATCCTCTCAAGTTCACAGAACTGGAAGCAACGCATGAAAGTCACAGGGAGATCGATGCGGGGACAAAGCCAGAGCTCCCAAGCTCTGCAATCTGTGCTACAAGTGGATGTTAATTCAGAGGATGAGGCGAGGCCGCTGTCTCACTCAATTCACCTTTATTTTCACACAAAGATGCCTAGAGGGCAGCCAACTCTGCACGCACCATGTGAACAGCCCGGGGGAGCCTCCTGATGAACAGTTCCTCACGTGGGTACCTCCAGCCTGCCCAACCTTGCACAGTCCCAAGGGCAGTGCCGTTTCTAATTCCCACGAAGGCACACTCTGGGCTAGTCAAGGCCATGTTCAAAAATGACCATGGGTCTGGGAGTTCCCATTGTGGCTCAGATGTTCAGAAACCTGACTAGTGTCCATGAGGATGCGGATTCCATCCCTGGCCTCTCAGTGGGTTGGGGATCCACCTTTGCGGTGAGCTGTGGTGCAGGTCGCAGTTGCCATGAGCTGTGGTGTAGGTTGCAGATGCAGCTCAGATCCCGAGTTGCTGTGGCTGTGGCCAGCAGCTATAGCTCCGATTCAACCACTAGCCTGGGAACTTCCATATGCCACAGGTGCAGCCTTTAAAAAAAAAAAAAAAAAAATTACCGTAGGTCTGACCAAGAATGGACTGGCTGCCTGAAATGCAATGAGCTCCTGAAAGCCTTTAACAACCCAAATGATCTAGTCAGGAATATTTTTTAAAAGATTCCTAAACCAGAAGAAAGCTGATACCTGAAGTTCTCTCCAACTCTAAGATTCTACAAGTCCTTTAAAAGGCTAGGAACCAATGAAGAATTTCAAATATCACATACACAAGTGTATATAATATTATATATTATATATAATATATATTATTCAGAGAGCCACTCTGATTTATGTACAACAGAATGAAAATAAATAATGCTATGGGTTATAATACATAGCTTATAACATATAGACATATAGAAGCATTTATAATATTACGGATATAAATGATCATCTCCAAAGGAAAAGTTTTAAAATGAAATCTTAAAGAGACAAGTGTTGTGAGAGTACTAATATTACCTTGACTTAAAGAATAACAAGTTACCAGATTGTTAAACCGGAAGGCAGGACCAAAGCCTTGGGCAGGAGAGTCGCCTCTGAGGACAAGCATTGGGAACTCACACAGTTTTGCCAAAAAAGGGTATTGATAAGCTTTCTTAGAGGGAGAGAGTACGATGCTGAAGTCAAGTAGAATCAGGATTAAGAGCCAGGAAAGGACACCAAGCCTTCTCCACAGCGTGACTATGAGAATTCTGGGGAGATACCTGTGCAGGAAAAAGCACCTCTTTACACAGCCGCCAAATTTCAATACTTTGAAAAGAGGACCACCATCTCCATGCTGAAACTTTCTCTTTTCACTCTCTTGTCACCAGAGTGGTTACTTGTGTCTCCCGTGGTTATCCCCTAGACGCTGGTGTCTCCCTAGGTGCCTGTGGTTCTTCCTTCGCCCGGAGCAATCCCTGATGAACGAAACGGCCCTCAGACCTCATTACCCTTTGAATGGCACTAGCTTCCCAAATGCAGATGTCCAGGCCAGACTGATATAAACGAATGCCGGCTGGACACCTGCACCTATGCTCCACCGATTCTGTTCCCAGCAAAATCCAGCCTCCCCCTTCCTCGCACCCACTGTCACACCATTGAACTGCACTGCTCTTCTTTTTTAGTTACCATTTCCCTTCACGGCACCAGAATTTAACCTTTTGCTCAAGCCAGAAACCCAGATACATCCAAATACACATCCCATCTCTCTCATTTACAACATTCTTTATGACCAAGTCCTAGTAACTCTAGTTCTTAAGTTTATCTTCTCCTCCCCCACTTTATCCTGCAGCCGCCGTACCATCCCAAGCAACAGCATCCTGCCTGTGATCGTTATAAAACATATTCACATTCCTCCCTTCAAAAGATGGAACCCAGTTCCACATCTTCCAGTGTAGATGGGACTCGGGGACTGTCTCATTTCTCCTGAATGAAAAACAGTGGGAGTCACCAGGTGTGTCCAGGTCATTAAGGCACCATTACCCTTTAGTAATGGTACCTCCTCGATGCCTGCATCTAGAGGAGGTCAGTGGCCACGCTTTGAAAACCCTTAAGCTGACTGTATGCCCTGGTCCAAGAGATGTGGAAACAAAGCCTCTGATAATCTCAAGCCTCCTGACAGACCACATGAGTCGTCTTGAAAATGGGTCTTCCAGCCCCAGTCAAGTTTCAGGTGACCACAGCCTCAGTCAACATATTTTTTTTTTCTTTTTATGGCCTCATCTGTGGCAGATGGAAGTTCTCAGACTTGGGGTCAAAGAGGAGCTTGCAACTGTAGTCTACACCACAGCCAAGGCAACACCAGATCCAAGCTACATCTGTGACCTACGCCTCAGGTTGTTGCAATGCCAGATCCTTAACCCACTGAGTGAGGCCAGGGAGCAAACCCACATCCCATGTCACAGTCCCTATGTCTGGTTCTTAACCTGCTGAGCCACCACGGGAACTCCCCCATTCAACATCCTAACCGCAATCTCATGAGATTCTGAACTAGACCCACCCAACTAAGCTGCTCAGGAATTTCCAACCCACAAAACCTATGAGACAATAAATGTGTGCTGTTTTAAGTCACTAAATTTGGGAGATGATTGCTATGAAGCAATAAAGGACCGATCTGTGATCTTTCTCCTTCGCACTTTTCAAATGTGTCCTTTTTTCTAGGTTAGATCACAGTCTTTGCCAAGGCAGCAGTAAACCCAGCCCTCAGCTGGTCTCCTCCTATATTTATCACCTCCATTCAATTCAGTCATGCCTAAGTGATGAGTTTAAAGTATAAATCTGAGCCAACTAATTCCTTATTTACACAGAAAGTGGCTCCCCATTCCTCATAATACACGGTCTAACAAAGGCCCTGGCTCTTATCTTCTTCTCCAGCCTCCTTAACCATCACTCTCCAACCACACAGGATGTCAGATGTGTCCTACTTCAGGGCTATATCAGCTTAGGAGGGCTGATATGACAAAATACCACAGACCACAGGATGACTTAAACTACAGAACTTTATTTTCTCACAGTTCTGGAGGCTAGAAGTCCAAGATCAAGGTGTCAGCAAGGTTGGTTTGTCCTGAGGCCTCCCTCCCTGGCTTACACAGGGCCATCTTCTCACTGTGACTCCACATAGTCTGTCCTCTGTGCATTCATATCGCTGGTGACTCTCAGCGTGTCCAAATTTTCTTTTCTTATAGAGACACCAGTGACTGGATTAGGACTCAATCTAATGGCCTCGTTTGAACTCAATCCTTCTTTAAATACCTTATCTCCAAAGACACTCATATTGAGATACCAGGGGCTAGGGCTTCAGCACAGGAATTTGGGAAGAAAGACAATAATTCAAACTACAACAAGGGCTTTCTCTCTGCCTCCTCCATAGGAAAAGGCTTTGGAAGAGAGTGAAGTGAATAAGGGTACAGAACACTTGGCGAGGGAAGAGGATGAGTGGGGCTAATTAGGAGAGGGGAGCTCAAGAGGAGGAAAAATGGAAATTAACAGACCTCAGGTAAATACTTCCTGCCCACCTCAAAATTTGCGAAAAAAAAAAAAAGAATTTATTCAAGCATGGAGAGGTTCTACCTTCGATTGCAGAAAAGGGTTTGAAGAATATCACAATCTCATGGGCAAACGAAACAACAGGACATACAACATACAGGGAAGCCACTTCTACCAACAGCACAAAAGGCAGAATGTTAGGCCATCAGCCTGAGAAATGAAACACCAAATACCATATGAAATATATAAATGCATGCTCTCATGGCCAGGATCCAAGGCAAATTGGCTCTGATGGAGTATGTCTGCTGAAGTGAGTTAAGAAGAGAGAAGGGAGAATTTTGCACACTTCCAAACAAGAGAATCGCAAAGTAATTGGATGTTAACTGTAAACAAACAAATAAATGTAATTTAGTGTTTCAGGGGTATTTCTCACTTCTTTTCATCTATTGATTTCTAAAAAGAAAACTAAATCAAATATGCCTGTCTGCTCAGGCATATACAAAAAACAAGTCCCTATATCTATTAACCTTGAATTACAAACACTACTCAGCTAATGAAAATAAATACATGCCATTTTTTCTCATTAGCAGCAAATACAGGCTGTTGCCCAAAAGTTACTCATCAGTGCTCTTATTTTCATCATTGTTTGTTAATGTCTAAGCCTGGATCACAGCAGTTATACTAGCTGACATTAGAAGAACACTTAACAAACTACAAAGGGCTTTCACCTACATTGTATCTCCAGAGGCTCACAATATGAGCTGGCTTAAATGCACAGGTTAGCACAAGATAAGAACTCAAACATATTCTTGTAAGACAGGGAGTCAGAAAGTTTAAGTAACTTGCCCATAGTCACATGGATGATGATTGGTAAAGCCAATACTTGAGCCACATTGTAAATTTTATGTTTTTAAATTTTTTAATTATTTATTGTACTGTATTGTATTTTACTATTTTATTTTATTTTATTTTATTTTTAGGACCGCACCCATGGCATATGGAGTTCCCAGGCTAAGGGTCGAATTGGATCTCCAGCTGCCAGCCTACACCACAGCCACAGCAATGCAGGATCCAAGCCATATCTTCAACTTACAGCACAGCTCACAGCCCGCCGGAAGGCCAGGGATCAAACCCGCATCCTCATGGATGCTAGTCAGATTCGTTTCCACTGTACCACAGGAAGAATTCCTGTTTTAAATTTTAAATCAGTATACTTTTCTACTCCACTAAACAGGAATTCATTCATCCATTCTTACAACTGCATGCCAGGCTTTGCAGGTCACTCAATTTGTGGTACTTTGTTATGGCAGCCCTAGAAAATTAATACGGAGCACCTAAAATCCCTGTGGTAACCTCCTACCTCTAAACTTTCTATTACATGTGAAAAATAAGCACCTACTTATTTAAAATAAACCACTGGTTCAATTCTCTATTTCCCGTAGTGGAAGGCAGTCTTAAGTAAGAGATCCAGAAAGGCAAGGAAATGAAGGTATCAAGGGGATGGACACTGGAATGAAATGGTTGAGTCAAGAATTTCAATGAGGTCAAAGGCAGAGGGTGAGTGTGGAGATTAGAGTACATGGCATTTAGAATTCCAGAGGTGGAACAGTTGTAGACATAAGAGCACAGGTGTGCCCATGGTTATAGATCTCTGCAGTCCAGATATAATTTTTTTTTTTGTCTTTTTGCCATTTCTTGGGCTGCTTCCCCGGCATATGGAGGTTCCCAGGCTAGGGGTCGAATCAGAGCTGTAGCTACCGGCCTACACCAGAGCCACAGCAACGCAGGATCTGAGCCACATCTGCAACCTACACCACAGCTCATGGCAACACTGGATCCTTAACCCACTGAGCAAGGCCAGGGATTGAACCCGCAGCCTCATGGTTCCTAGTCAGATTTGTTAACCACTGAGCCATGATGGGAACTCCTAGATATAATTATTGAAGGTAAGGATATCAGGGAAACTTGAAGCCAGCTTGATGGATTATTAATGCCATGGATGCCAAAGTCATTCATTACATGGTTTGAGGGGATAACATGGAAAACAGAGACCAAGAAAGACCAGGAGTTGAGCGGACTTGAATGACACCAAGGAAGGTAATAAAATCCAAGGGTAGGAGCCTCAAGAGAGGGAAAGATTTTTCTTGAAGGATGAAAAGTCATGGGTGAGAAGCACGATAGGCTGGTAGAATTCCAACACCATCTCCAGGCTCCATCGTAGATGAAATATGGGAAAAGGAATCCATCCAGCACCAGAAAGCTAGAAATGAAGCATGACTTTGAACTTGAATGATATGTACAGCTTAAAATGCTGTCAACTGAATTAGTCAAATAATTAATGCCAAATAAAATTTAAGAGCTTACATTATTTAAGTGAGTTTCCAATTTGGGAGTGATTTTTTTTTTAGGTGTTCAGTTGAATTTCATAACAGTGCAAGGGGCCTTGTCCTTGACTGCATCTCAAGTTGAAGGTATTTCCATGGCCTCAGAGTTTCCCTTGATTATCTGCCTCTATGTGAGAAAATAAAGAATATTCAATGACACATTGTTCCACATATGTTGATTCATACAGATTATTTTTAAATAAGACCAACTTAAACTCTTTTTTTTTCCCTTCAGATTCTAGTACAAAGAGGCCTTTTCCAAAGAAAGAATGTTTGTAACTATAAATATACACTGACGAATTGCATACAGAAAGTCTCAGAAAATAGGTTAGAATATAAGAGAGCTAGCCTTCCACAATATGCAAAAGATAGTAATAAATATATTAAAGACATACCATTTCACTCCTTAATTTTTTGAAATACTACCATCGTCCTTCGAGAGAAAAATGCCTCCAAAGTGAGGCAGAATTCTTTGGCATGCTTGTTTCCTGGCCTTCCAGAAATACATCAGCCTCAGAGCTGCAAGGGGAATAATACTCTCTGTACCATGGAAAGCTATTGACTTAGAACTAAATCAGACCAAGCAAGGTACATGATTATCTTTTCTCCCTTCTCCCTCTTCTATTAAAAACAAAGGGGGGAAAATCCATAAAAGCAGAAGTTCCTGTTGTGGTGCAGTGGAAATGAATCTGACTAGGAACCATGAGGTTGCGGGTTTGGTCCCTGCCCTTGCTCAGTGGGTTAAGGATCTGGCATTGCCGTGAGCTGTGGTGTGGGTTGCAGACGTGGCTCAGAGCCCAAGTTGCTATGGCTGTGGTGTAGGCCGGTGGCTACAGCTCAGATTAGACCCCTAGCCTGGGAACCTTCATATGCCATGAGAGCAGCCCTAAAAATACAAAAAAAAAAAAAAAACAAATTTTTAAAAAAGGGAAAAAAACCTTAAAATCAGTAGTTCCTGTTGTGGTGCAGCAGAAGCAAATCCAGCTAGTAACCAGGAGGTTGCACGTTCAATCCCGGGCCTCACTCAGTGGGTTAAGAATCCAAGGTTGCTATGAGCCGTGGTGTAGGTCACAGATGCAGCTGGGATTTGGCATTGTTGTGACTGTAGCAGGGGCCGGCAGCTGTAGCTACAAATCAACCCTTAGCCTGGGAACCTCCATATGCCACGGGTGCAGCTCTAAAAAGAAAAAAAAAAAAAAAACCTCAAAATCAACACGGGCTGAAAAGTGCTTATCGTTGGGAGAAGAGCCTCTCTGGATTTAGTAATTTGTCAAGGTGACATGTGCTGCCTGATGACCACTAGCTCACGACACTTTGCAGAGAGCTAGAGTGTGTATGACAGAGCTCTCTGGCTATTAGTTGGAGAGTTCATAAACCCAGATATGCATTTGGATTGGATTTTTGAAAAATGAGAAATAAGGCACTGATTAAGTATATGCAAATTATGTGGTGGAGAAGCATAGCCTACCTGAGGCTGTTAAGTGTCTCATTTTTTTAATAAATGAGAAACGCTCAATGGAAAGGACTCCTAGAAATAACTACGTTTGAGAAACCGCCCTGACTCCTCATGAAGTAGAGAGACAATGTGAGAAGGGGAGTAGCTCTCTTCATAGCCAGTAATCCGTCTCTGCAAAAAGTACATTTTATTTTTCTGGTGTCAAAAAAATTAAATTATCCCAGAGGTGCTATTTTTCAGAAACACATAGTTCTTAAATGAAATAAAGCTGCTGAGGTATACAAAGCCATATGATTTTCTCTGCTTTTCTATACTTGAATTTGGCTTTACCAGTTCCAATTTTCATTGCAAACAGAGATTTGCTGGTACTATCTCAACATAATTCTTGGGGTTTACTCCTAAGGCTCTTAGCACAAGTTCATGTGCTTGACGCACTGTAAGACCAAACAAAAACAAAACTTCAGAGAAAGGTTAATTGCTGGCCATGCTAGGAGACACGAGACTTGTGTCCCCCAAAAAGCCTGAACTCCCCAAACCAAAATTGTAAAGGCCTTCCTCTCTCTCTCTGTTTTCTTTTAGGGCTGCACCTGCAGCATATGGAAGTTCCCAGGCTAGGGCACAACCACAGCAATGTCAGATCCTAGCTGTACCTACGATCTACACCACAGCTCATGGCAACACCAGATCATTAACCCACTGAGCGAGTCCAAGGATTACACCCACATCCTCATGGATACTAGTCGGGTTCCGAACCCACTGAGCCACAAAGGGAACTCCTATAAAGCCTTTTAAAAGCTAGGTGAGGGAGGGGACATCAGAGTTAGTAATCAGCTTGTGCTGATTCTCTGATTGGCTGGTGGTGAGGTAACAGGCCAGGGTCACAGGATTAAGCTTACCAATCCTTAGGCTCCCGTAGGTCCAGAGCTATATGCCCCTGGTCATCGAGTAGTTAGTTTCTGCCATTTGATGACAGTTTTAGCCTCTGTAAAACAACTCCAGAGTGTGCATCAGATACTATGACCTAGGTATACTTCAGAGAGGAGATAAAGCAGAAGATATGGGAGAGAGGCCTGCCCTGGGAAGGCTCCATGGGGTCCTCCTCGGTTCCAAGGCTCTTTGGGTTCATTTTTCTTGAACTCAAGGTTTACCCCCTCCTGTCATCCCAGCTGGCATCTGTATTTAGGAAGTTAACGTAGCATCCTTGCACTGGTTGGCTGGGGAGATGAGATGCGTTGAGTCTGCATGCTCTCCTCTGTCCTATTTTTAAAAAACACTGATTCTGACATTGTCAAAATAGTAAGGAAGCCTTTATTCAAGGCCATCGAAATCGGGGCTTGCAATAGGGGAGAGAGCTTGGATTTTAGTCCAAATACACCAAGGACAAGTGGGAATTTATAGCCAAGGAGCAGAATGAGGGGATCAGGGGATGGAAAATCACTAAAAGAAGATATCAAGGGTGGGGGGAAATTCTTGCTAAACTGACCCAAATAGACTCTTGCTAAGGGAGGCAGGGGGCAAGGTCATATACATGAAGGAACTGGGTCAAATGTCATATGTCATAAGATGACTTAGCAGAATTCTTTGCGAAGACCAGGCTGGGAAGGCCAAAGACAGGACAGGACCAAGGTTGAGGCCAACTTGAAAAGATGGCAGCGAAGTTAAGAACACAAAACTGAGGCTTCCCATTTCTCAGGTAGATTTACATTTGGGTATTAAAAAAATATGCATTTTGGAGTTCCCGTCGTGGCGCAGTGGTTAACGAATCCGACTAGGAACCATGAGGTTGCGGGTTCGGTCCCTGCCCTTGCTCAGTGGGTTAACGATCCGGCGTTGCCGTGAGCTGTGGTGTAGGTTGCAGACGCCGTGAGCTGTGGTGTAGGTTGCAGACGCGGCTCAGATCCCACGTTGCTGTGGCTCTGGCGTAGGCCGGTGGCTACAGCTCCGATTAGACCCCTAGCCTGGGAACCTCCATATGCCGCGGGAGCGGCCCAAGAAATAGCAACAGCAACAACAACAACTACAACAACAAAAGACAAAAAGACAAAAACAAAAACAAACAAACAAACAAACAAAAAAATATGGATTTCATCTTGAAAAGCACGCTCTTTGATTTTTAAGATAGTGGAGGCTACAGTGGTTCGTTTTCTTCAAAACAGTTGATTTGTTTATTTAAATGGGTTTGAATGCTCATTATTTAAAGCTTCTGTCATCCAGACATAGATACATAAGAAAGATATTTAGGAGTTCCCATGGTGGCTCAGCGGTAAGGAACACAACTGGTATCCATAAGGATGCCAGTCCCATCCCTGGTCTTACTCAGTGGTTTAAGGATCCAGCACTGTTATACATAAAAGATTATATATATCTTTTGCAGATTCTTTTCCATTATAGTTTATTAGAAGATATTGACTACAGTTCCCTGTGCTATGCAGTAACTTCTTGTTGTTTATCTACAACAGTGCTTTTTGTGTATCTGTTAATCCCAAACTCCAAACTTCTCCCCGCCCCCATCCCTTTAGGATCCCCAATAGGACACATTTGAATTAAATTCCACAGACATACGTATGAGGTATATAATGTTACTTGTAGTTTTTTAAACATATCGTCTTCTTTTGATAATTTTAGTATATCACTACCTTGATAAGGACAGGCAGAAATCAGAAGTGGAAAAAGTGCTTGTCAAGATATTGGGAGGACTGGGAATTCCCACTGTGGCTCAGTGGTAACAGACCCAGCTATTATCTATGAAGATGTGGGTTTGATCCCCGGCCTCAATCAGTGGGTTAAGGATCTGGCATTGCCATGAGCTGTGGTGTAGGTCACAGATGCAGCTCGGATCCCACGTTACTGTGGCTGTGGTGCAGGCCAGAAGCTACAGCTCCAATTAGACCCCTAGCCTGAGAACCTCCATATGTCACTCCACATGAGAGTGGGGCTCTAAAAACACACGCATGCGAGCACATATGCACACACACACAGAAAATGTATCAGGAGGTTTGGAATAGTCTTAATTTTTCTAGAGAACAATTAATTTTGAACTAATGAACTAGATGATCTTGGCCAAATTAGCTCCTCTTTTGTTATGATCCCTAATAACTGTTCCTGGAAGCTGGACATCCCAGCCTGACTGTGCGGCCGTGTGTGGACGTGTCTGGAAGATGACTGCGGTGCCAGCCTGCTGGCTTCTGCAAGCCGACTCAGTGGGAGAACTTGGGAGAACTCAACCCCGAGAAAACACTGGACTGACAGGAAACCAAGCCTCAATGGAACAAAAATGGTTATTTTGAACGTGTAACTGTGTTTATTATTCTCATTTGTCTCCTAACTCCACATAAGTTCAGTGGAGAGCTAATGAATTATTAATAAATTAACAAAAACTGAAAGACTGGATTCACTAAAAACAAAACAAAACAAAAAAACACCAAAAAAAAGGTCAAAACACAGAATGTTATGACCTTTCTAACAAATTGTCACAAAAGGGAAGTAGGCATTTCTTGACTTTGTCACAGCCAAGGAAGCATCCCCCCTAGAGGCCTCTGAGGCTTTGCACTGTGGAGCCGCAGGTGCACTCAGAGAGGGTGCAGTAATGGTTGCAGCAGGCAGAACACATGGCATTGCCCAGTAAATGGCCCCTGAACTTGGCAGTTCCCGGGAGTTCATGAGCTGTTAACGAAATATCTCCAAGGATCCCCGCTGACCTCTGAAAGACTCAGACAAAGCCTGCGGGACCTGAGTGGGCACAAACCACGTGCACAAATGTCACTTCTGATGGACCACACGACATGCATTTGCCCTTCTCCAACTAATGGAATCCTATCCTAATTTTTCTTCAGGAAACCACTCCTATCTCACTCTTGGTCTTTGTGGTCTGGAAGCAAATGAACCATTTTCCAGCTCCATGGATGAGCGTGCCCCAGGAAAGGAAAATTGATATATCCCATCCTTTCAGCTGTTGTGATTGTATCATGGACTGGAACCCAACCAAAATCAGGCTGTGAAACAAAAGTACAGGACTTCTATGAAATTTTTGGAAAAGAAATACTCTTTTTTTCCACTGGGATTGTAAACAATAAGGAAAACAGATGCCTCGAGCTGCCAGAGATTGATACTTGGCAAAAACTTGCCTGGGAAAGAGATGGATGTAGACAGAAGGAGAGCCAAGTGTGATGAAAAATTACATAATATTTGGAGACAGGGCAAAAATGTTAAGTAACATGCCCTTTCAGGAATAAAGATCTTCCCAAGGATTACCTAGAGAAATGAGCTGAGTTTGACTCTTCACTATTGATGAAAGATCCGGAAGTAGTAAAGTCCCATGTTAACTGGTAGGTCTTTGTCTCAGAAATGCAGATAATGTCTGTCTGATGGAGCAGATCATCCTAAATCTTATAGTATATGGCCCTATTGGATTTAGCCAGTTTACATATCCATCCGGCAATCTTAGTATGCCTTTATTAACTTACCCATAAACACTTAGATTCTCAAATGACTTTCGGACCTCTTTTAATATCTTTATGTTTCTTTAGTTCCTTAATGAATTCAATAAACTCTTTGATATGGGTTTGTTTTATACTTGCCTGAGTCATGACTTTATTTATTTATTTATTTATTGTCTTTTCTACAGCCGCACCTGTGGCACATGGAGGTTCCCAGGCTAGGGGTCTAATCGGAGCTGTAGCCCCCAGCCTACACCAGAGCCGCAGCAACACAGGGTCCGAGCCGCATCTGTGGCTGAGACCTATACCACAGCTCACGGCAATGCCAGATCCTTAACCCACTGAGCAAGGCCAGGGATCAAACCCTCAACCTCATGGTTCCTAGTCGGATTCATTAACCACTGAGCCACGGCGGGAACTCCTTTTTTTTTTTTTTTTTTTTTGACTTTCCGTTTTAAAAGACTGGACTTGAACACAAAAGCTGAAGAGGGAAAAAGGAAATAGAAAACAAGTCCTGACTCCTGCATGTCAGGACCTGGACCGTGCTACTCCCGTTCATGAGCTGTTCCATGCCATGAGCCAAATTCCATAATTTGGCCAACCAGTGTGAGATGGTTTTCTATCCTTTGTATCTATAGCCGTGGTGATAAATAGCTAAAAGCTCTAGAGCCAGGACAATATAGTTTGATACCAGTTTAACTATACAGCCTGGTGAGACCCAGGAAATGCAAATTACACTTTAAAACAGAATTTTTTCAGTCTTGATTTCAGTCAAGGTCCTCAAAACAATGAAAGCTGTGTAGCGCTACCACAGTGTAACACCATGAAGGTTAACAAGGATGATCCTATCTTAAAAAAAGAAAAGAAAAAAAAGAAAAAGAAATAGATCATGGCCAAGGAGAGCAGGCTTGGGGTTCCCAAGGGGGCAAAGGGAGGAGTGGGATGTATGTGCATTCTGGGGTTTTTGGGGGATGCAAACTGTTGTCTTGGGAATGGCTGGGCAATGGGAACCTACCGTACAGCCCAGGGAAATATGTGTGACTGGGTCACTTTGTTATACAACAGAACTTGACGAAACATTGTAAATCAATTATACTCTAATTAAAAAAAAAGAAAAATTAAAAAAAAAAATTAAAGGCTAACAAGGCAATTCCGAAAACCTATTCTGTGACTCTCAGCTGACCATTAGCTCTAACCTATTTTAAGAGGTTGGAGAGGCTGAGAGAAGGAGGTATTGGAGGACCGCCACATGAGAGACTCCCCACCTCTGTGCCGAGAGCCCCCATCTCATGGAGGAAAAGTCAACCTTGCTTTCCTCAAATCAGGCACCAGAGGGTGGACTCTGTGGACAGCTGTCGGAATCACCGCTGAGAAATCCACTGGGCATGAGACTGTGGCTGCTTACTGCTCTGAGGGGGACGTGGGGGTGCTGGGGCTGCAATGGCATTGGCTTGGGTTCCCAGAGTTTTGGGGGTACCAAAAGCTGGAATGACTCCTGTAGATGAGACACGGCTCATGCACAGAAAGCTGGTGCCAAGTCTTCACAGAGCTTGTCTAAGAGACTGCCTGAACGTTTCAGGGGACTTGAGGCCAAAGAATCTAGAAGGGTGCCTTGAGGTCATTAGGATCCAGAGAGGAGTCACCTTCCTTATGCCAAACGGACTTCAGACAAGACATCCCATTTAATGGAAATGCCCAATGCTTCTCCCCCTTCCCTTGGTTTGGACATATTAAATCCTGAAATGAAACTGTGTTTAGGAACAAAAGGGTGAGCCCAAAATTCATGAGTGTTGGTTTGTTTTATTTTAGTGGCTGGGAAAGAGCTTCCCCCTAAAAACTTCGAAATGGGCTTGAATGAGCTGCACAGAAGGGAAATAAAATTGTTTTCTCAATCATACTCCATGAGTTCAGCTTGGCTAATGGACGATTATATATCTAGGAGGTCTTTCTTTGCCTTGATTAGTAAATAAATGTTTTCCCTGTCCGTAGGATGCTTCTGAAATGAGGAAACGCCCTGCAATTAATTCGCAGCTTTAACATGATGGGAACAGTGTGATCTTTTTATTTTCTTTCTAAAAATGTGTTATTAGGTTGATAGTAAGTCTTAGAATAAGTTAAATATGGTAATACAGCAAAAACACTACATTCTGTTAGTATGCCATTGCCCTACCACATCGGAAGCTGCACTGACCATATTTTATAATGAAATCTGACAGCCTGACCAAGGAGCAGGGCCTTTCAACTCCTCTTTGGAAGACAACTACATTTCTAAAATCCCAACAACAGAGTTACCAGGCACCCAGTAATCAGATAAGGTGAGAAACTTATGGTTAGCCAAGCTGTCCAAAGAAAAGGTTTTAAAGCCTGGCAAATTTCCTAAGTTCCACTGATAATTTCCACAGCATCGATTTCAGAGAACCCAAAGGTCTGTGCCAGCCTAGTGTCCCCGGGCTCAGGGAACAGGGCAGGACCAGATAGCAGAGAGTACCTTCCAGCCAGAGAATGGAATGACACTGACTGATGGCCAGGAAGCTACCTGAACCGAACAAATCAGTTTGGTTAGATATTGAGGGCAGTGAATGATGACATTTTATTTCACAATTTAGACTCCTGAAAAACTCCTTCTGGGGAAGATAAACCATGATAACAGAGCAAGTTGGTTTATGTCTTTTTAATCTGGGTCTGTGCCCACCCTTAAGCACTGTTCTGGACTGAGCATCTGTGAGGAACTGCTGAGCCACAGGCTAAGGTTGTAGTCACTTCTCTGAAAACCAGGAGAAAGAGGCCAAAGGAGGAAAAGCTGAGAAACTGGGATGGAGGGAACTTCCTGTTGGCCATCTCTGTCTCTTCCTGCTCCACCAGGGGACATGCGCAAGTGTTCTCACTTCACTCCAGAGACCATCTCTCTGACACTCTCCTTGTCAGAGAACGGCCATCAGGATGGCCAGTAAGTTGGTCATCAACTGAGATGGGAAGGATGTTTATAGGACTTAGAACCTGCATGGATGATTTTTTAGGCAAGTCTTGCAGGGCAGGAAGAAGAAAGCGAGATGAAGGAATAAGAGGGGTAGATTGTGAGCGGTGTTGAAACTGAAGTGTGCTCTTGTCACCGTTTTATGCCTGAAGTTTAGATAAGAGGTTAGAGCTAGAAACACAGATTAGTCAAACTCCCTGCAGAAATGTCATGGTTGAAGCTATGAAACTGAATGCGATTGGCCTCAAAGAGAGAACATAAAGAAACCTTTGTGGGATACTTTTACTTAAGGATGAAAGACAAGTTAGAAAGTGGATCAAGAGCAGTGGTGAGGTGAAGACCACCTATAGAAACCAGTAGAGAAGGTAGTTTGGAGAGAAAAGACTGCATTGCAATGGTCCTTATAGCTCATTACTATCTTCCCGGGGACAGAGAAGATGAAATCAGATCACTTGCTGAAACTGAGACATAGTGTTGCTATGAACATCTAGAGGGAAAAAAGTTTAAAAAAGAATCTGGGTAAATGAAAGGATTGCTGGACAGTGGGCAGGCTGGAGCAGAAATAACAGCAGTTATGGAACATCAAACGGGAAAGATCCTTGTTGATTCTCTGAAAGATCATCAGGAAAATGTCTTCATCAAGCAAAGCTAAGTTTATCAGACTTCAATAAAAGAGAAGAGTGCCTGGATAGAGTCTTGGTAACATCTTGAAAGAGGGAAGTGAAGTCAGAGAAGGATGTTTGTAGGCCTTAGAACCTGCATGGATGATTTTTTAGGCAAGTCTTGCAAGGCAAGAAGTTGCTTGGCATTGTGCAGTGTTATGGATGATGTGGACCCAGAGGCACGAGTCTTGAAGGGAATCTTGGTGATCAACCTGCCAGTCCCAGTTTTTTGTTTTGTTTTGTTTTGTTTTTTTTTGCTTCTTAGGGCCACACCTACAGCATATGGAAGTTCCCAGGCTAGGGGTCAAATCAGAGCTGCTGCTGCCAATCTATGCCACAGCCACAGCAACACTGGATCAGAGCTGAGTCTTCCACCCACAGTACAGCTCAGGGCAATGCCTCATCCTTAACCCACTGAGCGAGGCCAGGGATCAAACCTGCATCCTCATGGATACTAGGGTTCGTTACTGGGGAGCCACAATGGGAACTCCAAACCTGCCAATCTTATTTCTCAGGAGCAAAGAGTTCCTGGAACAAGAGGCTAAGTTATTCTGTGGTTTTTCTCAGTAGTATTTAACATAGTGACAGGAAAGTATCCCCAGTTATTATTTAGCATAGAGACAGGAAATTGTTTGGGCTTCAGCTCTCATTTCTAATTTTCTCTGGGGATGGCAAGAAAGAGGCAGGAGTGAAAGAGGAAGTATGGGCTTATCTAGAGCTAAGAACAACAAGCCCTGATGAGGGAGGTGACACAGGCAAGCCTGTTCAAGAGAACACAGTTGAAATAGGAGATGGTAGGATAAGAAGGCAGATCAAGACAGAAAAGATGCACAGACTAAAAGAAGGAAAGGAGGGGGAGAGAAGTAAAGAGTAGACTCAGTGAGAGTGAGGGTTCCAAAAGGTTAAATGATAGGAGGGTGAGCTGAGACAAGGGGGACAAAATATTTTAAATATGAGGGGTGAAAAAAATGACATCATACTTTTGCTGATGACAAGGAATAGGTTCCCTTAATTATACTAATATTTATATAATAACCTGGAATAAGTGGTTCCCTTGTCCCTGTTCCCAATTTTTCTTTTTTTCTTTTTTTGTCTTTTTGCCATTTCTTGGGCCGCTCCCCCAGCATATGGAAGTTCCCAGGCTAGGGGCTGAATCAGAGCTGTAGCCGCCAGCCTACACCAGAGCCACAACCACATAGGATCCGAGCCACGTCTGTGACCTACACCACAGCTCACGGCAACGGCGGATCATTAACCCACTGAGCAAGGCCAGGGATCGAACCCACAACCTCATGGTTCCTAGTCGGATTCGTTAACCACTGAGCCACGATGGGCACACCGGTGTTCCCAATTTTTCTGACGGATACATTTGTTCTCATACTTTAAACCAGCTCACATCTCTGTGAAGATTTCTAGTCTTTCTCCAATGTGTCTCCTCTGGACCATGACACCATGTTCCACCTAGATCTCCAGAGCAATCGCTCTCACAGTATGTAGTTTACACAAGTCAGGAAAGGGAGAACGACGTCGCTTTTTAAAACTACCTGCAGCCACTTCTGCCCTAAGGAAGTGGCAGCTTTCCTCTATAGGGTAGTGAATCTTCTATTAAACAAAACAGGGACATAGTCCATTGTGGCCGTGACCTCCACAATTCAGTATGGAATGGTCTGGGCAAACAAGGAGAGAATAAAGCCGCCTTGCATTTCAAATGAGCAGGAATTTGGGGAGATCTAAGAAGAACAAGGGGAAAATGTAAGGAGACTATTAAGAGAGCAAAAGAACGAGCCACCTCCATAAACGGCGGGCTGGTAGAGTGAAATTGTCTGGTGCCCAAAAGTGATGGTGGCCTAAGAGATTCTAAGAAGGAGTTCCTGTTGTGGTGCAGTGCAAATGAATCCAACTAGGAACCATGAGGTTGCGGTTTCTGATCCCTTGCCTTGCTCAGTGGGTTAAGCATCCGGTGTTGCCGTGAGCTATGGTGTAGGTCACAGAGGCAGCTGAGATCTGGCACTGCTGTGACTCTGGTGTAGACCTGCAGCTACAGCTCTGATTCAACCCCTAGCCTGGGAGCCTCCATATGCCACGAGTGCAGCCCTAAAAACAAAACAAAACAAAACAAAACAAAAAGAACAAGAGAAAGAAATTCTAAAAAGACTAAGGTAGCATTCACATTCAATTATTTCCTATTTGGTCCTTTGTCATTATACCACCCCAAACCTTTACTGAAGTACACTACACGCAAGAATGCCTTATGTTTTGCAGGAAATTAGGGGGAAAGTTCTCACTTCCACATCTGGGTCCATTCACGGCATAGGAAGCAGAATAGCCATGGAAGGTGGAACACAAGGGAAATCAAGTCATTGGAATCATCAGGGAATTAGAGCAGGGCGACAGTGAGATATAAGCCCATGAAATCCAACAGCAGAGCAACAAAAATTTGCTTCCTCTAAGATGTGCAGTAAGTGAACATTTTTTTCTAGATAGTCAAGGAAAGGGGATTCCAGCTGCTACGTGGAATGCACATATGATTATATATCCATCCTACTTTTCATATATAGTAAGTTGTAAGTATCTTTTAAATACATGGGAGAGGGATAAATGGGGAGGCTGGGATTATCACACACACACTACTATCTATAAAACAGATAACTAACAAGGACCTACTGTTTAGTTGTTTAGTGCAGGGAGGTTTACTCAATGTTCTGTAATACCCTATTCGGGGTGGGGGAGAATGGATATATGTATATGTATACCCGATCCACTCTGCTGTGAACATGACACTGATACAACACTGTAAATGAACTCTACCTCAATAATTTTTTTTTTGTCTTTTCTAGGGCTGCTCCCGCGGCATACGGAGGTTCCCAGGCTAGGGGTCTAATCGGAGCTGTAGCTACCAGCCTAACACCAAAGCCACAGCAACGCAGGATCCAAGCCGCATCTGTGACCTACACCTCAACTCATGGCAATGCCAGATCCTTAACCCACTGAGCAAGGCCAGGGATCAAACCTGCAACCTCATGTTTCCTAGTCAGATTCGTTAACCACCGCGCCATGACGGGAACTCCAACCTCAATAAAATTAAAAAAAAATAAATTCATGTAGAAAAAAACAACTCTATTTAATTAGGGCAGGAAGATCAGATAGTTTCTTGGTGTGAGAAAGCATCAAAAAGCAGCAGAGCAAATCTTAAATTGCATGGTCAAAGACCTATAACAAGAGAGCGACTCATAAACTTCTATGTCAGGCACTACTCTTAAAAAGTGTGAGTAGGGAGTTCCCGTCGTGGCGCAGTGGTTAACAAATCCGACTAGGAACCATGAGGTTGCAGGTTCGGTCCCTGCCCTTGCTCAGTGGGTTAACGAGCCGGCGTTGCCGTGAGCTGTGGTGTAGGTTGCAGACGCGGCTCGGATCCTGCATTGCTGTGGCTCTGGCGTAGGCCAGTGGCTACAGCTCCGATTCGACCCCTAGCCTGGGAACCTCCATATGCCGCGGGAGTGGCCCAAGAAATAGCAAAAATGACAAAAAAAAAGTATGAATAGTAAAGCTGGGGAATAACATGCAGTTATTGAAAGAAGCTAAAACAGAGGGGAAATGAAATTCTTATGAAAGAATAGAAGTGAGCAAAGATCATTGGAAAGAAATAAGGACCAGACTGACAAGCTTAGCCCCCACAATACAGTGTGTTATTTATTCTTATAGTATCTCAGTAAGGCAAAAAGTAGCAACACCTCGACAAGAGCAAGCCAGAGGTGCGTGCATGCACATGCGCGCGCGCACACACACACACACACAGAGGCATGCACACATATACACACACATACAAATTGTGCTGGTCTGTAGCGTTCCATAAGCCAGTGACAGTGTCCAAGCCCCGTTTGCTACTCTCAGGCTAACAGTGAGAAAACCAAGAGTACAGAGGAAAGACTGCTTTTAAAACTCAGATGATCCTCTGCCAACTTTCCTGGAAGTGCAAAGCCCTGTGGGTATTTCACTTCACTACCCATCTCTCTGTGGCAAGAACCACACCTGGCGCACATCTGCTATTGCTTTAACATTAAGCTTTTGGAAATTTTCAGATAACCCTGGAGGCATTCTAAGAAATTAAGAGCCACTATATTAGCAGTAAATTGTGATTTAAAAATAATATATATCAATTTGCATTTCATACACCTAAATCATTTTTTCCATATCACCCTGGTGGAGTCTAAAGCAATAAACCTCACTTCAAAGAATTTGATTTAGCACTCTTCAGACTAAAGCAGAAAAATGAAGATTAAAGCAAAGGTCTCATTTTCTTTATTTAGAGAATAAAGGCAAGGAGAGTAAATCCACGATGATAGAAAGGGTTGTAGACAGAGTAGAGGTGAGAGGTGCGAATTACTTGAAGCCATGAAAACACTCCATATAAATATGTAACTCTCATGCCAGCTTTCTTTACATGGTGGGGAGAAACAGACTAAATTTACAAGTCAAAAAGCTGTTAAACGTTTTGCTGTATTGTTAGGAGCTGACCAACATACATAATATATAAAAGCTGGCCGTACAGACCAGTTTATGGAACAATATGGCACTGAGATAATTATTAGAATATTTAATGAGAAAGTACAAAATCTTTATTCTCCTCTCCTGGAAAAGGCCACAGCGTTTTCACTTCTCATTTTTGAAAAAGGATTTATAATACTCGACACCAGATGATTTTTTGCAAAGTGCCTTTAGAATCTGGGTACGATTGTTCTGAGATACAAAGCACTGAGCATTTTTTCCCTTTTTTTCCCCTTATTGTAAAAAATAAGGACTCCATTCAGCCCATCAAGCCATTTACACAGCCAAACAAATCACTTCTTTTCTTTCCCTTCATATTTTTCAGATTTCTAGGCAATTTTTCAGAAACCACTTTTCCTTCATTTTAAGAAAAGAACCTTCCCTCACAATCCCTCGTGGCTACCTTTCATGTCTGAGACTGATTTTGTAATTTTACTATCCTCATGCTCTTTGGTTTAGAGATCCTAAAGCAAAAATAAACCATTGATTGGAAACTGTACAAAGAAACAAAGACTGCTGAAATCAGGACAGACGAGGCTATTGAGTCACAGCTTAGAATAGCAAGGACGTCAGCCACTGTCACTTGCATTTAGCAGAGACTCCAAGATGATGGACAGGGAACTGAGGTAGCATGATAGTTGGGGGCGAGGGGAGCTTCAAGTATGATCTGATGGGAGATGTTGGCATCAGGACGCTGGAGAAGGGAAAACTAAAAGCAAGGCATCAAATGTAATTGGTTTGGGGAGTACATTTGGCCTTTTCTGGTTGATCCTAAGTTGGAAGCAGAGGTAAAAAATACAGAAGCGGACAGCAACTGACCATGCCTAGCCCACTGTGGAACAATTGCTTGAGAAGCTGTAGTTTGACTTCCTAACATGGTTGCTGCAGAGATTGTGGGTCAGCATTCTATTGTCATATATGGTACGGTCTGGTCATTGTCATATACTCAGTTTCTCATCTCCTTCTTGGTTGGTATCTTACTTGTGAGAGGTTAACTAGTTCATGGAAGGCAGAAGATCCAACCTTCATTTCTCAGAGATCATCTGGCCAACAGCATAATCAGTTGCATAGCAAGATTGTCTTGAATTGAATTTTGTATTATATAATCATGATTATCATATGATGAGAAAGCAGTTTTTCTAGGCAATGGACCAACATAATGACCATTATGACAAAAACAATAATTAACAGTTCCTGTAAAAGGCTTGAACCAGGAATTCCCATCACTCAACTCAGGCCAGGAGCAAATTTCTTACACCATGAGTGTCAACCTTAAAGTAATGAGCATCTTTTTTGTTATGGTGATGTATAACCCGTTCCATCATGCTCTGTCACTGATACAAATAAAGCCAGAACGAGCAATGGCAAAGATGACACCATGACCAGCCAATAAGAAACCCAGAGCGATGCACTTGTCCATCACGACTCATGGGAATGCGTGGAGACTAATCTCTATTCCATCTAAAGCACAGGTAGTATCATTAATACCACTGCCAAAGCTAGTGATAAGTGTCTTATGATCTTTTCCATTTGTATGATTCCCACAGGTGGGAACACTGCTCTGATTGTTTGCCTAAACAATGAGACAGTAATTCCCCCAGGTAGAATACGTGAATCATCAAGGATGGCATTGTTTGGGAGTTTGTGTCTGAATCCGAATTTCCAGCCTTGCGGATTTATAGAATTAGGGTCTCTATGTACAGACAAGTCCCAGAGCATCCTCCTAAAGTTTATGAGTTGTTGGTCTGAGGCCAACAGGACTAGGCATTTTGGATACAAAAGAAGCAGTATCCAAGTAAGGGCATATGGAGAGCAGGGGAAAAAAGGAGGTCAGAACCAAGGTTGAATCTCTCCTACTCGCTTACAGATGGCAAGTGTTTGGTCCACTTTAGCAGCCTTTTAGCAACAGTAAGGGCTTTTTCAACTTTGGGGCAAGGAAGTGTTTCAACCTCTCCTGAAAATGGACACATAGAAATAATAGCATATTGGGATTTGAAGGAAGATGTATTTTGCCTAAATTTGAATCCCCCATAACTTACCTTTTTCTTTTCAGCGTGTTTTGATTGACAGCGTTATTGTGCACCACTAAAGTATTTTTATCTACAATGCCAGAATCTGTTTTTTTGTTATAAAGTTGGTGTTTGGGATAAAGAAGAATGCTCACAAAGAGATCAGAACACGTGGAGGCGGTGTGAGTCTTCAGCAAGGGTTTTAAGGATAACAGCCTAGTGACCTGTGGCAAACTATGTAAGAGGGAAGGTAAGCTGAGTCTCCAGAGGATTCGGCCCTCTGATTTGTGGATTTTAGGGTTACGCTTTCATGACTAACCTCAGGGACGATTTATTTAAAAATAGATTTTATTTCGTTTTTAAAGAAAAGAATTTGATTAGGAAGCCCCTGTACAAAAATGAAAAACACTGCCCACCAGGTCTAAGAGATCTTATTCTCTTTTTTTCTAGGGTGTCTCTTGAACAATTTTGTTCATGTCAAATGTTCCCCAGAGTGATCACTAAAGGCCCAAATCATCCTCGGTGAAGTTATGCCATTTAGCAATGTAGTAGCATGAACGATAATGGCAATGAGAGTACAAAGAAGACACAGGAGTGTCCCCCGAAAGAGCAGAAAATGTAGACTCCGACGACGCAATGAGAGCTGGAGGCAGTCAGTCAAAACGAACCCTTGTGTGATGTGTCTTGAGTCTCTAACTTGCTGGGTTTTGTCTGAATGCAGATCTGACAATGTGCGTTTCCTCCACCCTCCACTGGCAGGTGGAAAACTAGATAGAACACTCTCTCTGATCGAAAGTTCTCTGGACAGAAATCAAGACAAAAGGAGAACCTTATCAAGTTTTATTGGTAACCCACAATGAAATTCATCTAAGCGGACACCAGTCCAGTGAGAACTTCAAACTGAACTACGTGTGAGGCCAGCTGGAATAACAGGCTATAGAGCCTAGGTTTGTATTCCACCCTCTGCCTCTCCTTCTTATGACAAGGAACACTATCAGAGAACACACAAGGGAAGCACAAAGAGAGCAGAAAAGGTTGCAAAGGAATGGCTCGACTCTACCAAGCATGACAAACAAGTGGAAACCAATAACAAAACCTGGGTATCACACTGAATAAATAGCCAAGAATGCAATGCAAAGTCAGCAGTGTTCAGACCGGGTGCTGACTTAGGGTGTCAGCATGGACCAGACAAGCTGTGAGCAGCAAGGCACGAGAATCCTCTGTGGGTACTGCACCAGGTTCAAAGCCAGGGTCTACAGCATTAAGCAGTGCACACTGTAGCTTGGTGGGACTTCAAAAAAAAAAAAAAAAAAAAAAGGAGCCAACAAGTAAACAAAGACCACCCAAATGAGAGCCAACATAGGCTATTTTTTCGAAGTTTGCTCTAGCAAGGGCGTCAACACCATCACTTGTGTTTAGAAGGCACTTGAAGACAGGCAAGGGAATGTGAAAGTTTTATAGTAGCAAAAAAGAGAATGGCCTCAGGTATGATATGTCTGGAGGCTGCTGGATGGGGAAACGAGAGGGAGGCTACCTAGAAGTGAGTCATCGGGTTTGACTGGTTTAGGGAACATGTCGGCTTTTTTTGGTTGCGCCTGAGTTGGAACTCAGGGCAAAAAATAGGGAAGTTGGCAGTATTTGACCAAATATTGCCCATTGTGGACTGGTTGCTGCAGAGGTTGTGTCCATTGTCACAATAGGTTCTGGCCATTGTTCATTTGTACATTTGGTGTCTTGGAGCCTAAGTATCTATTTTCCTTTGAAAAGAATGTATTGTTCCACAGTGTCTTCATCTGTTCAGACTGTTATAACAAAAGACCATAGACTGGTGGCTTGCAAACAGGAGATACTTTTTCTTACTGTTGTAGAGGCCAAAAAGTCCAAATTAGAGCACCAGCAGACTTGCTATCTGGTCAGGGCCTGTGCCCTAGTTCATAGATGTCCTCACATGATGGAAGAGGGGAGAGAGCTCTCCAGGGTCCCTGTTATAAGAGCACTAATCCCAAGCATGAGGGCTCCACCTTCATGCTTTTATGCCAGTACCATAATGTTAGGATTACTTCAGCTCTGTAACATAGTTTGAAATCAGGACATGTAATGCCTCTCCTTTATTCTTTCTCAAGACTGCTTTGGCTTTTGGTATCTTTTGTGATTCCAAACAAATTTTAAGATAGTTTTTTCTATTTCCGTAAAAAATGTACCGTTGAAATCTTAACCAGGATTCCATTGAATCTATAGATAGCTTTGGGACATTTTAATCACATTGATTCTTCCAACCCATGAACATGGAATATCACTCATTGACTTGTGTCTTCCTCAAGTTCTCTAATCAACATCTTATAGTTTTCAGTGTAGACTTCTTTCATCTCCTTGGTTAAATTTATTACTAAGTATTTTATTGTCTCCGATACTATTATAAGTGGGATTGTTTTCTTTATCTCTTTTTCAGATACTTTGTCGTTAGTGTGCAGAAATGCTGCTGATTTTTGTTTATTGATTTTGTGTTCTGCAATGACCAAATTAATTGATTACATCTAACAGGTTTTTGGTGGAATCTTTAGGGCTAATGATGATGTTAGTTGTGGGCTCGTCACATACAGCCTTTATTGCAGTAAGCCCCACCCCCTTCCCCATCTCATTTAGATCTTCAGTGATCAAGCCTAATTCCCCATGATCTCTGTGAAACAAGACCTGAGTGGGCCTCTACGGAATCAAGCCTTCAGGCTTGGGAGATCTGGATGTTCACCCTGGTCTTTCTTTATTCCACTAGAAGAACCATAGGCCCCAGGAGACCCTATCAGTGTGGAAATAAGCCATCCTGGGGTAGGGGCAATATTGTCAGAATGGAGCTGTTCCTCTTACCCTCTAATACTGTCCTTCTTTGTCCCTGTGGTCCAAGAGGGTGCCACATTCTCATCACCGCTTCCTAGGATTTTCACATATCTTGTCTAGGAGGAGTTGCTAGTTGGTCTTCAAGCTGGGAACAATGTATGTTGAGTCCTGATGATGCCCAAAACTCTGCTTTTCAAACAAGCCATTAATCATAATTTTTACTAACATAGGAGGTCCCGTTGTGGCGCAGTGGTTAGCGAATCCGACTAGGAACCATGAGGTTGCGGGTTCGATCCCTGCCCTTGCTCAGTGGGTCAAGGTTCCGGTGTTGCCGTGAGCTGTGGTGTAGGTCGCAGACGTGGCTCAGATCCTGCGTTGCTGTGGCTCTGGTGTAGGCTAGCAGCTACAGCTCCGATTCGACCCCTAGCCCAGGAACCTCCATATGCCGCAGGAGCGGCCCAAGAAATGGCAAAAAAGACCAAAAAAAAAATTTTTTTACTAACATCGATCTGTTCTCCAAATTTAACTAGACTAAATAAAAGAGGGCTTATTATAAATATGACATGTTGTACTTAAAGGAAAAGAACACACCAGTGTGAAATTTCATGTAATTTGAATTATTAATGGTATAGTAAAGTGATATTGAAAGTAGAAACTAATGAAATGACAGAGTTTTATTGCATTTAGTATAAATGCACATCCCACAAGTTGGTGGGGGGTTTTGGGGTTTTTTTTTTGCTTGTTTTTGTCTTCCATCTTTTTAGGGCTATGGCCACGGCATATGGCTGTTCCCGGTCTAGGGGTCCAATCAGAGGTATAGCCACTGGCCTACACCACAGCCACAGCAATTCAGGATCTGAGCTGCCTCTATGACCTACACCACAGCTCACGGCAATGCCAGATCCTTAACCCACTAAATAAGCCCAGGGATCGACCCATGTCCTCATGGATGCTAGTTGGGTTTGTTAACCACTGAGCCAAGACTGGAACTCTGACTTTTTTTTTTTCCTATGAAGTGTATACTACTCAATAGTTTACTTTCATTTCATATAGTAAGAAATTCATTTTCTTACTATAATTACTAAATAAAAACAGGAATGTAAAAGGTGTGGTTAGATTTAAATAAAAGAATATTTCTCAGTATAATAAAACAGCATTGAACTTGGTGGCCTCAAAAATCTTTTAGCCCCGGAGTTCCCGTCGTGGAGCAGTGGTTAACGAATCCGACTAGGAACCATGAGGTTGCGGGTTCAGTCCCTGCCCTTGCTCAGTGGGTTAACGATCCGGCGTTGCCGTAAGCTGTGGTGTAGGTTGCAGATGCGGCTCGGATCCTGCGTTGCTGTGGCTCTGGCGTAGGCTGGTGGCTACAGCTCCGATTAGACCCCTAGCCTGGGAACCTCCATATGCCGCGGGAGCGGCCCAAGAAATAGCAACAACAACAAAAAAGACAAAAAAAAAATCTTTTAGCCCCAAAGTTTGATTAATAGCTCACTTCTGTGTCAAGTTTAATATATGTCAGGCACAGTTCTAAGAACTTTAAAATGGTAAACTCCTTTAATGTGATTCTATTAATAATATTTATTGAATGCCTACTATGTACTGCATCCATTTTAAATTATTACCTCTTCAATTTTCAAAATAATCTTGTAAAGGGGCCATCATTATTGCCTTTTTACAAATTAACAAGTGGGATTCTGGAAAGATAAAAGGCAGCTCTAGGAAGCAAAGAGCAAGGAAGAGCAGGGCTTAGGAACTTTCTAGGCTCTGTCACTCGTTAGAGGTGTGACTTTGAGGAAAGCCATTTGACCTTCCCGAGCTTTAGTTTCTTCATCTTATAAAATGGAAATAATAAAAACCAAGCAGGTCATTTTTCATTCAATATAAACTAATCACCTTGTGGAGATCCTGTCGTGGCACAGCAGAAACAAATCTGACTAGGAACCATGAGGTTGCAGGTTCGATCCCTGGCTTCCCTCAGTGGGTTAAGGATCTGGCGTTGCCATGAGCTGTGGTATAGGTCACAGACATAGCTCGGATCTGGCATTGCTGTGCCTGTGTTGCAGGCCGGCAGCTGTAGCTCCGATTTGACCCCTAGCCTGGGAACACCCATATGCCGTGGTGTGACCCTAAAAAGACAGAGAAGATAAAATAAATAAATAAAATAATCATCCTATTGTAAAGTAGTAATCAGAGCCACAAATCTCATCCAGTCACTGACCCTCCACCTGTTCCTGACCAGGGCTGTAGCAAAACAATGTTATCTAAACAACTGCTTTGTTGGGGGAAATAAATTTAATAAGGCCAGGAACATAATAGGAATGTAATCACTAGTAGCTATTATCACTATTATTTTTGTTATACACAAAGGACCAGGAGGAAATAAAGGAGATTTCTCTAGTAATTCTCTCAGAGGTATTCAACTGGTTTCTCCCAATTAACTAAACCTGTTCTAATGAAAGTTATCTTGACACTCTCTTAAGAGACAAATATTTCAGCTGCTTTGTGCTTTTATAGGTTTCAAAACTACTGTGTGATTCAGCACAGATGTTTTCCAATTTGCTTTCCCCTTGAGTTTTATGCCTGTTTTCTATGGAAGAAACTCAACGACCAGGAGAGAGTGGGGGGGCAGATCTCAAGGAGTATTTTTGATAGAAGTATCTCAAAATATATGATTATCCAAGGCTGCTGGATACCAGGTGACTAAGGGACTTCCATGATTCATTGTTAACCGGGTTTTTTTCTTCACGAGTTCCTATAGAGGTACAATGCAGTAATTCAATATCTTCTTTGACTACAGTAATTTTTACCCAAAGAAATGTAATAACTATCTTTCAGAAGGAGGAGGATGAAAAGGGAAAGGTGAGAGGGAAAAAGAATAAGGTGGGGTCAACATGACCCAAACAGATCTGGTTCTGATTTGGAGGTGCATTTATGCAAAAAAAAATAATAGGACAAAATATTTAAAAACAGATACTGCCATGGAATCAGAGATGCACTATTGCCACACCAATAAAGGACAGCTGCTGAAAGTCTTTCATAATTAGCTGGCTTATTCCTAGTCTGATATAACAACAGGACAGCTTACAAAAGGAAGACATAGCTAATCAGGTTATACTCACTGCCTTATTAACTCCACCTTTCAGATGATACTGAAGCCAGTGTTTGACTTGAAAGAGCCATCTTGTCAAACAGTGCTGAAAATGTTCGTACTTTCATCTGCTTGGCTGCTAAAGAATACTATAAATGAAATAACATATTAGTCATTATCTTCTTTTGGTTACTAAATGCCATACATTTTTCTTAGTCTAGGGGCTTTCATACATGGTGTTGTCTTTTTTTTTTCCCTAATTCTTTCATTTTGCCTCTATAGGAAGTGATGGGTGTTCACCACATGTATGATGATTAACATTTCATGTGTACCTAAGTCAAATCATTATGCTGTACACCTTGAACTTATACAGTGCTATATGTCAATTACATCTCAATAAAACTGGAAAGAAAAACATAAAATAAATCAAAATAAAGTCTCAGCCAAGAAGGGACACACAGCTCTCCTGGTCACACTTCACTGGAAAGCAACTGTCGTTTGCCGCGTCTGGAAGCAAGGAGGAGGTGCTGAGAAATGCATTGCTGGCCTGGACACCTCCTTCCAGTGATGATACCACACATGGAAAAGAGAGTTTAAATTTTTAGTGCACAGCTAACATAACTAGCCACACACAGAGAATTAGCCAAGGCAGATAATTCAGGCTCAAACAACCCTCCCTACAAAAGACAGAGGAGTCCAGATTCTCTCCTTGGTAACTTGCTAGTTAATTAGACAACTTGTTTCATTTCAGGGGTGAAATCATGGCCTTAATAAAACCTTCCTCATATTGATATTCTAAATTATTAAGAGTAAAATCCACAAAGCGCTCTTTAGCTTCCTCAAAGCTACTGTAGCTCGATTGTGTTATTGCTACTGCTTTATTTAATACATTGACCTATAATTCAAATGACTTATGTGTTCCAATGTTGCCTTGGCTGTCAAAATTCTCTTCTAATGGTCAAGCTTACCCTTATTTAATTGTCAGTATTACAATCTAAGGTACATTGACAGTATACCCAAAATAGCTTTGAAATAATAATTAATAAATAATTTAAAATAGGATGTCACTGGGTACATATATATATATATTTATTAGCATCATGAGAAGACAGAAGGATCCCTAACTGATTTCAGCGAACTCTCATCACATCTATGGACAAGAATCAACAGTCAATCTCTTTGGATGTTTTATAAGCACAAAATGTCACTTCAATAAGGGCAAATGTATACCCAATTTCAAGTGGAATAAACAAAAAGATTTGCAAGTAATTGTCAAAGCAAAATTTATTGAAGATCATAGTCTTACTTTGATGTAGGACAATGGATTCCTATTTTAATGCAAAGGCCAACAGAATTGTATTTTTACAGGATAATATTCTTGTGAGGTCACGTTGCTTTAAGAAGAAGCATGTGTAGTACTTACCATCCAAATAGGTGATGCTGAGTCTGCGATGGCGGCCACAATAATGACTCTTTCTGCTCTCCTGAGGAATCACTATGGTCTCATCCAGTGGTTGCTGATGCAGTGTAGAAGCTGTTATTGATGTCACCACAGGTGACCTGTCACTCTCAGTGACTCAGAGAGTAGCTTTATCCCGTTTTTCAGTCAAAAGAAGTTGGGTTGATCCTATAATTTTCCTTCCAAACAAGTGTCTTGTTACTAGTATAAGGATTAAGTGATATGAGTCAATTTTAGTAGAAAAGTTACACTGCTCTAAGATTTCTTTCTGGCATAAACTCTGTTGAGGGTGGCAATCAGATGAAAATTGGTTAAATAGTGAATTAGGTTTAAATACTATTGGCATTTCAGTGATTACCCAAAGGGTCTATTTTCATTGGCTTGAAAGGACTCAGAGCCATCCAAATAATTTCTGTCCCTAGAAGACTGTAGAGTCATCTTTGTTAGCATTCTCGGTTTTAGTTTTTTACTTCTCAAGCAGTGGCATCCGTTTTCCTCTGAAGATATCCTTGCCCAAGGAGTAGCACTTGACCCATTCACCTAAGACAGATAATCTTGCATAGGGTATTAACAACTAAAAATGGATAGAGACCACTCTTCTTGAACCCCCAGGGGAGGGCTGGCTTGTCAGTTCCTGCTATTCAGAAGCATCTCTGATTCTTGAAGCTTGATGTTGAATTTTCCTTTTATTTTGAATTAGCTCTATCCTTCACATAAACTCAGTATTTGCCTGAGTTAGCTAGAATCATTTTCCATGGCTTGAAACCCAAGAAACTGACAAGAGGAAGACTTTTGAATTTGTGATCAAATAGTCACCCAAAGACATGAGATTTCCAGGGTTTGACTGGATGTCATTTTTACAGCTTTAGGAGCTGAAGGGTTCTACCACATGGAGACATATGAAAGAAGGTCTGTCAAGTTCAAAGGATTTACAACTATGTTAATAGCCAAAGAAATGCCACATTCAGTCAGGCCACCCAAATGGGAATAAAGATTTCCATAAGCAGAGCAAGGAAGTGACTACAAGGATTAGGACACAAAACTCTTTATATTACGAAGTTCTCCTAATAACTGGCATTGCAAACAAGAATCTAGTCATCACCTCAGCTAATAAACTTAGTCATTACATGTGAGAAGATATTCTAAAATGTCTTAGTCTTTAATAAGCATTTATATAGTGGTTAAACATATTTTAAACCCAGGAAAACTTAGAATTGAGTTTTAAATATTTCAGAGAACTATATCTAAAATAAACTCATTAGAATAATAATTGTGGATTATGAACCTCTACATATTTTGCATTTTATATACTTCTACTATTTGAGAGAATTTGGCCTATTAGTGTAGTTATTTCATCATTCTATTCTAAAGTACATAAATATGTAATTTAGATTGGTGGCTTTAAGTAGAAAATGTCTTAGGTTTTGTATTGTCAGAATATTTAAAAGAACTTAAGAGTTACTGGAATTTGCATACTTAATTTATTAGATTTAAAAGAATATTCAAGAATTCAGAGAGCTTTTGTTCCTTAAGCCTGACAGCAGGAATATCTAAAAGGGAAATTAAAATATTAAATTTATAATTGCAGTTTAAAATGTCTTAAGCTGTTTGCACAGGGAACTATATTCAATATCTTGTAATAAACTATAATGGAAAAGAATATGAAAAGGAATATATGTACAACTGAATCAACTTGCTGAACACTAGAAATTAACAGAATATTGTAAATCAACTATACTTCAATTTAGAAAAAAAAAGAAAAATGTCTTAAGATGTTTAACTTGCCTTGTATAGGAGACTAAGTATTATCCAAACTTTAAAAATGATATACAAATTTTGACTAATTAATAAATATAAGAGAATTTGTAAGCCAAATATACACATATTAACATTTATAACCTCAATAAGTAGAATAATATTTTCATACTCAAACAATCCCCCCCTCAAAAATCACCTTGAGAGACTCCATAAGGATGGACGGTGAGGGGGGGACATTAGTTTCTAAGCCAGTTGAATTAGCCATGTTAGCAGCAAGCATTGCATACAGCAAAAATGTATTATTTACATCCTACGTAATACAAATGTATTATTTGATCAAGTCTTTTTTCTCAGCCTTAGAGTTAAACTTCTCCTGTACTTTTCAAATACCTGATTTTTCCTGTAGTCATATAAGGCAATTAAAGCCTAAGTTTATTTTCCTGAAACAATGGGTCTATGACTTCCTCATGAATTGCTTATATGTATGAAGACTGATGTCATTACATTCAATTAAAGAGCAGAATGAAAAGAGTACCAAACCAGAAGTTGTTTAAACTGGGTTTAAATTTCTCTCTGAATCTGATTAACTAGTTTGGGACATATCACTTAACTTCTCTGTGCTATAGTCTCCTCACCTGTTAAACAATAATATCTGAGGGGTTTTAAACAATAATAAAAAAAAGGCAAAAGTTAAAGATAAAGAAAGGATTCTAAAGCAGAAAGAGAAAAACAGTTAATTATAAGGGAACCCCCATAAGGCTATCAGCTGGTTTCTCTACAGAAACACTAGAGGCCAAAGAGAATGGCAAGATGTATTCAAAGTTCTAAAAGAGAAAAATATGTCTAAAAGAGACAATAACATCTAAGGGGTTCTGCCCAACCTCAACATAATTATTAATTACATCAGTTAATTATTTAATAATTATAATAACTATTCTATTATTCAAAAAGAATTCAGGCTAAAGGTATGAACTTTCATAAATTATTATTAATCTGTTAAAAAATAATTTTAAAAGGCAAAATCAAGACTCATAAAATGAATACGTATCAAAGATTTTAACTCCGTAAATGAGGAAACCAATAAGATGTTACAACCGATTCAAAGAATTCAAAATATCCAACATTTTAAGTCGATAACAAATGATGAGATTAATTTATAAATGGATAGAAAATTTATAGAAAATTTATAAACTAGTCAATATCCACAAAGTGATAGTCACTTTGTCCACTGGACAAATTTGCTTTTCTATGAACTAATATTATTTACCTTATTTGAGTTTTCTACAGGTTTCGACAATTCTATAAAGTTGTAAAATAGTCACAACAAACAAAAGGGTACATCCTGGGGCTCTTCCAATTCAAGTTTATTCCATAATCTCTTTTATCTATTTCAAACTATTCTTCCATTCAAACACAAACTGAGCTGTCAAGACGACTTTGTGGAGGACTAGAGATGGTAAACGATGTTAAGGGTTAGTTCTTTCCATCTTTATTCATTGTCTTAGACCAAATGTAACTTCTATAAATAGAATAATATTTTCATACTCAAAACACACACCCCCCCCCGAAATCACACTGACAGAATCCATAAGGATGGATTCTATATTCAAGTAGAAAAATGGGTATGAGAAAAATCCTCGAAATGCTTCATTTCTTCAGATTTCCACAGCCTGGGAAATGGGGTCCCAAGTTGGTCCAGCTGAAATCTGGAGGTCACACTTGAGCCCACCTCTTCCTCAACGGCACACCATGCTGTTAGCTAGGAGTCCTATTACTTTTATCTCCAAAATGTATCTTAACTCCATTTTTGTCTCTCCACCTTGGCGGTCAGTCACTACTCTATTCTGACCACCATCAGGTTTTATCAGAGCTACTCTCATCAACTTTCAAACACGTGGCAGGAAAACATTTTAAATTATTAATCTTTTATTATCATTATTGCTATATTTCTTTCTTCTCCTACCATTCAAACAAAGACTCAATTCCATTTTCATGGCCAGCTTGGTAGGGTGAAGACAAAGAGAGAGGGACTGGGGCAGAGCAAAAATCACAGGTAGCTTTGTAATCTTCCAGGCCTTTGGTTTCCAAATCCCTAAAGCTGGGAGCAGGTGAGGGTATACACAGAGCATCCAGCCCAGAATCATGAGAGGAAAATGAGAACAGCGAGGTCTAAATACAGAGGGGACTTCTTAGGCAAAGCCATGGGAGAAATGGAAAGATTTCAGTAATGAAATGGCTATCTTTGTGAGAATCTAAGCAGTGTTGCAAAAATTCCTACACCCCACCCTGGCAGAGAGCCCCTGGATTTAAAGAGCCATGTTGAGGAGAACAACTGATTCTCAGTGGCAACCTGGTTTCAAAAGAGATGGACGATTGAAGAAGGGGACACTCTCACCCTACTCCAAACTTTACCATTGCGTAAGATTCTAGACCTATGGCAAAAACAAAAACAAACAAACAAAGAAACAAACCCCGCATCCTTTGTAAAATATCTTTAAAATGCTGGATAAACTACTACAAACTTTGTAAATATATAGCTAGATTCACAGCAGAGCAAAGGAAATCTCCAATCCGTCTCCCTCACCAAAAGAATGAATCTATAGGACTTCCCATTGTGGCTCAGTGGAAATGAATCTGACTAGCATCCATTAGGATGCAGGTTCAATCCCTGGCCTTGCTTGTTGGGTTAAAGGATCCTGCATTGCCATGAGCTGTGGTGCAGGTCGCAGACATGGCTCAGATCTGGTGTGGCTGTGGTGTAGGCCAATAGCTACAGCCTGGGAACTTCCACATGCTGCAGGTGCAGCCCGAAAAAGAAAGGAAGGAAGGAAGGAAGAGAGAGAGAGAGAGAAAGAGAGAGAGAGGGAGGAAGGAAGGAAGGAAGGAAGGAAGGAAGGAAGGAAGGAAGGAAGGGAGGAAGGAAGGAAGGAAGGAAGAACGCTATGCAGAAATAGACTTCAAGGGACAAGCAATATTGTCAATGCCTCTGAGTGCTAAAGAATCTCTAATACTATCCTGACAATTGGGAAGATTTTGCTATTAGTACTCATTTATTATCATCATAACCAATTCTACCAAATGTAGCAAGTAAACATTTATTAAGGCCCTGCTCTGTCTAGGGTCTGTTCTAAATGTTTTCCAAGCATTTAATCCATACAGTTCTCCTTTGAAGTAAGGCATCATTATTATTACCATCGACTTTACTTCAAAGAAGGGGAAACTGAGCGTTAGAGAGTTTAATGAGGTGTGGAGGCCATGCAATCTGCAAGTCTTAGGCTGCCAACTACTCCACCATCCAAAAGCCCCACCACACTGCTCTGTACTTGTACAGAACATATGAGGCAAAGCAAGAGACAGGACCCAGTGCTCTACAGCCCCACCGGCCATTATGGTACATGCCAACCCTTCAATTATGGAGGATTCACAATGTGCCTCATCTACATCGAGATGCGGTACACGTGTAAAACAAACACTGGACTTTGAAGACTTCCAATGAGAAAAAGAACATAAAATAGTCTATTAATATTTTGCTATTCAACATATACACACTACTGTATGTAAAATAATAATCAACAAGGGCCTACCGTCTAGCACAAGGAAATCTACTCAATAGTCTGTAATAACCTATATGGAAAACAAGAATGGATATTTGTATATGTATAACTTCTTAATTTTCTTGTATACCTGAAATTAATACAACATTGTAAGTCAACTATACTCCAATAAATTTTGTGTGTGTGTCTTTTTAGGGCCACACCCATGCATATGGAAGTTCCCAGGCTAGGGGTCGAATCAGAGCTGTAGCCGCCGGCCTACGCCACAGCCACAGCAACACCAGATCCGAGCAGAGACTGTGACCTACAACAGAGCTCGTGGCAATGCCAGATCCTTAACCCACTGAGTGAGGCCAGGGATCGAACCTGTGTCCTTGTGGATACTAGTCAGATTCATTTCCACTGAGCCACAATGGGAACTCCTACTCCAACAAAATTTTTTAAAATACATAAAAAATATTTTGTTATTCATTATCTATTGAAATGATAAGTATTTTAAATACAGCAAGTTAAATAAAGCATAGCATTAAAATTAATTTCACCTGTTTTTCTTTTTAAAAAATATAACTTCTGAAAAAATACATGACTTCTAGAAATTTAAAAATCATGTATGTAAGTTGTATTTTGCTTCTATTGGACAATGGAAATCTATAGTATCAACTCAATCAAGTTGTAAACTTCTTTAATAAGAGGTTTTAAATATGTGCATCACCTCCAAGAGGCCAGTTTCTTCCTTCCTGAAATATTTTAAGGGCTTCCTTCATAATGAAAATAAAAATTAGTGACATGTGGTTCAGTGTCCTCCAAGAGCTCACACAGCTTCAAACGAGCTTACTTAAATCAGGGAAACAATCCTGTTTCATCAGGTCCTTTTAAAACTGCCTTTGTTCAAGCAAATATTTCTTGTCAACGTTCCAAATTTACTCTTTTGCCCATTATTGCATAACTGCCTTTAATCTTTTTTACCATTAATATTTTAAAAAGGAAATTGGAGTTAAGAAGAGAGAGGCCAAGCCATGTGAGGAAGTATGTAGCAGAACCCTGGGAGATATTTTTGCAGTGCAACTTGAGAAGAGAAAGGAAGCCAAGACCATCGGGGTCTTGAGGCTACAGCACTGCTGCCTTTGGGGAAGAGGGAGCTGGGGGAGGAGCTGGCAGGGAGAGTTGAGAGTTTTCCTCTGCAGCTCAGATGTAGCAGGAATGGAATTACCCAAGGCAAAGTCCAAGTCACACAACCACGTGTAAGAAGAAATAGCTAGAGCAGGCATTAATGTTTTCTCCTTGTACTTTAGATCCCAAAACGAGTTTTAAATGTACCTCAAAGATTCTCTTCTAAGATTAGCCATCCTTTATCGCTAAGCCTTGCACATATGTAATCCATTTAATCTTCTCGATGATGCCAGGAGGAAACTGAGGCACAAAGGTGCCAAGCAATTAGTTAACAGATGGCAGAGGGGGGATTAGAATCCAGTCTTCAGGGGCCACGGGGCAGACATCAGAACTCAGCCTCTAACTGCTGCACATAACCCCCTGCCCCAGCTCTCTCAGCTGGGTTATTATGTCTCTCCTAGGCCATGAGGAATCCAAGGGTCCAGAGCAGACACTTCCATATTAGCTAACTTTATAAATTATGATAAAAATCAGGATGTGGAAAACTAAGTCAACCAAGGGCAGTTTTTCTTAAGATGTTGAAAGTCTATAACCCTTGAAATTCATTTTAAGAGTGATCAAAAAAGTGTGGAGTCAGTAAAAGGCAGGTTTATCTTAGATTTTATCCCAGTAGAGCATTATGAAAGACCTGAGAAATCTATGAAGAAAATGGCGTTTGCTCTAAGGCTTGACTAAGAGGTTACATGCAAATTTCATCCCTGACCCCACCGAGGAGTGCAAGTTCCCCTGCATTCATATCTTAACATCTTTTGATTTCTTTCATACTTACACTCTTGTTAAGTATCTCTCAGTCCCTTTATTTGCAAAATTAGGATAACCTTACAGAGTGTAAAGTTTAAAGAGTTACGCAAAACACTGGAAACAATTCCTAATATGGAGCCGAAGCCCAGTAAATGCTAGTGGGTGTTATTACTTAAAGTAGTTAACAGAATGGAGTATTGCGTATAGTTTGAACACTTTTCTATTCAACTGATTGCAGCAAACAACTACGAAACAGTTAACCCATTTCTCCCCTTCCCCACCACTCTTCCATAATACATGATAGCCTATATTTTTGTGATCCTTCAGTGTCTGACCCTTCATTACAAGAATGTAAAGCTTCCTGATGGCAAAGACAATTAACCACTGCGGCATACATCACAACCATGAAGAATGTGCTTCCTGGCTTTCTTGAAGTTAAGTATGGCCACCAACCTGCTTTAACCAATAAAATATGAACAGAATCACCACTTCCAGGCAGAAGACTTAAACGCTGCACTTAACTCTCCTCTCTCTTTCCCCCTCTCAGGGAGTGGAGAAGCAGGTTTTGATATCACAACACTGAGTCCTGATGGAGGGGAAATCTACTCTGGGGAGTAACCTGGATCCACAGAAGATGACAATGAGCAACGCATAAACCTTTCTTGCTAAAGGCACTGAGACTTTGCAGTGGTTCATTACAGCACCATACCCTACTGATTTTGACTATTACAACCAAATCCATGGCAAGCACCTAGTAAGTGATCAACTATGTTTTCATTAAATTAATAAAAGTTTGAATTGTTCATAAATATGAATTATTTTGCTTAAAGAAATCATTTTCAACCCTGATTTGGGTACAATGAACAGCTTTAGATATTTTAACTGATTCATATGTGGGAATCACCATCCTTTGGGTACCAGACCATCATCTTAGATATCAAAGCCAGTCACACATCCTTTGCACTACTCAGGAATTCCATTACAGTGTTGTTGAATCTCAATTAGTTTTTTCTGTGAAGTGTTTTTGAAAAATCTTTATTTCTGCCACACAGTCACTTACTTAAATGGCCCTCTCTAACAGGACCAGGGCTTTATAGAATATGCCCGCAAAATTCCATCTGTGTGTGGTCCCTGCCCCCACGACAGCCACCGCACAGATGCAGAAATTGTTCATAATCACACTGATTACACAAGAAACCAGAAGGACTTGAAGGTCAAAAGCATTAAGAGAACTTGTTTAATAAATTGCATTTGCAGTTTCTTTGGCCAGGGTGGTTGGAGGGGAGGGCATTTGGTTGTAATATTTCTACTCCTCATTTCACCGAGAATCAATACATGCACCAAGACAAAAGAAACACTATGAGCTCAATTTAATCCAGCTGTGGAAGTGTGACAAGTGGTAATGGTGGGGTCAGTGAGAGGAACTGATATCATCACAGACAAAGCCGGGAGGCCCCAAAGAGTGAGAAAAGAAAACCCGAGGCGCTCTCTAGTAGGTAAGAAGTCACAGAAGAAGAAAACTCTTCTCCAGCGCTAGTGATGGTCCTGAGCAAACCAGTTCTTTAGGGATGCCCCTTAATTCCTGCAGCATCCCATCTCCAGGGACTAGGGGACCACCGGGCTCCTAATACATACATTGGGAGCTGCTCTGGCATCTGGTCTGGCTGAGGTATAGAAATAAGCAGCTCTAAGGTGGTGGAAGCATTAAGAGAAGGGTCAGCTTTGATCTGTGTGAACACACAGAGACTTCGGGCTTTGAAAAAGGAGCATAGTACAGAGATGACCCAGAGTTCGTGGGCATGTGTTTTATCTGTACCATTAGCTGGTTGTGTGACCTTGGGCAAGTACTTAAACCTCCAGACGCTTTCATTTTCTCCCCTGGAAATGAAGACATAAGAGTGCCCACATCAAAGGATTGTTCTGAGACCATGACTGGGTTGATACCTGTACAGCGCAGTCGTCCAGCTCGCAGACATTCTCAGGAAATGTCAGCCTTTGGTATTATGCCCTGGTGCACAAACTCTTCAATTACTACGGGATTCAGTCTTTACCAGCCATGTAATCCTGAGCACATCACTTCTCTTCTTTGTGCATTAGTTTTCTCATCTAAAAATGGAATAAGAATTCTTATGTCCCAGGGTCGTTGGAAGGTATCACGATACAACATGAAATGGGGTGCCTGGCTCTGAATGGGCCCATGAATCACTGTTCCCTGACATTAATACTGTTTCTTCTAGAAAGAAGCTGAATATGATAACAGACACCCTGACTTAGGCACCAGGAAATGCAGTGGGGTTGAACGTGTGCGAAGGTTTAATGTATATGCAGGAACATCCGGAGAAATGAAGGAAAAGGAAAAGGTTCTCATACTTGGAAAGAAATGTAATACGTTCTCTTAGGAAGGTGGGGTCTTGGCTCTTGGAGGTGGCATAACCTGTTTAAAGGTTATCACTCACATAAGAAAAGGTGAGATAAATTCTTGAGGGCAGAAATCCGCTCCCACTACACTGCGTTCCCTTAGCTCCCAGCACAGGCCTAGCGGCCCCAAACATTCGCTAAACCCGCTCAAAACTCGGATCTCCCGCCCCGACTGTCCAGCAGAGGCCGCCCTGGGCCAGGACTCCCGGGACCTGAACGCCGCCGGGAGAGGAAAGGCCAGGGGTGGCCTTGTCATCGCCGCGGGGCCTGGGTGGGAGGGGTTTGGCGGCGGCAGTCGGGCGGCGGAGGCGGCCCCGGGCTCCGGCGGCTGGGATGGAGCAGAAGCGCGCCGGGCGCCGGAGGATACGCAGCTGACGGAGCCGCGCGGCGCTCGCCTCTCTTCCCCTCCCGCCGACCGAGCCGCCCGGGCCGCCCGGCTCCCACAGTAGCCAACCGGGCAGAGGAGGAGCCGCCCGCGCCCGGTGCGCTCGGTCAGTCCTGGCAAACTCTCCTGCCGCCCGCGCCGGGTTCGGCACTAAGCAGCAGGGTACCATGGTCTGCAAGACGCTCTTCGCTCTCTTCATCGTCACAGCAGGTATTTTGGGGGCGCCGTCCTGCCAGGAAGGGCCGGGGCGACACGGGCCGCACGGCCAGCGCTGGGGCGGGGGCTCGAGCGGGGAGACCGGGAAGTAAGTCGCGCCGGTAGCCGGAGTGGCGCGAGCCTCCGGGGTTGCGCAGAGATATGTGCGCACTTGGATTTGGGGTGATGAGCATTTGGGGAGCTCCTGGGCCGAGCCGGACCGAGGGGGTGACTGGGTTCTTCCGGCCGCCGCTCGGTCTCACACGAACTCCGGGCTTTGGGAAACAGGTGGCTGCGCGACGCTTTTGAACCCAGGGTTGGCGACACTGACTGCGACTAGAGGCTTCTCGGGTCTCTGAGTACACCCGCCCAAAGTTGGGCACCAGACTTCTTGACGCGGTTGGACCCGAGAGGGACGAGAAGGAGAAGCAGGGAGGGGTGGCATCTGGGAAAGCTTAATGCCCGGGCCGTGCGCCCTGCGGGGCTGGTTTGAGTTTCCCCAGACTTGGTGGGCTCTGGTCTCTGGCCTCTGGCGTCCCTTCCTAGTTAACGCTTGGGGATGATGCGGCGCTAACAGTCCCAAGGCAGCTGCTTGGATCCGGCGGCTTAAGCTCGCTATCACCGCCGGGGTGGCAATTTTACCCTGTGGCCCGGAGCTCCCCCGAGTGCGTGCCCTGGCAGAAACTGCTAACTTGGCTCCTTGGGGATGGCTTCCCACGCGCACGGCGCGGGTCTCTGGACCGCGGACGGCAGCGGCCTCTAGGCGGGGGCTGGGGAGAAAGGAGCGGGAGGACGGAGCTCGGCCTGGTGGGCGCCGAGGAGAGAGTCAGAAGAGCGCTTTGAGTCTGAGATTAGGGTGCCCAATTTTTGCAGAAAATGCAGGCCGACTGTGGAACAGGCACCGGTAGAAAAATCAGCCTGCGTGCGCGGTACACTGGTATGTTTAGATAAAAGAATATTTCAAGGCCACATCCACAAGCCATTGACTCATGCTAGTAGTCCGTGAATCTGTATCTATATCTATGTATCTATATCTATATCTGTTTTTCCTCCTGAATTGCTTGGTTCCTACAATTGTGGACACAAGAAGCTAGGGGTTTCCTGGCAGCTGACAAAGGTTAATGCAGTTTTGAGGAAAAGTTGCCCAACTTGAGGCTACAGGGAGTCTTTTTTCTCTACTTGCTGAACGTCTGAGAAAGCTCCCTTTTCCCTTTGGCGTCTGTACCGTTTGGAGGCGCGTCCGCAGAAGGTTCAGGAGCAGGGCTCGGGCGGCTCTGGCCGCGGCGTCGGGCCAGACTGGGAGCGCGTGCATCCCTGCAAGTGTGACAGCCAGCCTTCTCCCGAGCCCCGCAATCGCCCGCCCCGCCGAGAGACATCTACGAAAGGGCAGGAAAGATGCCTTCCTTTCTCCTCGCTAGAAATCCTTTCATGAGGCTCCAGGCTCAGAAACCCTTCAGTGAGCCGGTACAGTCACTAGGTAGGCTTGTTTTATTTAGTGGCTTATCTTTTCCATTTTAATTTTTTTTAAACGACTCTGGAAGTTGGCTGGGATTAACCCTATTAGGCTTCCTCCCCACCCCCACTCCCCACCAAGGAGCTCAAAAATTTTTTAATTTTATTTATTTATTTATTTATTTATTTAGGCCAGTTTTAGAGTTTAGCTCTGCTCTTCCTGCAGCAGGAACCTTGCCCTTCCTGTTCACCGCCAGGGTGAGGAGACTGGTAGCTGGCGGCCGCTGATCAAACTTGCTCCCATCCCTGCACACGTGTGAGGGCAGAGCCAAAAGATCACAGCCTCCCAGCTCTGGGGCGCCGCCCCCCCCCCCCGCCCCCCCAATGTCTCTGAGTACATCTCCCAAACAGAGTGATGTAGCCTCAGGCTTTCCACTGAGGTTGTGCCTCTGAAGCAATCTCCCTGGGAGTTAGTGTGTTATAAAAGCTACCTGCGTGCATTAAGTTCTTGGGAAAATAATAAAAGAATAGGCATAAATACCTTGCGAGGGCCTTTCCATCCAAAAGTGGAGTGTTTTTAGAGACTAAACTACAACGTTTCTAGAAAAAGCCCATAAAGGAGAGATGGGAGAAGGTTCCTGAAATGAACGTGGCATATGTGTTTCAGTGGATCATCCTGGCATTCCCATGGCAAAGCTCCAGTTAGTTTCACCAGGCACTTGCTTTTTTTCTTTCTTTCTTTTTTTTTTACCTCTTCAGCATTAAAGGCTTGAAGTTTTCTATTTTTTTCAGTTTTTCAAAGTTTTCTTGAAGTAGAGTTGATTTTAAGGTTGTGATCATTTCTGTTGTACAACAGAGTGATTCAGTTATACCTGTACACACATCCACCCTCTTTCAGATTCTTTTCCCACACAGATTATCACAGAATATTGGGTAGAGTTCTCTGTGCTATATGGCAGGTCCTGGTTGGCCAGTCTTTCCATATACCAGAGTGTGCATATGCCAAACCCAAACCCCCAATCCATCCCTCCCTCCCACCTGTCCCCTTTGGTAACTACAGCTTTGTTTTCAAAGTCTGTAAGTCTGTTTCTGTTGTGCAGATAATCTCATATGTATCCTTTTTTTAGATTTCACATATAAGTGACATCATGTGATGTTTGTCTTTCACTGTCTGACTAACTTCAGTTAGTATAATAATTTCTAGGTTCCATAAAACTCTTAAGGTGATGCTTTTTCAAGCCAGAACCAGGGCTTGGCAGGGGACTTTTCTTGGTTTGAGAAATCTCCTCATTACATATACATAAGCATTTCCTCCAGCCTGTATGATGGACGCTTGCAAGTTCATGTGCGCTGTCAACAAAAGATCTCTACGCTTATTCACACGTTTTTAAAAGAAGGAAGAGAGAACCTTGGACTGTTTTCAGTTCTCTCCAGGTGGATTGTGGGAGAAAAGCAGCATGACTGTGTTACAAATCATTACCAAACACCTCTAAGGCCAGCATCTAGGCACACAGGAGTACTGCCCCCATATGACAATACAAGCCAGGTGGGACCACAGGCTGAGGGCAGCGTCCAGCTCCAGCTCTCCCCTCTCTTCAGTTCCTCATGCCCACCACTGGCTTTACTGCCTTTCAGGGTCCTATGGTCTCATCTATTTAAAAATGCCCGGAGTTCCTGTTGTGGCTCAGTGGTTAACGAATCCGACTAGGAACTATGAGCTTTCGGGTTAGATCCCTAGTCTTGCTCAGTGGGTTAAGGATCTGGCGTTGCCGTGAGCTGTGTGTGGTGTAGGTCACAGACGTGGCTCAGATCTCATGTTGCTGTGGCTCTGGCATAGGCCAGCAGCTACAGCTCTGATTGGACCCCTAGCCTGGGAACCTCCATATCCTGTGGGAGCAGCCCAAGAAATGGCAAAAAAAAAAAAGACAAAACAAAAAAAAGCCTGCACTGAGACATCTGAGGTACACAGGCACTTTCCAAAGGCCTTTTCCAAACATCCAAGGAGTTCAAAGGGGAAACAAAGCATCAATAAGAGAGGTACAAACCCATGATCCAAGTTTTCCTGCCCTGGCTTCTGCCCTGCCCGCCCTGGTCTCCTTCCCCCCAGGCCCAGTACTGCATTCTGCCCCATTCCCCAGGCCAGCTGATTGGCCTCTTGGTGATCAAGACCAGCAGAGCTAGATTCCAGCCTGCTACCCGGAAAGAGAGCCTTGTGGCGTCCTGGGCCTGTCAGATAGCTCTTGGCTGGGTGACTAATATCTAGAATGTCCTTATGCTCGAAGGGACACTCCACCCTGCACCTTTATGGCTCTGTTCTTCCTCAGGTCCTGATATATGTCAGGACCTTATCATAAGCATATTAAAGTAGTATCATAAATCTTATCATAAACATATTAAAAATAAACCAAGAATGCACACCTATTTATTTACAGGAACAACAAAGCTGCCTGTAGTTGGTTGGGCGTGGAGGTGAAAGGTTACTTGCATCCCTTTAGCCTGGTTACCTCCTCTTCCCCTGACATCTGTGTCACAAAGTGACACCTCCTTCGCCTGAAACCTGACCGGAGAAGGTGGAAGCTCTCCATTGTTATCGGATCTATTTACTGAGGGGGTGTTGCAAAGTGCTAGGCTCACAGATTCTGCATCGAGATTGTCTCAGTACAAAGCTAGGTTTTACTACTGACTAATTGTATAATTTAGGGTGTGTAATCTAACCACTGTTGAGTTTTCTTATCTACAGAATTGGGGGACTAAAACCTCATCAGGCCAATGCAAAGTGTTAAATGATCAAATACGCTTCTAATGCCTGGAACATAGTAAGTGCTCAATAAGTAGTAGCGATTGTTGTTGCTGTGACTCTTATTAATAAAACCGACTGTGTTTGGCACCCATTAGGTCATCCTCGCCAAAGCTTATGTGTTTGTGCTTGGACTATGGAAATCAAAGATCTCGGCTAATATTCCAGCACAGTGCCAGCTGTGCTGGCAAACCCTGATGTGCAAAAATTAAGAAAATATTCAGCTGAGCCTACTAAATGCCTCATTTGAAAAGATTAATAATGTGACAGCTCAAATTTAGCATAACAATCAAAAAAACAGAAAAAAAAACCAAAAGTAAAAACAAAAAATCCTACCTAACAAATGGAAGTAAAGTCTCACCAGAGAGTTTATTTCTTCCACAAAGTCTTTTGCAAATGGGTGTGTTTCAAAAGCCCAACTCAGCTAAATCTTAACGTCAGGTTCCCAGGGTCACAAATTTTGGATGATTCAGTTCAAAGAACTTAGGAAAAGGCTGTTTGTGGTGTATGAATGATGCAAAATGGCTCTCTCCAGAATCCCAACTCATTGATAATGTCCAGATCTCTAATGTAACTTGACCATTTGGGCCTGGTCTAGTTGTGCTGTAATTGTGCTTGTGTTCTTGGCCAAGTATTTACACTGTTTGAGCACATTTTCTTAAACGATCATTTTCACAGGTTACAGTATTGGCTGGAAACAATGAAGAGTGACATTTAAAAAATATTTTCAAAAGGGTTTGGCTCTTTTCACACCCCAGTGAAAGGAATCCTGCCATACATTTACAATAGTTTTTTTTCTCTTTTGGAAGTATCTCTTGCTTAAATTGGATATGCTAGTTTCGGAATCAAATATAGTCATTCCTCAATATGCAGAACCGCCCTCCCTACCCAAATCCTCCGATGCTCAAGTCCCTTATATAAAGTCTCATGGTACTTGCATAGAACTTACATACATTCTCCTGTAGAGTTTAAATCATCTCTAGGTTGCTTATAATACCTAATGCAATGTAAGTGCTGTGTAAATAGTTGCTGGCATGCGACAAATTTAAGTTTTGCTTTTTGGAACTTTCTGGAATTTGTTTCTCTAATATTTTCCAACCAAGGTTGGTTGAACCCACAGATATAGAAGGCTGGTAGTATTTGCTTTGCTAGCAAGATAGTGAGTAAAACAATTGCCAGGAAAAATTAGTGTTTTATTTAGAAGATGGCAGTGGTTCTGAAAAGAGGTAGGCAAAGAATGGGTACCTGCCTTATGCAATGATGGCTTTTTTCCCTTGGAAGTGCAGGGCTAAACGGTTATCATTCAGTTAATGAGCAAATAAAGTTACTATAAAATAAGACTGATTTGTGGATGTATTTCATGGCATTACATTTTCAGTCACCGCTTAAATTCTTTAAATGACGGGGATTGATGTAACATCAGGTTTTCTGACGTGTGAGTCTTTATTAATCATGATCCTTTATACCAGCAGAGCTCTTTTTTTTTTTTTTTAACCTGCTTTGGTGTTGTTCATAAACCTTGAGACTTTTGCCATTTGATAAGTATTAGGAACCATTACAATGAGATAGTTATAGAATTTTCATCTGTGTTTTTCCTTGGTGCAAGGTGGTATAATGCCAATTTGAAAATGAGCTGTTTTAATTTTCCTTTGACTTGATTTAGCCATTAAAAAATACAAGTTGCCCAGTCCAATCTGAATATCAAATCAATAGTGACTTCTATGTGCATCCTACATAGTACTCAGGGCACACTTGAAATAATTCTTCAGTGTCTACCTTGAATTCAAATGTAACCAGGCATCCTGTAGTTTCTCTAGCAACCCAACCTTTGGCCCTTCCTGTGCAGTTCATCAGTGCAATGAGTTTGGCATGGGATTGGCTTTATTTTGAACCCTGCCTCCCCCGGCTTTAGCTCCCTCACATCATTTCATTCATCCATCACCATCTGTTCACGAGAAGATGACATGGAGATTTCAGAGCAGCTCACTCTGCAATAACAACTACCACGTTAGAATTCAGAGGCAGCTCTCCAGTGGAACACTTTGAATCAGATTCCATATCCATCCACTGTGCACTGCTGTGTTTCTGAACATGCAGTGGGATTTTGGAGCTTCCCTGAGACTACGCTACTTTACCCCCTTGTGACCTTTTCTATTTTAAAAGAAGAGTATACTATTTGAAATGGTAGCTCGTTCTTGCATAGGAGCTGGAACTAGGAGCCTTCCAGAATCCAGCTGGCAGACGATTAAAAAAGAAAGTTATAGAATAGCTTTGGATTTCAATGCTCTCTTCGGTGCCAGAATCTTAACACATCTCACAAATATTAATTATATAAGGTTTACATAATTGCTGCAGGATAGGTCTGTTGGTATCACTTGAAAGCTGTGTCTATATGGAGCATGAAGCAGCACATTAGAATTTCAAGGCACATTGGAAAAAAAAGTCCTTTAAGCAATTAGACTGTGGTAGAAATTTGCACTTTTATAACCAAGGCCAAATCTATGGATAGGTAACTGTAAATTTACCTAATGGTAAAAAAAAATGTGGAAAGGTACCAGGTATGATATTTAGAAAACACATTTCTTTTATAAAATAAGATGAATAATAGAATACAACTTGGATGATAATATCTTCCTCTTATGGTCCAAATCCTGACACCAAATTTGCTTTTCCATCAGGAGGAAATAAAGACACAGGATCTTTAGTGCAGGTGTTGTACATGAAAAGAATTGGAAGAGAGAAGGTTTTGTTTGATTTTTTTGTTTTTTGGCCATAGTTATAAACTTAAAGCTATATCATCCAGACTTCCCACTGGTTAGAACACATTATTTTTCCCTATATGGAAATATATGCTGCCTTTAAGTTTTTTATATTTCTGGAGTTCCTGTTGTGGCTCAGCTGGTTAAGAACCTGGCTAATATCCATGAGGAAGCAGGTTCAGTCCCTGGCCTCGCTCAGTGGGTTAAGGATCTGGTGTTGCCATGAGCTGTGGTGTAGGTCACAGACATGGTTCAAATCTGGTATTGCTATGGCTGTGGTATAGACCAGCAGCTGTAGTTCCAGTTCAACCCCTAGCCTGGGAACTTCCATATGCTGCAGGTACAGCCCTAAAAAGCCAATAAAATAAAATAATAAAATAAAACGATATTCTTGCCAGCTTAGCATAGTCCAGAAACATAACCTCATTATGAGAGTTTATTCAACCACTGTTGTATCCATGATGGGTTGTTACTGGTGCTGTCTTCTCCTTACAAAATCTTTTCATTTTTTGTTGGAAAAGCTTTTTTGATCCACAGATAGACAGCAGACAGATACTGGTATACTGGCATTGAACAGTTATTTCATCCTTAAACTCTCCATGCTATATGATTCTTGCTTTTTACTATAATTTGGATTTTTAGGAAGAACAATAACAATTATTGTAAGAATAAAAGGGCATTTTATTTTTCACCGTACAAAAGCTATATAACTTGAGGGAAACCTTTAAGACTCTGGTCATTCTACTGAGTTAAGGTCATCATGAGTCATCTTAGGAGAGGACTTCAGTACATCTTAGAATTTACAACATGAGGGAGTTTGAAGCCCACTTGTTCATCAGAGGGTCCTAAAGAAAGCTAGTGATGAGTCCTCTTGTGGCATAGTGGGTTAAGGACCTGGCATGGTCACTGCAGTGGCTTGGGTCACAGCTGTGGTATGGGTTCAGAGCCTTGCCCAGGAACTTCCACATACTGTCACAGGCACGGCCAAAGGAAAAAAAAGAAGGAATCTGGTGAACTGAAAAGTCCTTCTTGCCTTGGGAAAAGAGGCAAGTTATTGGTGGATCACACCCTCTGCCTATCATGGGAATTCTTGCTCTTGATGGATCTGCTGCATAACTACAGCCATCACACAACCTGTAGGGACTGAGCATGTGTTGTCTTAAAATTCCAGTGTCATCTCAAATACCTATGAGTAAACCTGCCTAAGGAGGAAAAAATATGGTACTCTGAAAACTATAAGACACTAATGAAAGAAGTTGAAGACAGCACAAACAGATGGATATACTGTCTTCTTGGATTAAAAGAATCAACATTGTCAAAATGACTATGCTACCCAAGGCAATCTGCAGGTTCAGTGCAATCCCTGTGAAATTACCAATGGCAATTTTCATAGAACTAGAACAAATAATTTTAAGATTTGTATGGAGGAGTTCCCATTGTGGCTCAGTGGAAACAAATCTGACTAGTATCCTTGAGGTGAGAGTTTGATCCCTGGTCTCAGTCAGTGGGTTAAGGATCCAGCATTGCTGTGAGCTGTGGCATAGGTCACAGACTCGGTTCAGATCTGGCATTGCTGTGGCTGTGGCCTAGGCTGGTAGCCACAGCTGCAATTCCACTCCTAGCCTGGGAACTTCCCTGTGCTGTGCTGCAGCCATAAAAAGCAAAAAAAGAAAAAGAAAAAATAAATAAAATTTGTATGGAAACACAAAAGACCCCAAGTAGACGAAGCAATCCTGAGAATCAAAAACAGAGATGGAAGAATTATGCTCCCTGACTTCAGGCTATACTACAAAGCTATAGTAATCAAAATAGTATGATAAAACAGAAATATAGATCAATGGAACAGAATAGAAAGCCCAGAAATTAACCTGTACAATTATGGCCAGTTAATCTATGACAAAGGAGGTAAGAATTTACAATGGAGCAAAGACAGTCTCTTTAATAAGTGGCATTGGGAAAACTGGACAGCTACATGTGAAAGAATGAAGTTAGTACATTCTCTAGCACCATATACAAAAATAAACTCAAAATGGATTAAAGACCTAAATATAAGACCAGATATTATAAAACTCCCAGAGGAAAACATAGGCAGAACACTCTTTGACATAAATACAATTTTGGGGGGGATCTGTCTCATTTTCTTAACGTGTTTTACTCATCTTGGATACAAGCTTTGGATCTTTTTTTTAAGCCATGCCCATGGCATATGGAAGTTCCTGGACCAGGGATCAAACTCAAGCCACATCAGATCCTTAACCAACTAAGCCACTAGGCAACTCCCTGGATCTGTCTCTTAAGGTAAAGGAAATAAAAGCAAAAATAAACAAATGGGACCTAACTGAACTTTAAGAAAAGCTTTTTGCACAGCAAAGGAAACCATGAAATGGTTGGACAAAATGAAAAGACAACCTACTGATTGGGAGAAAATATTTGCAAATGATATAGCTGATAAGGGACCAATATCCAACATTTATTAACAGCTTATACAACGCTACATCAAAAAAACAAACAATATGATGAAAAATGGGCAGAAGAACTGAACTGACATTTTTTTCCAAAGAGGAAATGCAGATGGCCAGCAGGCACATGAAAATATGCTCAGTATCACGAATCCTCAGGGAAACCCCGATCAAAACCACAGTGAGATGTCATCTCACACCTGGCAGAATGGCTATCATTAAAAAATCTACACATAACAAATAACAGATGTTGGCAAGGATGTGGAGAAAAGGGAACCTTTGTACACCGTTGGGAATGTAAATTGGTGCAGCCACTGTGGAAAACAGTGTGGAGGTTCCTCAAAAACCTAAAAATAGGACTACCATATGACCCAGCAATTCAACTCCTGGGTATATAACCAAAAAGTGAAAAAACAGTAATTTGAGAAAATACATGCACCTCAAAGTGGCGTTACTTGCAGTTGCCAAGATCTGGAAGCCTCTGAAAGGCCACACAGTAGGGTGGAAAGGGCTTTGGAGGAGGACAGGTTGGTAGGATGCCATCTTTGGGGTCTCAGTTTCCTCTTTGCAGAGCTATGATAATACATTCAACAAAAGCATATCAAACCGGTACACCAACATATAGAAGATTAATTTTATTTTACTTCATTTGCATGTCTGCCCCTCACTCCTAGAATATAAGGTGTCCAAGAATTTTCGCTGATTTGTCCCTGCCGTGTCCCCAGCATGTAGAACAGAGCAAGACATGTAATGAGTGTCTAGCATATTTGTTAAACTAACTTTTAATGGAGAACCTCTATGTGCCATCTAAGGCTCTGGAGGTGCAGCAATGAACAAAATAAAAGTCTGCCCTCAGGAAACTTACATTCTTCAACGATGATCAGTTTTGATGTAGGCGGAAGAAAATCAACAATTGACTAGCAGTCATCTCAAACTCAACAAGTCCAGACCTGAACTCTTGGACTTTTCTCCCCAAAGAGGCCCAGCAGAAGCCTGTCCCATCTCATAACTGAGATGTCAACTCCAACTTTCTAGTCGCTCGGGCTGAAAGTCATGAGTTGTCTTTGAGTCTCTTTTTCTGTCAATACCCCTGATCCAGTGCTTCAAGAGAATCTGTTTGCTCTGCCTTTCAACTACAGACAGAAGTCAGACACTTCTGCTCCCGCTGTGGCTGTCTGTGGTGTCAGCCCCATCTGCTTCCACCCAGAATCCTGCAGGGCCTCATCTCAGACCTTGTAGCTCTTAGCCTTTCCCTCCTAAGGTCTGGTCTCTAGAGAGTCCTGTTTGTTTGTTTTGGTTAAGAACTTTTGAAAAGATTAAATGATGTAAATGTCTAACTATAACGTGCTAGCCCATGTTAAAAGAAGGAAGTTTTCAAAACTTCTTAAAAGAACGCTTCAGAGAAAGAGGTGGCTCATTTATGTGTGTACTGGCGGAAATGGTGGCAATATATTGAACTCATATATTGCAACTTTATATTTCACAATATATTGAAAAAGCTAGCCAAGGAATAAAATGTATACCTTGTGATAAAATATTTAAAACATTATGTGTGTGACTGTACAGGAAAGCTTTTAGAAGAATACAGTAGTTATTTCTGGCAGGTGAGTTTGGGGTCAGTTTTACTTTTTATGCTCTTTTGCTTTGCCTGACATTTAGTTTAATGGTTTGTATTATCTTCACAATTTAAAAAGTAAAGATATTGTCCATATTTTATTCCTTCCTTCTCAACAGTTTCTGTGTCTAAAATAACTGCTAGATGGCTACTTCTATCCTCAAAATCTTGATTCAAAAATCCTTCCAACAGAGCCCTCAAAAGTAAGATCTTAGGAAAGCAAATGACTTCAGAAAGGTTTATAGGATATCACTGACTGAATGGACAGGGAAGGTTCTGGGAAGGAATTGACTTCAAGTAATATTATATTTTCTAAAGCCAGAGTACTGCATAAATCATTGATCAGGACAGCCATCTCGGAAAGTGTTTTAAGAGGCTCTGAGCTACCTGATCAGTGTTTGAAGTATTTTGTTAGTTTTTAATATCTTCAGCCTTTGTCACTAGTGGGAGCAATTTTAAAGTAAAACATCGCCCTATGTTTTTCTGAAATGCAATTTGTCAACTTGTGTATCCAATAGGAAAAGCAGTCCTCAAGAGAATATCAGGTTTGTTTTTCTTTTGACAACATTAAATTTGTTGTGTCATCTTTTCAATAAAATAATCAATGAAAGGTGGTTTGGGTAAATGTTGGAGGATCCATCCATTATTAATACTTCATGCTATTATCAGAGAACAATGCAAGTGTGACAAGAGAAAGGGGGCTGGAGCAGACAGGGCTGCAGGAGGCTCTGGTGTGAACTGGACTGACTCCTTCACTTTATAGAAAAATCTAGACCTGTTGGGAAGAGAGAAAATCCACATGTTTGATTTTTAGCCATGCAAGGTATAACACTTTATACAATGATTATTTCATCTGCAACTTTATCTAATCCTCCCACGTCTCAGCACAGGAAATATGGAGAAGACTTAAAGTCAACTTCCAGACAAGCTTCCTGTCTTTGGACAACCACCCTCACCTGCACATTTTTATGAAATAAAATGTCACTCCAGCTAAGGGAATCCGGTGAAGCTTGTCTTTACAGGACCCGCAGGTAGAGGGATTTAAAAGGAAGTGTGCCCTCCAGGGGTAGGAAGGGAGACCTTCACCAGCCTCTCAGCTACCCAGCAGGTTACCCAGCAGAGGTTGCCAGTTAAGTAAGTGCCTGTCCCCAGATGTTATTCCCCCCAGATTGCTGAGAACTGCTTATGACCTTGAACTGCACCAACCAGTCAAGGTGACGTTAGCGATGGTCTTAGGGTCGCCCTAACAAATTACCACAGCCTTGGATGGCTTCAAACAATATAAATTGACTCTCCCACTGTTTGGGAAGCTAGAAGTGTGAAATCAGGGTTTCAGCAGGGCCATGCTCCCTTCAAAGCCTCGAGTGGCGGATGCTTTTTTGCTTCTACCTGCTTCTGGTAGCCCCAAGTGTTAGCTGGCTTGTGAAAGTCTTCCTTCTGATCTCCGCCTCTGGCTTCATGTGGCCTTCTTCCCTCTGAGTGAGCCTGTGTTCAGATTCCCTCCTTTGAAGGACATTAGTCATCCAGTCTTATTGGATTAGGGCCCACACAATTCAGTATGCCCTTATCTTAACTTGATTACACCTGCCAAAGCCAGATTTCCAATCAAGGTCACAGTCACATGTACTAGGGGTGAAGGCTTCTTCTTGTTTCAGGGACACCATTCGACCCATAGCAGCTGTGTTTCACATCTAAACCATGTTCATGAAAGACCCCCCCGCTCCACTGAAAAAAGCCATTAATAATTCAATCAGTTACTAGTTACTTTTATTCAATATAGCAGCTAATATCACCTCTTACTTTTCATCCATTCATTTACTTAGTTGTTGCTCTCGATGGTAAAAGTTTGGTTGAGACTGTTTAAATCAGGTATTTCTCAACCAGAATGCTGTAAGCACTTGGAGGGGACATAACACACAGACAGCACCCCTCGGCCCTGACTGCTAAATAACCGTAGTAACTTGTAGGCATTGTGACAAAGAAAATAGAGGGGAAAAAAGAGGGGAAGAAAAGAAGGAGGGAGGAAATACCTTCGCATATTTCTTTTTTTTCTTTTCTTTTCTTTTCTTTTTTTTTTTTTTTTTTTTTGTCTTTTTGCCATTTCTTGGGCAGCTCCCTGCGGCATATGGAGGTTCCCAGGCTAGGGGTCGAATCGGAGCTATAGCCGCCGGCCTACGCCAGAGCCACAGCAACGCAAGATCTGAGCCGCGTCTGCAACCTACATCACAGCTCACGGCAATGCCGGATCGTTAACCCACTGAGCAAGGGCAGGGATCAAACCCGCAACCTCATGGTTCCTAGTCAGATTCATTAATCACTGAGCCACGACGGGAACTCCCCTTCGCATATTTCTAAACTTACCAGACTCATCGGAAATTAACAGTCTGAATTAATGAGATATTCAATGGCCATCCTTAGCATCCTGCACAGAAGGGGGTGTATGAAGCAATAGCACTTTTGCTTACTTGGAACCCCAGCCAGTCTGCTAACTGTGAGAGGCCTCTAGATGCTTCAGGAACATTCTAATTTGGAACATGTTACTCTTTGAAAGGCATGTGGCAAATTTGGAGAGCACTGTTTCAGTTCTTCTCTGCCTGGACTCCTACTATATTGTTTGCAACATTGTGCCTGAAGTAGAATCAAGAAGAGAATAGAAAGAGCAAAAAGTTTCAACACATGAAAATAGCATCTGCTCCTTTGTGGTGTAGCTTATTGCTTGTAGATAGCATACCTTTCCTTTGAGAGCAGAGAAGGCATGATTCACTTCCCTAAGTCTCTTTTCCTCAGTTTCTAAGGAAGGTACTATTGGATGTGGGGCATAGGAGGTCACAGGAATATTTTATGGAAAAATGTAAAAGTTGTGACATTACAGAACAGCGGATTTCTGTCTGCCAGTGTGAAATGTGTGTGTGTGTTTAATGTGCATATATTGTATATTTGTGGATAGGATGTATGTTTCTTTCCTTTCTTACCTGCTTCCTTCCTTACTAAGAAATTTAGAAGAATTTTAAAAGGAGGAGACAAGTAGCATAGAAAGAATGTCTTTTTTAGGGAAAATTAATATTCAATGGATTCACACATTTTCTGTAATATCTAAAATTCAGCAGTTCCTCCCCATAAAGTAGCAGGTTTTTCTATTCAACAGCCATAATCATGTACCTTTATGTCTTTTGATTAATAAATAGGATATTAATTAGGTAGAACATGGATATTTATTTGGTTCTGGAAGCTGCCTATTCAAGTATGTTTTGGAATCACTGCTTTCCCTATAAATCAGGGGAAAATCAACATTTAAAGCCTTGTCCCGTGGAAAAAAACGTATAATTTCACTTCTAGAAGTTTTAATTACCTGGGTAGTTTTGCTTACACGGGCAAGAGACATATTCTAAGGAGAGTGAGAGGTCTACTGTCTAAAGCCTTTATTGATTTGGGTTATTCTTAAAGGGATAAAAAAAAATTAAGCTCTGACACTATCAACAAAGCTCCTTGATGAGAGCTGAGTTCACGCTGAGATAAAAAGTTACAAAGCAAGAGAACAGCCTCATTATGTTTTTAAAATCCCAGGGAGAGCGATTGTTTCACCAAAGCAATGCAGTAAGACAGCCTGGGACCCAACGTGGGTGCCCAGGAGACTAGGAGTAAAGAGCTTTAGAAGCTTTGAATTTTTTTCTAAAACAATTAAGATTAAAGGAGTTAATCAGGAAATCTGAGGTTATATAAGGGGTGAGCAGGTCAACCAGCTCCTGTGTCTGGTTTGGAGCACATGAGCACATGCTTGTGATGACCTAACTTTTCCATGGAAGATTGGACTTCATGATAATTCTTCCAGAATGAAAGAAGTGACAAGAAACATGAAAGTTTGAAAAGTGATCCCCACAGCCCCTGACATCTGAGAGCATTCTTGCCTCTTGAAGCATCCGACTGGGGAAATCAGATGGGGCTCAAACCCCGAAGGGCCCCGACAGGAAGAGGAAGAAAAAGCGGGTCACGCCTGGTGAAACAGCGTGTCACCCTTGGCAGGTCAAGCTGGCAGATTTGGAGACAACCAACTGTACTGTTGCCAGCCTGGCCCCCTCGAAACTTCCTCTGCAAAGGCGGCATGGCTGCTGTTTGAGACTATATGGCAAGGGATACAGAAACAAGGAGCAGAGCTGGAATCTATCCTCTGATGCCCTAAGGCTCAATACCCACACTAGATTCTTCCTGAAATTAGCATGAAGAGATCATACACTATCGAAGCAAGAACCATCCAGGAAAACCCCTAACCCTTCTGAGATGGTGTGTGAAGGGACAAGATTTCTAAGGAAAAGAACTCAATTTCGCGTTGACTTAATGGGGTTGGGTTTCTAGGAAGGCACATAAAACTTGAATGAGAGGAGTTCCCATCGTGGCTCAGTGGTTAACAAATTCCAACTAGGAACCGTGAAGTTGCGGATTCAATCCCTGGCCTTGCTCAGTGGGTTAAGGATCTGGCGTTGCTGTGAGCTGTGGTGTAGGTCGCAGACGCGGCTTGGATCCCGCATTGCTGTGGTCCTGGCGTAGGCCGGCAGCTACAACTCTGATTCGACCCCTAGCCTGGGAATCTCCATGTGCCGCAGGTGTGGCCCTAGAAAAAAAAGACAAAAAAAAATTGAATGAGAGAGACAGGTTCATTGACGTGTGCCAGTTACGACTTCATCAAGCCTATCTGCTGTAGAGCTGAGCCAGACCATACTGGTGGAACTTTACCAACAGCAGCAGTTTGCATATGAAAGGGCACCTGTGTTCTTTGCTGACCACTTTACTGCCAGGTTTTTAACAACCCAGATTTGACCTTGTTTGACTCATAATGTCCCATCAAAAAATGCTGCTGTGTTGAAATGACACAGTGAACAATGTGTTGATCGGACCTTGCTACAAACTCAACGGTTCGACCTGCCCATTTTCTTTTCACTCATGACATTGATGGCCTGTCTTCGCATCGTGTTCAGAAAACACAGCCAATCCTGCTGCACCTGCAAAAGAGCAATTTCCTCTGGCTGTGATGACAGTGAATAAAAAACAGGCACCAAATCCCCATCTGCAATGGGAATGTTGGCCCTCATTACCCGGACTTCTCAAGGTGTGAATTATATGGTTCATGCATTTTCTTGATTTTATTTTTATAAAAATGCACTTTTCTTAGCATCAGACTTAAGCAACACTTGCTTTTTATTTTTGATGAGGAATCTGGCATAACATGAGCCATTAGCTGGGAGCTATGTGAATTCAGGAAACCTGATTAGCAGTTGGATGAAAATTCATCTAAGAATTTGAGTTTATGCCCCGGTGGATAAAGTATGCTTGTAAAAACATTAGCAGTTTGGCTTTCAGTGGGCCATTGAATTAATTCAATCTGTGCTTCCTTGCTACACAGCATCATTTCAAGGTATAAATTCAATTTATGGTATGGAAAATGGATAAGATATACATAAGCTGGCCTTGATTTAATAGGGATGATGAATTAAATATTCTGGTAAATGAAATAGTCCAAATAACTGAGCTTTCCCTGTATTCTAATGTGAGTTGTGGATTTTTAGAATTGGAAAAAAAAAGCATACCTAAAACCATGCCTAACATTGATAGTCAGGTCACCGATAAGTTCTGTATCTCCTTTTGTCATCTATTAAATAAGAGGATTAAATAAGATGAGCTTTAGTGTCTGATCTTTATGACCTGAAACAGATCCTTTTTTAAAAAAATTAATTTCATTGGAATATGGTTGACTTACAAAGTTGTTTTAGTTTCAGGTGTAGAGCAAAGTAAATCAGTTTTGCATATGCATATATCCGTCCCTTTTCAGATTCCTTTCCCATATAGGTTATTACATAGTATTGAGCAGATTACCCTGTGCTATTCAGTAGGTACTTGCTACCTATCCATTTTATATATAGGAGAAAAACAGACTCTTAACCTGAGGTCTGCCCAACTTAGAGGATCCCTAAATGAACTCCGGGAAGTCCATGAGACATCATATCTGACACTGCATGAATGAACTTATGTGCCTTTTTTTTCCTTGGGAGCAGATCCATGGATTGTATCCAGTACTTGAACTCTGGCTTTCCAATAAATTTAAGAACAACTAATATTCATTGTCATTTGTTTACCCCTTAAAGGATTTTCTCTTTCTTTGATAATGCATAGGGCTCTAAGGGTGATCTGGCTTGAGGGGCGTCCTTACACTACAGTGGTACTGGCTCCGGTTTATTTGGCTGTGGAGTCCAAAATACAGCTGGCTCCGGTGCGCCTTCAGCTCAGCTTGGATTACCCACAAAGGTGGGGACTGTCCTTTCAAATTAAGGTTAAAGAAGTGGGGTCGGGGGGTGCAGAGTGGCTCAGAGAGGTGTCACGGGGGCAGCCAGTGAAGGTCCTGAAAGTCAGCCATGGGGGTTTTGACTTCCTGGGCTGGCTGGTGTTCTTTCCATTACAGTACATTATGTAGAATGTCATAAAAGCTACATTTTAATGCACATAATTCAGTATTTGGGAAGCCACTTGGTTAGTTAAGGTCTCCAAACTCTCTGTCCTCCCCCCATAAAAAAGGAATCCACAATTAATTAGACTAGTGGCAAGTAGGAGTTGCAACCTAAAAATGGAAAACTCTGCCCTTGAGCATACAGTTCTTCAGACTCCTGCTCCTTAAATGCTAATAAAAACATTCACATAACAACTTGTGGTTTCTGCAAAGCTCTCAGGTGCAAAATGACACTCTGGCCTCACAAACTCTTGGCAGCCAGCCAGCACCCCCATTGTACAGATGAGAAAAATCTCATAGAAGTGAGGTGACACATCCAAAGCCACAGAGAAAAGAGCAGAGCCAGTGCGGACCTCATGACTCCAGCATTGCACCTGTTCCTTGCAGCACAATTATCTCTACAGTGTTCTTAGGGCCTTGGGGGTAGGCCACGGGGGTTCACAGGCTGAGAAATATGTTGTTCGGTGAGACCATTTTCATAGACTCATGCATTGAAAAGGGAGCTGTCTGCAAAATAAATTCCATGGTAAAATAAACAGCACACTCCCTGGAGTGTAGATTTGAAGGGTTTTTCTAAAAGTTCAGAAATTTTCTTAATCCCAAGCAAAGAACAAATATATCTCTAACCAGCAAGAAAACTACCAAGACTGAACTCCTGTCCAGTTTGAAATGCAGACTACACCTTTCTACAGAAACATTTTTTTTTTTTTTTGGTGGGCTTGCTTTTTTTTTTTTTTTTTTTCTTTCCAGAAGTATATCTAGTCTACTTCAAAGCAAGGGGAGTGCAAGAGAGATTTAGGACCAGAGAGGCTATTACTTCTCTCTATGTCTTCCTGGCTTTTTGCAAGTTCCATAGTAAATGAAACCCAGTAATTATTCTATTATCTTTTGCCAACGTTAAACCTTTTTCCTAAGTAGTTCTATGACACAAAGCGGCTGGAAGAGATATTTTTGTGATCAGGCTGTGCTAAAGGCACATTTTAATGCACTGGGGGAGGCATGATTTTATTTTGTTTTGATGTTGACTTCTAAAAGATTTACATCTGGGCATGGATATATAAAACAATAGAGAGTGTTTTGCGAGTACAAGGTAAGAATGGCTCAGCTTCATATTTTGATTCTATCACCACAATGGTGGAGAAGCAGCTCAGAAAAGTTCTCCTTATGGATCTGCAAAGAACTTGGTTTGGGGCCTGTGATCCTGCTTTTGAATTCCAACTCTGCCCTCTAGCACACAAGCAGAGGGGAAGGGAAACTAACATGAAATCTAATAAGATGCCTGCCACGGTGTTTAGGCACATTAGAGGCATTTTCTTAAACCACTCTACTGCAGCTCTGGAAGGTTAGTGCTACTGGTCTCTACTTCTTGTAGCTGTGGTGTAGGCTGTGCAGCTGCAGCTCGATTTCCACCCCTAACCTGGGAACCTCCATATGCTGCAGGTGTGGCCCTAAAAAGCAAAAATAAAAAACTTAAAAATTAAATGAATGAGTGAACAGAGACTTGAGGAGGTCAGACAATTCCTCCAAAGCCACAGAGCTCGTGGATCCCAAATTTGAACCCAGATGTTTCTGTCATTCAACCCATGCTCTTTCAATTTTTCATCACTTCTTTTCTGGGCTTCCCTGTCTCCATCAGTAAAACATTATCATTAAAATTACCTTTTAGGAGTATTGGATGATAAGAGATTCATTTACCTAGAACAATCCTGATACACAGGATATCTTTAATAAATAATATTTCTCTCCCTACGCTTTATTCTGATAATACGTCTGACTTTGTTGTTTGGTCCATTGATTAGGATTTTTTGTTCTTTGGGGGGGGGTTGTTTGTTCATTTTTAATTTTAGGTTTTGACCTACCTGAGCTCTTTTTAAAATGCAGAAGTCAAAAGATGACTCTAAATAGAGGTGCCTGGATGATTGTAGAGGACAGGGAGGGCAAGAATAACCTTTTTCCTTCCATTTTCTGTCTGGGGTGAACAGCCACAAGGTAGGGAGAAGGGTGGGCTGTTCTGCTCCCTGGGAGAATGTGTGGGGTGACCAGGTATCTTTTTAACTCTGCACCAAGACCCTTGGGAATAAATTTTAACATCGCTTTATAGAGCTGCTGCAGTACTGTTGAGGGAAGGGGCTTGAAGCAAGATAGCAGCCCAGCTGCAGCCTGTTGGCCTGCAGTGTTTCTGAATGGCCCCTGACACCATGGATGAGTAGCCCAGTGCTCTGCCCAGGCCTGGACAGAACTGCACCAGATTTGGTAGCAAGTGTCCATAGCTCCTGCCATACAAATGACAGTCTGCTTGCCAAGGGACTTGGGAAGAATTACTTGTCTGCAAAATGATTATGGACGTATGCATGAGTGTATGTATTTAACTTTGCTTCCTGCCTGAGGGCCCTGGAGGCCTCTGCCTGCAAATAATGAATGCATCTAAGCTGCAAGTTCCACCACAAATGGAAATCATCTAGATAGGCTGGAGAGGTTGGAAAAGGTGGCAACACAATCTTAAAAAGACATTGCGGGGGAGTTCCCGTCATGGCACAGTGGTTAACGAATCCGACTAGGAACCATGAGGTTGCGGGTTCTATTCCTGGCCTTGCTCAGTGGGTTAAGGATCTGGCATTGCAGTGAGCTGTGGTGTGGGTCGCAGACGCGGCTCAGATCCTGCGTTGCTGTGGCTCTGGCGTAGGTGGGTGGCTACAGCTCCGATTAGACCCCTAGCCCAGGAACCTCCATATGCCGTGGGAATGGCTCAAGAAAAGGCAAAAGGACCAAAAAAAAAAAGAAAAGAAAGACATTGTGACATTTCATTTAGCAAATATTGACTCAGCACCCTTTTTAAACTGGGGGTACTGGGCACACTCTTCGTCTTGAAGGCACTAACAGTCTGGTGGGTGACCAGACTGGCAAACAGATACTGTAATGCAGCCTGGTGGGCTCCATGTTTGAGGCCTGAATGGAGCGTAATGGAAACTAAAAGCTGATAGGGTAACTATTTTGCCAAATAGAGAAGTAATATTTAGTTCTATTTTAAGAAGTTGCCAAACAAAGAAGGAGTGAGAGGGCATGCTATAGAAAGCATGTGCAAAGGACCAGTGGCCACAGGGGGATCATGAGGAATTCATGAGGCTTGGCCATATGACAGCAAGACCAGAGGCCAAGCTTGGGGCCAGGATGAAACATCTTGAGTCTGGATTACAACAGTCAGTGGACTCAAGGCCTAGCTCTGCCACTTTTAGGACATGGCTCTGAACAATGCATAGAGTCACTCTGAATCTTGTTTTCTTCTTCATTTTTAAAATGCAGAAAATAACAGTACCTATCTCAGAGGATTGCTGTGACGATTAACTCAAAAGAACCTAATTGCTGCAATTCCAGCAATGGCAGAGCTCAATAAATGTCAGCTCTCAGTAGTTGTCTTCATCCCAGCAGTAGTTAATTTATTTTACAAGAAAATCAGTAACTTCATATGAGACTTCTCAAGTGTCTTTTACAAAGAAAAGCAGAGCTGTCCAATACAACCTTCTGTGATAAAGGACATGTTCTCTTTCTCCACGAGCCTGTTCATTAGCCATCAGCTGCCTCTGGCTCTTGAGCATTGGAAATGTGACAGTATAACCAAGAAATGGCACTTCTCATGTGATTTCATTTTAACAAATTTAAGTAGCCACGCATGCCTAATGGCTACTGTATTAGACAGTCGAGGTCTAGAGGCATGGAATCATAAAATGTTTCACGTGCAAAAGATCTTAGCGACTGATACAAACATCCTTCTCCTTCTCCCTCACCATCACCATCTTGCAGATGTGTAAATAGAGGCTCAGAGAGGGAAACCAGCTTTCCCAGGGTCACACAGATCGTAATGACAGACTTACCGCTAGAATCCAGTGGGTCCTCTGGCTTCCTGGCCTGGGCTCTTATTATCCTGGAGTTTGGTTGGATTAGCGCTTCCACTTTAGAAAGTTCCTATTTCCCATGCATCATGGGATCTGAGAGCTCCAACAGTCACCTCTCTTTTCCCCACCATGTACATTTCTGCTCCTTTTTTTTTTTCCTGCTATGCATGCTACACCCAGTAGATCCTCAGTAATCCATAATTCACTGACAGATATGGTTTTCCATTTACATGACTTTTTTAAACGTTTTTAATTCGAGTATAGTTGATTGACAATGTTGTTCCAGTTCCTACTGTACAGCAAAGTGACTCAGCCATACATATGTGTACATTCTTTTTTTAATATTATTTTCCATCAAGATATTGGATATAGCTCCCTGTGCTATACCGCAGGACCTCATGGCTTATCCATTCTAAATGTCATGGTTTGCATCTACCAACCCCAAACTCCCAGTCCACCCCACTTCCCCCATCCACCCCCTTGGCAACCACAGGGTGTTCTCCACATCACTGAGAGATATTTGAGTTCCTGGTTTTGCCAAATGTTAATGGGAAATATTAATATTGCAGCTCATTTTATACAAAATTCCCAGGCCACTGTTTTCATAACTAGTACTTTGTTGTTGTTGTTGTTATACTTTCACTATTTTTGGCTACTTTGCCTGGGGATTGAACCAAAATGTCAACCAAAATATGGACCTTCATGTACTATTTACAAAACATGAGCCCAAATTCTTTGCCCTTGGAATAGCGAGGAGACTGAACCACTACTTAGTAGAGTTTTGGTTAAGGGCGGAGGAATAGGTGCAGACAACTCTTCAATCAACTATTGAGTCTTGGCAACAACAGCATAGTCAGTTATCCTTGAACTCAGGGGCGGATCTGCTGGGGGACTGTGGTGGTACCTGATTTACAAACACAGGTCTTTTCTTCCTCTGCGGAGAGAAGCGTCAGCCCTTCTCTGTAGCAGACCTGGGTTAGGAATGGTCCACGGTGTCAGGGAGCTGACCTGTGGGTTTGCTGCCTCCATCTCCTCCTTCCTGGAGTCCCGGGGGTTTCGGGCAGCAGGGGAGAGGGTGCAAAGCCGGCCAGCTAACATTTATTTATTCTCAGTTCTCGCTGCGCTCTTCTGCGAGGTGAAGGAAGTCCTTAATTCATCCACCTGAGCAGTTGCTGTCACACCTTGAACATGGTCTTTACCTGGCCCCTGCCTGCTTGTGCACATCCTACAGGTCTCTGTGCTCCAGACACATTGTCATCTGTCTGCAGTGCCTAGAATATTCCTTCAGGCTCACCTTTTAGCCTGAACTGTGCTTTTCAATCAGCTTAGCTCATGCTTACTCATCTCTCAGTTCTCCTGCAAAAGCTGCTCCTCAGATGAGCGTTCCTTAACCCCTACTCTCAGAAAAATCAGCTTCCCTCTAAACCCTGCAAATCACACTGAGACACACACACACAAAGTAAGTCTCATTACATCTCTCCTTAATGTTTCCTTTATGATTCTTACTGGAGCTTGAAATGATACTTCATTTCTTTGGACTTTTTTTAAGTGAATTTTTATTGGGGTATAGTTGATTTACAGTGTTGAGTCAATTTCTGCTATACAGTCTAGTGACCCAGTCCTACATATAGATACATTCTTTTTCTCATATTCTTTCCTTTTATGGTATGTCCCAAGAGACTGGATATAGTTCCCTGTGCTATGCAACAAGACCTCATTGCTTATCCATTCTAAATGTAATGGTTGCATCTACTAACCCCAAACTCCTAGTCCATCCCGCTCCCTCCCTGATACTTAATTTTTATGATTATTTGTTTAATATCAATCTCTTTAGACCATAGATTCTATTCCATTTTATTTCCTACCCACTCCTAAGCTCTAGTCCAGTCCCAGACATGATGTAGGAGCTTAGAAAATATCTGTTGAATTAAACCATAAATCAATGAAAGAAAAGCTGCATTATGGGTAGGGACTGGCTGATTTAGCAACTGCACACAAAATATAATTGTTTGTTGAGTGGGTGAATGAATGGCCTGTCCCCTTGAGATTTCTATGTTAGTTTCTACTTCTCTGGTAGGTTTAGGGGTCATCTTGCCTGAAGAGTAATTGGGACATAGCCAGGAAGTAAGTGACAAACAGCAGAAGGAAAGTAATGAGTGAATGTGCGATTGCCTCGTAAATGTGACTGTGAAGGAAGCCAATGCTGAACATTTAGGCAAAATAAGCTCCTGGTCACATATCCTGTCCCCAGACGCCAAGGCCAAGACAATTTGCTCACCTCTCCAGTTCATCTTGCATGGGTGGACATCATGTTCCAGTCTCATCTGATAGATTGTGGGTAGAAGAGTTCTTTAAAAACGTTCTTTTGTGTTAAAAAAAAAAAAAAAGATATTTCTCGTTGAGAAAATTATTTCTTATGTACTGTCTCCAGGTGCTCTCTGTGTAGACGGGTCTTTGCAAGGGCCTTGCACAAGATGATGGGTGTGGAGTTGCAGAAGATGGGAGTTGGAGGGGTCTGGGGTATAGACGAGTTGGAGTTAGGGGTATTCCTGGGCAAGTAGAGGCCACATGAGCTGAATTTGCTGTGTAAGAAGGGAAAACGTTGATATTAGTGGGCATTTTTCACTAACTTGTTCTCTGTTATAGGCTGTGTAACTCTGTTCTTACCTTCCCCCACCTCCCACCATGAAAAATCTTGAGTAAAATTTCTCACTGATGCCGTGCTGCTGGGTTTCCCCTTGCATAGCTGTGGGATGCGGAGAGTCTTCCTCTAAGGTTACCCACCAAAAGCTGCCACATTTGCAACCCTCAGGATGAGCACAACAATCCCCAAAACGTGATCATGTGATGGAAAAGACACTTCTGTGATATTCTTTCTTCCAACTTGGAACCCCAGTCTAATGAGAAAAACATCAGACCAGCCTCAAATGGGAGATATTCTATTGGACACCCATATTCCTCAGGACTGTGAAAGTGATAAAAACAAAATAAGATTGACATACTGTCACAGACCAGAGCCAACTGGAGAGACAGGAAAACTGAATGCCATGTGGAACCTGGATTGGGTCCTGGAACGGAAGGAAAACTTACATGGGAAATCGAGTGAAATCCAAATAAAGTCTGATTCATAATAGCTTTAATTAAATTTAAGTTTTCATTGATGGCAGCGTATCAATGATGATTTCCTAGTTTTGACAAAAGTAGGATATTAATAGTGGTGAAACTTGGTGAGGGGTAAATGGCAATTCTCTGTAACCTCTCTGCAACTTCTCTGTAAATCTAAAATTACTCCAAAATACACAGTTTATTTAAAGGTGAAGCCTTGTAACTAAAATAGGCCCTGTTTTCTGTATATCTAAAAGTATTCAAAATGAGCAGTTTATTTAAAGATAACCCCTCAAAACTAAAATAGTCAGTGTTGGCCCTTTGTTAAGCTAGTAGAGGAAGTAAGTAAAATACGTGGCTAAAGTTTTTTTAAGTGTATTTAAACAAAGTAATCACAAAAAGGAAAACTCCCTGCTAAGGAGACAGTGACATTTGCTGTCAACAAAGTGCCTTGACCTTTGGCTCGTCATGCAGGGCAGTCATCGCTGTCAAAGAGAAGCATTATTCTGACACTTGTTAATATGGTAAGGAAGGCTTCATTCAAGACTACTGACCTTGGAGTCAAAGCTATCACAGCAGAGGAGAGAGATGGGGCTCGACTCTAAATACAACAAGGACCAGTGGGGATTTATAGCCATGGAGCAGGGGGAGGGGGTCTGTGGATGGAAAAATCACTAAGAGGAGCTATCAAGGCAAGGGAGATTCTTGCTAAACCACCTTGAAAGCAGGTCAAGGACTTTTACAACCAAGGTGAGGGATGCTGAACTTGGTCAGGTATCAGAGGTGATCCGAAATCAAGGGTTGGGGGGAATCCTGACCTGGCAGGATTCTTGCTAAGACAGGGCTGGGCAGGCCAAAGACAAGATGAGGAAGAGCATGAGGGGCCCCTGAGGTTGCGGTCCAGACAAGAAGAGGGCTTAGAGGGCCCTGGCCAGTTGAGAGAGGCTTTGTCATCATCAGTCACGCCAGTACCATCTGATTCTAATATGAGTGGTGCCTAGACTACCAGCACTCACCCTATTTGATGCCTCCCCAGATGACTTGGTTGCATCCAGAGTCTTGGAATGTTGTAGCCTGGAAGCAGAGTCCACCTGTGATTTTACCTTCAGCGTCTGGATCTTGGCTGTTGGCGTTACCAGGCTAATGTTCTGTGAACCAGTTTCCTCCCGAATTGATTGGCTTGTTGGGTCTGGAGACAGCAAGCTTTAAGGATTTGGCATCTCATTTATAGATGGTTTGGTCCCTAGAATCTCCCAGGCAGTCCTTTCCCAGAGAAATTGTCTTTCTAGTCAAAGGATCCTTATGCAGGTATAATAGCTTTATAACTAGTGCAGACAGGGATCCCGTACATCTGCCAGCTTAGGGAAAGGGCTGAACTACCAAGTGATTTATTTCCCTCTGAGCCAGTCCAGCCCATTCATTCACATGACGGTATCCTGGTCTGCAGGACTTTGCAAAAATCAGTAAGCCCGCCGTCTCCCCTTTGCATTACTCTTGGTGTAAAATGCCATGGTTGTTTGTCACTTGGGTAAGTTTGGGAGCAATGTATTTCCATGTACAGTACAGCCAAGTGACAAAATGAGGACAGCCAGGCAATATCAAGCTGAACCAGTTTTGGGTTTTGGCCTGTGTTCCGACCTAAAATAATCTTCACAATAGCACCATTTCTCCTGCTGGCTTTGGCTGTGGGGCAGGTTAGAGCTCTGTCTGCAGGGAGAGGGACTGTGTCATGGGGAGGACTTAGGGGGAGGGCTCATTGGAGGTTGACCTTGGTACATGGGCTGAGCTGCTGAAAATTTAAGTTCAAAGTGGTTCTTTTTTTTTTTTTTTTGGTTTCGATTCCCTGAAAAATTTCATAAGCTAACATATTTTGACTCTCCCAACTCTTAAATAAATTCTGAAAGGACACGAAAGAAAGTCATAAAATCCCAGCAAATCCATATTTACCTGGAAGGTCCTTTTGTTCTGCTGTTATTCAACTTGTGGCTTTTCCTTTAGGGGATATATTAATATATGGAGAAGATGAAACAGTGGCCAGAATGTTGGGCAAAATGTAACCATTATGAAGCAACACACTGACAGGTTGTCAGCTTTTACCCCAACTTTGGTGATTACTTAAATATCCCACAAACACAGTGGATAAAGCAGCAAACACAGGATCTTGATGTCTTGGAAGAGGCAGGCAAGAAAATATAAGCATTTCATTATTTCTGAAGTCCTTGCAAGGAATTTTCCCCCTCCTTTCATTTTCCTTCTTGCAAGGCTCTTTAATTTTAATGCCATCTCTTAGCCAGCTTTCAAAATAAAATTAATATATGTCTATGACTTCATTTCTTTTCAGCAGTTTATAATATTTAAGGACAAGCCAACCATAATTTATTTATAGAATTTGATCCCATTTCTGTTTCTCTATTTTGTCTCCTCGAAAGCAGAGGAAAATGGCTCTAAACAGATCAGAAAAAATTAGACATTGAACTTTACTCCCCCCCGCCCAAATGCCACAAATAAAATTAGAGCATTTGTCTCAAGAAAAATTAAGGAAAAGAACATTGCATCATTTGGAAATCAGATTACTAAAACATCAGGTCTGGAGAATTAAGTTTGTACAGGTCAGGATGTAAGAAACGTCGATTTATTCTGATTTTATGCCTAACGCTTTGTGTGGGCGCTGTGTTCTGTAATAAGACTTTTGTGCTTCCTGAATTCTATACCATCTCAACTTCAAATGAGATTTGAAAATTTTGCATGTCACACCCTGATGAGTTGTCAGTGTATGTGGAACACGAAAAGGAGGGGAAAATAATACTGGCACCTAAATTAACCGAAACAGTCTTTAATTGTGGGACCAGCCTCCACCCTGACACGGTCCTACTGACTACAGAGAGAAAAGGCACTTCAGCATCAGTTGTCTGTTGTGTTTTTCTTTTGCCAATTTTGCATCCACTTCTCTTTCCAAGACAAGAGAAGGAACTTTTCCTTTTAATAATGTACTTCTGTCTCCTCATAACTCAAAGGTAGCAAGTTCCTGGTGTAAATTCATTAGACAGAATGAAACCACGCTTAAGTTTGAGAAGATGTCACAATTGTATCCTAGAAATTGAGGCAAATCTGCAGAATTTGGGGTTTCCGCTTGTTCCGAGAGCCGTGGTGCTTTCGAATGTTTAAGAAACTCAGTGATAGGCGTTCCCGTCGTGGCGCAGTGGTTAACGAATTCGACGGGGAACCATGAGGTTGTGGGTTCGATCCCTGCCCTTGCTCAGTGGGTTGAGGATCCTGCGTTGCCTTGAGCTGTGGTGTAGGTTGCGGACGAGGCTCAGATCCCGCGTTGCTGTGGCTGTGGTGCAGGCCGGCGGCTACAGCTCTGATTGGACCCCTAACCTGGGAACCTCCATATGCCGTGAGAGCAGCCCTAGAAAAGGCAAAAAGACGAAAAAGAAAAAAAAAGGAGAAGAAGAAGAAGAAAGAAAGAAAGTTGGTGATAAATTGAGAATGTCTCCAACTACATGATTGGTGTCTTGAGGTTTGACACTTTGTATTGTTCCAGTGTCACCCCTCCATACAGAGCATTTAACCTGAAACTGGGGATGGAGTTGAACTGAATGCTGGGAATATTGTAACATCACTGTATGGTTCTAATGCACAAGTCAGGAGTGAAAACCACAGTTGGAAAGATATTTCTTCATAGAAAGAAATAGAGGGAGGGAGGAAGAAGGAAGAAAGGGAGAGAAGAGAGAAGGGGAGAGATGCTGCAAAAGACAACGATAGACTCTGATGAGCTGGTTTGCAAAGCTCTTCATGGTCAAAACCAGAAATAACCCTCCAGCCAGAGCCCCAGACTCAATTATGTACAAGCACGCAGGCAACTGGGTTTTGGCTGCCAGTGTCCCCTTGCAGGTGGATGTTGTCAAGGTAGCCATGGTGTGTGCACCCAGGGTTTCTCCAGGTGACAATAAGAGGGCGAGGAGAGCATCTGACATCCTCCTGCTGCTTCCTTTCCCTTTCAAAAGTGCCCAGAGGAACCAAGCTCACAGGCCCTGTTGTTGGGGGTCTGGGGGCGCCTTCCTGGCTGTGCTAGGTCACTTACAGAGGGTTTGCAGGCCTTCAGAGGGAGAGCACAAACGAAAACTCCTGCTCAGAGTACATACAAGAAGGGACTCAGATGGAGTCATGCCATCATGGCTCAGCAGGTTACAAACCCGACTAGCATCCAAGAGGATGTGGGTTCAATCCCTGACCTCACTCAGCAGGTAAAGGATCTGACATTGCCTTGTGCTGTGATGTAGGTTGCAGACACGGCTTAGATCTGGCATTGCTGTGTCTGTGGTGTAGGCCGGCAGCTGCAGCTCCAATTTGACTCTTAGCCTAGAAACTTCCATATGCCCCCACATGTGGCCCTAAAAAGCAAAAAAAAAAAGGGGGGGGGGACTCAGAGCCCAGGAGAACAGCATGGCCCCCAGAAGGCCGTGTTTTCCAGGTCACCTGCAAGCAGGCACCACATCTGCGAGTGGCAGCCACCGCAGTTTATCCAGCAATGGCCCTCGTGGCTCACCTTCGAGACTCACAGAGTGGTCCTCCGAAGCTAGGAGAGGGCAGGAGCCTCCTGTTTCATCACCTTAAGGGCCTGTCTTGCTGGTAAAAACAGTCAGTGTCTCAAGAGTGCTGATGCCTCCAACTCATTTGAAGGCACAGCTCTGAGAGTGTTGCCTTTCTTCAGGCGGCAGGAAAGGCAAAGAAAATAGAGGCCAGAAGTGGGGGCAGTGCTGTGATGGAACCGAACACCTCCTGAGGCCACACCTTTGTCCTGCCCTGCTCCTTCTCCTTGGGGCGAAAGCCAGCACCTTGCTATCAGGCCACCAGCAGCAGGAGAGCAGCCAGGGAGCCTCGGGGTTGTGTTTCCCACTGTTTTTGAGATCAGAGGGCAGCACACTCCCATCCTGTGCCAGTCATTGGCATCCTCAGTATCCAGCATCAATCAGAGTCAAAGCCAAGACAGTTCACACCAGCCACCAGACGCTAGGCTTACCTGTAATCCAGGTGTTAGGACATGTCAAGTTAAAGGAAGTGCGTCCCCACACGAGGAATGAGAGGCCATGCCCCCTTAAGCTGAACTTGCAAGTGATGGCATATGAATAGCTAGTCCACGGTATCTGGGGTTCCGGGGCTCCAACCAGATGGGGCATTCCAGATCATTCTCTTCTGTCTTGATGCTGGCCTGGCCAGAGAAGGCACTGCAGAATGGCTGTCCTCTTGGATGGCCTTGTCCCTCTTAAATTGGAAGGGGTCCTGGGCCACCTGGGGCTGGACCATTCATATGTCAGTGCCTGGAGCATTGAGTGACAAGCAGGACAAGCTTTCAGCATTTACTGGTTGGCACAGGGGTCGTGGAGGAAGCAGCACACTAGCTTGGAGTTGGAGGGAAGGACCAGGCCTGTGGAAAATAAAATAGTCCTGTCCTTTTCCAGTAAGACCTAATAAACCTTCACCCCTAACTGCCAGTAGTAGCTCTTTAATTGCCAGGCCTGTGGCTTACCTCCTTTATAGATTTTTCCTGAACACCTTGTAAATCCAGAGGCAGTGTTCTCCCCACTGGCCGTTGCCTGCTTTGGTTGCTCTCATCCTCTCGGTGTGTGTTCGAGGCAGCAGTTTCCTAACTTTGATACAATCATAAGCAAAACATAATCAGGAGGCAGATGTACCACCGAGGAATCCAGTTGAGTTTTTCAGAGCAGAAATCCATACCTTGGACTGAGAGGCCACACAGAATCGGGGGCCCTCTTGGAGGAGTCCTGGGTCTAGTTAGAGTCCTGTTTCTCCTTATTAGCTCCGTGACCTTGAGAAAGGCATCTAGGCTCTGAGCTTTAGGGGGTTTGTTCATGAACACAGCTATGGAGTATATGGGGGGGTGGGGGAAGAGTCCTAAGGCTGGAGCTCTGAGCAACTGGGGGCAAGTGGCTTAGTACATCTCATCAATTCTAAGACACCCACTTTTTTTTAGGGCCACACCCTCAGCATATGGAGGTTCCCAGGTTAGGGGTCTAATCAGAGCTGCAGTTGCCCACCTACACCACAGCCGTAGGATCCGAGCCGTGTCTACAACCTACACGACAGCTCACAGCAGCGCAGGATCCTTAACCCACTGAGCAAGGCCAGGGATCGAACCCGAGTCCTCATGGATGCTAGTCAGTTTCATTAACTGCTGAGCCACAAAGGGAACTCCTGAGACACCTACTTTTTTTTTTTTTTTTTTCACATGTATGACCTCTGAAGCTGGGCTGCATCTCACAATTGACAGCCTGTCTTAGTTCATTGGGATCATCTCACCTTTCCTAACAGTGCTTGAAATGATGGTGTGTCTCACAGCATCTCTATCTTTGAGGTCATGTTTCTGGGCTGGGTTGCTCATCTGAAAATGAAGTGGTTGGGTGAGGCGGGCTCGGAGGCTCCTTTCCCAAGTGGTCCATTCCAGGACCTGCCCCCGCTGGTGGGGTTAATGAGGACCTGGCTTCACCTTCTAATGACCTTAGCCCCCCTGCTCCCAGCCTGTTCTAGATTCCAGGAGAAACTTCTGAAGGTTTCTGAGACACCCAAGGTAGGAACCCATTCTTTCTATAGCACTGTGGTACTGGTTCCCACCAGAACCCGGGGAATGGGCACGAGCACCAGGATTTAATGCCAAGGATGCTTCTTCATTCACCTACAGCTCCTCCAGGTGACTGGCAGTGGGAGCCTGACCCACATTGTGCACCAGTGGGCAAGGGCACTGATCACATGCATGTCCCTGCCTCTGAGCAGGACACAGGGTGAAGCCCCATGGTCCTGAATCACACTCAGAGGAGTGGTGCCATCCACGCCACCTCCCTGCGGACTCCAGAGACTGAGGGAGGGTGGGCTGGGTGCCCCGTAGCCCCAAACATTCCCATCATCCGCAAGATCTTTCTTGTTCCACAGTTAGAGATCCCTGCTTCTTGCCCTAAACCTTGGATTTCTGTTTTTTTAGGTTTTTTGTTTTTTTACAATATTAAAAAAAAAAAAATTTTAAGCCTGTGACAACACTTCCCATTCAACCCTATTTGCTTACTTGGTTTTGAAACTTCTCCGTGTTATCGAGTTATGTATCTGTTTCCTCACAACAAAATAACTTCAGAAAGAAGCTCAAATAAAGTTAAAACCCCTCTGAAACTTTCGGCTTTGTAAACATCCCCAGCTGAATCGGAGTGTCCTTAACAGGTTTTTAGCACAGCTTTCCAGGCGCATCATGCGAGCTCTGACATTCTGCTGTAAATAGCTTCTTGAATCGAGAGTTATATTTAGGGGGCTTGTCTTTTACTTTCACACCCTTGTGAAAAAGCTTCTGGTAAATACACAAGATCGTATTCTACGATTTCTTATTCCGATCAGCAGAGACTCTAGGAAAGTAACAGATCAGTCTGAGCCCGTTCACAGCTGACTCTCTGTGTCCTCTGGATTATTTGATCTCCAATGTGATGTCCCTGGTAAGGTCACCTTGATGATGCCGCATGTTTCCAGGCAGTGATTTGAAATGAAAATTTACAGTGTGGGCACAGGAGGGCTGAGGGCATCTGGAAGCCGCTCCAGCAGAGTGGAGAAGGCACGGGCTTTGATTTCAGGCAGGAGGCAGTTGAAAATATCGGCTCTGCCCTTTATCTGCTATGTGACTTTGTTTCTCTGAGCCTCATTTCCTCATTCTTAAATGAGGAGACGGTAATACCTCACAATACTATTCTGAAGGTTAAACAAAATAATATACACTGCAGTCCCCATCCTGCAGTAGCATTTAAATGTATCCCTTCTTCCATCACCTCCCTAGGTGCTCTTAGAAACCTTTTTTCTTATGATTTTGTTGGTTTGAAGTTTGATTTTTTTGTTTTTCAGTCAGCAAAGTGTGAAATCTGGGTGTTTTCACAGTGGCACACACTGTATACAGCATAAACTTAAAATAGAAGAATTAGCAAAATCTGACACTTGGGCAATGCTAGAAAATATGTGTGGAAGAGAGTAACACTTTTTTTCCAATAACTATGAACAGACTTTTAAGGCATTTTGAAAAATTCATGATCTCAACATATAAAATACTTTTATTTCCCCCTAAAGACCTCAGCATCTTGAAAGCAACCAAAGCCCTTCGCCCGTGTTAAGTCTTCAGCCCAGGGTAGCGCTGGGAATGTGGCTTCTTCTGGACCGCAGGAGAGTCAGGTCGCTTCATCTGCATCTGATGGAAGGGAGCACAAGTTGAAGAGCAAATCCTGCCCCAAAGGTCTGGATAACCTCAGATTCTCCCCCTGGACCCTCTTGTAGTGGCCCCAGGCTCTAGCAGGCCATGAAGTTAAATATGCATTTTTCAGGTGAAAAAAAAAAACCTGTAGTGTCCACACCACAGATTCTGGCTGTCTCTTCCTTCCTGACACAAGCTCCTAAAGTGCTGACCAAGGGAACCCAGGCCACCTCCTTCAGATTTCAGGACTGGGACCACAGCTCCCTCCTGATACAGCAAAGATAGGCTGGGATGATGGGCTACTGGGAATTGTTGAGTCACACCAAGAGGACCTGCCCAGATTTTTAGGCTTCTATATTTATTTATTTTTTTAAAGTTCAATTGCCTGAATTTTCTTATTTTCTGCAATACGTATGTATTGCAACTATAATAATGCAAAGCTCATTTTTAAATTTTTTTATTTTATTTTATTTTTTTGTCTTTTTTCTAGGGCCACACCCTTGGCATATGGAGGTTCCCAGGCTAGGGGTCTAATGGGAGCTAGAGCCGCTGGCCCTATGCCAGAGCCACAGCAACGCGGGATCCGAGCCACATCTGCGACCGGCACCACAGCTCACGGCAACGCCGGATCCCTAACCCACTGAGTGAGGCCAGGGATTGAACCTGAAACCTCATGATTCTTAGCTGGATTTGTTAACCACTGAACCACGACAGGAACTCCAAGCCATTGTGGGTGGGTAGGTTCATTACACAGAGGTTGTTGTACAATTTGTTTTCCTCTCCTAACAAAATTCATCTAATTTACACAATGAATGGAGTCAAAGACAACTCAATACCAGTATTTTACAAATTTCCACAGTGGTGTGTGTATATATATATGTGTGTGTGTGTGTGTGTGTATGTGTGTGTGTATATATGTGTATGTATATATATGTGTGTGTGTATATATGTGTGTGTGTATATATGTGTGTGTGTATATATGTGTGTGTATATATATGTGTGTATTTTTTGCATTTTAAATGTCATTGTGGCTCAGTGGGCTAAGGACCGGACATTGTCTCTGTGAGGATGTGGGTTCAGTCCTTGGCCTCGTTCAGTGGGTTAAGGATCCAGCATTGCTGTGGCTGTGGTGTAGGATGCAGCTACAGGTCCAGTTCAACCCCCAGCTTGGGAACCTCCATATGCCGCAGATGTGGCTTTAAAACAGAGAAGAAGAAAAGCATTTATTTTGGCAATGACAGCATTCTTACAAAAGTGTAATTTTAGTAAAGATCCTTTAGTTAACAGCTCTCGCACATAGCGATTCATATATCATCTTGGGTGCTCTAGGAGCCTGTAGTAGAGATGACATCATGCCGAGAAAATGTAGTTAAGTTGAAACTTGAAAGAGATCACAGGAAAAGCATCTGGCTTCTGCCTTAACTTTCCCTAAGTTGACTATAAATAAGCTGTCTGCAATAGCTTCCCCTAAGACAGATGACGAGAGAAGACAATCACATATGATGAACTGGTTTCCAATAGGGTTCTGCTCATTCAAGGTCAGATGTGGAGACATGTAAGTCTTTTATTGGCTGTACAAGCCTGCCAGACTATTTGCATTCTTCACTCTGGTTTTTAGCAGAGACTGTGGAAGTGGTTGCAACCACAGTAGAGCAAGGTGAATGTGGAGACAGACGTCATTGTGACCTCTTAAACCTGGAGAGGAGGACTTTCAGGGGTAGCATTGGACACGGCAACCATCTGTCCTGCCACCCCACTCTACCGTGTCAATCAGACTGTGCCCAGCACCGCCCTACTCTGAAAGCTGAAGCTGCCATGGCCTGTCCCTCAAGAGACAATGTGCATTTCCCATCCCCCCAGCCTTTAAAAGAGAGACCATGGCATCTGGTTTTTGAAAGACTGCAGCTTCTATCAGATGTGTTAAATTCCATTGTATCATTGTTTAAAAAAAAATCTCTAGCCTAACTTCAGCATTAAATGAGCTCACGTTAGACATCTCCCGACCATGAAGTTAATGAGAGTTTTGGATTTCCCAGTCATGCTAGGTCGTGATTTTGGTTTTGTTTCTTGAAAGCAAAGCAAAACAAAAACATAGGACATAAAGCTCCAACCAGCAGTAGTTGAGTGATGTCCATTTCCTTGATCTACTTCGTGAACTTTGGGAGAGTTGAAAGATAGAAGTGTGTCTGTGAATACGAAGGATGGCATCTCTCTTACTAGCTTTTGACATTTCCCAGGCATCCACATGCCAGGGGCATTTGCAAAACACTGGTATTGAGTCACCTTTGACCTGTTCATCATATTAATCATAATCAGATGAATCTGGTGAGGAGATTCATCGAATTATACACCAACCTCTGTGTAATGAACCCTCCCACAGTGGCTTGGGTATAGTTTTAAAAAAAAAAATGAGCTTTGCATTATTACAGTTGCAAAATATATTATGGAAAAATATGTGTTGTCAAAAATTAGAAAATTCTGACAAGCAAACTTAAAAAATAACAACTTCCAAAGATCACCTCTCTTCAACCTTAGCGTGTGAGTGTGCTTTTCAAATAAAGTTGCTGATGCCTGGGAGTAAGGCTTGAAATGTGGCCACCATCAGTAAATGTGAACCTGCTCCAGAGCAATGGCCCTCCATTTCCAGGACAACTTTCAGAAATGTTTTCTTCAGGAACATTTTCTAAGTTCAGCCAAGCTTTAAAAGAAAAATCCTACAGCAGTTTCTCCAATGATATGCCTGAATGAGGTTGCCATTATTCCAAGACATGCATAGTTTTTCATTCTAATTCTTTTTATACAGGAAATCATTATCACCCCTTGAGTCAATCAGCTCACTATTCAGTGGATTCTGGTCCCACACCCCATAAAACACATTGGTTAGCCTCATGCATCTTTCCCTACTTTTCTATTAATGCTTTAACAGAAGAAAAAATCCCATTTCCTCACTGCCTTACTCCACCCCCATCATCATTAAAAAAAAAAAATTGTTTGGGGATCAGATGCTGTTATGTACCTGCAAGGGCATCCGAATCTTACACTCAGGGGGAAGACCAGGGGCCACCGACTACAGATCAGGACCAGGAAAGGTTCATCAGGAACATTGATTCCTACCATTCCTCACATCCTATGAGATTCATAGCAGAGTGTGGCTTTCTTCACCACATTCATGGTCTGGGAATGAGGTTTTCCAGAAAACTAAAATCGCTATCTTTCTATGGAGGGACTTTTTGAAATGTTAACTCATAACTGTTTTTTGAGAGAAGCCTTCCTGAAATGTACATGTTCCTGACTCAGAAAACAAAGCAGACCATGCATTCTTCTTGCATCTCCAGGTAACTCAAGGTCATGGTTACAGAACGTCAGGGATGCAGTGATGCCATGGGATGCTGGGGTGGTCCAGCCACGAGACATCTGTAGGAATTTCTTCTCCCACCCTGAAACCTGGCTCTGCTGGGCACCACGACCAGCCCTGATTGGTGCCACCCTGTCAGTGTCTCCACCCCCTGTTCAGCTTCTGCAGCCCACGGCCCCTTACCTTCAGCTTCCTGTCCCTCTCCCCTTCCATTACTTCTTTCTACCACTACTTTTCCTCTCTTCATTTTTTTTTAATTTGGTGTCTGAAGAGTTTGCCCTTTTTAACCAGAATCAGTGCCTGGAAATGTGTGGACATGCTGAGCCCTCAGTTCCCTCTGGCTGCCCTTTCCCCTTAACCCTTCACCTTCCAGCCTCACAATCCTGCAAGACCCATCTCAGGCACTGCTCTTGTCTTCTTGGCTTCTTTTTGTTCACTTTTCTCCTCAGAGGCTGTCTGGACCATGGAAGAGTTAACTAGTTGGTGTGGCTTCTTTTTATCCCTGTCCCATTGGAGAAACCATTCTTCAGTCACCTGGGGTCAATCAAGGGACCCGTGAGCCTCTCTGAGTGCCATGCCTCTTACACTCTGGTTGAAAATGTGCTCTGAAAGTGTCAAACTTCCTCATATTATACACCAAAGCTGTATTTTGTGAAACAATAACTTGATGATGTGTAGCAGGGCTTAACAAACTTTGGCAGGCCTTGGCACACACAGAAAATGATGACATTTGCACATCACACGAGTTGAACAGGAGAGAGTCCCCAGGCCAGCTGTCCAGATGCCCCAAAGGTTGAGGGGTTGCATGTCTGCATACACACCTATAACCTGTCCTTAGCTTTGAAAAGCATGACAGAAAGAGTTGTCCTGTGGAGTTCCCATTGTGGCTCAGTTGGTTAAGAACCTGACAGAGTCTCCATGAGGATGCAGGTTCGATCCCTGGCCTCACTCCGTGGGTTAAGGATCTGGCATTGCCATGAGCTCTGGTGTAGGCTGAAGACACAACTCAGATCCCTCATTGTGGTTGTGGTGTAGGCCGGCAACTGCAACTCCAATTCGACTCCTAGTCTGGGAACCTCCTTATGCCACAGGTGCCGCCCTAAAAAGAAAAAAAAAAAAAAAGAATTATCTGTTACCAAAGAAGCAGGACTCACTTGTGGGAATGGAAAGAACTAGTAATGGTGTGTTATGTGTGTACCACAAGGTTCTCCACCACCTGGGAACATTATCAGAGTACTCACAGCATTTGCTTAGGTTTAGAGTTGAACAAACAGAAAATATTAGTGTAAGAATAGCCAGTGTTTCTTGGGTTTTCAGTCATCTAGAACATGCTCTTCCAAGTGCTTGCCATGAATGTCAGGGGAAAACCCCCACCCCATGAGAGGGGGATCATATCCTGCCCTGAGCCTGTTTTTGTTCAACCCGTGAATGAAAAATGGTTTTTACATTTTTAAAAGGTTCTTAAAGAAGTATAGGGAGTTCCCGTCATGGTGCAGTGGTTAATGAGTCCGACTAGGAACCATGAGGTTGTGGGTTCAATCCCTGGCCTCGCTCAGTGGGTTAAGGATCCGGCGTTGCCGTGAGCTGTGGTGTATGTTGCAGACGTGGCTTGGATCCCATGTTGCTGTGGCTCTGATGTAGGCCAGTGGCTACAGCTCTTATTAGACCCCTAGCCTGGGAACCTCCATATGCTGCGGGAGAGGCCCTAGAAAAGGCAAAAAGACAAAAAAAAAAAAAGATGTGTACAAAGACAAATACACAATCGAGACCATCTGTGGCCCCAAAACCGTAAGTATTGTCTGGTCCCCATAAAAAAGGTTTGCCACCTTCTGGGAGGATGGCCAGAACTCCATCAGGATTCCACAAAAGATTCAGAAGCATCTTCGCGCAAGAAGACGGGCTCACCAAGACTCCACAGTCACCAAAAGTCAACTACAAGACTCAGCGGATAAGAGTGAGACGGGTTTTACTTATGGCACAGCAAACTATAGGAGCATCCCAGGGCCCTGCCTGTCCCCTGCCACTAGACCCCACAGGACAAGTTGGGCCCAGACGGCACCGATGCTGACACTTGTGTGGCCACTGAGGAATCCAAGACCTGGAACTCAGCTCCTCTGACTGCAAAGTCGTGAGCAAGCCAGGGAGCCGTCATCAGACGATGATCACTCTGACGTCCTTAACTGGCTACGTGACACGCTGCAGAAATGGCTCGGTGTCAGAGGACAGTGAGGGTGCTGGTTCAGCACACTTGACGAAGAAGTATCCAGATGTTTGGGCCCTGGGCAGGCTGCTTTTCCAGCAGTGGGTTGTCTCTTTCCTCCTCCCCGCCATCCTGTGGAGTTGACACTCTTCTTATCCCATTTTGCAGATGAAAGAATTGAGGCTCAGAGGAGGGAAAGCAATGAATTTAACTTGCCCAAGGTTGCCTAGCTCATAGATGGTGAGCAGTAACTTAACCCTGATCTGTCCAAAGGCAGAGCCCAAAGGACATCCAGTGGCCTCATTTCATTCCGCACAGAGCCAAGAACCACAAAGACTGGATGGAAATTGGATACTTGATAAAACAATGTATTGTTTTGCCTTCTTCCTTTAATAACAATACTGCTGAAAGCTGGCATTTTTACAATGCAAGGGGACTACATATGAAGATTTACATATGTTTAGATGCCTGCAAAAGTGTGCCAGAAACTTTTCTGGTGAAAAAAAGGATTTGGCTAGGTTTTACCTTTCACGGTTGTTTTGAAAGGTTTCCTTTGCAGTATGCAAAGCAAAACACAGATTTAATTACCCTTCTCTCACTAATGTTCTAACTGCCTAATTACACTAAAAGCATTAATTGCAGATATTACGAACAGCAGCTCACAATAAAATATTCCCTCATAATTTCGCCAGGCCCATCAATTAGATGAAGTCCCAGACATCTTCCAAAGCCTTTGCATTATTCTCCCTCCAATTCCACAAGCAAGAAACTGATTTGTATGTGCAGCATAGAAGCAGGTGCAAAGATGTGCCCTGGAAAGCGAGCACAAACAGTAGAGGAGGTTGCTGGACATGGGACTGTGAGCCTGTGCTCATGAACTTCAAGGATGATGCTTCTGACCCCGAGTGAAAAGGAAGGGGGCAGGGTTGTTGTTGTCTGTGACTTTGGGATTGCAGGTAATTGGAACTTCTGAAATGGTTTAAGTAAAAGGGGAGAAGTTAATGAAAGAAACCGGGCTTCTATCCAAAGGCAGACAATTCAGACAAGTCTCAGGCAAGATCAGTAAATCTCTTGACAAGGAAGCCAGCTGGCTGTGCTCTCCGGAATCTCAGGGTCCCTCACCCTGCTCCTCTGGTCCAGGGTAGGAGAGTGTCAGGCTCACCAGCTGGGCTCTGCAGGCAGACTCTTGGGGTCACCTCCCTGCTGTGCCACTTCCATTCATCTCTCTGTGCCTCTGTTTCCTTGACTGTAAATGCTTGGCTTGGGTCAAGTTCTGTGAGAATTACATGAGTGAGTCCCTGACACATACTAGATGTTCAACATCATTTGTGGTTCTCTTTCATGTCTGCTTTGTTATTTTTCTCATCCGCACATTGACTTCCCTTTCTTCTTTATCCACATGGGAAGATGCCCTCCCGATTTCAGCAGTCATTCTGAAAGACTACCTAAGGTCTCCATCCCAAGTACAGTTTCCTGGAGGATGGGATCGGATTGGTCTGGCTTGAGTCAAGCGTCTGCCCGTGGTGGGGTAAAGCTGGCTAGAGAAAAAGACCACGGTGTTTGGGTGAGATCATGAGACTGCAAGGGCCATCCCTTTGTTAGGTGGGGGCCTTGGTTCTTAGAGGAGACGTAGCATTTTCATAACACTTGCGCATCCACTCTCAGTATTGATAGTTATCAGTGTGAGACAATGAATGTTCTAGTAGTCCTATCTAGGAACACTAATTATATTAAGGAAAGGTATATAAATCAAACCTTATCTTAAATAGTCCATAAGAGGATCATGCACTGAAATTATTTGTAAAGACTCCTTCTCAATTTGAAATAACAGCCACAGTCAATATCCATTACATATAACAAAGATTAAAATGTTTGAGGTGTTATCTAACCAGGTTAGATCAAGGTCAGAAGACGAAATGGTGATGTTTTGAAGTTTGCCACTCAGTTAGCTTGATCAACTTCTGAATAAACTGGACCCGCCATATTTCATGTTGTTTGTGGCTTTTTCTTATGGCTGATCAGTAAGGACAGGCTGTTCTGTTGGGGAAGGAATTAAAGTCATATACAAAGAAGCAAGTTAGCCCCTACTTCCTCCTAGGATAATAAATTATCCTTGTTCTCCTTTCAATTATTTGAGACATAAACAAACTGACTCTGGCTTGACTGCATATATTTTATTAATTCAGAAGAGAATTTGTTTCTGTTCAATTCAGCATTTACTGTATACAGACTAGGCCCAGTGCTAGGCTCCATGAGTGAAGCCAAGAGGAGTAGGATGTGGTCTGTTCCCATAGCAACCTCACTGTGGGAGAGACAGTCATGGATGCTGTGGACACATTCACACTGCTGCTGGAGAGACGCTGTGTGTACAGCGGACAGACACTGCCTTGAGAGGCATGCTCTTATATGCAGGGGACACTTTCACACTGCTATCAGAGAGACGACAGTTACTCAGCTCTGTAGCAAGTGATCTTGACTCTCAGTCATTTCTTTTTGAATGAATGAACTAGCTGGTGCATCAAGACAGCATGATGAAAGTGCTCTTGGACAAGTGCAAAATGCTATCAAAGTATAAAAGAGAAAGGGTCATTCACTCATCAAATAAATATTTCTTGTGTATGGAGTTCCCGTCAGGGCACAGTGGAAACGAATCCGAGGAGTATTCATGAGGACATGGGTTTGATCCCTGGCCACCCTCAGTGGGTTAAGGATCTGGCGTTGTTGTGAGCTGTGGCGTAGGTCGAATACGTGGCTCAGATCTGATGTGGCTGTGGCTGTGGCTTTGGCTACAGCTCCACTTCAACCCCTAGCCTGGGAACCTCCGTATGCCTCATATGTGGCCCTAGAAAGCAAAAAAGAAAAAAAAATTTCTTTGTACCCACTGCATGCCAGGCACTGTTCTGAGCATGCAGTTTGCTCACAGAGCACTTTGGCTGGAAACCTTAAGGAAATGACATGAAGGAGCTGGCATGTGTGCTGAACCTTGCAGTTCACACTCATGCATTTAAAGAGGCATCACTGGCCTGAGAAGATTCCAAGAGAAACTGCAGGTTCATTTGGACAGTGTGAGGAGAGGCCCAATGGCCAAGATTACGAAGATAGTATAATCCAAAATCACTAAGGAAAGAAAGGACCTTCAGTGCTGGAGGATTAACTTGGGCTTACTTTTGTAGACAGTGAAGAGCTGTTGAAACTTGAGAAGGAAATTCACATAAGCAAACCGTCCTTGGAGGGGATTTACCTGGAAATGCTGAGTTGGGTGGATTGGTGATGCTAGAGGTGGGGGAATCAGAGATGAGCCCTGGCAGCAAAGAAGTGATAATGAGGATGTATAGACAAAGGAGTAAGAGAAACCTTGGAGGGTTAGAATCCACAGCACACAAAAGACATCGTAAGTGTAAACTAGAAAACAGACCAAGTAAAAATAGTAAGAGACCAAGGAGTTAAAGATGAGTCCTGAGCTTAGGGGATTGGAGGTACCACAGGTGACCATGGAGACCACAGGGGAAGGATCAGATTGGCAGGGCAGGTGAGAAATAGAGTTTTGGATACACTGGGCTTGAGGGAAGAGCAACGTATCCACATGGAAATGTGTAGCTTATCCACTGGTAGCGTTTTTAATCCAAGCATATGAGGCCTGGAATTCACAGCAATAGGTCCTTAAGGGGGTGACTTTCACCTGTAAGATAGTAATTTCATTGATGACTTCATCTTTAAAACCAGTTTTTCCAGCTGGAAGGAGGTAGAATTTTGCAACTACAGTATACTTAGTGATTATACTGTAGCACATCCAGAATGCTGTTGGCTTCAATGCAACACACACCTAGCCAGAGACAGAACTTAGATATGCAGGAACAGTACCAGAAACAGCAAATGGACCTCAGGCTCTGTCTGTGATCCAAGAGACGAGGACTTATGACCACCCAAGGAAAGTCTTGGAAAATCATGACTTACTACCAGCTAAGTTGGGAAGACACTGAAAATCACAGCAGAGAGTAGGAGCTTAGGATCAGAAGAAGGGGAGTTAACCAAAAGAATGAGTGTCAAACAAGCATAGCATTTAGAGTAATCAGCCTAATTTTGCCAGATGGTGGTGGTTTTTCACCTCTTTTCACCTTTAAAATATTTGGCACATAAATTCCAACTTGAGACCCTCTGGTGTTGTAAAGTTGCCACTAAGTATTTGACAAAGGTAATAGCTGAAGCCATCAGCTTAGGTGACACTGTCAAGGGGAGCTCCTATATTTAGGGAGCATTGAGGGGACTAAATTTGGAGAAGACAGAAATAAGAGAAGGAGCACAAGGATGCACTATTATAGAAGCAAAGGGAAGATACTTCACAGCCAATCCTTCCAGGAGACTATGTAAAGAGAAATACGTATTTTCAATATGTGCACGGCACCGCACATGGTGCAAAAGAAGTCAGAGGATATGGGTTCTACCCTTCAGGAGCACTTTTTCATGAGCATAAGGGATATATGAAAATTGGGGGGGGGGGAGTGTAAACTAACTGTGTTATAGATTCCTAAAGGCTATGAAATAGATTTCTACTTCTGAATGTGATAGAGGAGCAGAGACCAGATTTAGCTTTGTATCTTCAACAATGAAAAAAAATATATATAGAAAAAATATATATGAATCAGTGGCTTTTTTCAACATTGGACAAAAGGCAGCAATTTCTAAAAGAAGGGAAACAAAAAAGATGAGCTGGACAATTGCCTCAACTTGATACCTAGACAGAGTTTCTGGGCTGGGGGGCAGAGGAAAAGAACTTAGGAAGAACCCAGTATTCTCCCTGAACTTCCGTTGAGGATTTTAGGGGAGGACAAAACAGATAGAATTTCCAAGGCAGAGTATTAGAACTACAGAGAGAGAGTTCTGGAACCTGAAGAGGGTTCCTGTTAAGTCCTTTGCTGTGTGGAAACTTCCGGGAGTTGAAGAAAGGATCACCAGGAAGGAGTTAACAGGAAAATTCCTGACATGGATTCAAGATTGGAAATAATTCGTGTTCCCAGAAGCCAGAGGAGAGAAACGTCATAATGCAGGAGGGAGCAGATTCAGTACTCAGGAGAGTATTGCCTAAATAAAGGAGCTGAACTAACCCTAGTCTAAGGGCTGCTGGGACCCCACCCAACAAAATTTAAATGCAGGCTGTGAAAGGACCACAATGTTTCCAAGTAACTTAGCCAAGTCCCAGAACAAAGTTGAAAAATAGTTAAAATAATGAAAAAAAAAAACCCTCCAATAATTAACACTCAACCTCATAAAAAGGCACAATGTCTGTCACCTCATCAAAAATTATCAGTCATATAAAGAAGTAATAAAATACAACTCATAATGAGGAGAAATTTTGATCAATAGAACCAGATCTAGAAATGATACAGGTGATGGAATTAATAGAAAATAATGTTAAAATAATTAAAATAAATATACTCCATATATTCAGGAAGGTAGAGGGAAGAATGATGATTTTAGGAGAGATGTGGAAGATTTTTTCAAGGAGCCAAATCAAACTTATAAAAGAGATTACAATGCCTACTATGAAAAATACACTGAATGGGACTAATAGACCTTTGACACAGGATAGGAAAAAATTAGTAAATTTGAAAAGAAAGCAATAGAAAACTTCCAAATGATACAGTGAGGAAAAAAGATTTAAGAAATAAATAAACAAAGTAGTAGTGAGTTGTGGACAACTTCATGTGGCCTAATATACATGTTTTTGAAAGAAACAGAAGGTACAGAAAAAATATTCAAAAACCTAATGGCTGAAATTTTTCCAAATGTGATAAAAAGTGTAATTTAAATATCCAAGCAATTCAACAAACACCACACACACACAAAAAAAAAAGTGAAGAAAACTGTATCAAGCCACATCTTAATCAAATGTTTAAGATCAATGAAAAAGAAAATGAATTTAAAGCAGCCAGAAAAAGAACGCAATTTTTTTAAAAGGTGAAAATCACAGCAGATTTCTTACTGGAAACCACACAAGGGAGAAGAAAGTGAAGTTGTCCCACGAATTTTTTTCATATTTACTAATTTTTCTTGTGCCATGTCAAGAGTCTGTTAGTCCCATTCAGTGTATTTTTCATATTAGGCATTGTAATCTTTTTTTTATAAGTTTGATCTGGCTTCTTAAAAAAATCTTACACATCTCTCCTTTAAACAGTCATTCTTTCCTCTATCTTAATGCAACACCCTTTAGGTACTGAAAGAAAAAAAACTGTCCATCTAGAATTCTGTACCTAGCACAAATAACTTTCAAAAATGAAGGCAAAGTACAGATGTCTGCAGATACAAAAGCTTAAAGAATGTGCTATCAATAGACAAGAAATGTTAAAGGAACTCCTTCAGGCAGAAGGAAAATGATGCCAGATGGAAAGGAGATCTAAACAAAGGAATGAAGATCTCCAAGAATTGTCTTTTTGAAACAAAATTGATAGTGTGTTGTACCATTTACACACTTTATAACATATATACCCCCCCCCCGAACATAGTGGAAGTCAAGTCTGCAGTAGTTCCCCATGATCCCCACTTCCTGGTATAATCCCCTTCCCTGTGTATGAGATGAACCAGAGACTTGCTTCTAATGGATGCAGTGCAGCAAGCGTGCTGGGACATCGCTTCCAAGTTAGGTTGCAGAAGACTGTTGACTTCTATCTTGCTCACTCAGATGACACAGTCCACCGTGCTGTGTGCTGCACTATAGAGAAACCCCTGGGGTACAGAACTGAATGAAGATGGCCTTGGCCCACAGCCATGAAGAAATTGAGGTTTTCAGTCCAAGAGCTCACCAGGATCACACCAACCACCATATGCATGAACCTAGAAGCACAGCCTTCCCCAGTTGAGCCTTGTTTTGACTGAAGCCCTGGACACTTTGCTTGTAGCTTTGTGAAATGAAGCACCTGGCTAAGCTGCACTCCCAAGAAACTGTGAAATAATACACAATTATTTCTGTGTAACTGAAATAATCCACCAAAACCATGACCCACAGAAAGTGTGAAATAACACATGTTGTTTTAAGCTAACATTAATTATACATTATTTACATACTCAAAAAAAAGACTTAATATAACATGGATGGACCTACAAATTATCATGCTAAGTGAAGTCAGCCAGACAATGAGACACCAACATCAAATGCTTTCACTGACATGTGGAACCTGAAAAGAGGACAGAATGAACTTCTTTGCAGAACAGATGCTGACTCAGACTTTGAAAAACTTACAGTCTCCAAAGGAGACAGTTTGGGGGGGTGGGGGGGATGTGCAGGGGGTGTGGGATGGAAATCCTATAAAATTGGATTGTGATGATCCAATTTTATTACATTACAAATGTAATAAATTCATTGAGTAATAAAAAAAGGCAATAAAAGTATAAGGAACAGACAATAGAAGTTTAGAGAAGAGGAATGTCAACATGAGCTGTAATTACTGCAAAAGACTTCCCCAGGGACCAAGGACCTAGCAGTAGTCAGGCTTTAGTAAAATGATGGAAGGGAGATGGGGAGGGGCTGAGGCAGAGGGCAGGGTATCAGCAGGGCCAGGAAGCAGGAAGTGGTACTACCTGTGGAGGAGAAGAAGTCAGTGCCCAGCATTAGGCAGAGGACACCTTCTGAAGAAAACCATCCTCTGCTGTCTCTCCAGGGCAACTGCTTCCAGAAAACCTCCATAAAGCAAATTCCTCTAAAGTCTAAAACACAATTACTGGTCATTTCAAGAGGCATTGACACTTCCTGAGTCCTGAAATTAAGCCACTTTTACTAAATAAATAAATAAATAATAAAAACCAACACCAAATCCTCTTAAAGTGGACATTCTCAATTCAGTAGGTGGCATGAGTTGTCGTGGCATGGCCATCCAAGGCAGTTTCCTTTCATTAATTACTCCATGATAAAGCTGAATGTCTTTGTTCAGTTTATTTATGGCTTTTGCATACCGTATACTTAAACCCCACTATCCTTTTTTAGCGCACGAGACAAAATAAATCAATAAAAGCAATGCAAATGGTGCATAAGCTCGTCACTGCTATAGACCTGCGGACCGAAAATACTGGGAACGCCTCATCCCTGGGAGGATGACCTCACAGGGGCTTTTGTTTCCTGGCACTCAGCTCCTTGGGAGGTGCACAGAGCTGTTCTCATAAATGTGAATAAATGCATCATCACAAGCCAGAGCAGATATTACATGAACTCCTTTGCAAATTTAAATTCTTACAAACCAAAAGGATGTACCTCGGAGTATAACTATAATGGGAAATAAGCTTAGAAGAGACCAGGTTAATGAAGAGGTCTCATCGTTAGATTAAACATCTTGGACTTAACTGGGAGGCTTATGAGATCCAGAAAAGGGAAATGACAGGAGGAAATATGTCTTAAAGATTAATCTAGAAGTCACATCTGGGGTAGAATTAGGCAAGGGAGGGAGAGGGTGGGAAGGCTATTTAAAACTCCTTCATGGAGCAGACTGGGTAAGCTTTGATGAGATCGCGGATAAAGGAAATAGCAGTACAATACCAAACACGTTTAAAAATAATAGTAATTGGAGTTCCCGTCGTGGCTCAGTGGTTAACGAATCCAACTAGGAACCATGATGTTTCGGATTTGATCCCTGGCCTCGCTCAATGGGTTAAGGATCTGGCGTTGCTGTGAGCTGTGGTGTAGGTTGCAGACACAGCTCAGATCCTGCATTGCTGTGGCTCTGGCGTAGGCCAGTGGCCTCAGCTCGGATTGGACCCCTAACCTGAGAACCTCCATATGCCACAGGCGAAGCCCTAGAAAAGACCAAAAAAAATTTTTTAATAAAAATAATAATAATAATAATTAATACTAGTTGAGTACTTCATATGTTTCTAGTACCATTCTAAATGCTTACATTATTTACTATGCATTTAATATTTATTGACTATGGAATATATACTGCTATTACTCCTCTTTTATATTTGAGAAAACTGAGGCCCTGAGAGGTTAAATAATTTGGGCATGGGAGCAACACTAATGAGGAACAGAGCTGGGGTTTGAACAGAGCAGCCAGGCTCCCGATCTCTGTGTATGCTCGGCAGATCCTCAACACGGACTCTGCAGGCCCCAGGGTAGCACCAAGAGTGACATTAAAGGAGCCCCATCCAAGAGAGATCCTGAGTCACTGCCTTCTCTCCATCTTCATGGCCTCTACCTGAGTCCAGGACAGTGGCTCCTCTTCTCTGATACAGTCTCCGGCTGCTTGCCTGGCTCCAGACTCCAGCCTCCAATCAGTTCTCTGACCCCATCAGGCTGATCTGCCAAAAGCCTCAAGCTGATCACATCACCCTTTGATTCAAAATCATTGGGATATAGCCCAGGGCTCATATGTGTCTTATAAAGCCCTCTGTGATCTGGTCCTGGGCCGTCTTGCATTCTAGGTTGCAGACACAAGCCTTCATGCTCTCTCATTCTGGGATTTCGTAAATGATACTCTTGCCCTTTAAAATGTTGTTCCCCTACATTCAATATTTTATAGTAACTTATAAGGGAAAAGAACCTGGAAAAGAATATATATACATTCATATATTCATATGTATGTATGCATATATGCATATATATGTAAACTGGATCCCTTTGCTATACACCTGAAACTAACATAACATTGTAAATCAACTCTACTTCAATTTTTAAAAAGGGGAAAAAATTAGATTGTAAAACTACACTAAAAACAAAACAAATAAAACATAAAAAACTGTTTCCCCATCCTTTCCATCTTCCCTGGTCTTCGGCTGGTCCCTCGCATCCGAGCTGAGAGGTCGCTTCCCTCAGAGAAGCTCTAACCCCCTGGCCCACGTGGGCCGTAGGGCTCCTCTGACCTGCTTGGACACTGCCCTGGAGCATCGCTGATTATCCAGCGTTCTAACCTCAGCCTTAGTAATTGGCTCATGTCACGAAATACTAAGTTCTGTGAAGCCAATGACCTTGTTCATTATCTTCTCCCCCACACTTAGCATAGTATCAAATGCATAATGGACTCGAACTAATATTTTTAACTGAAGGTTTCAAAAGGGCTGAGTTTGGCAGGAGAGAGAAAATAAAGGTGAGAAAGAAATCCAATTTTTTTTGCAAAGGACGATTCATTTTTTTAACTTCTTTTTTTATCGTGGTAACATTGACTTATAACACTGTGTAAGTTTCACGTGTACTGCATTCTGTTTCTACTTCTGTATACCCTGCAATGTGCTCACGACAAAAAAAAAATTCGTTTCCATCTGTCACCACACAGTTGATCCCCTTTATACATCTCACTCACCCCCACACCCCTCCCCTCTAGTAACCCCCACTTTGTTCTCTGTACCTACTGTCTCTGTGTTGAAGTTTCTTTTAATACATTAAACCCTAATTGGTGCCTTTGGCAGCATCAAGGGAGCATGTAAGAGAATCATTCTGGAATTGCGCAGTTTAGATCAGGGCCTGTTGAATTTGGTTGTCAAATTTCTTCCAAGAAGAAATGACTGGAGTGCAACTGGAATGATGGAATCGGGGCTCATTTGTAAGGCTGAAATCAGACTTGCTTATTTCTCCACTCATTTATAGAGAATTTTGCTTTCTTCCCTTTGCTCAGAGGTGTTTGCCTAGACTGGTTGTGGCTTTATTACAGTGCAACAGAAACCAAAATTAATACCTGGCATAGTCCTCTCTAGCTTATGCATACAAATGTACATAGAAAGCAGAATTACTTTTCTCGGTACAGTTCAGAAAGTTTGCTTGTATTTTTTTTTTATTCTGCTCTTACGTGCTTAGGTTGTGAGTGAAAGGGTGGATTTCAGAGAGAGGAGCCAAAGCTGAAATGCTCTGGATTCGATTACCCGGCAAATAGAAATGCTACTCCTGATCTTGTAAAGAATAATTTTGACTTTTCCTATATATTATTATTTGATAAGGACTTAGTAAAAAGTAGATTTTCTGGATAAAGACTTGTGAATGCAATTACAGCCCCATAGCCTTACCAAGCCAAAGTACTTCTGCTCCAGCCCTCAGAGACCTGACTAGCGGTTGATAAGTGCTTTTAGGATAAGATGTGCATCTGTCTGCTGAAGGCAGCCTCTGAGCTGGAAAGATGTGTCCCCAGGGTCTGGCTGGCAGATAGCCCCTGCCGAAGGACATGTGGACGAGAGCTAGGCAATGACCCACCCATTTTCTTCTGGCCAAATAGATGAGGAATTGTATATTTGGCTAAGCAGAAAAAAAAAAGTCTTCCTTTCTGATGGATCATTTCGAAGGGGGTGTGTGTGTGTGTGTGTATCTGTGTCTGTGTGTCTGTGTTCATCTGTAACTGTATTTCACCACAATGCAAAGTGGTTCCCCCAGGAGCCTCCCTATCTATAGGAATAAGATCCTCCTTACAAAAAGACCTGAAGAATTACTGAAATAGGTAGACAGATCTGGGCCCAAACATCAAGTCTGCTTCTGTGAGCTGTGTGACTTTAGATGAATGGATAAAGAAATAGATGTTTTAGATGATAGATAGATAGATAGATAGATAGATAGATAGATAGATAGATAGATGTAATCCAGCCTGAAAAAAAGAAAAAGACCCCTCCATTTGCAACAACATGGATGAACCTCGAGGACATGGCACCAGATGAAACAAGCCAGACATAAAAAAGAAAAAAAAAAAAACCTACATGATCTCACTTATATGTAAAACTTTAAAAAGTAGAAATGGGGAGTTCCCATCATGGCTCAGTGGTAAAAAACCCAACTAGTATCCATGAGGGTGCGGGTTGGATCCCTGGCCTTGCTCAGTGGGTTAAGGATCCAGTGTTGCCAAGAGCTGTGGTGTAGGTCACAGATGTGGCTTGGATCCCGCATTGCTACAGCTGTGGTGTAGGCCAGCAGCTGTAGCTCTGATTCAACCCCTAGCCTGGGAACCTCTATATGTTGCAGTGTGGCCCTAAAAAGAAAAAAAAAGGAAAGCAGGGAGGTGGGATTGGGGAGATACTGATCAAAGGGTACAAAACTCCGTAGGATAGAGTCCTACAGAATGACTAAGTCTAGAGATCTCAGGTACAGCATGATCACTATAGTTAATAATACTGTATTGAACTGTGGAACTTGGCGAAGAGGGTCGATTCCAGGTGTCTTCATCAGACACAAAATGCAGTGACTACCTGCGAAGATGATCTGTTAATCAACAACCACGGTAATCATTTCACTGTGTATATATATATACACATCAAGTCATTGTGTTGTACACCATACAAATATGCAAGTTTATTGTAAAAATAAATAAATAAAGAACTTGGATCAGGGGAAGGGTGATGACAGAAGTAAGCCCAGAAGAGCTGCTTGGATGGGGAAAGAAAAACCAACCGATACACTTGATTGACGTCAGAGAAAAGGCATCTCAGGTTAAAGGACTGGCATGCCAGCGAGGATGCCAGGCTGCATATTTAGACCTGGGAATGACTTTGTTTACAGCCACACCCATGGCATATGGAAGTTCCGGGGCCAGGGATTGAATCTGAGCCACAGCTACAACCTGAGCCACCGCAGTTGGATCCTTAACCCGCTGCACCACAGCGGGAACTCCCCTGGGAACTACGTTTGAATCACAGCCATGAGGTGGAGCTGCCTCTGCCACAAATTAAGCATGTGTGCCTTTAGTGGGTCCTTGTCTAATCCCAACAGCTCCAGAGGGAACCTAGGAATAGACTAAAGCAGTGGTACAGAATGGACAGCGTTACTTTCTGAATGATTCCTCCGTAAGCAGCAATGCTTATAAATTCGCTCTAAATAAGTAGACCCCAAGCAAAATCATGCCTCAAGGTGAGCCAATTTTTATGCAGCTTCCGCGATTCACCCAAGTTAGCTCACGTCGCCAGAGTCCTCCTTCCAGATTGATGTGTTTAATAGCATGTGTCAGCAGCGGCTGCAGAGTAGCATTTTAATGGAGCCCAAAGATTTGCATCAGAAGATGCTGTGCTCCAGTAACAGTGCCACTGGCGCCTCCCCGGTTGGCGTCGCTGACACTTGGCTTAGCAGAGGAGGCTGTGCTGCAGGCAATTAAGAGATACTGAGGGGCGCAGCTAACAAATGAAGCCCTGAAGATGATGTGTATTTGGCTCTGTGTACCCAACTAGTGATTGATGTTCTTTTAAGCTGAGATGCAAACTCCATGAGTAAGGAGAAGAAGCTGCTGCCTTCTGGAACCGTGAGTGTGTTGGGGAACAAGAGCATAAGAGGCTCTGGATTTTTAGGCAAATTAAAGTCAGAATGCTTCTTTACACAGGTGACAAACTAGACAGTAATTAATCACATTAAATGAGGATTCACCATGGAATTCCTCCCAGCAGCTAGTTCCCCTCTTCACTGAACGTACTTGATTAAAATTCATTACTCACAACATCTCTTACGTAAAGCACGGTTCCTCTTATTGATTTCAGTGGATTCAGTTATTAGGAGGAACATTTCTGCAGAGAGGATTCACTCCTACGTAGTTAATAGGTTACCTAATGACGCATACACTGGAAGCAATTTGGGTCCGCCCTTAGCTTGCGTGAGCTCTTTGCTTGCACATGTACCTAGAACTCCCTAGTGACCGACTCCTGTTCTCTCAGCCCCATCTGTTTATTAGGGAACAAATGGATACTCGGTTCCCACTCCTCCCCGGGAATGGTCTACTGACCTTGGACCACATTCTGGTTGACAGTAAAACTCAGGGTCCTCTCTGGAGTCTCTGGGGATGAGTTGGGTCTGGGTGAGCCTGATTCCATTCCCAGCTTTCATCTTCCACCCAGTCCTGGTTCTGAAAATGAGCTTTCTTAGCAGAGAGGCCAAGCACAGCGCTAAGGGACACTTATGGGGAAACGGGTTAATAATCAAGGGATCTGGGTCTCAAAGAGGAGAAGCAGCTCATCCAAGGAACCATGGCCTTGACCCCGACACACCAGATAGAGAGGCTTCAGGGCTCCAGATTCTGCCTCAGCACCTCCAGCCTAGAACTTGACTCAAGTGAGTAACAAGTACATTCTCATGTGTGTTTGTGTGTGTAAGGGAGAGAGTGCTTCAGATTCTAGGAACTTTGCCCCTGACACTGTGAGATTTTTAACTTACAGAGTAGTTTTCATCATTTAGGAGATAGCTTACAAAGCAGAAAGAGGACTAAAGGGCAGAAATGATCATTAATGAATACCCTACTTCAGTGTGTTAGTTAATAGCCTACATTCTTTTCATTGACTTGTTTATTCCCTTTCTCCTTAGTCCTTTCAGGGTGGTTGTAACCAAATTCCACAAACTAAGTGGCTTGTAAATAACAGACATTTATTTTTCACATCCCTGGAGGCAGGAAGTGCAAGATCATGGCCCCAGCCTGGTCGTGTGTGGCGAGGGCCCTCTTCCAGGTTGATGATTGACACGCTCACGTGGTGGGCCGGGCTGGGGTTTCTGTGAGTTCTCCTTCGTAAGGGCACTCCTCCCATTCCTAAGGGCTCCATCCCTCATGCCTAAGCACCTCCCAAAGACCCACCTCCTAATACCCACCCATTCAGCATTCAGATTTCAACATGTAAATTTAGTGGGGACACAAACATTCTACCACAGCAGCCACCTCTGGGCATACTTGACCAAAAAGACACACTGTGTGGAGGAAAGGTGGCAGGGGAGGAAACAGGACTGTGCCAGTATCAGAAGTCTTTGTTTGGAAAGGTCAGGTGCAAAAGGCCCTAAGGGTCCATATCCATGTGGGGAAAGTAGAGTCCAGTTGCAGCTGTCAGCGGAAAGGCTCTGGATATAGGACACAGATTTCTATCTCTTCTCGTATGCCATCCTCCACGCTGCTTAGATATCTGGCTTCCTGGTCAGAGCAGGCACTCAGTACGTATTTGTTGAAATGGACCTAGACAAACAAAAGTCTAATAAAAAAAATAAAAATAAATAAATAAAGGTTTTTTGGAGTTCCCGTCGTGGCACAGTGGTTAACGAATCCAACTAGGAACCATGAGGTTGCGGGTTCGATCCCTGCCCTTGCTCAATGGGTTAAGGATCCAACATTGCCATGAGCTGTGAGGCAGGTTGCAGACGCGGCTTGAATCCCGTGTTGCTGTGGCTCTGGAGTAGGCCTCGGCTACAGCTCCGATTAGACCCCTCGCCTGGGAACCTCCATATGCTGGGGGAGCGGCCCAAGAAGTGGCAAAAAGACAAAAAAAAAAAAAGCTTTTTTTTTATATAATGATTTTTATTTCTTTTCCATTATAGCTGGTTTACAGTGTTCTGTCAACTTTCTGCTGTACAGCATGGTGACCCAGTTACACATATATGTATATACTCTTTTTTCTCCCATTATCATGCTCCATCGTAAGTGACTAGACATAGTTTCCAGTGCTACCCAGTGGGAGGCCATTGCTAATCCATTCCAAAGGCAACAGTCTGCATGTATTAACCCCAAGCTCCCAATCCATCCCACTCCCTCCCTCTCCCCCTTGGCAACCACAAATCTGTTCTCCAAGTCCATGATTTTCTTAGGGTGGGTTGCTCTGCCTCCTCTTTCTATACAAATTTTTTTAAAGTAAACAGCTAAGTGATGCTTCAAGTTTAAAAACAAGAGGAGGAGTTCCCGTCGTGGCGCAGTGGTTAACGAATCCGACTAGGAACCATGAGGTTGCGGGTTCGGTCCCTGCCCTTGCTCTTTGGGTTAACGATGAGGCGTTGCCGTGAGCTGTGGTGTAGGTTGCAGACGAGGCTCGGATCCCGCGTTGCTGTGGCTCTGGCGTAGGCCGGTGGCTACAGCTCCGATTCAACCCCTAGCCTGGGAATCTCCATATGCCGTGGGAGCGGCCCAAGAAACAAGAAATAGTAACAACAACGACAACAACAAAAATAAAAATAAAAATAAGAGGAGGATGCCATTCTAGTGAGTGTGTCTTGCTTAAACCTCATGCCCCTGACAAAGGCAGGCCAGCTTGTCTAACAAAATCAAGGCACAGGTCCGTGATGGGTGTTGAATGCTCTTTGCTCTGCTTCCCTGGCCTACTGCAGCCACTTAGCCTCATGCATGTTCTTATCCCATGAAGTTTCTAAACTTTTTTTTTTAATAAGGTGGAAAAATACAAATTACATTTAGCTGTGTTTTTTTCCCCTTTCTGATGTGTTCTGTAGGTGTATCAGGGAGCTCAGCTTTCATAGGCATCAGTCTAGAGAACACTTCCGGGAATCCTGATAGGTCCTGCTGCTGATGGCTTTGTTGAAGGATGCGGGGAGCTCTCCATCCCTGAGGCTCGCAGCTGATGCCAGAAGGAGTGATAGTCTCCCTCTGATGTTGCCTAAAAGATGCCTTTGAAAAATCATTGGCAGATTAAAGGAAGTGGAGGCATTTGGACCCAGGTTCCAATTAAACAGAGGTCCACATAATAGCCTAGTATTTATTGAGCTCCCACTTTGTGCCAGGCATTGTCATAAGCATTTTACATAGTCTGTCACCTGTACGGAAGTAATGGAAAACCTGACCAACAATACCTTAATCTCCAAAGCCATTTGCTCCTTATTTAATGGGAAATCTTGCCTGGCTTGGCAAGATCAACAGTATCATCAAGGAGAAAGGATTTTTCCCTCTTTCCCTTCCACCATCCCTACTGGGTTGACTTTCATCCTTGGTTTCCCAAGGTGGCTGCCACTGTGCCAGACATCACACCTACATTAAGAGTAAGAAGGAGAGGGGAAGAATAGACACCAAGAGAATTACTCTTTCTTATATGTTCTTTTTATAAGGAAGCAAATTTTTTCCAGAAGCCTCTTAGTCAATAGGTTGATATCCTAGCAACTTAATTTTGCAGAACTGGGGGCATATAGACATTTCTAGATGCAAAGGAGGCTAGGAAGGGAGTATTTTGCTTTTATAGCTTCTGTAGGGAGCCTGGCAAGAGGAGATTGGGAATGCCGATTGGGTTAGTCAAGCAGCAGTGTCTGCTGAATATGGATTATTTATTGAATCTTCACAATAGCTCTATAAATGGAAATAGTGTTCTCATGCTAAGTTTGCAGATGAGGAGACAGTAATTAAGAGACTTGACCAAAGTCATGCAGCAAGTAAGTGGTCTGACTAGTGGCTTTATAACAGGCAGCTATTTAGCGAGACGGTTAAGAAGACAGGTTTTTATTATTATTATTATTATTAAATGAATTTATCACATCTGTAGTTGTATCATGATCTCAAAATCCAGTGTCACAGGATTTCCATCCCACAACCCAAGCACATTCCCCCACCCCCCAAACTGTCTCCTCCAGAAACCAAAAGTTTTTCAATGTCTGTGAGTCAGCATCTGTTCTACAAAGAAGTTCAGTCTGTCCTTTTTTTCAGATTCCTCATGTCAGTGAAAGCATTTGATGTTGGTATCTCACTGTATGGCTGACTTCACTTAGCATGATAATTTCTAGGTCCATTTATGTTGCTAAAAATGCCGGTATTTCGTTCCTTTTAATGGCTGAGTAATATTCCATTGTGTATATGTACCACATCTTCTGGATCCACTCCTCTGTCGATGGACATTTAGGTTGTTTCCATGTCTTGGCTATTGAAAAGAGTGCTGCAATGAACATTGGAGTACATGTGTCTTTGCGAGTCATGGTTTTCTCTGTATAGATGCCCAGGAGTGTGACTGCTGGATCAAATGGTAGTTCTATGTTTAGTTTTCTGAGGAATCTCCATACTGCTTTCCACAGTGGTTGCACCAATTTACATTGCCACCATCAGTGTATGAGGGTTCCCTTTTCTCCACACCCTCTCCAGCACTTATTGTTTGTAGACTTTTTGATGATGGCCATTCTGGCTGGTGTTAGGTGGTACCTCATGGTGGGTTTGATTTGCATTTTTCTAATAATGTGCGATGCTGAACATCTTTTCAAGTGTTTCTCGGCCATCTGTATGTCTTCTTTGGAGAACTGTCTATTTAGATCTTCTGTCCATTTTTTGATTGGGTGTTTGGTTTTTTTTTTTTTTTTGGTGTGGAGCTGCAGAAGGTGTTTATAAATTTAGAAGACATGGACAAATTCTTAGAAAAGTACAATCTTCCAAGACTAAACCAAGATGAAATAGAAAAGATGAATGGACCAATCATAAGAACTGAAATTGAAACTGTGATTTAAAAACTTCCAACAAACAAAAGTCCAGGACCGGATGGCTTCACAGGCGAATTCTATCAAACACTTGGAGAAGAGCTAACACTTCTCCTTCTGAAACTATTCCAAAAAAATCACGGAGGAGGGAACACTCCCAAACTCATTCTATGAGGCCACCATCACCCTGATACCAAAACCAGACAAAGATACCACACACAAAAAAAAGAACACTACAGACCAGTTTCACTGATGAACATCAATGCAAAAATCCTCAACAAAACACTAGCAAATCGCATCCAACTATACATTAAAAGGATTGTATAAGGATTGATCAAGTGGGATTTATCCCAGGGATGCGAGAGTTCTTCAATATCCGCAAATCCGTCAGTGTGATACACCACATTAAGACAGGTTGTTGAGATAGACTACCTTCTAGAGTTTGAATCCAAGTTGTACTACTTTCTAGTTATATGTCCTGGGAAGTTATTTAACCTCTTTCTGCCTCAGTTTGCTCACTCGTAAAATAGGTATAATACTTACCCCAGATTTATTGCGAAGATTAAGTGACTTAATACTTGAAAAGTATTACAGATTTTTGCTTGTAATACTTGTAAGTGTTAATTAAGAAGCTATAAAGCAAGCAGCTTCATTTGTAATAACCCTAAACTAGAACTAGCCCACATGTGCACCATGGGTAGAATGGGTGAATAAATTATGTTATGTTCATACAATTGAATACTAACCAGCAATGAGAAATGATGAGTTATTAATACATGCAACAACACAGGAGAGTCTGTGTGAGTGAAAGAATCCAGACATGAAAGAGTAACGTTCTGTAATTCCATTGATGTGAAGTTCAAAAACAGGCAAAACTAATTTGTGTGATGAAAGTCAGAATAAGAGTTACCTTCAGAGCATTATGTCTGCCAGAAGGCAGGAGGGAACTTTCTGGGGTGCTAAAAAATGCTTCTGTAACTTGATCTAAGTAGTGGTTATGCATATAACATGTAAAAATTCATTGATTTTATGTACTTAAGATGGGTGCATTTTGCTTTAAGTTATTTTTCTATTTTAAAAGTATAGGGGAAAATGTAAAAGAAACTAGGAAGCATATCCACTCATGTTAACTGGCATCTTTGTAGAAAACCCTTAGAAGAAAATGTTGGCAGGAAGAGGAAGGAGGCCCCCCCAGTATCCTGGCTCCATCCTCTTCTCTCAGAAAGCCCCCACTGCCCCTTCCCCCATCAGAGGAAGCTTCTGGGACCCATGTTCCCAGTCCTGGTGATGTGTTGGCACTGGAGCTGGCCCACCCTCTGGCCTGACCCTGGGGTGATCCATGGTGGGCTTTAGTGGCGAGGCAAACAGGAAGACAAGAGCTGATTGCATTTCATGGCCTTATCCTGGGAGCAGTCAACTGCCTCCATATTCACCAGTCAGAACTCCAGGATGCATCGGCCTGGGACAACCCGAGAACTGTCCTTCCAGAGGCTGATTTCTATGGAGCTGGCCACCTAAAGAGCACCAGCCCTTTGTGGAACAAGAAGTCATGGTTGGTGCACCCACTGAGCCAGAGACAAGTTGGGAGAAGGAGTAGAAATGGCATTGGGGCTGAGAAGGCAGTGGAGCGACCACACCAGGGCTGCCTCAGCCATTTGGGCAATTCTCAGCCTCCAGCAAATCCTCTGAAAGAAATTGTCCAGAGCCCAAGCAGGCTGAGATGAATTACAGGCTGTCTTAACTTCTGGTACTTTCCAGGGGCTGCAGGATACCAGAAATGACACGATTGTGACTTGGGCCTGTGGGTGGCAGGGTGGAAGGAAGGGGTGTGACCTTTGACCCGGCAAGAGCTTGCTGCATTTTCTGACACTCAAACACAAAGACTTTTTTTTTTTTTCCTTTTTAATCGCTTGAGACATTTTTTTGAAAGTTCAGTATCGGATTGGATTGAGCAAACAGGAGAAGGAGAGGGATGGAAAGCTGAATGGGGCACCCCTCCCCCACCCTGGGGACAGAGCAGGTGGCCCTGGAGTACCCAGTGGGAGTGGGGAGGAGAAAAATCACAGCCTCAGCTCCGGGTCATAAGAGCAGGGGCTGCCTTGGCTTAAAGTCTGTCCAGATGATCTGAGAAAAAGAAGGTCTGTATTTGTACGACGGGGTCACTCTGCTATAGAGCAGAAATTGGCACAACACTGCAAATCAACTACACTTTAATAAAAAAAAAGGGGGGGGGAGAAGAAGATAGAGAATAGAGACACAGTTTTCAAATCCTGTTGGGTGGATGTTTCATTCCTCAGGTATTATTTTTCAAGTACTAATATGGATCTACAGCAGACCATTTACCTGAAATGGTGAAATACATCTAAAGACATGGAACAAAATTAGAAAAGTTACATCACTAGAAAAGACCCGAAGGGACCCCCGAGACCATCTATTAATACTCTTCATTTGATAAACGAGAAACAAACTTGATTATCACTTGTAAGTGCACTAGGGGAAGGGCACGCGGGCCTTAGACACAAGCAGTTATACTTGTGCACTCTCTGTGGGGGTCCTTTGCGTGCTCCCCCCCCCACCCCAGGGCCCCGCACATGTTGGGACCAGGCCCACCATGCAACCTGGCAGTGGCGTTCAGAAGGTCCCCTGCCACCTGCAGGAGGCATGAGGTCATCTTCCTCTCCCACCTCTCTGCACCCGTGTCCACCTTAACCCCAGAGCAGCCTCCTGTCATCATCTCTCTGTCTCCGCTGCCCGGCCCTGCGAATGCCCAGCGGTTCCCTCCGAACTGGGGCCATCTGCCTGCATCGTGGCTCAGCACAGCCTCCTCCTGGGGCCTGACCACCACAGAGGGGCCCCCAACTTAAAAAATAATGAGTTTAGAGGAGATTTTGACTGACAAAAGACAGATGCTGATTCTGGTGAAAAGAAAGAAAAAAAATGGTGCATTTTCTTTCCCCAGGAAGTACAACATTCTTCACAAGCATTATTTGCTCATTAGCACTCAGGGCCCTGAGGGGGAGCCTGGTGACATCATTAGCCCTGATTTCACCAAGAGAGAAATCAATTGAGTCATACACCAGGTCTGCGGGTTCTGATGTGGTAGCTGGAAAACAGAAGGTCTTTTCCTCTTTGGGGACTGGAATTGTGTGTCATTTCCATCCAAAGAACCCTCGGGAGAATATGGCTTTTCTGCTCCAAACAAGCATCTTCTTAAACCGAGTGTGCTGGCTCTGGGACCTGCGCGTGCTGTCTAGACGCGTGAGAGCTCTCAAAGGCCATGTGGTTGGGCCAGACTCTGACTAGCCGTGGTTTTGCAGATGTTACATGAACCTTCCAGAGTGTGGGGTGCCTTCAGCAGCCCAGCCAGAGACAACATGGGGAATTTTTTGTGAGTGTGAGCATCCCAAAAAATACCTTCACTCAACCTAAGCAACACTAAGAACCAGCTTTCATACTATAATATACATATCATTTTAAGATTATTCATACTCTCTTTAATACTTGCTGAAGTTCACGGCAGCAATGGTGAGGCCTCCCCGTGTTTGGGCCACTACTTTGATGGCCAGCACTTCAAGAGCTGGTGACTCTGAAATGTATCATGTGCAGAGAGAAGAAATGCTCACAGGTTCCAAAGTGGAACGAACAAGCAAAAATAGCAAAAGTATGTTTAGAGACCCCCCCCAACATTTCTCATCAGCTGGTATTTGTTATGGAACTTCCAGATAAAGCAAAAGGAAGATGCATTTCTGCTGTCATGGCCCATCCTATAAACCAAAGAACATTTCCATTTTCCAAAGGGTAGAAAGGTCGGGTTTTCACTCATTGAATATTTATTAAGCACTTTCTCTGTGCCAGCCACTAAGATGCCAACAGCAGGCCACAGTCCCTATTGTCAAGGCTCCCAGGCTGACGAGAGACAAGCATGGGGAAAAATGGCTCCATAGAAGGTGTGCTAGGGTTAGTGCCATGGCCACACAGAGGAGAAGGGCTCTGTCAAGTTGGAGAATCTTCAGAGAGGAGGGCAGGCTAGTTGCTGATGTCAGAGAGCAAACTCAGGATGGGAAAAACAGCAAGACCAAGGCAGGGAGGCAGACCAGGGGGTTTTCAGGAACACTTGTGGATTCAGATGGCTAGGCTCTCAGGGCTCAGGAGAGGTGGGGCTAGGAGATCATAAAAAGTGTTATATAGGAGTTCCCGTTGTGCTTCAGGGGGTTAAGAACCTGACTAGTATCCATGAGGATGCAGGTTCAATCCCTGGCCTCGCTCAGTGGGTTAAGGATCTGGCTGTAGTGTAGGTCACAGACCCGGCTTGGATCCTGCGTTGCTGTGGCTGTAGTGTAGGCCAGTGGCTGTAGCTCCAATTCAACCTCTGGCCCAGGAACTTTCATATGCCACAGGTGCAGCCCAAAAAAGCCAAAAAAGAAAAAAAAAGTGTTATGTGCTTTGCCAAGGAGTTCAGAATTCATCCTGAGCCACTGGGGAGCCTGCCATAAGATTCAAGGATCAGGTAATTTTTTAAAGACCACGCTGTTGGCCCACCCTAGAGAATGATTGGGGAGCTAGGGGGACGTTGGTGCTTGACTGCCTCACAAACATGGAGCCCAGGCTTCAAGAATGCTCTTGTTGGAGTTCCCATTGTGGTGCAGTGGTTAACGAATCCGACTAGGAACCATGAGGTTGCAGGTTCGATCCCTGCCCTTGCTCAGTGGGTTAACGATCCGGCGTTGCCGTGAGCTGTGGTGTAGGTTGCAGACGCGGCTTGGATCCTGCATTGCTGTGGCCCTGGCGTAGGCCAGCGGCTACAGCTCCGATTCAACCCCTAGCCTGGGAACCTCCATATGCCGCGGAAGCGGCCCTAGAAAAGGCAAAAAAAAGACAAAAAAAAAACACTCTTGCGTTTCTCAGTACAGTACAGTGGGATGGTTATAAGGTTAGCCTGGAGCCAGACAGGTTCAGGTTCAAGCTTCAGCTATGCCCTGAACTAGCTGTGTGACCTTAGCGAAGTTAACTTTTCTAATCCTCTGTTTTGTCATCAGTGAAACTGAGATGACAATGGTTATTAGGATTTAATGAGATGATGCATGTGCAACCAGCACTGTGCCCTTCATAGAGTCTTCAGCTCATTCATTCATTCATATGTGGGTATATATTTGAATTCCTTCTATGGACCAGGCAAATCTACTAGGGTCCTTGTTCCATGGGAGTCCAAAGGGGGAAGCATGCATTAAATGACAGCTACATAGTTATGTGCAATTTCACTGCTAGGAAGTTAAGATACAAGGCGCTCTCTGAGCACAGCAGGGGTTGAGGCTGGGGGTGAGGGGGTGGACTTAGTTAGAGAATCAGCAAAACTTCTTAAGCTAATGCTGGAAGGATCAATAGAAGTAACTCAGGCAGGTAAAAGAGGCTGAGCTGTTTAGGCAAAAGGAATTGAATCCAGTAAAAAGACTGGTGTGTTCAGGCCCTGGTGGAGAGCGAGGCTGAAGAAGCTGACTGGGCTTGGGGCACAGAGAACCTTCTAGGCCATGGTGAGGCTTTGAAGTTGTATCCTCTGTGCAGGCTTCCTTTCCTCCCCTCAGCTCTTGAAGTGAAGTGACAGGGTCCAGTTGGCCTTTTAAGAAGCTCAGGAGTTCCCTGGTGACCTAGCAGGTTAAGGATCTGGCATTGTCACTGCTGTGGCAGGTTCAGTCCCCAGCCCAGGAACTTCCGCATGTCATGGGAGAGGCCAAAAAAAAAAAGCTTAAAGAAGAAGCTTAAGGTGGTATCTGTGTGGAGTGACCATCAGCAACTCCTCAGCTTTCAGACCTTCAGCAGCTGTGGAGCCTCAGCCAAGCTGGCCTGGCGTGATCCCTGGAGACCACAGGCAGAGGCACCACTTGGGCTGACTTGGCAGCACAGGAGAGGGCTTGACTGTGGTTTGATCACGTTTCACCGAATTTGCCAAAGCTTTGTCACATGTTTTCTCAGGTAGTTGACACGCCAAGGGCAGGAGAGGACATATGGGGCGGGGGACAGATGAGCATCACAGGTAATCAGGCCACCTTGGACCCTGGCCCTGGCCTTGGTTGCTGCTCATGAAACCCAGAAAGAGGTGACAGTTCAGGGCACTCATCATCCACTGGCTGCCAGTGTTGCAGACCTGTATTCCCGACACGCAGAACCCAGAGCACATGCGCAGAACGCAGACTCTCCACCCTGGAACATTCCATACCCCCCTTGGTGCTGTGGGAATTCACCTGCCTGTCCCAGCCATCAGCCCCTAAGCCTCTCCTCCTGGCAAGGCAAGGAACTGGGCTCAAGCCAGACATGGTTTTTTTCAGTTAGCAAAGGACAATGTACATGAAAACAAGTAATTTTCTAGCCAACTAAGAATCTGCCTTTCTTCTAAGCAACATCTGTCAGCTATTCGTGGAGCATAAAAGCTTTAACCCAGAGTTCCCTTTGTGGCTCATCAGGTTGCGAACCTGACTAGTATCCATGAGGATGCAGGTTTAATCCCTGGCCTCACTCAGTGGGTGAAGCATCCGTGTTGCCACAAGCTGCAGCATAGTTCCCAGATAAGGCTTGGATCCAGCATGGGTGTGGCTGTGGTGTAGGCCAGCAGCTGCAGCTCTGATTCTACCCCTAGGCTCGGAACATCCATATGCCTCAGGTGCGGCCCTAAAAAGACAAAAGCTTTAATGCAATCAGGCTTCAGGAAAGTCTTCCATTTATAGACTTACAAGGAGGAATCTCAGATTAAGTTGGCCATTAAACCCCCACATCTCTCATTTGGGGCACATCACAGATTTCCTTGCCTGAGTCGCTCCATTTCAGGCACGTGAACCTGTCACTGCCCCAGCAGGGACAGCATATCTGGCAGAGTCGCCTCTAATTTGGAGATTTAATAGGTTCAATTTCTTCATTCTGTGTACTCTGCCATTTTCCCGAGGAAATATTAGAACTAATTCGTTTCTTCAAAGGTAAGAGGCTCTTCTTTGGGTGGGCAGGTGTATGGCGCCCTGTATTATTTTAACTTTTTCAGCTGCCCAGTCTCACATGGGCTCCTCCTTGCTGATGCTGGAATAGTGGCTGGTAAAGTGTGTTCTACAAGCCTTTTGGAGGCCAGGCACTGTGTGTGTGGGTGGGAGGTTCTAACTTGGACGGGTCTCTACATGATTCTTTCCAGGAAGCACTGCCCACCTTCTTCTCTTTGATGTGTAAGTTCAGTTACATGGCTTGCCCTCCTTGTGTCAGCTCCCTCCTGCATCAGATGAGGGGCTGTAATTATACATTACACAGGCTCTCTCTAGCTCTAAACAATTTTTTTGGAATCCTAAGATACCTCCTTAGCTGTTTGACTTAATCAGTTTGGTATCCCTGGAGAAACACAAGCCCTACATGTGAGAAAGCAGAAGTGATCCTTGCTCAGGCCATCTCAGTGATCCTCAGGGTTGAAGCTCTCACCCCCAGTGTGGTGGCATTTGGAGACAGAGCTTCAGGGAAGTCATTAGGGTTAGATGTGGGTGGGTCCCTCACCATGGGATTAGTGTCCTTATAAGAAGAGCGCCTTCTCCACCCCACCACCCCCAGCATGTACCAAGGAAGGGGCATGTGAGGACATGGCTAGAAGGTTGCCACTTGTAAGCCAGGAACAGAGCTGTCGTCAGACCCAGAATTGTCCCAGCCCTTGATTGGACTTCTCAGCCTCCAACCTGTGAGAAGTAAATTTCTGTTGCTAAAACCACCCAGTCTGCCAGTGTTTTGTGCTGGCAGCCTGAGCTGATCAGGACAGCCAGCATTTGCTAGCAGAGTCATGGTGCCTAAGCCTTGGGTATCTTCATTTGGAAAGAAGACCCACCCTCATGTACTCAAAGCAACCTGGAATATACATCAAACAAGGCAAAGCAGAGGCTTTTTTTTTTTTTTTTTGTATTTCTGTATTTTCTAGGGCCGCACCCCCAGCATGTCGAAGTTCCAGTCTAGGGGTCTAATCAGAGCTGTAGCCACTGGCCTACACCAGAGCCACAGCAACCAGATCCGAGCTGTGTCTGCAACCTACACCACAGCTCATGGCAACGCCGGATCCTTAACCCACTGAGCGAGGCCAGGGATCGAACCCACAACCCCATGATTCCTAGTTGGATTCGTTTCCACTGCGCCATGATGGGAACTCCCCAAGCAGAGGCTTTAATGCCTTGTTCAAGTGAAGAGGATCAGTGCTGTCCCACAATTTTTACACATTGTTGTTTGCTAGGAGTAGGAATTACCTGAACTAGACTGGAAAGTACTTTACTTAAGTACTAAGTAGGTAGCCATGGGCATGAATGACCACTTCAGTCCTCCTTGGGAGCACGAAGGGTAGGGTTTATAAAAGAGTATCAGAGTTAAACAAACAAACAAAAATGGATGTCTCCAGCCACAAAACCAATTCCTGAAGCATGTCATTTTCAGCACTAGAATGATTTCCAGAGTAGAGGTTTTAGCACCACTGGAAATGACAATGCAAGCGTCACCCTGAATGACACACACTTTAATGGCATCTTGTGTGTTCTCATCCTTTCAGAACCCACTCAAATGTCATCTCTTCTGTGACGTTTCTAAATGTCTTTTGAACATGACTTTATATATTTTTGCCTTCCGTGGTCCCCATACAGAATTGATTCATCTTTCCTTGGGGCCCCCATCGCAACTTATTTTCACTTCCATAAGGTGCTTATCACATCATATTACAGGGAGTTAAGTGTCCTTTCTGTCCTGCTAAATAGTGAACCCTCTGAGGGCAAGGCCATAGACATAAAAGCTGCTCAATAAAAACTTGAATGAATGAATGAAATGAATGAAGTCATGCTCCTTTGCATATTACTCATTCCTCAGTCATCCCAAGATTCCAAAGACCCTGACTCAGCTGCCAGAGTAAGGCTCTCTCTTCCTCCATCTGCCCATCTCTTAGATGATATTATGAAGAGTAATTAAACATTGTCAGTTTTTTGGGCCTTATAATCTGTAATGAGTCATGGGAGCTACCAGGATGCAGAGCCAGTGAGCTCTAAGGTCATATATGAAGCTTCAGTGTTTTAATAACATTTGTTCCAACTGTTGTCTTGCCCATATTTCAAAGACCTCTTGGGAGTTCCTGTCGTGGCTCAGTGGTTAACGAATCCAACTAGGAACCATGAGGTTACGGGTTCAATCCCTGGCCTGGCTCAGTGGGTTAAGGATCCAGAGTTGCTGTGAGCTGTGGTGTAGGTTACAGACACAGCTTGGATCCTGTGTTGCTGTGGCACTGGTGTAGGCCGGTGGTTACAGCTCTGATTAGACCCCTAGCCTGGGAACTTCCATATGCCATGGGAGTGGCTCAAGAAATGGCAGAAAGACAAAAACAAAAACAAAAAACAAAAACTCTTGATTTGTATTCATCCTGAAATTGTCAACACCTCACAGCTGCCAAAAGTCCACCACAGTCACATGGACTCTTAAGTAGCCTCATTTGGGAGGTCTGCCCCCCTCTTTACTGGGAGAGTAACTCTCCTGTAGTCTATGGTCTTGACCCACATCTTCTAAATAAAATACAACCTGTCATTTTGATAACAGTCCAACTGTTAAATTCAGTTAAATATTGAGGAAGCTATTTCCAGGGGATTTTGTAGTACAGCTTTCTACACAACTACTGAGTCTGTTGTGCAGCTGAAGCCCAAGTGCCCACATTCCTCTAAATTCCTCTTTTTTTTCCCTTCCTCTGTGCGAAAATCTAGCCCATGTTTTATTCCTTATGAGTCTTGATCATGTTTGGCTATTACCTATAAGCTACCTTACCCCCCACCCCAGGATATCTCCTCAGAGCCTGGAGGGTTAAGTAATTGAAGACCCAACAAGACATCAGGCACAGATCTATGGTGTGTTGGAAAGACAGAGATTGGCATTTTCTTTTTCTTTCTTTTTTTTTCTGTCTTTTTGCCTTTTCTAGGGCCGCTCCTGCAGCGTATGGAGGTTCCCAGGCTAGGGGTCCAATCGGAGCTTTAGCCACCGGCCTACACCACAGCCACAGCACACGGGATCTGAGCCGTGTCTGCAACCTATACCACAGCTCATGGCAACGCCGGATCCTGAACCCACTGAGCAAGGCCAGGGATCGAACCCACAACCTCATAGTTCCTGATCGGATTCATTAATCACTGCATCACGACAGGAACTCCAAGAGGTTGGCATTTTCAACAAGTTTCCTGCCCTCAAATAACACCAGGTAGGCAGCCACCTCCGAGACAGCTACAATGGATGTGACCGCATGAAGTGATATGTAGATACGAGTAGAGAAATGCTTGGGTATTTTTATTTTAAATAAATTTCTTAGGTACTTCATTTTTCCACCCTCCCTCTTTAGCACCCTCACTCTTTCCCTCTCTCCCTCTTTCCTTCCTTCTTCCTTCCCTTCTTCCTTCCTTCCTTCCCTCTTACTATCCCTCCCTCCCTTCTTCCCCCCTCCCTTCCTTCTTTCTACAAGTACTTATTGAGCAATTACGATGACCTAGACACCATTCTAGGTGGGAAGGAAACAGCAATGAATAAGACCAGGTCTCTGCACCTTCATGGAGCTTATATTCTGGTAGAAGAAAGATATACTAAGGAAATAAATAATATGTAGTTTCAGGAAGAAACTACTTTATTTTTATTGATTTTAAGAAAAGCAAAAACACACAGAGCGTGTGACAGCTCCTCAAAGAAATTAAATATAGAATTACCACATGAGCCATCAGTTCCACTTTGAGGTATATACACCCCCCTAAACTGAAAACATGGTCTGAAATAGATAGTTGTACATTCATATTCAGAGCAGCACTCACAAAGTGGAAGCAACCCAAGTTCGCATCGGTAAATGAATGGGTAAACAAATGTGGTATATAGTATACAGAATATTATTCAGCCTTAAAAAGGGAGGAAATTCTGATGTGCTATAACATGGATGAAACTTGAAGCTATTTTGCTAATAAGTGAAATAAGCCTGTTACAAAAGGACAAATATTGTATGATTCTATTTGTAGGAGGTACCTAAAGCAGTCAAATTGGTAGAGATGGAAAGTAGGATAATGGTTTCCAGGGGCTGGAGAAAGAGAAGAATGGAGAGTTATTGTTTAATGGGTTCAGAGTTTCAGTTTGGGAAAATGAAAAAGTTCTGGAGACGGATGGGTGGTGGTAGTTGAACAATAAGGAGAATGTACTTAGTGCCACTGAACTGTACACATAAAAATAGTTATGATGTTATTTATATTTTAATAATCAAAAAATTTTTTTAAATAAGCAAGGGGCTAGGGTAGGAATGATTGTGGTTAGGACTGTCTGGAAAGGCTCCTCTGAGAAAGAGGTGACATTTGAGTAGAGATCAATCTGGAATAATAAGGAGAACATGGGATGATGACATAGGGAGTAGTTTTGGATTTTGTTCTAGGTACAACCTTGGGAGGGTTTTGATAGGTTAATCGGATTTACCACTTTAAAATAGCGTACTGGGGAGTTCCCGGCGTGGCACAGTGGTTAACGAATCCGACTAGGAACCATGAGGTTGCGGGTTCGGTCCCTGCCCTTGCTCAGTGGGTTAAGGATCTGGCGTTGCCGTGAGCTGTGGTGTAGGTCGCAGACGCGGCTCGGATCCTGCGTTGCTGTGGCTCTGGCGTTGGCCGGTGGCTACAGCTCCGATTCAACCCCTAGCCTGGGAACCTCCATATGCCGCGGGAGCGGCCCAAAGAAATAGCAAAAAGACAAAAAAATAAATAAATAAAATAGTGTACTGGCTGCTATGTGAAAAGTAGATCAAAAGGAAGGAAACCTCGAAGCCAGAAGACCAATTAAGAGACAGTGGCACTTGTCTAGGTGGCACTTGTCCAGGCGAGTGGCTGGTGGCTCAGGTGATGTTGCCATATCAGGGAGGTGGTGAAGAGTTGATTGGATTGGGATATATTTTCAAGGTGGAGTCATCATGATTCACTGATGGATTGGTTGGGGTAGGGGGAGTGAGGGAAAGGGGTGCATCTGGAATAACATCTGGGTTTTTAAAAGAGTAACTGAAAGGCGTTGCCATCCACTGAGATGTAAACGACTAGGGGAAAAGCTAGTTGGGGACTGATAAGGGGGTGTGTGGGGAGGCAATCAAAAGATGTGTTACATAAAAAGTGAAATCATCAACGCAGTGTCCTCCAGAGTGCTAGTACACAGAAGCAAGCTATTTATTAAATAATTGAATGAATAAATGAACAAATAAACTGAGTGGATGAATGGAGGTATGGAGAAAGGAAACTCATTCTAAATTTTACAAAACATGAAAGAGATTATTTGGTGAAAATGACAGAATGGTAAAGACCCCAGGTTAGAATTGGGGATAATAGGTTCTAGTTTCAGAAAATATTTCCAAACCTTGGAGTCCTCCCTCCCCTCAGCTTTTAAGCTGGGACCTGGCCCTTTCCTTGCACTGTTAATCACCCCAGGGAGGCAAGTCCCTATAACATCCCTGTGCGTGGTTGCAGAGCTCACAACCCGGAAGCAGGGAACAACCAATCAGTGAACGCCCGCGTCAGAGAACAGCCAATCAATGAGCCCCTCTGACAGAACAGCCAATCAGAGAGCTCCTCCGGCTTTGTACTCACCCAACACACGGGGTGAGCGTCCCCACAAGCCTTGTGGAGCAGCCCTGCAAACAAGCCAGACTTATCCTCAGATAGTCAGTTCCTAATAGTGTCTCCGTTTTTAAGGGCACAGCTTCAAGCAGCAAGAGAGAAAGTTAGTTGATGTCATGTATTGGCTGAACTTGTGTTGACCGACTCACTAATTGCTCCTGCTGATAGTCACGGGGCGGGGGGGGGGGACGGGAGGGGGCAATTAGTGGGAAGGAAATATTTTAAAAGTCACCTTCATGATTGTAAAGGCACAGTGCCAAATGAGACAGACTTTTGAAAATATTATAAAACAGCTTGGCCGCTCGGGTTTTCATACATTAACCACCTTTGTACCGGCTCTTCCACAGGACTAAGGGTACAGCGTGTGTCTGCAACAACAGTCTTGCCTGTTTCTCTTCCCACAAAGATCACCCCTGCAACGGCCGTCTGGACCAGCACTCCGCAAAGCCCTCCTGCCTCCCCTACCAGTGGCACGCCCAGCACCTCGGTCCTCCCGATTATAGCATCGGCCCCGACATCTCCACCCACTAAGAACGTCTCTGTAGAGGCCGAAGCAGAGGAGGAGCCCACGAGTCCAGCCTCCCAGTCGGCAGGCACAGAGACAGTCCCCTCACCAACAAGCGGTGGGCTCCATTTAACACCCACGCCGAAGGAACACAGCCCGGTCACGCCCGAGGCCAGCGTGCCAGCTACAGGGTCGCAACCCCAGGCCGAGTCTCCCGCACTCACCTCCCCTCAAGCGCCAACCTCATCACCCTCGCCTCCATCAACCTCACCGCCGGAGGTTCCTTCTGCCTCCATCAGCACCAGTAACAGCTCTACAGAAACCAGCACCAAGCCCACAGGAGCCCCGACCACCCCGAAGTCCCCAGAGGAGGAGCACAGCTCTGGACAGACACCCACTTCACATGCCACAGCCACACCGATGCCCACAGAGACCACGTCCCAAGCAGCTGTGCCCCCCAAAGGGACCCCTATGCTGATAGACACAGAGACCACCGCTGCCTCCCCCCGGGTGATCATGCAGGAAGTGGAGCATGCACTAAGCTCAGGTGAGTCTCCTGTAGGCCACTGAGATGCTGCAAATGCTGTTCAGTTAACCCACAATGGATTAAGCTTGAATTGGGGAGCCGAATTCTAAGTTGCAAGCAAGGCTGATTTATAATTCCCAAGAATTTCCAGGGGTGCAAACTTTATGGTTAGTCTCAATAATTTCCCCTTGATAGTCCAATAATGGCAGCCAGCTTTTGTAATGTGTTCCCCTGTGTCACAGATCATGTCAGTGAACAAGACTGAATAAGCATGGCTTTGGGTTACACTTCCTAAGTTTCAGTTCTGGCTCCTGACCTTGGGCAAATTACTTTGTGTCTTTATTTTTCCTCATCTGTAAAGTGGGGATTAAAATAGGCTGTGTTGTACAAAGTTATTGTGGAGATTAAATGAAATGACATACAAATTGCTTAGCATAGTCCCTGGCCGGGAGTAAGTACTCAGGAAATGTCGGTCATTATTATGATTTTTGCTCCATGTATTAGCAAAGTGTTTACCTCATGGAAACAGAGAAAGGACAGGAGGGAGTAGAGAAAATGTGCCTATTCTTTAGCATCACTGATATGTTTCATGGGAAAGACAATAAATTTTATGGAGTGTCACTTTGTTTTTATTCTCCCAGCAAATGCTGTAAAGTTGGTATGGTTTTTATCTTGATTTTGCAATTTTGGAAATTATTATGGACTACGATTTAGGGTCTTTTCTGAGGTCACATGCATCTGACACTGACGTAAAGACTGGGACCTCTGGGGCCCGGGGCAGGAAAAGGCCTTAGTGGGAACCTTTGGCCTCTTGATTAAGAAACAGGAGGTGAGAACAAAAAGGGAGAGGGGAGAAATGGACTTTGGCCCCTTCCCTGGAGAGTCCTGGCCAGGACCTGGACCCAGAGGGCACTGTTTAGGACTGAGCCACACAGGACTAGCTGGAGTCAAAGACAGGGCTCTGACGGAGGAGAAATTAACATCTTTTAACAAACAATAAACAACCGCTCTGAATGGAAACTGGTAAACAGTGGAGGTGGGGGAAAACAGGGCTAAGATTAACAAGACGTAACACCTCCTGGAAGTGCTTACAGTCTACTAAGGGATAAAGTCCCAAAGAATTGCAAATTCTTCTTTCAAAGGCCTAGTTTATATCAGGGAGAGTCCCAACAAGAAAGAGAGATTAAATCAAATTGGGATAAAGGAATGAATTACAAGGGTACAGCTGTGGTATAAGAAAACCACAGGAGATCATAATTGCAGAGCCCAGGAGGAGAGACTAGTAACCAGAACCCAGAAGGAGAGTCTTGTGGAATGGGCCACCGTGGGAGGAGCAGTGACTCAGGCAAGGGACACAGGGAACCCAAGGTTAACCTCTGAGAGTGAAAGGAATCAATACCCTCCTCCATGTCCCGTCCCCCTTCACTCTGAGATGCAGCCAGAAGCTGAGGACATGGTGGATCAATATACTGAGCAACCACAGTTCTGTTCTCCATGTCCATGAGTTTGTTTCTCTTCTGAAGATAAATTCATTTGTGCCATATACTAGATTCCAGATATAAGTGATATCATATGGTATTTGTCTTTCTCTTTTAGACTTACTTCACTTAGTATGAGAATCTCTGGTTCCATCCATGTGGCTGCAAATGGCGTTATTTTGTTCTTTTTTGTGGCTGAGTCATATTCCATTGTGTATATATACCACATCTTCATTCATTCATCTGTCGATGGACATTTGGCTTGTCTCGGCTATTGTGAATAGTACAGCAGTGAACATAGGGGGTGCGTGTATCTTTTTAAATGAAAGTTTTGTCTGCATATATGCCCAGGAGTGGGATCACGGGGTGATATGGTAGTTCTATATTTAGTTTTCTGAGGTACCTCCATACTGTTTTCCATAGTGGTTATATCAATTTACATTCCCACTGACAGTGTAGGAGGGTTCTCTTTTCTCCATGCCCTCTCCAGCATCTGTTATTTGTAGACTTATTAATGATGGCTATTCTGACCTGTGTGAGGTGGTACCTCATTGTAGTTTTGATTTGCATTTCTCTAATAATGTGCGATGTTGAGCCTTTTGCATTTCTCTAATAATTAGTGATGTTGAGCCTTTTGTCATGTGCCTGTTGCACATCCTTTATGTCTTCTTTGGAGAAATATCTATTTAGGTCTTCTGCCCATTTTTCAATTGGGCTGGATTTTTTTGGAGGGGGTTGCTGTTGAGTTGTATAAATTGTTTGTATGTTTTGGAGATTAAGCCCTTGTCAGTTGCATCGTTTGCAACTGTTTTCTCCCATTCCATGAGTTGTCTTTTTTTTAATGGTTTCTTTTGTTGTGCAAAAGCTTGATTAGGTCCCTTTGGTTTATTTTTGTTTTTATTTATATTGCCTTGGGAGACAGACCTAAAAAAAAAGCATTTGTACGGTTGATGTCAGAGAATGTTTCACCTGTGTTCTCTTCTAGGAGTTTGATGTCTAGGTTTAAGTCTTTAAGCCATTTGCTTTCCTCAACTTAGAGGCAACAGGGCTAAGAGACACTCATGTCACTCTGACATGAGTGACAGTTGGGTCATGAACCAGAGCTTTGTAGTTCTAGGGAATGGTGGAATATTCTAAGCCAGCAGCTGCAAGCACTGAAATCGCCCTTGTTGAGGTAGCCAGGGCTCTCGGGGTTGCCAGCTCTGGGGTTAATGCTTAGTCTTGGCATGACCCCACCTAGTGACACCATTTGACATGGGTGGTCCCTGCCCTCATTTTGAAGCACTGCCTCCACCTGACCTCCAGCTCACCTACCTGGCTGGCTGCTGCTTCTTGGACTCTGTCGACTTACTTTGCCCGTCACCTTCCTATCCTGGAGCACCCATGTGCCTTCCTCCACTCTGCCTTCCACACACACACTCGTCTCTCCACACTCACTCCTGAAATGACCTCATCCTGTCTCATGCTTTAAAGGCCACCCAAGTGCTGATAACCTCGAGATGTAAAGTTCTACCTCTGTTTTGTCTCACTGAACTAAAGACATGTGGCCACTCAGCTGTCCACTAACTCAGGCTCTCCACTTGGGTGGCCCTGAGGCCCTGAGGTCTCAGTTGTGTGTGGATCAGATGAATTACTGATTTCTTGCCCCTCCCTCAGAAACGGAGGGCTCCCCCTGGACTCCTCTCTCTCTGCCACCCCTATATCCCGTCCCTTGGAACACCCTTTCCTCTCATCCCTGTGTCAACTCTCATGGGCAGGACTTTATTACCCCCCCCCCCCCACCGCGCGCACCCCCAACTGATCTCACTACTCACCACGCCCTCATCGGAGAGGTCCTTGTCACAACCCAGGGCAGATCCTGTCCCTCCTCGGCTCTAACCCTCGATTCCCTTTCCCCTCTGAATCAGAGTACGAAGCCGGGTCCGTGTCATGCCTGCAGTGCTCGCACATCCGAATCCACCCACCTCTCTGCTGTCACCTGCTTCCATGTTCACCGGCAAGCACACTGGCCTTCTTGCTGCCTTTTGAAGAGGCCGCACATGCTCTTGCCCCAGGGCCTTTGCACTTACCATTCCCTCTGACTGAAGCATTTTGCGGCCAGATCTTTAATGGTTCACTGCTTTTCAGAAGGAAACACTGTATCTGTCACCTCCTCAGGAACTTTTACTTTCCACCCTGTCCCAAACAGCAGTCCCATCACCATGGATCCTTGACCTACTTTACTCCATTTTTGGATCACTTATCACTTTCGGCCATCATCTTATTTACCTGGTGAGTAGGGGTCTGTTTTCTGCCACAAGACTATCAGCTCCATGAAAGCAAGGACCTTGTTCACAAAGAGGAAGTTATACATTACATCCTCAACCCCTGGAACAGAGCCTGACGCGTGGTAGATCTGCAAGAACATTCGTTAAATAAATGAATGAAAGAGACAATCAGCAATCCCAGGGAAGCTGGTTAATCTCTCTGAGACTTGGTCTTCTCATCAGTAAAGTGTGATAAGGGTAGAACCACAGTGATGGGGTCATTAAAAAGGTTAGTTGAGGGAGTTCCCATCGTGGCTCAGCGGTTATGGACCTGACTCGTATCCGCAAGGATGAGGGTTCAATCCCTGGCCTCGCTCAGTGGGTTAAGGATCCGGCATTGCTGTGAGCTATGCTGTAGGTGGCACATGCGGCTCAGCTCCCACATTGCTGTGGCTTTGGTGTAGGCCGGCAGCTGCAGTTCCAGTTGGATCCCTAGCTTGGGAACTTCCACATGCCATGGGTGCATCCCTAACTAAAAAAAATTTTTAAAGTTTAGTTGAGATAAGAAATACATAGTACAGCAGCTGTTGAACCATGGCTCAGTTGCTGTCTGTGCTTGTAATTTTGCTATTATTTAGTGCTATCGTCAGCATTAATATTATTATTATTATTGTTACTATTATCTGTTACTGTGTTTATCATAATGAAGAATGCCCACTCGCTTCAACAAACTTTTTTTGAGCTTTCACTGTGAGTCAGGCAGCAGGCTAGGCACTTGACGTTGGACCGTAAATAAGACAGTTGGCTTTACAGTGTCCCATGTACACAGCATGGCAAGTAGCCTGGTTTGGTGATCCTGGAATATGTGGAGGAGGACCCTGCAGAAGAAGCAGGAAGGATGATTTCAGGGCAAGTGTGAGAGAATCTTAAGTAGCAGGATGCGACAATTTACTTGACAAGCCATTGATGGTCCCCAAAGTCTTTGGATCAGGGGAAATGTTGAGAATTATACTTTTAAGAGAATTCAACTGGCAGGAATATGTATATGTAAATTTCAGGGAGTTCAGGTTTGGAAATATATGGACAAGTTTATACCTGGTTTCCGGTTTGTCATTGTCACTGACAGCCCATGTCACTGAACTATTCCAACTTTCAAGGCTCATCACTCTAAACTGAATACAAGGGAGATAATCTTTTCAGGTTTTTGTTGTTGTTGTTGTTGTTATCATACCATGAAAATTGTTTATTAGAATTATCCTAGGTTGGAGTTCCTGTCATGGAGCAGCAGTTAATGAATCCGACTAGGAACCATGAGGTTTCGGGTTCGATCCCTGGCCTTGCTCAGTGGGTTAAGGATCCAGCGTTGCCGTGAGCTGTGGTGTAGGTTGCAGATGCAGCTCGGATCCTGCGTTGCTGTGGCTCTGGCGTAGGTAGGCCAGCGGCTACAGCTCTGATTCGACCCCTAGTCTGGGAACCTCCATATGCCGTGGGAGTGGCCCTAGAAAAGGCAAAAAGACCAAAAAAAAAAAAAAAGAATTATCCTAGGCAATAGAACATGATGGAAGATAATATAAGAAAAAAATGTATGTGTGTGTATATATATATGCATATGTATACACACACACACACACACACACACACACACACATGACTGGGTCACTTTGGTGTACAGCAGAGATTTACACAACATCGTAAGTCCAACTATATGTTAATAAAAAAAAAGAATTATCCCAAGCAAAGGAAATGAAGTTCATACTCATATGAGGCTGAAAATATTCATGTTCCAAGAATTGCTCTAGTGACGGACACAGGTGGCCCCTCACCTGATCTTCAGAACATTCCAGTGAGCTGAGCTGGATGACATCTGTTCTAGAGATGACAAAATAGACCCAGAGAGGTTAAGTGACTTAAATTCTCACTTGAGTGACCAGGCGAGGATTCAAAGTCAATTCTCCTAAGTGACCCTAAGTCAAGTCTTCCTGCCACTGTATCCAACCTCCCTGAATCATTAGAAATGAAAAGTTGGGAAGGACCTTTGGGCTCCAGGCCTACTGTGGAAATGAGCGGTGTGGAATATTGTCAAACACCCGGAGCCTCCAGCCGGACCTAAGGGTGGGTGTGCCTCATGGGACAGCAGGTGGGTCTGCCCCATGCGAGAAGCAGGTAGCACCTGCAGCCCTCTGCCATCCGAAAGCGGCTGCACAGAAGAAATGAGTTTCCATTTTCACTTTTCAGTTTTTGTTTTGCTTTTAAAGGAGGGGGGAGACAGAGAGATATGATGTGTTAAATATGGGTCATCTTGCATTGCTGAATCAGAGCTCTTTGAGGGTGGAAACCATGACTTGGTTCTGTTTGTGACTCCCTGAGCTAATTTGAATGGTGCTGTGCAGATGCTCAAGAGATGAACTGATATTGCACAGCAAATGCTACTCAAATCGCCACCAATTCTTGCATGTGCAGACTTTAAAATTATAGTCACTCCTGCTTATTGCAGCTGGATATTCTCCCTCCTTTTTTTTTTTCTTCTTTCTTTTTAGGGCCAGAGGCTTGGCATATGGACGTTCCCAGGCTAGGGGTCAAATGGAACCTGCAACTGCCAGCCTACACCACAGCCACAGCCACACAGGATCCGAGCAGTGTCTGCAGCCTACACCACAGCCCACGGCAATGCCAGATCCTTAACCCGCTGAGGGAGGCCAGGGGTCGAACCCATGTCCTCATGGTTACTAGTCAGGTTCATTACTGCTGAGCCTCAAGAGGAACTCCTGGATATTCTCTTTTATCTATAAAATCCACATGGCCACTGGTCTCACACTATCATATACCTTCCATTACAAAGAGAAGGATGTGTCGTTGTGAAAACTGGTGAAGGTCTCTGAATTTTAAATTGCTGTCTGACTCCATATTTATTCGTTTGGAGCTGTGCTGATAAATACCCTGAAAGAAAGGGCCTTAGGCATGCACAGCTGTCTAGTCGTCTCTTCATCCACACCCTGCAAGGGACTTTCAGCTGTACAAAACCCTTCTTATTCTAGACCAACTCTTAAGACAAATATATATTTGAAAAATGAATTAATTCCTAGAAAATGTGGAAGAATAATTTTTAAAGAATACATGGAAAAATTTTAGGATGAAGAAAAGATATGTTGTATAAGTTAATGACCATTATATTTAGATGATGTATTCACAATATATTCAGAGTTTCTGCTGTGGCACAGTGGGTTAAGGATCTGGCATTGCCTCAGCTGTGGTATAGGTCACAGCTGTAGCTCAGATTTGATCCCTGGCCCAGGAACTTCCATATGCTGTGGGTAAAGCCAAAAGAATACACACACACACACACACACACACACACACACACACACACACACACACACACACATTAATGGAGGCATGATTCAACCAAAAAAAAAAAAAAAAGAAGAAGAAGAAGAAAAGAAAAGAATGTTAAACATTTTACTGATTAGAATCTTTCAGTTTGCCCAGAATATACGAGGGAGCAATAATCCTAAAAAGTACTGTATCTGTCTTAGGCTCGGTCTTACAAATATTAAATCATGGTACATGCCCAGGCCTGGCCTCTAACAGTGAATGGTACCAACATCTTTTAGTTCAGTCCTGCTTCCCTCCCTGTGTTCTCTCCATCACTGAGGCCTGTGGGTTTGAATCCTCAGCAGCTCCCCAATTCATCCCCTTCTCACTCTCATTCTTATGTCAAAGCTCCCATAATCCTACCGTCATAGCAGCTGGCCCCTCCATGGCCACCTCTGCACCAGTGTCCCCATCTTGCCTGTTCCGCACACAACAGCCAGAGTGGTGATTAAACAGAAATCTGATCAGGACCCTCATAACCTCCCTACCAGCAATATCCCAGCAGCTCTGGGGCATCCACAGCTCTAAGGATGAAATCCACAAGCCCACAGCATCCTGCATCCTCTGCGCACCATGCCTGCCTCATCTCAGCCCTACCCCTCCATCTCCGCATCTCCCACGTTGGCTGGCTCTCCATTCCCTGTACCTGTGCATCTTCCTGTTGTCACAGGGCCTTTCCTCCCCTGGATGCTTCTACCTGGAACCTTCCCACAGCACATCAGCTCAGGCAATTGATTCCCATTCATTGCTCAGCTCTCGGTTCAAACAGCAGCTCTTCAGGAAGTCTTTGCTGGCGCCCTCAGACCAGCTCTGATTTCCCAGTTACCAACTGCAGCAATTCGCTTGTATCTCTTCTTCACTGTGTGTGACTGTACAACTTACAGCGTTTGTTCATTGCTCACACTGCTTTCCAGGTACCTGATGGGAAAAGTCTGTCTGTTTAGGCTCATAAATATATATTTATATTTATATATTTACCATTTTATATTAAATGTAATATTTACCATATTATATTGAACATCCTCAGCATCTAACAGTGTCTGGCTCAGTATAGCTGCCCTCAATGTTTGATGAATGAGTAAATGAATGACTTTTAATAACTGCATATTCAAGCTTTTGACAGTAAATCCACGTTTTCTTAGCCTCATAAATCTTAACCTTTGAATTAAAAATGCAGAAAAATTAAACATATTCACCTGACATCTTAATCTGTTCAGGCTGCTCTAGCAAAAATACCACACGCTGGGTGGTCTGACAACAAATTTATTTCTCACAGTTCTAGAGCCTGAGAAGTCCAAGTTCAAGACACCAGCATTTCTGGTTACTACCCAACTCTTAATCTGGTTTTACAATATTTCCAAAGTAGCCTTTCAAAAATATATGGCAAGGTAATAAAACAAGCTACTTGCCATTGATCTGTGATCAAGTGGCCATACAAGTCCATCATGTATTTTAATTGTCTCAATATCACATTTCATTACATCCGCAGTGTCTGTCTCCATGGAATGCTTTCTTTTCTCTGCTTCAGTCATTTTCACCAGTTGCATAGGACTAAAGTGATTTTGGAAATGCTTCACTGAGAAAGTGGGATTTAACTTAAAAGCACAGCTGATATGCATGAATCTATGGCTTGTCAGCTCCTTGGGAAAACTGGCTAGAATGTACTTGATTCCATACCCAGACTGGACGCTTACTGTAATCTTGATTCAAAGGAGCATGTCTCTTTAGTTATAAAATAAGTACAAAACCATTGTCTTCATCAGAAAATGTTGTAAAACTGGAGTTCCCATTGTGGCTCAGTGATAATGAACCTGACTAGTATCCATGAGGATACAGGTTCCATCCCTGGCCTCACTCAGTGGGTTTAGGATCTGGCGTTGCTGTGGCTGTCATGTAGGTCAGCAGCTGCAGCTCGGATTCAACCCCTAGCCGGGGAACCTCCCTATGACATAAGTTTGGCCCTAAAAAGGAGAAGAAAAAAAAAAGCAGAAAAAAAATTTGAAAACTCCCTGGTGTGTTGAGTAGGAGTATGGCATTGGGAGAACATATAATGGATACTAAGGTGATATTGTCCTCAGGGAGCCTCGTTCCTCAGGTCCTGGGAAGGAAAAATATCAGCCAATGAGAGATGGTATTTTATTTAACAGTATCTTGCTTATATCATCAGACTCAAGGCCTTCAGGGGTAGACCACAGGCTCAAAGTTTAAGGTGAACTTAGGTTAAAATCATAAACTCTCAGTAAGTCCATGGAAGTGGGCCATCAAAAACACTTTGCCAGATTTCTGTTTGGTGGAATTATAGGGGCATGTCAAAGCTGGGCCTTTAGGAGGGTAAGAATGTTACAGCACAAACTTTGGCCTCAGACTGCCTAGCTCACGCCTCACCAATGCCATTTGCTAGAGGCAAGCCTTGGCATGCTTATTCATCACTGCACGTCACATTTTCCTCACCTATAAGATGAGGAAATGGTAGCACTGTTCCTGTCTTATAGGATTCTTTTTAGCATTACATGAGACACGTATATAAAGAGCCCTTTACATAGTTAGCCCTGAATAAATGTTAGTTTTTATGATTATTACGGTTGGGTGCCAACAAGAGTTTGACTCTTCCAGACGTTGATTTTATTTTATTTTTTTTACTTGAAAAAATGAGATGTTTGCGAAAACACTTTGAATGCCCAAAGGATTATTAGTACAAATATTAGGTAATTGAGATCCATTTAAGCACCTGCTGTGTAACACAATACAAAAAAGGATCATCCAGAATGTGTGAAAGAGAAAAGTAACTCCGTTCACATTGGAAATAGTAACGCTTTCATGAAACTGGAGAAGTCCAAAGAAAACGGTGAAAGAGTGCCGACAATGAGGGAGACACGATCAGCTGGGAGACACAGTCGGGAGGAGGGAGGTTACAGAAGCTGAGCCTACAGGATTTGGCCCCAGTTCCGCTTCCCTCTTAGGGTGGGGGACCGCGACCTAGAGGTTGCCCTCTTCTCTTAACTGGCACCAAAGTTTGCATTATTTTCTTTCCGAAGTTTGCAACCTTGGGAACCTGAATCTGGGAGGAATTAAAACTGGGTAAAATACAGCCTCCAAAAGCAGGTTCCTACCTGGCCTTGGTGATGAATACATGGAGGCAAAGCTAAATGAACTCATGCGTCCACAGAGATCCTGAGGTCTTGGGCTGCAGTAATCATGCTGATGTCATCGCCCTTGGTCAAGGTCTTGCTTGGGACAGGTGATCTGAAACTGTGGCTCTCTACTCCGCAGCCATATTCCATGACAAAATGATACACTTGCAGGCAGACTGCTTGGCAAACAGGGTAAGGACTCCATCTCGGACCCTGAGAAGTTCTCCCTTCCTTCTTGCTGTGTCATCTGAACCAAGAAACTCACAGTGGGAAAGGCTTTACTTGCTCAGGCTGGTGAACCCCAAAGGGATCTCAGCCTTCAACTGTGGATGAAGCTAGGCGAGAGTTTCAAACAGGGCCCTCGGTGAAGGAAAAATACCTTCAGTGTGGTTTTATCTGTGGTCATGCCTCATTTTCAGCACTGCAATACTTAAGAGATAGTAGAAACACTAAAGACAGAGAACAATCAGAAAAAAACTTCCTTTTTCAGTCTTCATGGTACACATGGCACCTGTGATGTATGACTTGCCCCTCTCTGTGGGACATTCACAGAGATGACTTCAGAGTTGTGATCCCTTCTCTTAAGGTAAAAGTCAGAGGCTGAAAAGTCAGCCCACACGTACCTCCTGCCCACTGCCTTGTGAGTGGTCCCCAACTGGAAAACCCCCAGGTTTTCAGGGTTTCCAGTAATTTTTTTTTTTTGATACTTTCCAGGCTAATTTCATTAAAGCTACTCCCATAGCAGGGAGATGTCAGGATTTTATTTTTCTCTTTCTGCCTTGACTCCTGAATGGAAATGTCTCTGCCTTCAGTCAAGGGATTTGATGACCTCACATGCCACAGCTCACCCACTCCCTGGGTCATGGGGACTTTCACAGGAAGACAAGGAGCTTCATCATCCAGGACAAACGGCAGAAGGGAGCCTATGGTGTTTTTTTTTTTTTTTTTTGATTATTCCCCAGAAATATGTCCAACCCAACCTCCCGCCCCCCACCCCAGTTCCCCAGGAGATCTGGGCAGACTCAGAGCCGAGATTCCCACTCATATCAAGGTGTGGTTCTCTCAGCCAGTAGAAACGTGTAACAGAACTTAAACATAATATAACTTGAAATTACAGAAAGGAATGTTCAAAGTTTATGATAGGCTCATAAAGCCAGGCACCGCGAATCTGTCCGGCAGGAGGGAATGAGAAGCAGCAGCTGACGTGGATGTTAGGGACAGTCATCAGGGCTTGGCGAGCAACATGGCCCTAGAAGTCCAGTCTCTGTCCACCTCTGCACCACTGCCCCGGGGTGGCCAAGTCAAGCAGCCATCTCTGCAGTGCCGCATTTCCTCCAGTTTGGCCTCCACTGAGAGGCAGGGCTCATGAAGCTGCCACCTTCCCTAGAGCAGTGACAGGGGTTGACACTGGCCCTGCCACCCCTGATACCTGCCCTCCATTCTTCCTGGCCTCCTCCAGGGGCCCTGAGACAGTGATTTATCCCCACCCCAGCATCTCATTCCCAGTCTCTTTGTGAACCTGGAGTTTCCAGGAGCGGTGTTCCCCAAAGTAGTATTTAAGTCCCTCCATGGGAAGCATGCAAGAGGATGTACCATTTTTATTCTAATGAAAACTATGGGACCTTTCCGTATGGCTCAGTAGTAATGAACCTTCAGCCATAAAAAGACACATACACACACAAAAACTATGCTTTTGTTTTGATCTGCATTTGGGGAAAAAAAAAAGCTGAAATAGCACGTAGCATTCAAGATCCCATATCTCTTATTGCTTAGGACATGACTATATGTAGCAGCTAAAGAAAAATGACTTAAAGGCAGATATTAAGAAAATAATAGTGGAAGTTCCCATTGTGGTGCCGCAAAAACAAATCCAACTAGTATCCACGAGGATTCGGGTTAGATCCCTAACCTTACTCAATAGGTCAGGGATCTGGTGTTGCCGTGAGCTGTGGTGTAGGTCACAGACTTGCCTCAGATCCAGCGATGCTGTGACTGTGGCTGTGGCCGGCAGCTGTAGCTGTGATTTGATACCTGGCTGGGAAGTTCCATATGCTGCGATACAGTCCTAAAAAGCAAAAGAAAAAAAGAAAGAAAGAAAGAAGAAAGAAAGAAAGAAAGAAAGAAAGAAAGAAAGAAAGAAAGAAAGAAAGAAAGAAAGAAAGAAAGAAAGAAAGAAAGAAAGAAAGAGGAAATTAGAGTGTAAGTGATGTGGACGTGGCAAAAGCCATGAGAGTGGGATGGAGATGTTTGAATTTTGAAACCCTTGTCCTGAAGCAGAAGCTGGGGTCTTGTCCTTGTTTATTGCCTCAGCTGCTAGTGCTTTAAGGCTTTTACTTGGAATAAGACCAAAAGGTAGAAAATTTAAAAGAAGGCAGACCATCTGCCATAGATGGAGTCTGATCACAACCAAATCTCTTAATTTCGTTAGCCTTCTATTTTTATCATCTGTAAAGTGAAAGGATTAGATCAGTGAACCATCTTAAGAATTTCCTTTCCACAATAAAATTCCATTCCATTGGTCATGATTGGGCTGAAAGCAGAACTAGAACTTGAGACTTGCTGTCATTTCACATGCTCACGTCCGCTCACATCTCCGCTGGATTCAAGGTTTCTTCCTGGCTTCGGAGTTTTTACGGCTAAGCAACACCCAGAGACTAAGACCTTTGTACCGCACTTCATGATGGACAAAGCATTTTAAATGCACTGTTTAGTTTGTAAAAACACTCGTAGAGGAAGCGAATGATTCATCAAATTGGGTCATACAGTAAACAAGGAACATCAGCTGTGTGGTTGAACCAACACCCTTTTTACAGGTAGATGTAAGGACACCCATGAGGCCAGCAGGGCGGGGAGATGTCAAGAGACTTGCCCAAGACTATCCAGCTGACGTGTAGGAAAAGCAGTCCCTGTGCCGGGTCTTCTGATCACAGAGAGAAGAGAAACATACATTTCAGCAGCCCAGCCTCAAATCTGAATCCCACTTCTGTGTACTAAGCAGTTGAATGGATTTTTTTTTTTTTGTCTTTTTAGGGCCGCACCTGCAGCATATGGAGGTTCCCAGGCTAAGGGTCAAATTGGAGCTGCAGCTGCGGGCCTACACCACAGCTCATGGCCACACCAGATCCTTAACCCACTGAGCAAGGCCAGGGATCGAACCCTCAACCCCATGGTTCCTAGTCAGATTTGTTAACCACTGAGCCACAATGGGAACTTCTGAATAGATTCTTGTTAACCACTTTTGCCGAACTCCTAAGTGGAGGTACCTATCCCATGCTGCCTGGCTCAGTGCCTGGCACAGGGTGGCCACAAGTTAAGGATGGTTGCTGTGACTTTATGACCGGGACTGCTTCTCCTAGTGCCTTTATTACTGTTCTGGGCACGCTACTAGAGTTGTCCCCTGAGAACTATTGTTAAGCTGAGGCTGAACTCAGAGCGGTCTTTCAGGAGATTTGTTCCTAGCCTTCAGGTGGCGGGCTCACCATCTTTCGGGAAGAATTCTCAGTCTCTGGGGGCCCCTTTTGATCTGGGGGACACTGAATGAGAAGAATGCTCCCTGGCATTGCCGCAGATCAGAATCTGCTGTGTAGTGATCAGCTCACTTGGATGCTGTGGGGTTAGGGGGTGAGGACTGCTGTTGGCTCTTCTTCAAAACCCAGCCTCGTTCACGTCACTGGTGTCAAAGGAGAGCTAGGATCAGGTGACCGAAACAGGTAGTCATACAAATTCCAGGTGGGAAAGAGGCTTCATTTGTGTGGGGAAAGATTATAAGTGAAGTGAAGCAACTTGAAAACCATGGTAACCAGGACCTGCTGACTGATGGCATTAATTACTAACTTGGGCTCCCTGAGTCCTTAAAGTAGAGCTGTGTGCCTGCAGGAGAGGCAAATGAAGAAAAACACACATTTACCATGGCAAATGCAAATCTTTTTTCTTTCTTTTTTTTTTTTTTGGTCTTTTTAGGGCCGCAACCCCAGCATATCAGAGGTTCCCAGACTAGGAGTCGACTTGGAGCTGCAGCTGCTGGCCTACACATGGCCACGTGGGATCCAAGCCACATCTGTGACCTATAGCACAGCTCACAGCAATGCCAGATCCTTAACCCACTGAGAGAGGCCAGGGATTGAACCTGTGTCCTCATAGTCAGATTCGTTTCCACTGTGCCACAATGGGAACTCCTTTTTTTTTTTTTTTTTGGTAAATCCTTTATTATCTCAACAAAGATTCATGGGTTTTAGTATACATTTTTAACTGCAAGTAGGCAAAATGCTCTTAGATCAAAGGAAAGCCAGTCCCCAAACCAGGGCTCCTGCTGACAGGAAATGTAAAGGTGTAGATATTAGGGATCCTGCCCCAAAGTCTGAATCCCAAGTCTGTCCGCCACCCACTTCTGCAGACTCACTAGCTTTTAGGTAAGAGTCTAAACATGAAGCAAAAGATTCCAGTGGTGGTAATATTTGACTAATTTTGATAAAGTTTACTTCTGCCACTCAGCATGACGAAGTGACTAAGCAGTAATTTAATGATTTAAAATTTGAGGAGTTCCCATCATGGCTCAGCAGAAACAAATCTGACTAGCATCCATGAGGATGAAGGTTCAATCCCTGGCCTCACTCCGTGGGTTAAGGATCTGCTGTTGCTGAGGCTATGTCGTAGGCCTGCAGCTACAGCTCTGGTTCAGCCCCTAGCCTGAGAACCTCTATATGCCACGAGTATGGCCCTAAAAGATAAAAAATTAAATTAAATTAAATTAAATTAAAAATAAAAAATTTTTGAGAGGATGGGGCAGTAGAGAGAAAGACTAATTAACTGAGACAAACAGATTGTGCTGATTAAAAAACAATTCTGTAGCATATTTGCCTGCAAGCTGTATGCCTAATAAAGGAGTTTTAGTTTTGTGTCATAACTACTTAGAAAGTTCAGTGCAACAAATTAGCTACGCTTTCAGAAGAATCAGTTGTTTTACGAGTTGCTTACTCTGGGTCTAGACAAAGGAGTACACGTGGAATCCCTGGGTTTAAGGGACTTTCAGTCAAGAGTGCTTGCTAAACATGCCCACATAAACCCATTAGCGTGACCGTGTGCCTTACAAGTCCTTACCTCATACGTGTAAGCCTAACTATTCACAGCTACATATATATAAGTTATAGACTAGAATCAGGAGTTCCCATTGTGGCACAGCAGAAACGAATCTGACTAGCATCCATGAGGACTCAGGTTCAATCCCTGGCCTCACTCAGTGGCCTCACTCAGGGGTTAAGGATCTGGCGTAGCCATGAACTGTGATGTACGTCACAGACACGGCTCGGATCCTGAGTTGCTGTGGCTGAGGTGCAGGCCAGCTGCTACAGCTCCAATTCAACCCCTAGCCTGGGAACATCCATAAGCTGTGGGTGTGGCCTTAAACCCCCCCCCCCAAAAAAAAGTTGTATACTAGAATCAGTTTACAGAATTGTGCCATACAAAGTGAAAGGACATCTAGAAAAAGAGGGTTCAACATGAGCAGGCATCATCAGGGATGACTTCCAAGACAAGACTGGATTTGGAGAGTTTCTTGTAAATGATGCCTCTACCCAAAGCACTTCCATGGTCCCCACTTCCCCCACCGTGAAGCCCAAACATCCGGCTTTCATAGTTCTCCAGGATCTGGTCTGAGTACCCCACCATCTCGTGGTCCCTACTCATTTCCATTACACCCTCTTAGGCTGACTGTGGCCTTGGTCTTGTCACTTCTGTAAATATCTAACCTTGGATATGGTCAGTCCCTCAGTAGCGCAGTCTCCTAATCCATAACGTGAAGGGATCAGGCTACGCAGGGATCCCTTCGTTTGTGCTCCAGTGCAAAGCCTTCCTCCTCCCAACAGCCTTACAAAGTGGAAACGACAGGGATTGGCCCATTTTTTTAGACGAGGACGTCAGTTGAGATGATTCTGCCTCCAAGCTTAGTGCTAATCTTTCAAGCCTGGAAATGTTAGGTGTTTTTCTCCAGCCGGCTGATTGTTGCCTCAAACCTTCGCTGGTGTCCGTCCAGGTCCTGCCCCTGCTTTAGAGAACAGCTTCATCCCCGCCTTTTCCCGAGACTGCTCCGGCTTCTATAGACACACACCTTCTCTTAAGTTAGAGGTGGAAATACAGAGTTTGGAACCACCCACCTCCCACCTGCTTGCCCACCTGTCTGCCCAGCCCCATGGTACACGTCCCCGTGTGATCTATTCTCATTTTGGATGCAATTGGCAAGTATCCCGCCAAAGAGACACAATAAAATGTTTATGTTTAAAATGGGGGCGGGGAGAAACCCCTTCAATGAGCAGGATCCTCACAGGTTTGGGAATATTGCTAAGCCCAGGATGAGAGGAGGGCACCTTTAGGGCAAGCGAGGGGAGCTGTGTGGATGGGAGCAGAGCCCGTGGTGAGTTGGGGGCGGGGGGGAGGGGCTTTATGTTCGCAAAGGACTAGCAAGAGTGCAGTACAGAGAGAGGCAGGCGTGGGGGAGAGAGCCGTTACAGTGATGCCAGACCTGATTCCAGGACTGCAGAGCACCAAACAGCAACACCAATGGGCACATCGTGCCCTCCGAAAGCCTCTCCCCAGGGTCGATGGCCCTCTGGGATTTCGTTGTGGCCACTTCAAGGTTATTATCTGGTTCTATTTGGACAGATGTTCCTGAACTAACTCTCCCCCAGCTCAGTTGTCCATGGGAATTCTCATGCCCATGTGGTCAGACACAGCTCCAGAGTCATAGGAGTTAGTACCCAGCGGAGGCCTGGATGGGAGGTTCCGAGATGGACAGATTAGGGGCTTTCTTAGCACAGGGAGCAGCCTCCAAAACCTCTGGCTGTCTTTTTTTTTTTTTTTTCTTTGTCAGTTACATTTATTCATTCAACTTTTTAAAAAATGACTTAAGGGAGTTGCTGCTGTGGCACAGTGAGTTAAGAATCCGACTGCAGTGGCTCGTGTTGCTGCGGAGGTGTGGGTTCGATCCCTGGCCCCAGGGCAATGGGTTAAAGGATCTGGTGTTGCCACGGCAGTGGTTCAGATTCAATCCCTAGCCCCGGAAACTTCCATATGCCATGGAAATGGCCATTTTAAAAAATGATTTAAGTACTACTATGGATAAAGACTGCCGAGTACTGAGGCTGCGGGGGAACGGGGAAGAGATGCAAGATGAATAGGATTTGAGATGCAAGATGAATAGGATTCGAATCCGTGTGAGGGAGGGGGGAGCTCAGAAACACACCCAGAGTGTTTGAGGGAAGCGGATTCGAAGAGCTGAGAACACACAACTGCACTACAACTTGCAGGAGGGTGTCTGCAGGGCTTCCCCTCAAAACTGATACTTAGTTTTCAAAAAGAACCTGCAGGAGTTGGCCAAGCTGAGCAGAGGGCGGGGGAAGTAAGCAGTGTGTTAATGATTAAACATGCAACACTCAGGAAATAGTCCTGGGTTCACAAGTTAGCTTAACCATTTACCAGCTTGTAAAACCTGAATTGAGGTCTTTGGTGCCTCTGTGCCTTCCCTGCTCATCCATCCCGTGGGAATCGGTCTCCTCATCTCATGAGGAGAATTCACTGAGATGGTAGCTAGAAAGTTCTTGGCCCCAGCGTCAGGCACAAGTCCCACCTGCAAGTGTAGAATAGGAAAGCAACCCTTGCCTCTTTCCAAACCAGACTTCCCCTGCAATTGGGGGAAATAAACCAATGTGCTGCCTCTTACTCTCTGAGCCCTGGTTCATTGCTCGGATTTTCCATCCCTGAAAAGGCACGCCAAACGTGTTCTCCTTTGTGGAGAACTCTGATGTGGCGTGAGAAATCCTTCTTTTCCATATCGGGGAAAAGCAGCACATAGCCAGTTCCTACAACCAGTCTTCAGCCTGTTCCGGTTTTCTTGTTCTGAGTTGACATGAGAGCAGTGAAATGCCGCCTGAGAAACCCCAGCCTTCAGAGAGGCCCAGACCTCCAGGCGGCTTTGGCTCATGGCTCTCCAGCAGCCCTCTGGCCAGGCAGAACGCATTGGCCCAGTAGAATATTCTTGCATCTTGGCTTAGATACACAGAGCAGTTGCCTCCAGTTCTCGTTTAATTTCTTCTGGTCCCAGAGCTTTACAGGGTGAGTCACACCCAATCTGTAATGCACGCATCCCAAGAGGAGGATTGAGATGCCAGCTGCCAGCGCCCTGCCTCCTCAGCCCCCACCCCAGGGCACTGCCCACCCAGCGTGCACCCCTCCCCCACAGGGCAGAGCCCTCCCTCCCCCAACCACACCTTCCTCTTTTCGATCTCCTTCTGCCTCGAAGGGAAGGAAGAAAGAGGAGGAGAAGGGGGATTCCAGTTTACTTTGTTTTTGCCAGGAGGAAGTCAAGCCTTTTGTGCTAATGTTGGCAGCAACCCCCTCAGACGTTCAAACCCGATGGCCTGAGGGGTGGAATGTCCCAGGGGGAGCTTCTGAGGGTGGGAGCTTCCTTGGAGGTGAGAACAAGACAGGATGCAAAACCACAGAAGACCCTCCCCCCATGGTGGCACCCTCTGAGAAGAGCTGGTGGGGGGCAGACTCATTAATAAGGTGGCCCAAATATTTAAGGACCACCTATTTTACCTCCCACATTTTGGCCTCTTTGGGGGAGCAGAACCCGCCCTGAGAAGCCCCCCTTTGCTCAGCAGCCCTCCAGGGCCCATGAGGGGGCCTCATCCACTGATTCCCGCTGTGGTCACATAGCTGTCCTTTGTGGACAAGCAGGGTGGCCTTAAAAGAGCCTCACCTGAAGACTGGTCTACACCGAGAGCCAGACAGCCACCAGTCACATGGAGGGGAAGTGGGTCCCTCCATCACTTGCTGTTTAAAAGAAAAAAGAAACAGCACTTGAGTGAAAAAACTGTTTTATCTTTAGTAAGAAGGGGTACATAAATACTCTGAGTCAATGGCAGAGTTGGCGGCGATCCAACGGCGGAGAGTTAGGGAAGAAACTTTGAAAACTGTCACACCTACAATTTTCTGTAGTAAACATAGCCTAGGGCAAGAAAGAAGGGTCTTCTGGTGAAAGCAACTATATTCTTCCTCTTCACCCTTTTTTTTTTTTTTCTTTGAAAGCAGGAACTTAAAGGTCAGTTTTCAAAACTGCTCCTAATTGCAATCACTGTATCTTTTTGAATCTTAAAACACACACACACACACACACACACACACACACACACACACACCCGCCCCCACCACCTTAGTGGGCAGTAATAATCCCCATTTCACAAGCTCTTAAAAGAGCTGTTAAGCGGCTTCGGTGAACTTTGAATTGTTCTCATTTCAGCACAGTTTGGAGGCCGAGAAACTAAGCGCAGCCTTTCAAAGTAGAAGTAGAGCTTTGCCACAAGGGACTCTAACCTTGGACTTGCTCTGTCTGGGAAAAGATCCAGCCTGCCCGTTTGAGCATTCAGTGCCTTTATTCCATCTTGAAAATAGTAAGAAGAGGAGGAAGAGAAATGTACTAATATTTGTACTAATCTGGCTGTAAAGGATTCCAGGAGCAAAGAGACGGGTGTGTGAGTATCCAGAAGTGTAGAAGCCCTGAAAGCATGCATTATAATCGCTCTGTGTAGACACATCAAGCTCTGGTTTTACTTTTGATGCTAGCGGTCCTCCTTGGCTCTCTTAAAAATGATAACCAACCGGGGCATGGCAGTCTGTTGTAACCTTCTTACACCCCAGACTTTTGGGGAGTTACTAAAGAGTTAATGAGTAGACTGATTTGCTTCTGAGCTCTGCTTTAATTCCTTTGGTGGAAGCACTAATGAGAAGAACAGTACACAAAAGCCATTCATAAGAGAGGGGAAATAAATAAAAGGAGAAATGGCAAAATAATCTGCAAATGGTTGTCTCCAAAAATGTGGGGCCCATCCATCGCCTTTGAGATGTAGTCCATGAAAGATGGGTGCTGGTCCAGGAAGGTCTCTCTGGATAGGACCTTAGCTTGGTGCTCAGGGCATCTCATTGTGAATTTTCTTAAAATGATGCAGGAGGGCAGAAATGCTCTTCTTTCTCTGTCACCAGAGGTGTGGTATGTGGCTCGACAGAGTTAATAGCCCATCACCGTCAGACAGATAATAATGACGGAACCAAATTTGAATCCACATAATCGGACGCCAGATCTGACGCTCTTTCCAGTGTGTTTAAGAGTCCCATTCATTTGCTGAAGTAGAAAATAATTTCTCAGTGGCCTGAAAGAGTAATCAGGGTCCCTAATACCAAGTCTAGGGCCAAAAAGTCACTTTAACTATTAGCGGACAAGAGACCAATTGATTCTTGGCATTTCTGAGGTGAAATAAAACTGAAGTATACACTCACACAAAAAGAGTGTTGTGCCTCAAATAGTCATCTCTGGAAGTCGTATGGTTATTCTTACAAGGCTACATGCTCAAAGGGTTTTTTTCACTGCCCATTAATAGTTGCCTTTGGAAACAGATTCAAAACTACACAGTAAAACATTGATAAAACTTTGTAATTATACCTGGTTATTTCTACAAGCAGAGCATAGTGTTACCTCATTTTATGCACCAAACTTGACTTTCTCCTTTACGAAATCAGATTCATCTTTCAAGGATGGACCTACCTCCCAAAGAGGAATTTTTTGAAAAGGTTTGATTTGATGGCATCATTAAAAGGAGTGCATCTCCTACCAAGATGACACTTTTGAAGTGGATGCTGCGGACATAACTCTGTGGTCCCGCTTTATTCAAAAAGCAACCTCATTATTTTGTCATGACCCTTGAATAAAACATCCTAAGTTTTCCTAAGTATCTTGCGAGGGCTAGAAAGACGAGAATAAAAGAAGAATATAGGCTATCAGGAGATTTTAAATCCACTGCCCCTGCAAACAGCAGCAGCAGCAGACATAGACTGGTGGCATCCGTAAAAAGATAATCAAATATTTTTGTGGATGGTTTTCTGAACTCCAGGCCAACCAAAGGCCGTAATAAATATTGGCCATTTACCAAATTCGGCTTAGCCTGAGAAGCATTTTGGTAACAGAATTAAGCTCCTGGGTGTCATTACAGAATGACCTGAAATGAATACCCTTCCTTCGGCTTCATCTTCTGTGCCTTTTCTCCTTCCCAGGCAGCGTCGCCGCCATCACAGTGACAGTCATTGCCGTGGTCTTGCTGGTGTTTGGAGTTGCAGCCTATCTGAAGATCAGGTAAGATGTGCCTTCCTCTTCTTTTTAAAGAGTGGAATTCCATTTTGTCAGGCTCCTGGCTGAGAGCTATTTTGCTGAATACTTGTTTCTCCATAAGTATCTTAGCTCTATGAAATCTTGGCAGGGCAGTGAAAATGGCCAATGTACTCCACCCTGGACAGGAATAGATGGGACCGTATCTGAAAGTTGGCAAAGTAAAAGAAATAAGCTGGAATCTACAGCCTGATGATGTAATGGAACAAGAATGAACCTGGAGTCAGGGGACAGGAGCCTTGGCCCCTCTGCCCTTAACTCACATCATCACCCTAAGAAAGCCACATGCCTCCTGAATCTCACCTTGTCTCACCTGTGGTTCCTAAATACTGATGCTCTGAACCCTGATGTGGGGGGTGTGCCCAGCCCCTAAGGGGGTTGTCAACACTTCTAAAGTAAAATGTTGACAATACAAGGGAGGCGAAGTGTGTTGTAAAAAATTGGGTTTTCTTCCCCCCTTGAAATTATGTCCTTATATTTTGGGTTTTAAAAATAGCCCGCTGTGGCTCAGCAGTTAACGAATCTGACTAGCATCCATGAGGATGCAGGTTCGATCCCTGGCCTCACTCAGTGGGTTAAGGATCTGGCGTTGCCATGAGCAGTGGTGTAGGTTACAGATGCGGCTTGGATCCTACATTGCTGTGTCTGTGGCGTAGGCCCTGCAGCTACAGCTCCAATTTGACCCCTAGCTTGGGAACCTCCATATGCAGTGGGTGCGGCCTTAAAAAGCCAATGAATGAATGAATGAATGAATAAATAAATAAATAAATAAATAAATAAATAAATAAATAAATAAAATTGAAAGAAAAATAGCCTTTCTCTCATAAAAAGAGGGCCATCACAGGCAGTAGCTGAGTTTTTACTTTCCTTAGCCAAATAGAAAGTTGCTGATACTCTGCAAGTCTCCCACTTCTGTTGTCTACTGCTTTGTAAAATCCCAAACTCTCCAAAACCACGTTACTCACACTGAGTGTCCATCCAGCTTTAAATGGCCCAAAGCCAAGTGGCGGTCTGGTTCACCAGTCTGTGCAATGCCTGTCTCTGGGATAGGAGGACACGTGCCACTGTGATATGCGGTCCTTGACCTCCCAACAGCTGCAGCCTCCTTAGTGGAAGTCCCCTCAACCTGTCTTCAAGTGCCCCGCATAGCCTCCCGCTGCTCCTAGCATTAAATTCAACCCTTCAGCCTGGCCTGGGTTCCATCATGGACCTGCCCTGCCACTTCTTCTAGCTCATTGCACTTTCCTCTCCTTGTTATCCACTGGGCTGTGTCCTCACTGGCCTTCTGTCTAATTCTTGGAACACACCCTGTTCTTTGTCACTCCAGGTCCTTGGTTCTTGTTAGCCCCTCTCCCTGAAATGCTTTTCTTCCTCATGTGTGGCTTCCAGGTCACACCCTGCAGGAGACTTCCCTTCCAGTTGGTGCCCTTGTTATTTATTCTCTCAGTGCGTCAATTAGTTTCATCCCTGCTGTTATCATGGACTGTGATTTTACTTGTTTTTAATAGATTTGTTTGCTTGTCTGTCTCTTTTCCCCTCAAAAATGATAGCTGCATGAGGACCCAAACTTTATCTGTGAGCACAGTGCTAGCACAAAGAAGATACTCTACAAATCAAATAAATGAACAAGTAAATGGAAGAATACATGATCACACAGGCACCATTGTGCACACACACATGCCCCTGACTCTTTCTCGTCACAGCTGTGCTCCTTCCTCAAAAGGCTTGTCCTGCTTCCCCATGTGGCACTCACATAGTTAGCTTCTCCTCTCTGTGCACACATCCCCTCTGCTGTCCTCCCTCATCTCCTCCAGTCCCCCCAGCCCAGCCCAGTGTCCCTCAGGGAGCCCTCCCCTCCCCTTCCCTTTTATCTCCCTCCATCTTTGGTTCTACATGAACCAAATCAACTTTGTGATGGAGTCAAGAATGAGAGCACCTTGTAATATCACCCTTATCTAAGATATAAAGAACGCAGAAGCCAGGTTTCAAAGAGAAATTGGAATTAAAATGCCAGCATTACCTATGTCAAAAAGCCTTTATAAAAGGACCCAGTGGTCTTCAAATTAATATGTATATATATATATCTTTCTCTTCACTAAGTCTATACTTTCTTGAGCATCCAACTGTTTTATGAATTATATCTTACTGAAGACTACTGTTTTCACATCTGGCTCAATTACTGGTGTATCCCCATAGAAACACCCTATTTTAATTATAAGTTAAATTGGCTTTTATGGACCAATCTGGGTAGCTCATTCTCACTTTGTAACAGTTTCTCTTTGTGTTGTGGAGGTGGAGGCAGGGGAGGGGGACGTACTCAAAAAAACGGAACTTTGAAACTTTTAGAGTCATTCTGGAATCGTCAGTGGTGAGTTTCTAAAGGGATGTGTCACCGAAAAATACAACCTCGGTGGAGTGTGGAGCATATCAGAAACACTTCCCCTTGGCCACACCCTTGCCAAAAATGATGCCAAAGTAACGTCAGGACTCTTCCTCTTGACTCCAGGCAAGAATTCAAGGTAACCACCTGAAGGCTTCCACTGACCATAGACAGGCAGACAAGCACAGTGATACGAATTCAGACTCCAGGAGCAGGGAGGCCTCGGTTCCACTCCCAGCCCGACCACATTCTCGCAGGGTCACCCACCACTTGGGCATCTTACGGAGCTTTACTTACGCTCCTCCCACCCCTGCAAGATGAAGGCTGTAATTTTAACCACTTGGTAGCATTGTTTCAAGGATTAATGCATACTGCTTCCCAAGTACATAGCTCTGCCATCATCATCATCAAGGCGCCACATGGAAGGGACCCAGTAGGGCAGTTGCTCGATGGGTGGCTCCTGAGCATGATCCGTGTGCCAGGCACGGTCGGGAGCACAGGGGTCACATCAGGGATGAGACATGGTCCTGCCATGTCAGACATCAGGGGGTTTGGGAAATTCTGTTAGCAGGTCATTAACACTGGTTCTGACAAGTGCTGATTAAAATTGTATGACATTTTATTTTAAAAATTTAAGGTATATTTTTCTCCAAGCATTCTCAACATTAGATAAATTCAGTGCATGGATTAAATTGAATTGGTCTTTTTTTTTTCCTCTCCCCTGAAATGTACATCCTCCCTCTCAAGGTAGAAAGGCCCCCAGGGGTCTGAGATTGTTATTTATCTTTGGCCCAGCAAACTTAAGGATGGGTACAGTGATCAGACCCCTGTTGAGAACCCCCCTAAGGAAAACCCCTTTCTATGGCTCTGTTAAATTTTTTCAGAAAAATGATAACCTAAAGAGGTTAATAGCTCTCATGAATCTTAAGGCTGTGCTAAAACCCCTTCAAGTGTGATTTTGCAAGACTGGCGGCTTCTTGGAAAGCCGCCACTCATCATTCATCAAAAATACATTTGGCGCAATGGACAGGTATGTGTGCATGTGTGTGTGTGCGTATGTGCACCTAAGGTTGAGTTTGGCTTTGGCTGGAAATTAATTCCATTCCTATTGTCCCAAATTTCTGAGAACAATAACATGACAAGAGGTATGTTGCCTGTGGTTTTTTTAACTTGCTTGGCTGGAGCAGCAAGTGCCTGAAATCACAGGCCATGAGGGAACCATTAGCATCTGGCCAGCAACCACGGGCTATGGCCCAGGCCCAGCCAGTGTCCTGGCCAAGGCAAAAGCGTCCACTTGAGAGGGCAGCCTCACCACCAGAAAAAGGACACTCCTTGTGTGTTCTGTGAAACAGTGGCTCAGGGGTTTCACCTCTTTCCCAAAGTCTAGCCCCTCTACCCACCCTAAGGCCATGGTAAACTCCTTCACCATCTGTTTTCACACACCTGCTCTTTAGGGATCCATGACCCCTTGTTTTGTCACAGCATCTCCTGCCTGGGGAACCACATCTCCCTGTAACCTAAGTCGCTTTTGGAAGCAGCTTATAAAAATGAACCGCCCTGGAGTTCCTGTCTTGGCTCAGCGGAAATGAATCTGCCTATGAGGATGCAGGTTCGATCCCTGGCCTCGCTCAGTGGGTTAAGGATCCGATGTTGCCCTGAGCTGTGATGTGGGTCATCGCTGTGACTGTGTTGTAGGCCGGCAGCTGCAGTTCTGATTCACCCCCTGGTCTGGGAACCTCCATATGCCGCGGGTGTGGCCCTAAAAATAAAAAAAATTTAAAAAAATTAAAAAAAAAAAAAAAACTGCCCTGAAACTTCCAAGGCTCTTTCCTGCTCTCCGCTCCAGCAGTGTAGCGGGGCGGGGCGGGGAGCTTTGCAGTCAGATTTGATATGGACCCTTCTGCTTATTATCTCAGTGGCCTGGGGCAAACGATAATCTCCCTGATCCTTCATTTCCTCACCTGCAAAATGTAGCACCAACAACCTCCGTTTGTTTGCAACATTTCCAGGTTGCCTTGAAAACGAATAATGAGTGCAGAGGACCCTATAGCATGGTAGTTGAGAATAGGACTCTAGAGCAAGTTTTTGTTTGGTTGGTTTTTGGTTTTTGTGGGGTTTTTTGGTTTTGTTTTCCCTGAAGCATATGGAAGTTCCGAGGCTAGGGGTCAAGTCAGAACCACAGCTGCCGACCTATGCCACAGCCATAGCAGTGAGGGATTCGAGTCACGTCTGTGACCTCCACTATAGCTCACGGCAACACCAGCTCCTTAACCCACTGCATGGGGCCAGGGATCAAACCCACGTCCTCAGGGGTACTAGTTGGGTTCCTTATCACTGAGCCACAATGGGAACTCCTAGGGCAAGCTTATGAATCACTCTGTGCTCAATTTCTTCATTTGTAAAATGGAACTAGAACACTCATACCTAAGGCAGGCTTGTTAGAAGGATGAAATTATGATCCAGGTAAACATCCCGAGTGGGGTTTGAGGGGACGGCGATGGAAGGGCTAACCGCTGTCATGACTGTCATTGTCATCCTGCGCTTTCTACTCAGGTGTTCAGTAAAATGGGAGCTGCCAGCAGCCTGTTCTGTAGACATCAGGGGCTCAGAGGAGGAGAGAGGAGGAGGGGGCCCAGCAGCTCAGTTTTCTAATGATGTAGTGACACACAGACTTCCGTGGTCCCATCTTTTTGGTTTCAGTGGTGCTCTTTCTAAACACCTGTGAAGTGGCATCCACGTTACACAGTCATTACTAGACACAATCCCTGAGACATCTTTGTTCTGGGGCTTGTTTGCAACTTGAAAAGAAAGCAGAGACCCTGCCTGCCCTCTAGCAGAAGGGTGTCTTTAATTAGTGATGAATAAAGAATGAGGTAAGTCGGTTTTGTTTTATTTAAATTGACTCAAAACTATTCAGCCACAAGATAATCTCCTGAGCAGGAGACCGTGTCCACTGTCGCCAGCAGTGTGAATGCCGCTATAATTAGGTGTGCGGGTCACCCAGGCAGACAACACAGGCTATTCCCCTCACAAAAATAAATGTGATCTTGATTTATAGACACAACATGGCCTGGCTCTTAAGACATCTCGTTAGAAGTCACCTGTTTGGCTTTAAATCTTCTAACGATTCCATTTTCTACAACCGAATTCCTCCTGGTTGCTGTTAGGTTTAAAAAAGTAAGACCGGATTTCCCATTGTGGCACAGCGGAAATGAATCCTCCGATTAGGATCCATGAGGACTCAGATTCGATCCCTGGCCTCGCTCAGTGGATTAAGGACCCAGCATTGCCCTGAGCTGTGGTGTGGGTTGGTTGCAGACTCAGCTTGGATCCCACATTGTTATAGCTGTGGCATAGGCTGGCAGCTGCAGCTCCCATTTGACCCCTAGCTTGGGAACTTCCATAGGCCACAGGTGCGGCCCTAAAAAGCAAAATAAATAAATAAATAAATAAATAAGCCCATAGAGCACCAGCCAAGACATCTGAGATCTTCTAAAATTTGCTACAGGTTGACTTTCTTCAGAGCATTTGGCATTCTGTGGGCCAGTTGACTTGATTATCTCAGTGATTCTTAGACTTCAGTGTGGATAAGAATCAATAGGCAAGCTTATTAAAAACACGGTTTCCTCAGACCCAGAGCCTCTGACTCCGTGTGTCAGGGTGGGGCCAGTACACTGGCAGCTCTCAGCAGCTCAGGGCAATGCCAGCGCTCCAGGTCCAAGGACCAGGCTTTGAGTGGCCCAGCTCGCCCTTCATTCCCCAACACTCCAAGCACATAGTTGGCTCTAAGGCATCCCAGGTGAAATGCCCCTTCGTTGGTGCCTTTGTTTCTTTGAACACCCCGAGGCCTCTGTTGGAGGTGTTTGGTTCACCCCTTTTTCATCTGGCTAATTCCAAGTTGTCTAGCTCAAAAGAGATCCTCTCTAGGAAGCCTTCCCCACCCCCACCCCTCCGCTGCGAGTTTCCCGCTGCCCAGGCCTGGTTGGTACCCTTCACCTCCCCACCCTGGAGTCATGGTGTCCTCCACCAGTCTCCTCCGTTAGAAGGACAGAATGCTGCTGGCAACGCCTGACCTGTAATAGTTGCTGTATAGACGTGCGTTGGCTGAGTGATCGATTCTGGGTCAGAAAGTCTGGGGTGTGGCCCGCAGTGCTGATTGACTCCAAATCAAGAGAAGCTAGCTTTAGGAAAGGGGAAGCTGTGGGAACCTGGTAAATAGTAGACTTCCACTGGTTATCTTGTGACCCTGAACTTGTGGACAGATACAGACAGGTGGTCCAATGTGTGGGCCTTTTCTGTGATGAGTATCTGCCAGTATCATCCCGACAGATGATTTTTAAAATGTAAAATAAATCCGTTTTATCTGCCCCTTCAAAGTAAAGGTGATTCTTTAAAGATAAATTTTAGAGTAACTGCTTGTTCAAAGAAACCCCGACTGTGGAAAGAGCGCATTGAAAATGAATGTTTGGAAATCATTGGGATTTTGGTAGAAAGAAGACAGAACTGATAGGATACCTGAATTATGATGCTCATTTAATCATTGACCTGTTGTTGTTAACTGTGGGCAAATAAAGTCACCGCTAATGGTCACAGTTTTCTTAGCTTCAAAATTGCAGGTCACAATGTTAATTTCTTAGTTTTGCCTAATATGCCATGGTTATGTTAACATCAACAAAAGCTGGGTGAAGGTTTATGGGAATTTTTCGTACTATCTTTGCAATGTTTCTGTAAATCTAAAATCATCCTACTATAGAAAACTTTATTAAACATTATAGTTCATTAGCTACCACACTGATGTGCTGTTTGCTTCTGCCCCAGGGCCTTTGCATGTGCTGTTCTCCCTGTCTGGAGGGGCTCTCTCAGGCATCCACATGGCTCCTCAGCATCTCCTTCAAGTGCTTGCTCAAATAACATCTTTGCAAGACTTTCCCCCATCAACAGCTTTAAAATTACAATCCCCACCTCCCATATAGAATGCCTCAATCCCCTTCCTGGTTTTATTTTCCTCCATTGCATTTATCACCATCTGCCATGTTATTTTTCATGTCCTATTTGTTGTGTCTTCTCACGCTAGAATGTAAGCTCCATTAGGACAAGGATTTTGGTCTCTTTGTTCTCTGAAGTATCTCCCAGGCCCCAGGATAAAGACCCATCCGTGCTAACTTTTCAATGAATATGTGAAAGAAGTCAGGCAGGGAAATGACAGCCAGAAAAAGCCACCAATAGAAATAAAGGAGACAGTGACAGCTGTACCAAACGAGCTTTGCTAGTGGATGATAAGAATCTAAGGCTTAATGACTAATGACTAAAGAGGTACAAGTTCAGTAGTGTTTTCCCGACACTAAGCCATATCTTACCCATCTTTATTTCTCTCCTTCTTAGCTCATGATAAAGCACCAAAGATGGAATGGCTCACTTGATTAGAGAGGAGAGGACTAGGGGAGGAGTAGCACTAAACAGAGTTGGAGACTTGATGAAGCACTGGGGTTGACCCTTACGTTTGAGAAGGTGTTTTCTAAAATATTCAACGTAGAAAAAAAAGCCAAACACCTCATTCATTTTCAAAGACAATTGGGTTCCATTAAGTACTGATAGTATGGCGGTCTTAACATAGGTACCTTTTCACAGTTGTGGCAAAGGCCTCAAATCACTCATGTCACCACCTGTGTCCCGGTTATCACTGACCAGGCATCACCGATTAGGGCTGGGGAGGTGGGGAGTGTGGCTGTGTTAGCAAAACCACTCTCGGAAGCCGTAAAGCAAGGGCTTCACACAAATCATTTCCTATTCTGCTCCCTGGGGTTCTGCTTTTAGGGAACCAAACCATCCGATGTCATAGAACAAGTGACAGTAAGCACAGCGCCATTGATTTACAGGGACTGTGAGCCTGTGCTGAGGGCTTGACAGCCATGTCATCACATGGAAGAAATGCAGCTGCAGTTCTCTTTCCTATTCCTGTCTTTAAGGTTAACGTGGTTGGCGTTGGCCCTTTGTGTTCCTGAGGAAGGTATTGCCCCTTTGCCATGTTTATGTTGCACAACGACTTGCCACGGGCCATACTACTCCCTGCTGGTAGAGACTAAGTCAACTTTGTGTATTTACTCCGAGTGCTGTTTATATGCTTCTGGACATAAGCAGGTCTCATCAAATATTTATAAAGGTACCGTTGCATTAAGAGCAACATAGCAGACGTTCGGAAGATGAGAAACAGAGTAAGACATGGTCTGCGCCCTGGGAGGTTCCCATCTAAGGGAGCCAGGGCACAGCAAAGGGAGGAGGAGCTCTGCTGGGTGGGGTCCGTCTTGATGAAGAAATGGAGCGAACAGAACTGCTTTGACCTGACTGGTGTCATCCATACAGATTGCTATTCAGATTGAAATTAGGTGAAACAGCATCGCAGTGCAGAGCCAGCAGCCTCGGTTTGGGGACCAGCTCTCCCACGACGTCACAGGGACAGTCTTCCAGATCCCTCAAGCCACTGACTCCGTCTTAAGAGAAAGGGTTTTTCACCCCTTTAGACTTCAGTCTGGAAGCCTCCCCCATTTCCATCTAAAATATGCCATGATTTAAGAAATCCTGACCTAGAAAGATACTGTAAAGTGATGATGAATCATTCACACACACACACACACACACACATCCCACAGGCACACCACACATACACATACACCACAGACACACACACACACATCCCACAGGCATACCGCACATACGTACACATACACCACAGACACACACACAGTGCACACACACATACACACACACCCCACACGCAAATGGGTTTGTTTTATTCTTTCTGCAGTATTACAGGATTCATCCAAACCTGGTTTGACTCTCAGCACACCTAATTCTTCTTGTTTAGGCTCATTAATATATTAAAACAAGCCCCACGGATTCAGTGCATTCCCAAATATGGTTTATCTCTATCTCTTGCTTTGCTTTCCTCGTGTATCTGTATTTTGCTGAACTCACTGTTCATTCTAGCGAGAAGGCAAGGAAAACTGAAAGTTCCATCTTTTTCCTTTATTATGCCAGTGTTTGTGTGGTAGGCATCTCTTAAAATACAGCAGATTCAGGCAGAGCTCTGATCCAGCAGTCTGACCTGCAATAGGCATAAGCAGTAAAATGTGATGACCAGAAGATTTCTAATCCTCTAACCCCACTCTAGCAGGATAATCTTTTTTTTTTTAATTATAATACAAGAAGCTGGTTTTATAATGATGCCTGGAGTAGAGTTTCAGGAGTTCCTGGTGACAGTGAGGGCGGCTCACTCTTCACTCAGTGCCCTTTTTATTATTTGCAGATCTGCCATGAGCCTGTGTAAGTTTCATTATCAAACACATTAAAAAGCAATGTTGGCCAACGTTTATTGCACACATACTATGTGCCAGGTCTTTTATATGTGTTACCTCACTTAATCCACCCAACAATCCTAACACCATTTTTTTTTTTAAGATGAAGACACAGAGGATTAAAAATAAGTTCAAGGACATACATCTATAGCCCCAACTGACATTTTATGGGAATGAAACTCCATGGTAGGCCTAAAAATGCCATGAGACGTTGAAGTACCACACAGAGGTGAGGCAGGGGAGGGCTATCCATAAAAGACCGTGTTGATTAGGTCCCTGCTGGCCAGACTTGCCACAGTGAAATCTTGCTAAAATTGAGGCCCGGCTCCAGTCTGGCAATCCCTAGGTTTTCATGTGTTCATTCTCTAGGTTCCGTCTCTCAACCATCCCGTTAAAGGATTTGATTGGAGTTGGAGGTTTAAGTGTGTTGGCGATGTGTGGGCGTGCGGTACCTCGTTTACCCAAACTGCCTTCCCTTATTCCTGCCGATGGGTAGATCAGCAGTGTGTGACACGTGGCCTCTTCCCTTCTCGCACCCACAGAAATGAGCGTGGGCCTTTAGGAGATCAAAGGATATTGTGGAACATCCTCAAGTTTCCAGGTGTATTGACCAGGTCCACTGAGCCAGCCTTTAGGACAGAAATCAGAATTTGGAAAGCTAAGCGTCTGAAGCCAAGACATCCAGGATCTGGTTCTTTTCAACAGATCATCTCTTTTCAAATACCTGGTAGATAGAAATAAGCTTAGAAGAGTGACCGCAACTGTTTTAGCCACAGCTAGAAGTACATAGCACATGCTTTTTGTGCCTCTCAGGTTGTATGTTCATTTTGTTTAATGTTCATATCTAGGTGAGAAAAAATTAGGTGGAAGGGCAGGTTCATCCGTACTGTATGTAGCGTACCTGATGCCCAGTGGCAGGTGTAATAATCCACAGGTCAGCCTGAATCTCAGAGACACCAGATGCTCATTGTGTGATGTTCTCCCAATCCTGTCATTTGTTTTAGTCTTAAAATGACCATAATCCTTTTCAGGACATTCCCATCTTGTGAACAGATTGGATTTTCAGGATGTATTTTTTTTTTCCCCAATCACCTTTTCTTCTACACACATTTATTAAGGACTTATTATTTATTAAGGACTTACTCTTCTCGGTGGAGTTAGAGCTAAGAACAAATAAAACAGGTATATCATCCACACATATAGTCTAATTAACAGAAGGAGGCAATAACAAAATAAATAAGTTATATGGTATGTTAGACAGTGATGGGTCCTATAAGAAAAATTAAACAGGAAGTGCTCTGGGGTGGGGAGAGTTGCAAGTTTAAAGAGTTCCTAAGGAAGGGCTCACTGAGAAAGTGACATCTGTGCAGATGTGAAGGGAGTGAGGGGATGAGCTAAGCAGAGATCTGGAGGACGAGCGTTTCAAGCCGAGGAAAGAGTCAGTGCAAAGGCCCTGAGGCAGGAGTATGTCAGACCCAAGGGGAAGGAGCAAGGAGGCCAGCATGGTTGGAGCTGAGAGAGCAAGAAGCACTCCGAAAAGTAGTAGGGACCAGACCTGTAGGGCTCGGCAAGCCATCCTAGTGACTTTAGCTTTTACTCTGTGGGGGTGAGGAGCCACTCAATGGTTTTGACCGGAAGAGTGGTCATCGTCTGACTTCAGTTTCTTACAGAAATAATATGAATTATGGAACAGGTGTCCAAAACAATCCAGCAAAGCCTGATAAGGCCATGTTGCCACTGAACAAAGGTGCTAGCAGACTCCAGGAAACTGAGCGCAGGGCACTGGATTCAGATCCCAGAGTCAGGGGTTCGACTCATCCATTGGGTGACTTTGGTTGTGCCAGTTAACCTCTCTGAGCCCCATTTTCCTCTTTGGAAAATCAGGATAAGCAATACCTGGCTTGTGGCTTTATTTTGAGGCTCAGAGAAGAACTGTGTAGATAATAAAACACCGTATGAGATCGAGCAGGGTGATGAGAGCAACAGGGCTTCCGGTTGTGTCATTATCGTTTCAGGGCATATTAAGTCCAGGACCTGAGCCAAAATTCTGGGAAGGCAACCTTCGCATTTCCATTACTTCTTATTAAATAGCCATGGAAATGGAGTCTCTTCCTTCTCCAGTGCTGGAGGTCAAGGAGAGAGACAAGAACCCAGCAGATCTCAATGGAAAGCACCAGTCAGGCTCCCCAGTGGATCGGGCATCCCTTAGAGGATGTTATCAGACTGGGGCCTCCCCGCTGGGTGGGTCAGCTGCTGGGGGCTCGTCCCAGTGAAGAATTGTGTCTTCCCTCCCCAGTGCAGGCCCCAGAGCCCCCAGCTCTCTGCCGATGGGCAACTTCTCCAAATAATCACCAGCCTCTTTTCCTTCCCACCAGGCACTCCTCCTACGGACGGCTCCTGGATGATCATGACTACGGCTCCTGGGGAAACTACAACAACCCGCTGTACGACGACTCCTAACGAAGGCATGTGGCCAAATGAGGAATAACTGTCTTTATTTATCAGTGCTTATCCAGTAGAATTAATAACACGTACCTGATGCCCATCGAGCGACAATCTTCAGCCTTGTTTTGTTGGTTTGGTTGTTTTGTTTCCCTCCCTCTCCTCTGGCTGCTACAACTTCCCCTTTCTGGTACCAAAAAGTATATATATATATTTAAAAGTGAGTGGAGGCTGATATGCAGCTGACGTGGGCCAACCTTGAGCCACCCAAGGCCGGATGCCACAGTGGAGGCGTCTGGACCCCGAGCAGGACCCACAGCAAGAACTGAGGAAGATGGTCATGCTGGGTCATCAGGGGTTACTTTTAGGGGAACTTTCTGTTTGTGGTGTTTCTTAAACTTCCATGTAGGAAATGACATTGAATCTCAAGGAGGGAAAGGAAATGAGGGCTGGGAGGAGCGCGCCCTGCAGGTAAGGAAGCCGGGGTTTCTCAGATGCCTTTTTTTATCTCTGCTTATCTGGTTGCATTGGACGGGACACCGGCTCGGCTCTGTGAGCTGGCTCCCAGGTTCTTAGCTGCCTCATTAAGGAAAGAGGAAGCTGGAAGGTGCCCTGGGGGAGGCCAGCTGCCCAGGAGCAGAGGCACAGGTTGCTATCAGGTCTCAGCCTGCCTGCCACCTGTCCTACCTCCAGGCCTCCTGGCTCTGCGAAGGATGCCCCTTCTGGTCAATGGCAGCTGGGACCCCGGCCCACAAGCCTTCAGCAGAGGTGCGGTTCTGCAGGAAAAGGCTGTGAGATGAGTTTAGTCATAGAGGAGCAAGGGGGAGGCGTGTGTGCTGAGTGTGCACCGGGGGGCGTGGAGGAGGGTGAGAGGGAACAGGGGCATGACATGCTTTGAGGCCTTCTTTAGGGAAAGTGGGGTCAGCCCTCATTAACTGTCAGAGGCATCCACTGCTTGAACAAACCTGTAGAATCTTTGCTTTCCACCCACAAAGCAACTGGTTCACTGCCTTACTGCCTGTTGGATAACGGTTGTAAACTGTTATTGTTTTTTTAATTTCCTTCCTTTTTTTTTTCTTTTTCTTTTTTCTTTTTAGGGCTGCACCTGCTGCATATGGAAGTTCCTAAGCTAGGGGTGGAACCAAAGCTGCAGCTGCCAGCCTACACCACAGCCATGGCAACGATTCGAGCTGCGTCTGCGACTTGCACCACTTGTGGCAATGACGGGTCCTTAACCCACTGAGCGAGGCCAGGGATCGAACCCGCATCCTCATGGATACTAGTTGAGTTCATAACCCGCTGAACCACAACAGGAACCCAAACACCTACCTTACCAATTCTGCTGTTTAATCAGTGAATACCCCCTGAGTTATAGTCTTAAGATCTTGCATCCCGAATTTTGAGAAAGAACTGATTGTCTTGGTGGGCATCCATTTCAGGCGGTGGTTCTCAAGCATCGGGTAGTTTTGCCTCCCCCCAGGGGACATTTGGAAACAGCGGGTGATATTTTTTGAGTGTCACAACATAGGGGGGCTACCAGTGGGTAGAGTCCATGGATAAGCTAAACATCTCACATTGTGCAGGATAGCCCATCACAGCTAAGAGTCATCCAGCCCCAGATGGCAGTAGTGCCGCATGTGAGAAACCCTGATTTATTGCCATGCCCCTTGTGACAGAACAAGACACTCCAGGTTAGTGACAGTTTTTACTTTTAACTAAAGGAAGTGACTCGTTACATTTTTATCTCAAAAGTATTTGGTTTGTTGGCTGGTGGGCTGCTTTGGCTATGCATGGTTGCCTTCTTATCTCTATGTGTTTTCTAGATAGCTTTATTTCAGGGCTAAAACCACCCTCCTGAAACACCTGGTAATAATAGCAGCCAGAACCTTATGTCTTTCACGGAATAGAAAACACACATTGGGTTCTGTTTCAAAATGTGTTTCACTGTTCTACGCTCTCAAAAAGAACCTGAAACTACATCATTTTGTATTTCTAAACTTGGACCTGCCACCATGACTCTGTTTAGTTTCCAGAAACTTGACTCTCCACTCCTGCTGTCCCTCACTGTGACCCAACTAAGTACAGACCTGAAAGCAGCCACTTCTGTGCTGTTCTAAACCCCTCTGGGGTCAGTCACTGGGGCTGGTGCCACTTTCCACAACCTACCAAGTCCATACTCTGAAAGAAATTATTCCGAAATTCCTTAGGTACCAAAGGAGGACAAGCAACCCCCAGAGATATTTTACAACAGGAGGAGGGAATGAGAAGTAGGCTTCCGGGAATTCTCATATCTCTGATTATTTTTTTTAAGTGGACATTCTCAGAAAAATGGCCAGGAATGACCAAGGTGCCCCTTCTTGACCGTGCTTGGCCTGAGTAATTGTCCCTCTTCCTTAAATCCACCCCCCTTTTATAGGCTTTCAGTTTGGCAAAGGACAATTCAATAAAAACAGGACAGTCCATACATTTTTTTTTTCTCCTTCGGCCACGAACATGTGGACAAAATGTCCACGAAACCTCTTTGGGGAGGTGGTCTTGTGGATGTTGCTTCAGCGTAAGTACTGGGTCAAAAAGACCAGCCTCTTCCCAGGGAATCCCGACCAATCATAAGCCATGGACTCGGCATGCATCTTCCTGACCAAAGGCTGCTGTTGGACACGCGTATTGGGTGGGTTAGTTGCCCTTAGTGATCCTCATGTGTAAGAGCAAGATCTGGACCCACAGCAGGTGCACTCAGCAAGGGGACAGCTTCCCATAAACACTCTCACACTCCTTGTTATGTCCGTATAAAATACCTGTGGGGTTGAACCTTATTTTTCCAAGTGCATCTTTCTGTTTTTGAGTTGGCCAAAAGTTGTTCACACCTGCATTCAACAGACGTTGCTTAAAACACACACAGGCACGCACCCCTGAAACATATGCCAATGCCTGACATCCTTGAGCTCAGGGAGTGAGTCTGTTCAGATCAACCCAAGGGACATGGCTCCAGTGGATCTAAAACAACCACATCCCTCCAGGGACCAGACCAGTCATAAAGCATTAGAATGTCAGAGCAGGAGGGCGCGCCGCAGCCTCTTCTAGGCCACAGATTGCAAATGCTAACAGAGTGGGCTTCGACTTTGCTTTTCCCCGTGGCCCCAGTGAAGTCTTCCGCCCTCCCAGATGTCTGTGTCTTCATTTCTTAGGCGGGCACGATGCGGTCCAGTTGACCTCGCCCCGCGCTACCTCGCAGATGTGTTGTGAGGACGAATGAAATCATGTCTACAGTGTCTTCAGTTTCTGGAGAGAAATATTTATCGACATTTTAAGTATTACAAAAATGTAGAAGTGATCTCAGTTTCTTGTTTGTTGTTATACTGGTGTTCTTATTTCAATCGATCGGACGACAGCTGTAGAGGACCTCCATCAGACAGCTGTTAACAGCTGCAGCTACCCCCGCCCCGCCCCCCCCCCGCCCCCGCCCCGTGCCACTGACTGACCTCCTAGGACCACGGAGGATGATTTCCATCTCTGAATGACAGGACGGCCCAGGACATCGGTCTCACAGACTGTTGAGTTAGGGTAACTCATGTGGGTACCTGAGCGCTAACTGCAGTAGGCCTGGCCTTTACCACCCCAAAGTCTTGTGGGTTCTTTGTGGAGTGGATTTTGGTTTGACGTCATCTGTTTGCCCTTCATCTTGCTTGCAAGGGTGCATGGTTCAATCCCTCGCATCTGGGAAGTGAATTTTGCAGCTGGGCCAGATGCTGATTTGCACGTTGATTCACCTTCTTTGCCTTTTACCTCTTTTTGGCAAATGAATGTACCATTTCAACTTTGATTTTCAAGTGCTGGCTGGTATTGGTTCCAGCGCTAACCAAGAGACCCACGCCAGAGCGCTTTCTTGGGGTGAGTTAGCCAACATCATTTAAAGATGGAAAGACGTGCACCTTCTTTGATATTTGATGTCACTGTATCTACATTTGTTGTAAGACATATTGCATACTAATTACAAGTATATCAATTAAAGTTCCTAAAAGCTTGCCTCTGACAGTGGTGATTCACATTTGGATATGTCTTCTTATTCAAGCCTTTCAATTGATATGCTCAATACTGTTTATATTAAGTGGCCCTGCCTTGTTCTTAGAGAAAATTTATCCCCCATCAATAAGTAAGATTTTCTGCAGAGCAGGGAGTTCTCTCTGATCTTGAAACAAAATTGAAGGATGTCAGAAATGAAGAAACTTTCCAAGCAGTGATTTTACTCTTAACTGTACACCAGGCCTTTTAAAATAGTTCTAAAAATAAACACTTTGATTCGATAAATAGATTCGTGATAGATGATCAAGTCTTATGAAGGCAGGAACAGTACATTTGATACTTGCTTTGTTCTCCTTCAAAAAAGTTCAGCATATGCATCTTCTCTGACAGTTAAATAACAAGCCATTTCAATCATCCAGAATAGAATTTCAACCCACAGAAGCCAACCAAAGGCTCTTTTGATTCTGAAGAAGAGAGCCACAGTGAAGCCCAGGCATCTTGCAACGTAGGAGAACAGTGGAGCTACCTGCAAACTAGAGCAAGTTGGTTTGACGATGAATTTAAATATAAGATCAGATTTAATAAGTTTAAGTGCCTGGCTTCCAGGGTCATAACTTGGAAGAGTGAGTGGGAGAGTCAGGATGAATCAGGACGACCAGACATGAAACAGGCCCTTTCCTGTTGATCATTCAGTCATTTCTTGAAGACCTGCCATGGGCATGAAAGCAAGCAACAACCCCAGTATTCCAAGCTTGCCTGGGCAGAATGGGCCAGGAAGCATATTAAATGTGCACGGAAAGAAAAAGCCTAAAAATAATGTGTGGTGTTCACATAATAAATTCTTGGGTCCAAATCAATTTTATTCCCCTGTATCATAGCTTTTCCAAGTCAGATCATAATCTGTTTCAATTATGTAGTAACCTATCTTCAATCTTTTACTCTGCTAATGTGCAGTATACTCAGCAATAATTAGTAGCTATATTTTGATTTTTGTCAGAAAGGATTGAGTCATGAATGACACTTAAAAGCACTGGTCATATTGGGGGGAAAAAGATATAAGAGGTATGATCTCTTCTCTCAAAGGATGTAGTTTTGGCAAGTATAACATGGATTACAGTTTCTTTACTAAAACAGCATTAATCAGATCTAGTCAACAAATGTATTGTGTTTCCATTTTAAGCCAGACGCTGAATATGTCCATAAAAAAGAAGTAACATATAGTCATTAGGAACTTCAGGTGCCTGTGGGCAAGTGTCTAATGGACCCCTTGCATCAGCTTTAGCGGTCATGACACCCTGGCCATCTTACAGAAGGGGAAACTGAGCTTCCAGGATGGTCAATGCATTCTTGCATGAACTGAATCCTTCTGTGTACTTCGTAATGAATAAGGCACCCCCTGCTCTCCGAGTATTTTCAGTTTTGTAAGTGGCAGAGGTGGGATTCAAACCAGGTCTGTCTGTCACCGGAGCCCCTGGTTATTTTCCATCCAAGACACTGGTATCTGATGTAAGCATAAGCCCGCTCTCAAGACTCTCACACCTGCTAAAATGGGCCACTCCACCCCTTGCAAAGGCCCCCTCAGCTATTCCGGGCAATCTCGAGGGTGCCTGGCGTGCAGCCCAGAGCACACTCAGTCAGCCCCCGAGCACATGTCCCCCTGCCAGGCACTGTCACCTTTCTGCTGACTCCTGCTGTCCTGCTGGGCTGTGTTCTCTGCCACGGGGGAGACTGCCCCACCCACCCCCCATTCTGTGAGCGCACCAACCAGGCCTCCCAAGGTTGCCCAGACTTATAGTGAAAACGTCTTAGTTTCCACCTGCAGTCCCCCTGCTCGCCACAAGGGTCGGGTGTGAGTCTGCAGCAGCCTGGCTTGGGGGCTGCCCTTGAATCACTACCCACTCTCTGCGGAAGTTTCCATCATGGCACTGACTTGTCTTTCCTTGGTATCATTCTAATAATGCTTATTCTCACGTAGCACTGACTATGCAGAGGATACTGTTCGAAGCCTTTCACGTGGATTAACATCTCTATGGGGTAGATAAGATTAATATCCCCATCATGCAGATGCGAGAATTGCAGGTACAGAAATTTGCCCCAAGGTCATACAGCTGGTAAGCGTGGGACCAACTGTGTCTGAACCCAGGGTGGGACAGCCTGAGGCCAAGGCTCGGCACCATCTCAGAAGGAAGACCCCCACCTGAGGGACATTTTCTAGTAGCCAGAGGGGCCACTCTCAGGGCACTTGGCTGACCAGAGTCTGAGCTGCTTAGATTCTGGCACTGCTGGCCAAGGTTACCCACCTGACAACCACTATCATCAACAACAGGGGACTCCAGGCTGGCCCTCCCCTGTCACCACGGCAGCCGTGGTGGGACCGTTCAGACAGCTATCTTGTTCTTGCACTGGCCTTGGTTCCTTTGGCACTTGGACAGAAGTCACTGCCACCCACACTGCTGGGCAGTGTGTTGACAAGTTCCAGTCAGTCAGAAGCTAAGTGTTGTCAGCTGCTGTGAGAGACAAACGCCACCCCCAGCCCCTGTGCCAGGATGTGCAGCCCTGTAACTGGGACTCGTCACGGAAAAACACAACAAAACAAAACAAAAACAAAAAAACACTTCTCCTTGTATTTCTGGAATATGTACGTTAAAACCTTAATGCAAAGTTAAAGATTTCAGATAGAAAGGAGAGTCATACACAAGTTTTATGAGAGCAGGAAGAGGAAAGATTAGGGAGGCTGTGGCAGGTACCTGGTGACCTTGGGTCTCCGGCTGCAGCATCAAGGCAGGTGGTCCGGCAGCGCTCATGGGCAAGTCACAGCTGTCTACACACCTGACAGCAGTAGTTTCTGGAGAATGGCTTTGCCTTTTCCATGTTGCACCTGAGAACCTCTTGTGGATGAGCTCCATCCAGAACCTCGCAGGAACAGGGCGGTTACAAGAAACGCGTTTCCTGCCTTCTCCTCTGTATTGCAAAGGAGATCTTAGAGCAGAGCTGTAACAACGCTGAGCGGAACATAGAGAATAGAATGTCCCCCCAAAGACATAACATCATATTATTCCTGATTGATGCAACTGTCCCTTACACAACTGACGATATACTCGCCTGCCCCCGAGAAAGAAAGCCGCCATGTCCCGTATGTCACCTTATAGTCCCTCCTAGTTCAGGTGCAATATTCCTTTGCTATCCTGGAACTTCAATGCCAAATTATAGGGTTCAACGCTTTACGTTGGATAGAGGGAAGATGAGAAAAGGAGCTGATTAATATATATACCTATATACCTGTCACAGCAAGGAAAAGACTATGCATAGTTACAGAAAACTTTCTTTCTGCAGCCAGTCACGTGACACATTAGTATCTGTAACTTTCTTCTCCCACCTACATCTCAGGCTAGTTTTTTTTTTGTCTTTTTGTCATTTCTTGGGCCGCTCCCATGGCATGTGGAAGTTCCCAGGCTAGGGGTCTAATCGGAGCTGAAGCCGCTGGCCTACACCAGGGCCACAGCAACGCTGGATCCGAGCCGCGTCTGCAACCTACACCACAGCTCACAGCAATGCCAGATCGTTAACCCAATGAGCAAGGGCAGGGATCGAACCCGCAACCTCATGGTTCCTAGTCGGATTCGTTAACCACTGCACCACGACAGGAACTCCCTAGTTTTTTTGTTTTTTGGGTTTTTTTTTTTTTTTTTTGGTGGCAGGATGACACCTATGTTCTGTCAAAATGTGAGTACAACTTAGGGACTGGAGAAATGAAAGGGAGCTATGCACTGGGCACTTTTCTGCAATTCTATTGCTTTGTCTTGCTTATAGTCATTAAATCACTGTTTTTATACACATTGCTGTTACTTCTACTTTCTTTAAAGATACAGTAAATGAAGTTTTTTGAAACCACAAAATACATACATTTTTATTTTGACCTAAATTTTAACTGAGAGGGAAAAAAAAAAAAAAAAAACAGCTCCCGTTGCACATAATGTGCCAGATACTGTCCCCTCCCTAGCTCCAGTGCTGTTCCCGCTCTCCTCCCCCATCCAGCCCACCTCATCTACTGCCAACAAATAGAAAAAAAAAGGGGGTGGTGGGGAGAAAATAGAGAAGGGCTTCAAAACCCCTGTCAGCACTTTGCCTGCTGCAGGCAGAGCCACGGTCCTCCCCCACCCACCCACCAACACCGCCCAGCTTTCCGCCTGGGCTTGGAGTCTTCCGAAGAGAAGGGTGCAGGCTCAGAAAGCCCAAGCTTGGGGAAGGAGCTGCTGGGAGGGTGGGGGGGGATGCCAGAGCAGGGTTTCCTCGCATTGATTCACTCTCAACCTGGAAGTTCCAAGAGCCGTACCCACCCCCCCCCAACACCAACCTTCCACTCCTCCCTCCCTCCATGAGGAAACCACAGGCTGCAGGTGAGTTTGCAGAGCCACAGAAACAAGCTCTGGAGCTGCCATGAGATGAAAGGAAACACAGGGTGAGTAACCCCCAGGGCTGAGGAATCACAGGTCCTGAGGCCCCGGGGGCTGTTTGAGGGGTTGGGCTCTCTCCTGTGAAGTTGTTCTGGAAAGCAGCTAAGCTCCTGAGCCTCCCTCCTCAGGGGGTCAGTATCCTGAGGCCTCTGTCTGTCGCCTTCCAAAGCATCCCAGTATCCCGGCTGTTGGCCTCTTCTCCTGCAGAATGGAGAGGCTGGGTATCCTGTGTCCCCAGCCCAGTCCCAGTGTCCCTCAGGCACATCCCTGGCTTCTTAGGCACCAGCTTTCTGAGTCTTCCCAGAGGGCTGACAGGTGGCTCTTCAGTAGAGAGAGGCACGCTCGTCTTTCCAAGCCTCCCTGAGCTCTTAGTGATGGAGGCAGCCAGTTCCCTGGAAAATTACAGGTGCTCCATCCAACCAGTCAAAACCATGAGCTAAATTGGATGACTAGAGATTCTGCCAACTGCCCATCCTTTCCCCTTGGTCCTTCTCCATGCCTAGGATACTGGCTCTAAAAGAGGGGCAGTGGCAAACCCAGGCTGCTACCTGGTGGAGGCAGAGGGGATGGGAGACCAACAGTGATGCATTCGCTCCCGGACAACCTCACGTTTGCTCTGCTAAAGGCGCCCCAATCCCCCCCAAGGAAATGGGCTGTGATGGAATGAAGCACTCGAAGCAAACATTTCATTCATTCATTCACCATGGAACAACCAATGTTCAGGTATGTATTCTAGACACAGGAGCCAGTGAAACAAGACAGGATCCTTAGGGTATATTCATCCTCAGAACACTTTCCACCTAATCAAAGAGTCAAATCTATAATTTCATTCAGAACAGTGGGTACCTTGGTAGAGTGTGCAGGGGGCAGTGAGGGCACAGAAGAGGGGTTAGTGGAAGGATCAAAAAATGTCCTGTCAAGTGTATTTTCATCTTCCTTATTCCCAGATGTCTGTCTGATCCTCATCCCCACCACCACCAACCCCCATCCGTCTGCCTGATCAATTCCCTGAACCCAAACTTGACCCTTGTCAAGTCTGTGTCTCTGCGGATCCATCCTTTGCCATCAGTCCCATATTTTGCCTGGGAAATTTACTCCGTTCCTCCTAATTGACCCACTTGAACCAGGAGTCCTGGCCTCTCCCGATCCCTGCCACACCCAGTTCGGCCCTCTCTTCCAGGCTTTGTCATGACCCAGCAATGCCCCAGCTGGAACCTGAGCAGCATTGTGTCTCTTAACTGGAGAAAGAAAGCAGGAGACTGAGGGGAGAAGAAAGGAGAGAGAGAGGGAGAGAAAATCATCCTTCCTTCATCTGGCCACAATTTTCTCATGAGCCCCAAAGAGCTTTCCCTGACGGTGCCCTGGGAAGGAAGGGAGACAGGGAGGAGGGAAATGACATGCATTAAATACCTGTTACGTGCCTGCGCCTTGAGAAAAGTATTAAGATCTATTTGGAGTCCAGGAAACTGAGGATCAGAAAGGTTAAGTGACCCTCCCATGGTCACACAGCTATTAAGAGGCAGTCTCGGGGGTGGGGGGATGTGCTTGGGCTGTGGGATGGAAATCCTGTGAAATCAGATTGTTATGATCATTATACAACTACAGATGTGATAAATTCATTTGAGTAATAAAAAAATAAATAAATAAATAAATAAAAAGAGGCAGTCTCCATTTCAGTCCAGACCTTCTAACTCCAAGGCCCATATTCTATTTAGTATGATGGCACTCCTCTAACGTTACTGTGCATGCCAGTCACGGGAGATCTTGTCCAAACGCAGATTCTGAGACACAGGTTGGGCTGGGGGCCTAAGTTCTACTTTCATAATAAGCTCCCAGGTGGTGTTGCTGCTAAAGTTTGCAGGCTGCTCAGATTGTAAACATCAAGGCAATATGAAATGAAGCCTTCTCAGAATCCCAGTGAAACCCCAAGGGCCTGACCCGGAACAATTCTCAACCGAGGTGTCACACCACCACTTAACCCCAGGGTGGGTAGCCATGGTTTGGTTCTGATTTTCGTTGTTGCTCTGACAGTGGCATCACTGACGTTCCGTATCTGGGAGTCAAGGATGCTACAAATCCAGCCCTGTGTGTGAAATAATCCAGTTTGATTTTCTCAGGACCAGCCTGCCCAGCACAGAAATGTGCCGCCTAAGATTCTCAGAGCATCTCCACCAGGGAATTTCAAACCGCGGCAAGGGCAGCCTGCGCTGCTGTCAGACACTAGCCCTTGGGCTGTCTTATCTCTGTTACTTGTTCTCAGTCATTAGAAACATCAGCTCTGCCCTCCAGCTGTTCTGCTCCAAACTGTCATCCCTGACAGCTGCTCTCCAGTTCTGACTGCACACGCAGGAGTGCAGGCTGATGTCTCCCTTCCTGGAACTCCAACGTGTCAACAGAAAGAATGATCCAAGACCGGCCTAATCAGAGATTAGGGGATTTGCATATTCCTGGGGACCCCCATCCAAGAGCACAGGAATGTGGCCATCACACAAACTTGGACTTTTTAGGAAAGCAAGTAGGCCCGCTGATAAATTCCTATCACTTTGCATCCCACAAGAATTTCCAAACGTATTTATAGAGATGATGGGAGAGGAGCTAACACCTCCTAAGCTTCTGACCAGAAACTGGACAGATGCCTTATAAATACTATTTCATTGCTTCTGTAGCAACGGAAGAGTCGTTGCAAACCCAGACTCTGAGCCCGAGTGTCTGGGTTTGAATCTCAACTCAGCTAATCACCAGTTGTATTACCTTGAAAAAAAAAAAAAAGGACCCTCCCAGCCCCTCAGTTTCTTCATCTGTAAAATGGGCCTCAACAGGGTGTCTGCCTCATTAGGCTGCTGTGAAAGTTAATTAATACCTGCAGAGTACAGACAAAGCTAGCCTGGCTAAGTATACAATGGCCAATATATTAAATAGTCTTGCAAGATCAATTATTTTTCCATATTTTACAGATGAGGAAACAGGCTTACCCAAGTTTATACACCTAGAATCTGGTAGATTCTATCTGAGCAGTCATAGTGAAAACTAATATTCACTGAGACCTTATTATGCACCAGACACTATTTTAAGCAATTTAGTAGCATTGACTCAATGAATCCTCACAACCACCCTAAAAGATGGGTATTATTATCCCCATTTTGTCAATGAATAAACTGACTTGCCGGAGGGTATATGTTTGCGTAGCGGTGAATCCAGGAATTGAGCCAGAGGTGGGGGGGGGGCAGTTCTGGAGCTTGAAGGCTTCAGGTCCCAGTGTCATGCTTTATCCACTCCCTCACCTACTCCTGCTGATCTTCTACTACGTGCCCAGCCCTGAGCTGGGCATATTTGAGGATAACAAGAAGTAAAAGACACAATCAATGGTTACTTTCAAATTAGTAATTGAATGCTGTATCTTCTTGTCAGACGGAGTATTGATGAAAAGAGCATCTGAACATAAGCCTGCGGTTAAGTCTCAGTCTTGCCCACTACTAACTTTGATGACCCTGGACACGGCTACTCAATCTCCCTGAGCCTTCAGATTCCTCACCTAAAAAATGTAGATGATGATACTTACTTGGCGATGGTGCTTAAATAGACTAAATAAGACCCTTTCCGCGTACTGTGTCTGCCTGCTGAGCACTGCTCAGTGACTCTCACCTTCCATCTCTTCTTTTTCTTTCTCTGTGCCCCAGAAGGAATGGCACACTGGAATTACAATCGCAGATACTCTGGACATCTGATTTTCAAGAAAGTTTCTGAGTGACAGCTAAAAGAATACCATCGATTACTCTTGCATTGGAGTTTCGTTTCATAAAATCCATTCCCCATATAGTTAAAATATCAAATAATCAGAGAAGTTCCCATTGAGGCGCAGAGGAAATGAAAATGAATCTGACTAGGAACCATGAGGTTGTGGGTTCGATCCCTGACCTCGCTCAGTGGGTTAAGGATCCAGCATTGCCATAAGCTGTGATATAAGTCACAGATGTGGCTCAGATCCCATGTTGATGTGGCTCTGGCGTAGGCCGGCAGCTACAGCTCCGATTAGACCCCTAACCTGGGAAGCTCCATATGCCACAGATGCAGCCCTAAAAGGAAAAAAAGACCAAAAAAAAAAAAAAAGAAATAATCATAGGAAAAAACTCTCACTCGGAATACACACTTCGACAAACATACATTTACCCTGTAAAAACAAACATCCAATATAAATCTATATTTTAAAATACCTCAGGGTTGGAGGTGGGCATAGGCTCTTTGGTTCCTGGAAACTGGACCAAAGATGCTGTCTTTTCCTGGTAGAGTTCTTACCCTTATCAGCAGTTTTCATTGCTATAGGGACCCTGGAAATATTCAGTATTTGGTTCCCTTGAGGAAAAAAATTTCCAGTGATGGTCAATTTTAAGGGAGGAGTTTCAAAGCTGACTTCTCTTACAGTGATCTCCTGCTCCCTGTTCAAAAGCATGAAGCACCAGAGTTCCTGTTGTGGCTCATTGGAAGTGAATCTGACTAGCATCCACCAGGACTCAGTTTGATCCCTGGCCTTGCTCAGTGGGTTAAGTGTCCAGCATTGCTGTGAGCTGTGGTGTAGGTTGCAGATGCGGCTTGGATCTGGCATTGCTGTGGCTGAGGTGTTGGCCCGCAGCTCTGATTCAACCCCTAGCCTGGGAACCTCCATATGCAGCAAGTGAGGCCTTAGAAAAGACCAAAAAAAAAAAAAAAAAAGCATGAAGCACCTTCATCTTTGAAGACATCAGCTAACTTCTCCAGAGACGGCTTTCCTGACTTTCTATTAGCCCATTCAGCTTCCCCTGAAATCTGGAATTTGCCAACAAGATATCTTTCTGAATGATCAAGCCATCCTTTACTTGATTTAGCACATTTTCTTGATGATTTCCCAAACTCTGTTCATAAGAGTTAAAAAGTGGCAATCAATGCCTTATTGATAAGCTCAGGATTTTTAACTTAGTTCAGAGCATGCTCTTTATATGAGCATGAACTCATATAAATCAAGTTTTTTTCACCTTTCAAATCAACACAAGACTTTGTCTTGTCACTAAAGATTTGCACTGACTTAAGTGTATTCTAAAAGCATGTCAGCTTCCGCTGGTAGGTATTCATAAATACAAAGTTTGTTCATTATGGTTAAAGTGCTATTTATGATAAGCCTATAAAGATTTGAACTTCTCAAGTTAAGCCATCCTAAGGCATGTGGTGTCTGTTTCCAAATATTTCATTAATCACATGTGATGTCTTTGCTCAAAATGGGGATTTGAGTCTGTTAACTAATCCTACTAATGTTGCTTCTCTCTGAGCTTGGAAAAAGATTTCAGGTCTCAACTGAGTTATTTTGGGCAGTAGATAATCCCATGTCCCAAAGATGAAGTTCTTTGCATAATCAAGTTTTTAAATGTCAGTAGCAGTTTAGAGGGTTGTTAAAACACTTCTGACTTAGGGAAAGGCTCCCAAATATCCTAAGATTGTTTAATCCATTCTAATGAAGTTAGATAAAAGCTGAAGTTTTTGTCAGTCTAAAGGAGATCCCAACCCAGAGCCATGGATGCTGAGCGCCATGTCTGCCCAATTTGTCCTGAAATATGTAGCCCTGTATCCAGAGAAAATAGCCCAGCCTTGGAAAAGGTGAAGTCACAAGCTTGAAAAGCTTACACAAACTAAGAGCAGGCATGAGGTATGTTTACAGTCCTTTAATAAAAAATCTATTTACATTGAGTATATTCCCAACCCAATTTCATGAATTGGACCTTGTAGGAATTTGGGAAGTTGGAGGACAGAATAGTGTCTGATGGTTCACAAGACCAGCACACTTCAAAAGCTTCTGCTGAGCAAATAGTTACCCAAGAGCATCCCAAGTGGGTCATCTGAGCGTCAAGTATATCCTTCCTGCCCCTCATGTGTAACAGCTGCTCTTCCTCCACTTGATGGTCAAGGTCAACTATTCCTGCCAATATGGAGACCACTCTCTTGCCTTCTGGCTTCTTGGAACAAGATCTGTGAAGTAACAGAGCGGGAGCTTAATCCTCTTAATTACCTTTTCAGGATCCTGCTGTGTTTTTTGGTGGACCACTACCCATTTAAAAACTAAGACTATGAAAGGATAAAATCCAAAGTTGCCAAGAAGGGAAGCACCAAACCCCAAAAGGGGCCCCTGGCGCTGATGATAATCAGGGCCTCTGCTACTTTCACCGTTTGTTTCCTGGATCCACTACTTCCACATCTGGCAAACACAGCACCCTGTAATAGTTAAAGGTTGGAGGTACATACCACAAACTTAGAGGATAGGTTCCACCTGCACAGCCATTCTCCCCAAGATGGCACCTCAGCCAGATGCCAACTGACTCTTTCCTTGCTGTCAGTCCAGCTACCTGTGGGGCGGGGTATGTGGCTATCATGCTCACATCCCCACCACTCATCTTTGCTGTATCATGTTGGTCTCCTGGCCCAAGGCAATTTTATGTGTGATCCTGTGTGTATGAATCAAGTACTTTCTAAGCCCTTGGTTAGTGGTGCTGGCTGAGGCCCTACAAGCAGAAAAGGCAGATGCATATATGGAATATGTGTCAAGCCCAGTGTGGAAGGGTCCATCGGTCTGGACTTACTAGAGATCCCTCTTCTCCTCTGAGACACCCACAGAGAGCTGGCAATCTTCCATGTCACCCTATAAATGGCTGAATCAATATTCCTAGAGTGTTGCCCGCTAAACTCAGAGATGCCTATCAGGCTTTGTCTTCTTTCCTGCAGGTGGAAAATGCAAGATGCAATAATTTTGCCCACAGCTGGAGAGAATGTTCCAGGGTGCTTTGGATCATTAGACTAAAAATTGCATTGATGCTGTCAGCCCCTGAAATTTGTTAGGGTTTTTATCCCACATTCTGGAACAAATTGTACTAATTTTTTTAAAATGTTATGGCCTCACCCTTGGCATTTAAAAGTCCCAGGCTAGGGATTGAACCTGAGCCATAGCTGCAGCAACAGCAGACCCTTTAACCCACTACACCAGGAGGGGGATCAAACCCACACCTCTGCAGCAACTGGAGCCACTGTAATTGGATTCTTACACCACTTTTGCCATGGCGGGAAATCCACAAATGTATTCATCTGCATTCATCTTCTATTGTTGCATAAAAAAAACACTACAGATTTAACACCTTAAAACACCCAATTCTACAGGTCGGAAGACTAGACAGACACACTGCATTCTCTGCTTGAGGTCTCACAAGGCTAAAGTCATGGTGTCAGCGCACAGCCTCCCAGATCACTGCTGTTAACGTTGGAATGTTTCTACCACTTGCCACAGGCGATCTGTCTTCTGTCTACCATTCATAGGTTCTACTTTTTTCCCAGTTTTTTGCATAATATATTGAACTCAATGTCACTAGTCGCCACTATTTGTATTTACAACTTTCACGCTGCCCTCTAAAATTAAAACCCGTGGCCTACTTCACGGCCAACTATTCTACATGAATAAAACAGTAAAGGAAACCATGTTTCAATGGCATCTCTTTCACATGCTGTAAACTGGGCTGGTCTTCCTTCAAAACTAATCTCAATGAATGTTTTCCTATCTATGCTCTGACTTATACATAGTTATAATTACTATTATTTTTTGTCTTTTTATGGCCATACCCACAGCATATGGAGGTTCTCGGGCTAGGGGTCAAACCAGAGCTGTAGTCACCGGCCTATACTCCAGCCACAGCCACGCTGGATCCAAGCTGAGTCTGCAACCTACACTACAGCTCATAGCATCGCCAGATCCTTAACCCATTGAGCAAGGCCAGGGATCAAACCCACATCCTCATGGATACTAGTCGGGTTCATTACCACTGAGCCACAGTGGGAACTCCCACATACCAAATTATTATTAACTAAAGGAACAAAATTCTCTTGCATTATGGGTTTTCAGGAGTAAACAGAATAAAAAATTGTCAAGCAATTTTCCTTGAGTTGCCCCTTAATCTGACAAGTGTTGGGAGCTTTTTAAAACTCTGAAATCAATGGTTTTATAAACAGGAAAGCAAAGGATTTACTGTGATTATGCACTTGTGATAGTAACTGCCCCTTGGTAAGCCATTTTATGGATCTCAAACAATATGCAGCAGAACCATTTCATAAAGGAATTTTACCAATAGCCATCAAACATGACACTTATCAGTTTTGTGACTTGCTTTACAAATTCTAGTCATTTGTGCAATAAATGCTTTTGGTGTGAGTAGTACTCATTTAAAGATTCTTCTTCCTTTTTGGTGCCTTTTTTTTTTTTTTTTGCCTTTAGCACCAAAATGTGTGAGTATCATACTAGAAAGTATCATTGTGTGCTTATTCTTGGAAAATGTATTAGTTTGCTCTCAAGGTCATTTGCGGAAGAAACTGCTATACGATGACCAATTTCCTTTCCTCTTTAGTATCAGACCTTCACATTTTAGATGGTCATTATGCTGCTCAGATGGAGGACCACCTCCCCACCTCCCTTGCAGCTTGGATGGTCATGTGACTAAGTTCCAACCAGTGAAATATAAATCCATGTTCATGTAGGACTTTGGGGAAGTATTCTTGAAAGGGGATGGGTGTGCCTATCCTTACTTCTTTTTTGCTGGCTAGAGTAGGATGTGATGTCTGGAGCTCCAGCAGCCATTTTTGACCATGAAGTAACTGTAAGGATAGATGTTGGGTACCAAGAAGGTAGAATAAAGAGAAAAGACCCTATGCTCTCGTGACACCATGGGATCATTATACCAACCTTAGACTGTCTGCCAACAGATTTCTATGAGAAAGAGAAATTAATCTCTCTCCACTCAAGCCGAAGTTGTTTGGGGGTTAATTTCTTAAGAGCAACTGAAATTATTCTTAGTGGATATATTATTATACTTTGTTTTAAAAAGATGCAAAAGCTACTGTGTCTTCATGCCTCTATTTGATGTTTTTTCAATGTATAACACACTAATTATTAGGGAAAATTAAGTTGTCAGTCCAGTGGTGCCCAAATTTCACATAATTATTGTTATGCTTTCTCACAATACCTTTTGCATGTGCAAAATCATTGTTCCCATGGATTTTCTTGTCTGGGTTGATGGAAATTCACAGTGTATGTTCATTGTATTCACATTCTCTATTGAGAAGGTCTGCTCATATATTCTGAGTTAGAGCATTGATGTGAATATTGTTATCACTCTATTTATACTTTGACAAATCCATTTAAGCCTTTGAGTTATCTTGGTAAAATTGAGATATCACACAACAGCCAAAATCAAAAATAACAAACATGAACAATAACACCAAATAAAATGTGATGGGGGCGGGGATGTTGGAGAAAAAACACTCCACTGGGCAGATTTTCTAGACACGGTGGTTTGTAGTGACTTCTCATCCAGTTTAGGTATGAGGTAGATGGAGAGTTTGTCAGCATGACAACCCTAAAGTAAGAAGTTCTTGGTGGGAGAATGCAAAATTACACATGTGTGTAACATACACTCACCTCTTTAAGCTGCCTAAGCTGTCAAAGAATGATATTAAGATGTCGACGAGAAGTCGACCAGTAGGAGTTCCCATCGTGGCGCAGCGGAAACGATGGGACCATGAGGTTGCAAGTTCGATCCCTGGCCACACTCAATGGGTCAGGTATCTGGCGTTGCCATGAACTGTGGTGTAGGTTGCAGACACAGCTCGGATCTGGGATGGCAGTGGCTGTGGTGTAGGCTGTAGCTCTGATTGGACCCCTAGCCTGGGAACTTCCACATGCCTCGGGTCCAGCCCTAAAAAGCCAAAAAAAAAAAAAAAGTTTGATGAGTAAGATACCATCTACTTCCTTTTCAGTCTGCAATATTAGTTAAAAACCATTTAAATCTTGGCAGGAATTGAATGTTATAGTGCAAAGACAACAGTTGTGAACAGAGGAGCAGAATCTCTTCTGTCCAAAGTCATGTTCATGGCCAAGGTCAGGCTCCTACACCTCCAGACCCTCCTCCCTGCAAACTTTCAAATCTGGCCTCAAATCAGGAGACTTTATAGACAACTTTCACTTAAGTAATTGCCAAGAGCATCTGCTACTTATGCATTCATTTGTTATAAGCCCCTCACAGCTGTCCCCACACTTCTAACCAAGAATAAGGAAAAGTCACAGGCCTCTATGATCCCCTACCTGGGCAAAGAGAGGTAGGGGAGGTTGGATGCCTCAGTGTTCCAATAACTCTGGCTTCTGACATTTATTTCTGGTCCCTGTGTAGTTGGGGGCAGAATCTGTCTGCGGGTGCAGAAGTGATTGAGAGCTTTTTCAAGCTCACACCCAGCACAAACACAGTCATGAAGATGAAGCAAATGTTAGCAGGGACAGCTGGCCTTTTGACGCAACACTTTTAGAATATTCCGGTTTGCTAGGAATATAACAGGAGTTCTCTGAAGCCTATAATTAATCTTACATTACAAATATGTGAAATAGATACAAACAAAATGTTGGTGGCTTTTCCCTGTAAAATTGTCACACTCTCCAAGGACTTCTTGATAAACTGCAGGGATGACCAGGGGTCTAGGGAACCCATTCAGACCTCCTGGTCCCCTGAAGCAGAAATGTCACAGTGAGTTGATAGCAGAAGAACCAAGAAGCCCTGAAAATACAACTTTGGTATAAACGATTGATAAGAAGGGCCTCTGACAGCCTGCGTATAGCACTCAAACAAACCAATTCCAAAATGAGGGCAATGCCTGGGAGTTCCAGCTGTGGCTCAGCAGGTTAAGAACCCAGCTAGCTCCATGAAGATGTGGGTTCAATCCCGGGCCCCGCTCAGTGGGTTAAGGATGTGGATTTGCCATGAGCTGTGGTGTAGCCTGGCAGCTGCAGCTCTGATTAGATTCAACCCCTTGCCTGGGAACTTCCCACATGCCATACTGTGGCCCTAGAAAGCAAAGAAATAAATTAAATTAAACTAGGGTATCTCCTGAATTCATCAGAAAAAATGCAAACAGTAGCAGCCTGTGTACAGGTCCTTGGCAACATGAGCTTAGTAACTGAGCTGGAAACGATAGCTGCCCAGGAGAAGGGATTATACAGTAAAAGGAAAAAAAAGCCTATTGTGCTATATATTGTTTTATAATCTCTGACTCTGCTCTAATTGTAACTCCAGGAAGGTTTCCTATGAGCAGGGCAAGAACACTTTCTCTACCAGGCTTAGTTTTCTGACAGCCCCCCACTTGGGAAGGAATGGTGAATTGCCGAGTTTCTAGCTAGTCCGTCCTGGGAAGTGGGTTAGGACACCCTCCATCGAGCCCCTTCCTGTCACGACTGCTAGTGCGGTCAAGCCATCTCCTTGGGCAGAAGAGGATGCAGCAGGGGAATGAATTGAAAGCCACAAACAGAGCTGCTGGGTCTGGCTACTCACAGGTCATTTCCAGGGTCAGCAGTGGCAATGGCAACCCCTGCCGTTGTGCAGGGAGGTGGCTCCAGCCCCAAAGGCCCCTCTGCCTTAAGATACCTTCTCTTCCAGTCTACCCAGCACCCAGCTCCATAGTTCCAGAGCCTTTTCAAAAACTTATATGTGGAATATAATAAAAATGACACAAAAGATCTTACTTAAAAAAACAGTCTCACATGGAGTTCCCGTCGTGGCACAGTGGAAATGAATCCGACTAGGAACCATGAGGTTGTGGGTTCAATTCCTGGCCTCGCTCAGTGGGTCGAGGATCTGGCATTGCCATGAGCTGTAGTGTAGGTCACAGACTTGGCTCAGATCCTTGTGTGGCTGTGGCTGTGGTGCAGTCCAGCAGCTGGAGCTCCAATTTGACCCCTAGCCTGGGAACCTCTATATGCTGCATGTGTGGCCCTAAAATGCAAAAAAAAAAAAAAAAAAAAAAAGCAAAACAGACACACAGATTTCAAAACCAATCTCAGGGCCACCATAGGTGATACCCTTGAGGCAAGGGAGGAACTGGGATGGTGGGAATAAAATATACACTCTGCTGTATAAAATAGATGATTAAAGAGAACCTATTGTGTAACACAGGAAAAGTTGCTCAACAGTCTATAATAAACTATATGGGAAAAAACAAGAGATATATTTGTATGTATGACTGATTCAGTTTGCCGTATACTTGAAACTAATACAACATTGCAAATCAACTATACTCCAGTAAAATTGAATTAAAAAAAAAAAAAAAACAGGAGTTCCCTTCATGGCCCAGAGGTTAACGAACCCAACTAGAATCCATGAGGATGCAGGTTTGATCCCTGGCCTTGCTCAGTGGGTTAAGGATCTGATGTTGCTGTGAGCTGTGGTGTAGGTCACAGATGAGGCTCAGATTCCATGTTGCTGTGTCCGTGGCTTCGGCTGGCAGCTGTAGCTCCAATTGGACCCCTGGCCTGGGAACCTCCATATGTTGTGGGTGCAGCCATGGAAAAGCAAAAAAAAAAAGGAAGAAAGAAAACAAAAAAACAGATGTAGAGTTCCTGCTGTGGTACAACTGGATTGGCAGAATTTTGGGAGTGCTGGGTTGCAGGTCCGCTGCATGGCCCTGCACAGTGAGCTAAGAATCCAGCCTTGTGGCAGCTGGGACTTAGATCGCAACTGTGGCTCAGATCTGATCCCTGCCTGAGGGGCAGCCAAAAATGAAAAAAACAAAAACAGATGTGAAAACACTTTACAAAATCTAAAAATCTATGCAAACCTAGGGGACTGGGGAGAGTACAGGGGACTCTTTCCAGTAGCTGCCTGTTAACATATCATATATTACCTAGAGGGACATTAGTAATTAATATACATTATTAGTATATTAATCCATTCAGATAAGTTGAATTAAGTGATATAACTTACTTACAAGCACTTAGCAAACTTTAAGGAACTCTGCAAATTAAGGTATTCGAATGATGATCCTGAGCGCCTGCCAAAGAGGTGTTCTAATAATCACAGCCTCAAAAGAATAACCTGATGACAGGTGAGGTTTGATGGGGAAAGAGTCCTGGCGAGCCAAGGAAAGTCATCAAAGCTGGGGAGCAACCAGAGACAGCAGAAGATCACAGACATATCCATGCAAAGGGGGCTGGGACCCCAGAGGAGAAACAGCAATGCTAAAAATAAACAGTCCAGAGTTCCCACTGTGGCTCAGCAGTAATGGACCCCACTAGGACCCTTGAGGATGTAGGTTCGATCTCAGGCCTCACTCAGTGGGTTGAGGATCCGGCATTGCCATGAGCTATGGTGTAGGTTGAGGACGTAGCTCCAGTCCTGAGTTGCTGTGGCTGCGGCTGAGGCCAGCAGCTGTAGTTCTGATTCAACTCCTAGCCTGGGAACTTCCAATGCCGCATGTGCGGCCCTAAAAAGCAAAAAATAAAAAATAAACTTCGTCCTTTTAACAATTTGCCTTTGCAATCACGGTCTGTGTATTTCCACGTTTCTCCCCTCAACTCCTAGCCCACCCTCCTCAAAGACAGTGTTGTCTTCTCTCATCCAGAGTATTAACACTGATAAGTCTTTCATCTTAATTTCTGACTCAGGATTTATTCACATCCTGCCCACTCCAGGCTCACAGAAATAAAATCAAGTGGTAGATGAGCTGGCTGCTGCCAAGGCAGTAGGCAGGTGAACCTGGCCAGGGCAGGGCTGATAAGGAGAAGCCTTATCTCAGTCAGTGCACTGTCAACTTGGGTCACTTAGCCACTGCTGCCATCACAGCAAGCGCCATGTCACTGGTCTATTTTGCTGGTTCTCTCTCTTCAATTATATCCATTCTTGTGAGACTTTAATTTGTTAAATAACAATGAAACTTCTCATTTCGCTCAACCGGGGCTGTTAAAAGATTAATTGGGAGTTCCTGTTGTGGCTCAGTGGGTTAAGAGCCCTGCTAGTATCCATAAGGACGTGGGTTCGATCCCTGGCCTCGCTCAGTAGGTTAAGGTACCGGTGTTGACACAAGCTGTGGCATAGGTTGCAGATGAGATGCAGATATACTGAGGCTGTGGCTGTGGCATAGGTCAGCAGCTGCAGCTCAGATTTGATCCCCTGGCTTGGGAACCTCCATACGCCTGGCAGGTGTGGCCCTAAAAAAAAAAAGAAAAAAATAAGTAAATAAAAGGATGACTTAAATGTTCAGCTGTGCTTGAGTTTCCTCAACTGGGAATAACCACCTTGCCTACTTTCCTTAATGTGTTTAATGCTTAATGAAATCTTTGACAGCCAACAATCAGAGGCACATTTTCTGGTTTGCTTCTCCTGATTTCTGCCCTCTCCTCCCTAAGAGCTGGCCTTGTTTTCCTCCTGATTACTTCACTCATAAAGTTATTTTATCATTTTTTGCTCCCACTTCCCCCAAACGCACTGGATTTTAAATCCCTTGAGACAGTGCCAGCATCTTCTTCATTTCTCTATTCCCCATTGCCCAACAAAGAAGATGATTTTTTTTTTGTCTTTTTGCCTTTTCTTGAGCCGCTCCCGTGGCATATGGAGGGTCCCAGGCTAGGGGTCTAATCAGAGCTGTAACCACCGGCCTACACCAGAGAAAAAGCAACGTGGGATCCGAGCTGCATCTGCGACCTACACCACAGCTCACAGCAACACCAGATCCTTAACCCACTAAGCAAGGCCAGGGATCGAACCCGCAAACTCATGGCTCCTAGTCAGATTCGTTAACCACTGAGCCACAACAGGAAGTCCAAAGATGATAAATGCTTTAAGCTGCACCGGCCTCCTGCAGTAAGCAGCCTTGCAGGTGTGCTGTTAGCCTCAAGTAAGGCAGGCAGATTTTATTCAAAACATTTTAAGGACCTAACCTTAAGTGCTCAAGAATCTTAACAATTATTTCTCCTTAATACATCAGAGATGGTACTTATTATTTTAGTCTTTATCTGCAAGTGTTGTGGGCCCACTGGAGATATGAAAGAAAAGGCTTCCAGGCTTCTCAAGTTAGAATTCCAAAGGCTCAGAGAAGAGATGACAAATAGTGAAAACTTAAAATCTAGTGAGCAGAGACAAATAAAAAACAAAGGATTAAATTATACAGGCCCTAGGAGTTCCTATTGTGGCTCAGCAGGTTAAGAACCTGACCTAGTATCCATGAGGATGTGGGTTCGCTCCCTGGCCTCTCTCAGTGGGTTAAGGATCTGGCATTACCACAAGCTGTGGTGTAGTTTGCAGATTCTGCTCCAATCTGGCATTGCTGTGGCTGTGATGTAAGTTGGCAGCTGCAGCTTCGATTTGACTCCCTAGCCTGGCAACTTCCATATGCCACAGGTGTGGTTGTAAAAAGAAAAAAAAAGTTAAATAAACTATGCAGACCCTAGATATGGTCATTGCTAGTGTATATTTGCAATGGAAACCCAAAATTCTCCCTTTTCCATTTGTAAAGAAACTAATACAAGTTACATTAAAAATCCTTCTCCTATTGACGTGGCATTTCAAATGCAAAGTAGAGAGCCTGACCCAATTAGAATATTACTTTATGTAATTCCATAAATTTAAGATCATGGTAAAGGGATATTTTTAGCATTTCTTGGGGGGGAAAAAAAGAAATAATTTAAATTAAGCCAAAAAGCCTTAGCTGTGAAATGGAAAACATAGGTATGGTGGTTTTTCCAGGTTAGCTTGCTAAAGCTAAAACTACGTTCCCCAGAATTCTTATACCAGAGTTGAAGTTGGTCAAAATTGGAATTTTCATGAGATTTGGAAGATGGAAATGAAGCAGCAGTCATCTTAACCTCATGAAGCTTAGACATGGGTGACAGACAGATGCAGTGGCCAGCAGGCTCCCGATTATTGTCGCTCTCCTCCAAAGTCCAGCTCATCCACCCAGCTGCTCACCCAACCGTTTAACAGAGAGTCAACAGGTGGATGGGTGTGGATTTAGACAGGCACCAGTCCCCCGCAGGTCCCCTCGTCTCACATCAGCAGCCAGGCAGGCCTGGCTTTCAGAACAACTGGCTGGTGTCGTGTCTTCTCTGATCCTCGGACTCACCCTTTACACCTTCGCTTCAGGGCTCCCGCAATGATATCCGGTCCCCTTCCTGGAATCAATCCCTTCCCCATAGCTCAGAGAGGTCAGCTTCCTGGTTGAACCCTGCTGTTACAATTGTTTAGAAGGATCATTTCAGTTCCATTCACCTTTGTTGAGCATCTGTCTGGGCCAGCTGTCTTCACATATTCTAATCGCATTCTATCCTCGAGACATCTGCATGAGGTTGGGATCCTAACTCCCTCTTACACACAGGAAAACCAGAGCTGAAAGGGATTAACTGGCTCGTCTAAGAGAACCCAGCTTGAAACCCAAAGCTGAAAGGGGTTCACTGGCTTGTCTAAGAGAATCAGCTTGGAAAGAAAAAAGAATGAGAGTATCCGTTGTGGCGCAGTGGTTAACGAATCTGACTAGGAACCATGAGGTTGCAGGTTCAATCCCTGGCCTTGCTCAGTGGGTTAAGGATCTGATGTTGCCGTGAGCTGTGGAATAGTTTGCAGATTCGGCTCGATCCCGCATTGCTGTGGCTCTGGTATAGGCCGGAGGCTACAGCTCTGATTAGACCCCTAGCCTGGGAACCTCTATATGCCACGGGAGCAGCCCTAGAAATGGTAAAAAGACAAAAAAAAAAAAGAAGAAGAAGAAGAAGAACGGAGCAAAGAATTTCTCCTTGGCTGCCAGCCTCTGCCCCACACACCTCACAAAGACCAGCCCAACCACCAAAGAAGATGACATGCTTCTGCTTTCTCAAGACCAGGGGATGACATCATGGCTAAGGAGATTAAAGTAATTTAATAATTAACAAAATGGGGACCAGGGCTAAATTAAAAGCGGGGGTGGGGGGAGTTAAGCATGCTGGTGATGCTCCCAAATTCTCACAACCTCCTGAGGGAACCATCACATTCTCCCTTTTCAGATTAGGAAACAGAGAAAGTCTTAACATGCAAAGCAACTAAATCAAGCCAAAACAAGTCTTCAAACACTCTAGTTCATCAGTGGCAGAATATTCAATCAAAATTCTGAGGTGGTCACATGACTTTCCCATACAAATAAAAGAGAACGGGAGCAGGGAAGACAAGAGAGTGACATAAAGAGAGAAGGGGAGGGAGGGGGAGGGGGGGAGGGAAGGGGGAGGGGAGAGGGAGAGGGGGAAGGGAGGGGCGCAGGAGGGAGGGGGAGGGAGGGGGGGAGGGAGGGAAGCAGGGAGGGAGATGGAGAGGAGGGGGGAGAGGGAGGGGAGAGGGAGAAGGAGGGAGGAGCAAGAGGAGAAGGAGAAAGAAAGGGAGAGAGGAAGGGAGGGAGAGAGGGAGAAAGGGAGGGGAAAAAAGGAAGAAAGGAAGAATCAGAAGAAAATGAGAAGGAAAAAAGCAGCACTGGTAAGGAAAGGAGAGATTGGTCAATGATCTCCATTTATTCCAACAACATTCCTCGTTCACCTGCTCTGAGTCTGGAACTGCGCAGACTCTGGGTGTCTGATATGAAAAAGTCACCTCCCTGTCCATGGAACTTATATTCCAGTAAGCAAACCAGACATTAATCTGCAAATTGAACAACAGCTACATGGTCTGCAATTTACTTTAAATTGCTTATACTGTGTGATATCTAGATGGGCATTTCAATTTATATCCTGGGGTGGTTGTTTAATATCTGCACAACTTTAATCAGAAATATTCACTCCGGGGGTAGCATTTGAAAAACTCTAATCAAAATCCACCCTCTGGGAATAGTTAAGATAAAGTGACAGTTAGTTACCTTAATATTTGATAAAAAAAAATTTGTTGCTTGATATTATGGGTATTGGAGATACATTTTCTTGGCGAAATAAATGATCTTCTAGTTTTAAGAAATAACTAAAAATATTGTCTACCACCCTCACATTAAAGAAAAAAATCTAGGAATCTAGCAAACCTAGTAGCCTTGTATTTTTTGAAATGAGGCCTGAGGCCTTGGTATTTCTTCTGGTTCCATATCTTACCATTTAGACAGTATTTGATACTGATTAGAAATTTAGCTGAATCCTACAGCTAGAATATTTTCACATTTGTCTCAAATGAACCCTTTAATTAACTCTTTAATTAAGAGCATGTCTGGGAGCATGAAAAGACTGTTAGGGTTTCATTCAACTTACAGAACAGACTGTGTGATGAGTTTTGTGCCTGCCTGATGATATTTGTTGTGCAGAATCCATTTTGTGATTTGCCTTCACTGTAATAACCCTGCTGGTTGTGAGTTCTGGAAAAGATGTAATAATTATAAATGACCGAGTGAGCTTAGGTCATTTTACAGCAATTAATTTCAAATGTTACAAATGCCCTAAGGAAAAAATACAGAGTAGCATGGAAGCATATGGTATCTATTCCTGATCTAACCTAATAAGTCAGAACTAGGGGTTACATGGGAGTGGGGAAAAATTAACCTATTGTGGGTAAAAGACCAAAGATGAAAGAAGGTTGGAACATTTAAGGCTGAAGAAGGGCACCTGTGATGAGTGAGCTGTGTCACAAAGAGGTGATATTAGTTGAGACAGGAAAGAGCCCAACTTCACATGCCTTGTAGATAAAGATGTCACTAGATAGAATTAGAACAGGCAGAATGAATGAATGAATGAATGAGACATTCCAAAGCAGAGACCAGAAGAAAGAATACTAGGTCCAAACACACAAATCTTTTGTCTGACAACAATCAAAAACCAAACCAAAAAGAAGGTGCTACTTAAAGAAGCTCAATGTTGGGCCACTTGGGTAAGCCTTCAGCCTTAGCAAGGAAGTTGAGCTGTTTTTTTGTTTGTTTGTTGTGGTTGTTGTTTGCCTTTTTTAGGGCTACACCTGAGGCATATAGAAGTTCCCAGGGCTCAAATTGGAGCTACAGCTGCTGGCCACAGCCACAGCCACAACAACGCAGGATCTGAGCACCTATACCACAGCTCGCAGCAATGCTTGATCCTCAACCCAGTGAGGGAGGCCAGGGACCGAACCAGCATCCTCATGAATCCTAGTGGGGTTCGCTAACCACTGAGCCACAAAAGGAACTCCCAAGATGAGTCGTTTTCATCAAAGCCCCTGCCCTAGTGTTACCCACAAACTGGCTTTGTCTCTTGATGGGTGTCAAGCCAATAAATACAACTGCAACCAAGCCAAAGATGGAGAGAAGGACAGATTTATTACTTACAACAAGTAAGGAGAACACCAGGGATAGTTCCCAAAGTGGTGTCTCCCTGAACAACAAAATTGGGCACCTTTCAAGCTAAGGGTACATACATATTCACAAAGGGGGTTTGAGCAGAGGGATTTCAGTATAGAATTGGGGCAAAGATCGACAGAATCCAAGTTTAAGTTGATTGAAGTCAGGAGGGTCAACATTATGTTGCTGTTAGTATAAATAGCCCTTGAGGAGGAACTAGAACTCTGCTCTATCCCTGCAGTTTTGACTGCCTTTTCTCTGCTTGCATTCCTCTGTTCCCTAAGATCATTGATTACTGAGACCTGTTCAAGGGCAAGCATTGCCGTTTGGCTTAGATCACAAAATCCCTTAGACCAAAATGGCTTCTCTTATGTCAAGAAAGCCATGCCTGCTGCTTTTTCTCCAAGGATCCCCCAACCTATCTACCTACCCTAGGTGAGTTCTTGTGGCATTTTATCTTTGTTCTTGGACATTGTTTATCTCATAGGGACTGAGAGAGATCTCAGAGGCAGAGAGGAGTAGGATTCTTTCTGGCAAAGTGTTCGGTGATGGTGTTTTCCAACCAGGGTCTGATTAGCCCCCAAGTCCTCAGTGAACAACAAACCTCATTCATTTGCATAATTGTTTCCTTTGCTGTTTCTTTTATAAAAGATAATGAACCATTATGCATATAATTAAAGCAAGCTTAACAAATGAGGGCCAGGCTGACAAGAATCACAGGAGAAGGTCAAGAGAAATTAGCATCAAAGCCTGTCTGCCAAGCCTAAGGCCAATCTAATCTGCATGGTTTCCTGGGAGCAGAACGACTCCCTTGGGGCCTCTACTTTTGGATTTTCACTGAGGTCAGGCTTCCTGGAGAAAACCTGATTTGATTTGACCCAGCCCTTCTCCTTCTGCTTCTCCTTCCATCCTCCTCAAGGAGACAGATCTGGCTTGCTTGTTAGTAGAGCCCTTTGCAACAAATCATTCATCTATTTCCCCCCTTTTCCTGAATCTGATATTTTCCCAATGAACTTTTCTAAAAAACAAAGAGAAGGAGTTCCCATCGCGGCGCAATGGAAACAAATCCAACTAGGAAACATGAGGTTGCAGGTTCGATTCCTGGCCTTGCTCAGTGGGTTCAGGATCCCGCATTGCCGTGAGCTGTGGTGTAGGTTGCAGATGCGGCTCAGATCTGGCGTTGCTGTGGCTGTGGTGTAGGCTGGCAGTTGTAGCTCTGATTCGACTCCTAGCCTGGGAACCTCCATATGTCTCGGGTACAGCCCTAAAAAGACAAAATAAATAAATAAATAAGAAATTTTATTAGAAATAAGCAACGTTCTTCAATCCTAAGAAGTTCAGTGATAAGCTTCACGGAGACCAATATTTCCTTCTTTAAAAGAGCAGTAGTCTCAGATGACAGAGGGGCTAGAGCCAGGCAGAGACTGGTGAGTTCCTTTTCTCCCAGGTACATGTGGGTTTCCTGGCCGCCTGAGCTCTACGCAATTTCCTTCTTCTGGTTCTGGTGGTTTGTCCCACCTTACCAGAGGTTAGTCAGTTTCCAGTCCCCTGGGCTGAATGTTTCAGTTCCTAGAAGGTACCTCAGGCATCTCTTGATGTGCCAGATTCCCAGATGATTGAAAGGTCATTGATGAGTGATGCAGTGAACATTCCAAGTCTCCCTGGCCTGGATTCTGGGTCTCTTGGGGCTTTATTATTTACTGTGTGGTCTTAGGAGCAGCTGCCCCACTTGGGAACCTTTTAGAAATGCAAAATCTCAAGCCCCACTCAAAACCTTCGCAGACTTACTAAGTCAGGATGGACCTTTTAACAAGATGGCCAGGTAATCATTTCCCCATTTCAGTTTGAGAAGCAGCAGTCTGGGGCATTCAGTGGGATGCATTCACTTCAATTTCTTTTAAGGGTTTTTGACCGCCTCCTATTGACCCTGTTGGTGATAGAGGAATTCCAGTTCTAGGGCTATGGGGCTGGTCAACTCCCACACCAGCCCCTGGACACATGTGATCACAGTTGGTTAGTCACCTGTGCTGATAGCCCAGAGATGAGGAAGATACCACCTGCCTCAAGGGGCACACAGGGGTTGTACAAAGTGAGAGTGAACAACCAGGGGCTGTGGGAGGGAGGCTTCGAGTTATCAAGGAAGTGAGGCATCTCCTATTTCCCATGGAAAGATGCAAATGGATCATTTGAATAATGCTGTGGCCTGGGACTGAAACCTGATGCTTGGGAATGAATGGGCACTGTACCTGGGCTAGGTACTAACAAGAGGGTTGTTTGTCCTGGGGACTTTACCTGAGAGGCAGAGTAGAAGGGCAACTTGTGCTTATGAAATTCAAGGGCCCCCCTTGCCCTCTTCATTTCACCAGCTGTCAAAGTAGCTCATAATATCTGGACCCTAATTTTGTACTACATGGGAAAGTCATCTTATAAAAGTACTTACTAATTCCACCATATCAAACTATATACGTGTAAAGCGCCAAGCATAGTGCCTGGACTATGGGAAATGCTTGATAAATAATATGTATCACCCCACATCTCTTTTCTGCCAATGGTCTGATCTTTATAATAACCATAGCCTAAAAGGATCCAGATTCTACCAACACTGTTTGAATACCTACCACATGCCAGGTACCATTAATTGTGCTCACATATATGGTCTTATAATATTCAGTCCAACACTATGAGTGGATTGTTCTAATCCCTGTTGTATGGACCGGGAACATTGAATGAAGAGAACTTTACCCAGTCAAAATGGACTGTGTTGATCAGGTCTCATTGTGGCATTTATCACTGCAATCTGTGGTCTGTTATAATAATACAATGAGATTCTAGAAGAGCAATAGAATCTTCATAAATATTCAGCTGCCAGTCACGAATTGTGAGAAAATGGCAGTAGAAAAAAAATTGGATTTATTTGGCTAACTCAATGCTAGGAACAGCAGGAAAGATAGGCAGGTATAAAATGGTTTGGACTTGATTTGCTAGTCTGATAAAGATAAAATCTGACAGGAACTAGAAGGCTACTTGAGAAACAGATAATTGAAAGAGGCAGTCTAGGAGATGTAATAACTATAAATTTTTCTAGGTTATCTAAGTTCTACCTGATTAATTTAAATCATTAGAAGCCATGCACTTGGACTGTATCTTTTTTTTTTTTTAACTTTATAGGGTCAAACCTGTGACATATGGAGGTTCCCAGGTTAGGGGTCAAATCAGAACTGCAGCTGCCGGCCTACACCGCAGCCATAGCAATGCCACATCCCAGCTGAATCTTAGACGTAAGCAGAGTGTAAGAGAATACTCAGCACATCCAATTAGGAAGCAAACGTGTCATTCCAAATATTGAGGGGAAGGGGCACTGATGGTCTTCTTAGTTTGTTGATGTTTCCTGATGACCACAGGGCATTGGCCTTGGCTAGGACTAAATCTTTGCCTGTTATACTGATAGGAAGTGTCCTGTTTAGAGTCAATGCTTAAATGGTGCCAATACTTAAAGAATAAGGCCACATAGCCTACATTTCCTAGATTTGTTCATATTATTATTAATCTTCACATTAGCTTAGAGCATATGAACCACATCCAGATGACTTCAACCTTTGATTGGATTTTGATGATCAAATATTTACATTTGACAATGTAAATAATAATAAATTATCAGAGAAGTTAAGAAAACAATCCCATTTACAACTGCATCACAAAGAGTAAAATACTTAGGAATAAATTTACTCAAGGAAGTGAAAAAGATCTGCACACTGAAAACTGTAAGACATTGGTGAAAGAAATTGAAGAAAACACAGATAAATGGAAAGATATTTCACACTCATGGATTGAAAGAACTAATATTATTGAAATGTCCATACTACACAAAGCAATCTACAGGTTCAATGCAATCTCTATCAAAATTCCAATGGTGTTTTTCATAAAAACAGAACAAACAATCCTAAAATCCATATGGAACCACAAGAAAAAAAAACAATAGTCGAAACAAACTTGAGAAAGAGCAAAGCCAGAGACATCACACTTTCTGATTTCAAACTGTATTAAAAATCTATAATAATCAAAACAGTATGGTATTGGAATAAAGACAGACACATAGAGCAGTGGAACAGTACAGAGAGCCCAGAAATAAACTCAGGGATATATAGTCAATTAATTTATGACAAAGGAGCCTAGAATATACAATGAGAAAAGGATGGTATTTTCAATAAATGATGTTGGGAAAACTGGATAGCCATATGCAGAAGAATGAAACTGGGCCACTATATTACACCACACACAAAAATAAACTCAAAGTGGACTAAGGACTTTGACCTGAAACCATAAAACTCCTAGAAGAAAACATAGGGAGTCAGCTCCTTGACACTGATATTTTCAATGATTTTTTTTAAATAACAAAGGCAAAAATAAACAAGAGAGACTACATTGAACAAAAAAGTTTCTGTAAAGGAAAAGAAAAAATATCAACAAAATAAAAAGGCAACCTATGGAATGGGAGAAAATATTTGCAAATCATATATACGATAAGGGGTTAAAATCCAAAATACATAAAGAACACTTACAACTCAATAGCAAAAAAAATGAATAACCTGATTTTAAAATGGGCAAAGGAACTGAATAGACGTTTTTCCAAAGACATGCAAATGATCATCAGGTACATGACAGAGGACCCAACATTGCTAATCATCACGGAAATGTAAACCAAAACCTCAGTGAGATGTTACCCCCCATTAGATGGACTATCTTCCAAATGGCAACAGATAACAAGTCCTATTATCACAGGAGCTAATTCCTTAAAATAACTCTCTCTCTCACCCCTTCTTCATCTCTGTCCCTCTCCATATCTATATCTATAGATAGATAGATAGATAGATAGATAGATAGATAGATAGATAGATACACTGCCCACCTCACAGAATATGCAAAGGAATTCTCAAAGGGGAAGAGAGATCAATGGAATGGAAAAAGGTAGGATGGAACCCCAACTTGGAAAAGGAGAGAGAAGGGCGAAAACTCCCCTTCCCTGCCTTCCTGCCTGAAGAAAACCATCAACCAGGGGAGCAAAAACACTTTATCTTTAAATGGAATTCTGAGTTCCTTGCAACTCAATATCTTAATTCTGAACTGAAGCTACATTCCTTGCAACTCAATATCTTAATTTCTGAGCTGAAGCTGAGGTTGTGATTGTACAGTTATTTTTTATGGTTGGTGTGTAAAAGTGATCCAGGGCAAGGAAACACATCTTTCACTGAACATGTTTTAAACAGACTGTGGGAAATACAAAATAAATATGCTTTTTAAATATACCCCAAGAGTTCTGCTCCTCAAAGTACCAGTTACACCAGTATTTTTTCTATGATTAAAAAACAGCCAATATTAAAATTTTAACATCAAGTTAATAAATATTTCCATATCTCTTATAAATCCTAACTACATTCATTGCCTGTTGTACTATCTAATAATGCTTTTTTTTTTTTTTGTCTTTTTGCTATTTTCTTGGGCCGCTCTCAGGGCATATGGAGGTTCCCAGGCTAGGGGTCGAATAGGAGCTGTAGCCACCAGCCTATGCCAGAGCCACAGCAACGCGGGATCCAAGCCGCGTCTTCAACCTACACCACAGCTCACGGCAACACCGGATCGTTAACCCACTGAGCAAGGGCAGGGATCGAACCTGCAACCTCATGGTTCCTAGTCGGATTCGTTAACCACTGTACCATGACGGGAACTCCCCTAATAATGTATTTTATGTGAGGACTTACATGATGAATTCTTCAGCGATCCCTCTAAAAATAGTATTTTTTAAGAAAATGTATACATATTTAAATTTACAATAGAAATTACATTACCTTGTTCCAACCAAATTTATTGCCAACCTACCACATGCTAGACATGTGCTAATGATAACACAGTAGAGACTGCTTCTGCCCCCCTGAGGCCACTGGCTGGTAGGGTAGACAGTTATTACATACTTACATATGAAATTACAAATTTTGATATGCATTACCAAGAAAGTACGGTGCAAGAATATAACAGAGGATGGCAATTTAGATCAGTAAGTTTAGGAGCTGTCCCTCTGAGCAAGTGACATTGAAGCCTAGCCCTGGAGGAGGAGGGGAGTTCATTGGCTCTGCGGAGAACAGGAGAAGCACATCCTGGCAGAGAGAACAGCCCCGCCAGAGGTGGGAACGCCCTGGGTATGTCATGGACAACGCGGCTGGAGTGTAAAGGGGAAAAGAGAGGATGCTGGTGGAGGAGCCCAGGAAACAGGCAGATTACTCAGGGCTTTGGAGGACAGATGAAGATTTTGGATTTTGTCATAAGTTCAGTTGGGAACCATGAAATATTCTGAAGAAGGGAAAAGACATAGTTTAATTTATGGGGTTTTGGGATGTTTTTGTTTTTTAGGTTTTGGTTTTGTTTTTTTGGTTTTTTTGGCTGCTCCGGAGTTCCCAGGCCAGCGATCAGATCCCAGCTGCAGTTGCAAACTACGTGGCAGCTTTGGCAATTCTGGATCCTTTAATCCACTGCATGGGGCTGGGTATTGAACCCATGTCCAGGTGCTGTAGAGACACGACTAATCCCGTTGTGCCACATCAGGAACTCCTGATGTATATGTTGTTTAAATGCTCACTTTGGCTACCATGTAAGAAATGGATCAAGGTGTGTGAGAATGAAAAAGGGAAGCCCGCTTAGATGGCTACCAAGCTATTACAATGGTCCAGGGAGGTCATGGTGGTTGGTGGAATATGGAAGACTGGTGGGTTTGGGCTTTTTTTCGCCAGGCTGAGGGACGGGTTGGATGTGGAGAGTGGACTGAGGCTACGAGACGTTGGTATAAAGCTTCCCACTTTCCCTTCGCTGCCCTCCACCCTGATCTACCTCTCAACCCATGCCCCCCACCAACCTGCCATCCAGGTAGCACCTGAGTTCAACGAAGATGACATGAGGCAAGAGGCCAGCCACTGGAGTCTGGACAGCCACACGAAGAGAGTGGAAAACTAAGGAGAAAAGCACAGACCGTGGCCCTAAAACCACTAACAGGGGACACAGCCATTTGGCTTGTGACTGATTGGCAAGCCGCAATTACAGGACCTAATGACAGCCCTCATCCATGTATATCCTTTTTGACAACGGCATTAACAACAAGAATTCATCATCCAAATATTAACATAATATTAAATTTTAAATAATATTTAAAAATTTAAATAGTAATGATTCCAATTTATTACCGAAACATGAGACGAGAATGAGAACATTTATCTTAGAAACAACGTGGTCTCCTGCTGTAACTATTTCTAAAGTTATGCCACCCATTTTATCACCACTGTCTGGACCAACCTCAGATGATGCCCTCGTGCCAAAAATTGCACAGATCCATAAATCAGATGGACAACTACAACAGAATGTCTTGGTAATGGGCGCTGAGGTGCACCAGAGGAACTGGTATTATTGCTGGAATAAACTTTAAATTACTGTTTTAAACAAGAGAATAAAGGAAAAGAGTGACTCCTGGGTTTCTGGCACGAGCAACCAGGTAGATGGAGTCAGCATTTATTAAGACAGCACCGACCACAGGGGGTGGATGAACGAAGATAAACGAGTTTCAAACATGAAGCATTTAAGATGCCTGCGCGATGCGTGGGTGGGCGATCCAGTTGGCAGTTGTATACATGGATCTGAAGTTTAGAAGAAGAATACAAGCGAGAGATAGAAAATGACTCCAAACTGTTGGATTATAAATCATATGCAAAACTTTAGTAGAGGATAAGCTTTCCCAACAAAATAAGTGTACAGTGAACTGAAAAGAAAGTCCAAGACTGAATCTTAAGAACGTCTACCTTTAGAGGTGGAGTCAAGAGTGAGAGTAAGCAAAAGACAGGGGTGGGGGGTCGGGGGTGGGTGGCTTGAGAGGGAGAGGAGGAGCAGGACTGGGAGCTGTGAAATCCAAGAAGAAAACAATTTGCCCTCTATTTGCTCTTAGGAAACGGATCTGGTTCTCCATAGTGAGCGCATATTCTGGGTACTAGTGCTTTCCCACTCTCTGCTGTCCTAGAAATCTTCATACGTTACCAACTCTGCCAGTTGGATTGCAGGCAACACAGTTATGTTGGACGTTTGCTCAGGAAAACAAAGGAAGACAAGACCCCGGGGGCTACCAGTTGTTTTAAGAGAAAGTTCAGAGCTGGAAAACTTGCCTTCAAACCACTTCCACACCCAGACCTCACATTTAATTTTGTAACTTTCTTGATTAAGGAGTCGGTGCAGGAAAGGGCTTAAAAGAAAGATGCTGGAAAGCAAAGCGTAAAAGACAAAGAAAAAAGAGAATTATTTTAGAGAGCCATTTCTCTGACTCTCAGCATTAAACTCTTTAGCCAGGCTCTCAAAGCTTTACATGCTGAGATGGCTATTTTGGAAAAGAATGATCTCAGTTTGGCATATAGCCTAAGGTCAATCAAATAATTTAAAAGGCCTCTTCTTGCCTCAGGGAAATTTACAAAGAAAAGGGAAGCATATCAGTTCAGGATTCTCCTTGCTTTAAAAAGAGATCTGGATGATTTAAAGCATTTCAAGGCATTTAAAAGGCATTAAAATCTTTTCAAAGACAAGCAAAATTTTGGTGACTTGAATGTTTAAGTGACAATCATTGCAGTTAGTGTGTTGGTGATAGGTCAAATAGAGAGTTGGGTTATTCTGTGAAATATGTATAATTAATATGTTGGAGATGTATATGTACAATAGCTACATACATTTCATAGAATGCATTAAGATAGTATCTTCAGGAGTTCCCATCATGGCGCAGTGGAAACGAATCCAACTAGGAACCATGAGGTTGCAGGTTCGATCCCTGGCCTTGCTCATTGGGTTAAGGATCCGGCGTTGCCGTGAGCTGTTTTGTATGTAGGTCACAGTTGCGTCTCGGATCTGGCATTGCTGACTCTGGCATAGGCCGGTGGCAACAGCTTTGTTTAGACCCCTAGCCTGGGAACCTCCATGTGCCTCAGGAGCAGCCCTCAAAAGACAAAAGACAAAAAAAAAAGATAATATCTTCAGTTATTTTAGATGTTTTGTCACTATATTTTTTACTGCAAAGATTAGATCTATGGTGTATTTAGTTCTAAATTTTAAATCAGCAATGCAACTCCAAATTATAATACTATTGTTGCTTTTTTAAAAAAAAATGGCTAGAAACACAAACTTCAGAATTAGATCTGTACTTGAGACTAGCTCCTACAACTTACCTGGTTATATGACCTTGAGCCAGTTATGCAGCTTCTCTAAGCCCTGAATTCTATGTCTATAAAATGGGTACATTCTTTCCAGAGCTGTTTTGAGGATTATGAGATAAAGGATATGACGTTCTTGGCTACTTAACCTGTGTTCCTAATCCCTGCGCTTTACTGTCTTCCTAGGAGACCCTCATAAAATGATCCTCCACGCAGAAGTTATGTGTTCCCTTGGAGATCTCACATTGGACTGAGCAAGGAAGTAGGGCTCACGATATCGCCATCAAATACCGTTCTGATATTCACAATTGGAGGGTATGTTGGAAACTAATTACTTGGAAAGTAAATCCTTCAGATTTCTGACTGGGAGCCTGAGCTACCATATGATGCCAATAGTCACTCTGAAGGTCCAAAGACAATGCCCGGACCTACCCCAGGTAAGCACATTTAGACACAATATTACTGGCAAAAAATTCCACCTGGTTCTTTTCTCCTTTTCTTTTTGTCAGTGACCTGTCTTTGAAAGGTGATACAGGTGGTCCTGAGCACCATTAAAGAGTGGATATGGGAGTTCCCATTGTGACTCAGCAGGTTAAGAACCTGACATAGTGTCTATGAAGATGTGGATTCAACCCCTGGCCTCGCTCAGTGGGTTAAGGATCTAGTGTTGCCACAAGCTGTGGTGTGGGTCGCAGACATGGCTCAGATCTGGCATGGCTGTGGCTGTGGCGTAGGCCAGCAGCGGCAGCTCTGATTCAACCCCTAACCTGGGAACCTCCATGTGCCAAGGGTGAGGCCATAAAAAGAATTACAAGAATTTGGTGAAAGTATATGGCCATATACACAAAATAGGAAAAAGGAAAGAACAGGTAATTTAAAGTCCCAGAAGTTTTACCAATAAAAGCTCAACATTTTATTATTTACTTTTAAAGATGAGTACATGAAGACTAAGAAAGATTAAGCAAGCCCTCTGAGACCTTTACTTTGTAAACAATAGAGCTGCCATTTGCATCAAGTCTTTCCCATCTTGAGACAATGAAGGAGACGGAATTAACATTCCTTGATTCTTCACCATCCCTGTATCCACACCCTTTGCCTATAACTTCATCCTTCCTCCCATTATGTAGATGAAATGTATCTTTCCATCACTTCACTTTGGGTTTAGCCATAGGACGATCCATTGTGCCCAACAGGATGACGGGAAAGTAATGATGTGCCAAGGTCCTCCGAGGCCTTCATGCTTTCTCCTTACCTTGTTGGACCTCGGCCATCACTATGAAAACTTCATGTCCAACTATTTCCCAAGAGGAGGAGAGACACATGGAACAGAGCTACTCCATCCAACACTCGCCTCCCAGCAAATGCAAAACTAATCTATGGGTATAAAAGCTAGAGTACTAAATGACTCTCATTGTCAGCCACTTAGTTTGGGGTAGTTTGTTATGCAGAAATAGCTCACTGATGCACATGCAATCAATAGATCAAGCTTGACATTATTCATGTGATTTTCATTAAAAAGACCTGCTTTTGCACCCATGAGGATGGTAACACCGAAGATCAGCCTTCTTTGAGAAAGTTATTAAAGGTGTTGCTGAGAAGTCAAAAGGGCTCATTGGGATAGTTGACATCTTCCATTGGAGGAGAAGAAAAATCGATTCCTGATTTTCCCAGCCTGAATTTTTGCCGTAGTTTCCCCAGCTCCAGTCTTGGCTTTCTGTTGCCCACCGTGGCCTCCTCCATCTGTGTATCCCAAGTCTGGTCAGCCCAGCCATGAATGGCTTTACTGAATGCCCCATCTTTTTTTATTTCCTTTTACTCTGAGCCACTGATGACTTTCAATTGCCATTTTCTAAAGCAGACTAGGTCTTCATTATTTATGGGAGCTTGTTATCTATGAAGCAGTCTCTTGAACATAGATGTCACCTCCAAAGTAGTAAATAATAATTGTGGTGGCTTTCCATCAGTAGCAATCTGAGGTAGAGGCAGAGCTATTTATTCAAAGTCAAGGCTGTGTCATTAATCAATGAGTCCCCAAATGACTGTCTTCTATGCTCACACTTCTCTACCATCCCTTGTATGGTTTATTTTTCCAGGTTTTCAGTAAAACTGCAGTGAACATTTAGGATAATGATCTCTGGGGAGAGAAAAAGCACTGGTAGGTTAGAAATGCCATCACGAGATGGCAGATAATTAGTCATCAGGTGTATGACTATTTTTATTTCTTAATTTAACTTGCTATGCGATGTTCCCATTTGTGTCTATAGAGAAATGCATTCATTTGTTTTGCTATTCCTAATACACTGGAACTTCCTTAAAGATAAGGACTCTCATCTTTCCTTCTCTGTGGTCCCAGTGCCCATCAGTGCCATGAGCATAATAGATGCTCAATAAACATTTGGTAAATGAATGTGGGTTCATTGATTAATGTTCAGTAGGAACAATTCTCCTCAGTTGTGTTCACCAGTGAAATAACCTGCAGAAGCCCGCAGCACAATGCCTGACTCATGGAGCTGCCTTGTTTGTTGGTTAGTTTGTTTTCCTTCTGGGCCACCCCACAGCACATGGAGTTCTAAGGCCATGGATCAGATCCGAGCTGGAGTTGTAACCTACAGCAACACCAGATCCTTTAACCCACTGTGTCGGGTCAGGGATTGAACCTGCATCCTGATGCAGTAGAGACGCCACCAATCCTGTTGTACCACAGCAGGAACTCCCTACCATGTTTATTTAATATGTTTTCACCCTCAGGGCGCTACCACACTCTGAGAAAGTTGCTAAGAGTTGCTTTAAAATTATTAACCCTCAAGCAAAAGTAACAGAAAACATCTCTCCCCATGTACCCCTATTAGATGCTTATTTTGCAGCCCTCCAATGAAGCAGAAGCTCCTCCTTTTACCATCTTTTCCTCTCCCTCCTTTGCCCCACACCCAACCCCAAGCTCACACAAACTCAAGAGCTATTTGGATAATATGTACATTATGCAACTTTCTCACTCAGTAATTCAGTTCCATGGATGATCCTCAGAAAAGAGATGAAGGAAACGAATGTGAGTTCTCTCTGGTTCTTTGTTACCTAGGTCTGGGGTCCTGAGTCCACCCTAAGCCCTGATCAGCTACCCTTTGCTGGGATAGCTTGGTCACCTGTTGTCTCTCTTTAAGGCTTCCATTTCTCATTTTGTGCCAGAGCCATCCTTCTAAGACACACTTCTTCCCTGCTGGAGAACCAAAATAGTTTCCATGGACAAAAGCAGTAGTTGTTATCTTTTCATGGAGGACCCTTCCTGCGCCACCAAAATATCCACACACACAAAGCTACTAAACCTCACATACAATTTTAGATGTTCCTTGGATCCCAGGACTTTGTAGCCCAAGGAGAATTTTCTACTATGCCACTTAGCATCTAAGATCCCCTGAAATTTTCCCTACCTGTGGTTCCCAGCTCTCTCATCTGCCCAGATTCTCATAACAAAATTCCAAATAGATTTGTCACCCTGAGTGCTTTTCCCATTTCCACTCCCATGCCTGAAAAAAACTGAAGTCAAAAGCCCTGGTCCAATTAGCTAAAGGACTTTATTAAGTCATTTATACTTTCTGAAGCTTGGTTTCCGTTTTCTAAACGGATGGAGCTGGTTTAGATCAATGTTTCCCAAAGTATGATATGTGAGCCACTGATTTTAGGTGAGACACAGTCCATGATTTTTTATTTTTAGAATTGTGGGTTTGCAGAGAACAGATTGATGGCTGCCAAGGGCAGGGGGGTGGCTGAAATGAGGAAATGGTGGTTGAAATGGTAAAAGACACAAACTTGCAGTTACAAAGTAAATAGGTCATGGGGTAGAATGTAGAGCATAGTGACTATAGTTATCAAGACTGTATTGTGGAGTTCCCATCATAGCTTAGTGGTTAATGAATCTCACTAGGAACCATGAGGTTGCGGGTTCAATCCCTGGCCTCGCTCAATTAAAGATCCGATGTTGTCGTGAGCTGTGGTATAGGTAGCAGATGTGGCTCAGATCCTGCATTTCTGTGGCTGTGGTGTAGGCCAGTGGCTTCAGCTCTGATTAGACCCTAGCTTGGGAACCTCCATATGTCACAGGTACGGCCCTAGAAAAAGACAAAAAAAAAAAAAAGATTGTATTGTATACTTGAAAGTTGCTAAAAGAGTAGACCTTAAAAATTCTCATCAAAGGGGGGGAAATTATAACTGTATAGTGAGGGATGTTAACCAGACATAATGTCTGATCATTTTATAATACATACACATAAGAGATTATTACACTGTATGCTTGAAGCTAATATAATATTATATGTCAGTTGTATCTCAAAACTTTCAAAAATAATTCTTAAAAAGAATTGTGTGTTTATTTTAATGTGATTGGGAGAATACATATATTTATAAATTCTATGTTTTTTAGTTTGTCATGTAAGATTAATGGGGGCACATCTAAACTATGATTTACAGCTATTCTTACATAGGACAAAGATGAGTGTTTAAAAATAAGTCAATCTGCAACCTATTTAAATATATATATTCAATTTACAATAGATGATATAAAGAGACTGCAAAACTTAGCAAGAGCCTATGCATTTCTGAAGCCTGAGGAGCACTGGACGCTTGATCTACAAGGCTCCTCCCAAGAGAATTCCTTAGACTCTCTCTTCAAGGAGAATGTGGCTCCCAGAGCTAAACAGAAGCTACTCTATTCAAAACAATAAGGAAGACAATCAAAGAGCTATCTCTTTATTCTCAATAAGAGGAAAAGATGAATTAAAAAAAAAAAAAACTCAGTTCCTATTGTGGCGCAGCAGAAATGAATCTGACTAGGAAACGTGAAGTTGGGAGTTCAATCCCTGGCCTTGCTCAGCGGGTTAAGGATCCAGTGTTGCCCTAAGCTGTGGTGTAGGTCACAGAGGTGGCTCAGATCCGGTGTTGCTGTGGCTGTATCATAGGCTGGCAGCAGCAGCTCTGATTGGACCCCTAGCCTGGGAGCCTCCATATGCTGCATGTGCAGCCCTAAAAAAAAAAAAAAGTGAAAAACAAAAACAAACAAACACATTTTCCATTTTCATATGGAGACAACGAGAGAGAATTTCATAGGAGCTGCCCAAACCCCACCAGGAATGTATTTCCGGGAACAAAACTTAGATCTTGCTCCCTTGGGACTGGCATTGACAGTTCTGTTGGGACCAACTGATGGCAGAGTTATGGCTCAAAACACAAATGAGCACAATTTTTTTTCTTAATGACTAACACATACACATTCAAATCCAGATAGAAACTGCAGCTGCTCCCCCCAACTACTCTAGGTTTGATGAACAGATGGCAGCCTTCCTCTGGGAATGGAAAGATTTAGGGCTGTCTCATAGATAGAAATTGCATAAAGTTGGAACACCAGGAGGAGTGGGTGTTGTAACTACAAATACATTGAAGAATCCTGACAGAAATGGTCTGGGTCCTGTGTGCTGCACGCCATCCAGGGCTATTTAAAATATTTGTATTTAAAATATTGATGATTCATCTGAAAGAGAATGGATGTGCGTACGGAGTCACTTTGTTGTGCCGCAGAAATTATCACAACCTTGCAAATCAACTATACTTCAATAAAACTTAAAAAAATATTGATGATTCAGAGGCCAAGGATCATTCAACCAGTAGATGAGATAGAGAAAGATATAGAGATAGAGAAAAAGAGGAAGATATGGAGATAGAGAGAGAGAAATAGAGAAAGATAGAGACAGAGATAGATAGAAAGGTGATGACTATTGCACCCAAAGAGTTAAAAATGTCTTCTGGATTGAATTTTTCTCCATAATTTAAAATTAACCATCCTAACATTCTCATCTTTACATAAAACTAGGTCCTAGGAATTCGAAACTGTTTACTTCCTTGAGCATTGTTTTGCTACATGTTTTCACAGCAGGTAAAAATCAAACCTAAGGGGTAAAGGGGAAGTTGTTATTTAATGTATATAGAGTTTGGGTTTTGCCAGACGAAAAGTTCTGGAGAGTTGTTTTACAATAATGTGAACAAACTTAACACCACTGAACTGTACACTTAAAGATTGTTAAGATGGTTAAAAAAAAAAAAAATCAAACCCAAATTGGGAAGTGTTGGATGTTCAACCTGAAGAGCCTCCAAAAGTCTTGGATTGAAATTAACTCGGAAAAAGCAAAGGAGAAAAGGAAATGAAGAAAGCATGACATTCACATTCAAAGATGTGTCTAGCTAATGCCCTTTGAAGATAAGCCCATTAAGAGAACGTGATAGAAAGTGTCAGGAGAAACAAAAGGACTCCTGACCAGGGATGTTAAAACACTGCATCACAAGAAAGTCATTTTTTATGAGAGGATGGCTCTGATGGTAAAATATGGACCAGACCACAGGAGGCTTAGCGGAGGGAGGATGACTGAGATGTTGAGACGTACATGAGGTCTTTAACCACTTTAACAGATCATAGCACACAGAGGTTCCTTGGGGTCCTAAGGTCATACCTATGGCATATGGAAATTTCTGGGCTAGGAGTGGAATCAAATTGGAGATGTTGCTGTGGTCTACAGCAACACCGGATCTGAGCTGCATCTGTGACCTATGCCACAGCTTGCAGCAAGCAACTCTGGATCATTAAACTACTGAGCAAGACAATAGATTGAACCTACATCCTCTCGGACACTATGTTGGGTTCTTAACCTGATGAGCCACAACGGGAGCTCCAGGGGTCCCTTCTAGTCCTTGCTGTCTCCTTGCTCCTCAATGTTCATCATTTTCAGTTCTCACGTCTAGGAAAAAAAAAAAAAAAGGTACAATTTTTAACCTGTTTAACTGAGAGTCTGGAGGCTTAGATTCTGGCCTCTGATTAATACACTGTTGCCCTTGAAAATCCTTTTTCTCCATCTCCTTATCTCTAAGGCAAAAGCTGGACACCGTGGAGTCTGGGATCTCTTTCTGCAACAATAGGTCCTGACTTGCAAGAAGAAGAATATTAACAAAGGTTGTTGTGATACTTGGTTCTCTTCCTCATTTCCTCTTCCTGAAAAACATGCTACCTGACGCTTCATGGATAAGAGTTCTTGAAATTACACCTGGGGTGAGGAGAGTGAACCTATTCAGTATTACCTGGGTTTTAGACATTCAGGAAAAAATGAAGCTTAGGAAATAAGATTATCTTAGATATTACAGATAATAGGATGAAGAGGGGGGTCACAGGAAAAAATAAATAGATATGTTTTTATAAAAAACTCTTAAAACTCAACAACAGGAAAACAATCCAATAAAAAAAAAGGGGGGTCATGGAAGTTATCTTGTGGTGAAGCAGGTTAAGGATCTGGCATTGTTACTCCAGTGGCTTGGGTCAGTGCTGTTGTGTGGGTTCGATCCCTAGCCCTGGAAAGTCCACATGCCACAGGTGTGGCCAAAAAAGAAAGAAAAAAAATGGGTCAAAGATCTTAATAGACACCTCAGCAAAGAAGATTGCAAATAAGTATATGAAAAAATGCTCCACACCATACGTCATCAAGGAAATGCAAATAAAAATAATAATGAGATAACACAACACATCTACTGGAATGGCCAAAATCTGGAACACAGACAACACCAAATACTGGCAAGGATGTGCCAACAGAAGTTTTATGCATTGCTGGTGGAAATGCAAAATGGTACAGACACTTAGAGGACAACTGGCAGTTTCTTACAAATAAATATGCTGTTACTACACAATCCAGCCATAACACTCCTTGGTATTTACCTGAAGGAGTTGAAAATGTATGTTCATGCAAAAACCTGCATGCGGATATTATAGCAGCTTTATCCATAATTGCCAAAACTTGGAAGCCACCAAGATGTCCTTCAGTAGGCGAGTGGATAAATAAGCCACAGCACATCCAGACAATGAAATATTATTCAGCGCTAAAAAGAAATGACTATTAAGCCATGGAAAGACACGGAGGAAGCTTAAATGCACATTACTAAGTGAAATAAGCCAATCCGAAAAGGGTACATACAGTATGATTCCAACTCTATGACCTTCTGGAAAAGGCAAAACTATGGAGACAGTAAAAAGGTCAGTGATTGCCATGGGTTGGGAGTGAGGAGAAAAACAGGTAAAACATAGAGAATTTTTAGAGCTAAAAAAAAAGAAAAAGAAAGAAACTTATGGTTACCAAAGGGGAAAAGGGGGAGGGATAAGGTAGGAGGTTAGGATTAATAAATACACACTACCGTATATAAAATAGATAAAGAACAAGGACCTACTGTATAGCACAGGGTAATCTACTCAATACCATATAATACCCTATATGGGAGGAGAATCTGAAAGGGGATTTTTGCTCTAATTGTTTTTGTTTCTGCCCCCATGAAACACCTATGATTCTAAAGAGAAATCACTGATCCTCTGTTTCCCCGCCCCTGACCTTCACTTTCAGTACATGGGGTTTTTTAATTGATATCTTTTCCTCGTGAACCTGGGAAAGTCTCCCATGTATGAATCAGGTATAAATCATGCTTTTTACTGCCACTGTATTCTTCGTTGCTTTGTTAACTTCCAGTGTCTCACCATTATACCTTTGGTTTAGGCATTTCTGGAAGCACTTTTATTTTGAAACCATTGTAGAGAAAAGACGAGAGTGATCTGTTGTCTGAAATTCCAGGAATTACACTATCCATCTGTATTAAAAACAAAACAAAACCCTCAAAAAAAGTAGAAGACAAAGATCCAGTAAATCAATGTTTCTTATATGTGAAATGAATTACTGAGTCATCATGAACAAACTATTACCATCTCCTACATGAGACCATTTCGTATCTTTTTTCAATTATCTAAAATTTGCTTCACCAACTTTAATATTTGCAAAAACAGTAATGTTTAAATTTCGGACTGATAAATACAAGCTCTCTAACAAAATAATTTGACAAGGGTATCCATTTTCTTTGCTTTGAATGACAGGAAAACGTAACAGAGGACTTTGTCACTGATGACGAAGAAGAGAGACTAATAAAATTTCAGGAATAGAGAACTTCACCTCTAGCTAATTCATCCGCTAACAAAAGTTCTTTCATAGTTTATTAATTCATAAACTCAGTGTTCTTATAAAACAGGGCAGAGAATTTGCCACACAATGTCTAAATAAACATGATATTTTTAGGTTCAAAAGATGTGCTTTCTAGTAGTATTCCTTAAGGCAGAATCTCTTTTTAGAGGAAGACATGTATTTCTTTTTTTTTAACTGTATTGGAGTATTTGTTGACTTATAATGTTGTCTTAGTTTCAGGTGTACAGCAAAGGGAATTGGTTGTATGTATAATATATCCATTCCTTTTCAGATTCTTTTTCCATATAGGTCACTACGAGCATTGAGTAGATTTTCCTGTGCTATACGGCAGTTCCTTGTCACTCACCCATTCCATATGTGTATATATCAATCCTAACCTCTCAATTTATCCCTTCCCCCAACATTTCCCTTCTGGTAACCGTAGTTTGGTTTTGAAATCTTTGAGTCTGTCTCTTTTGTGAATAAGTTCTTTTGTGTCATTTTTCATTGGATTCCACATACTAATGATTTCATATGATATTAGTCCTTCTCTGTCTGACTTAACTTCACTTGGTATGATTATCTCCAGGTCCATCCATGTTGCTACAAATGGCATTATTTCATGCATTTTAATGGCTGAGTAATATTCCATTGTATATGTACCATGTCTTCTTTATCCATCCCCCTGTTGATGGACATCAAGTGTGTTCCCATGTCTTGGCTATTGTAAATAGTACTGCAATGAACACTGGGGCTCATGTACATTTTTGAATTATGGTTTTCTCCAGATATATGCCCAGAAAGGGGATTGCTGGATATACAATAGTTCTATATTTTATTTTTTAAGAAACTTCTATACTGTCCTCCATAGTGGCTGCACCAATTTACATTTCCATCAACCGTGTAGGAGGGTTCCCTTTTCTCCACAACCTTTCCAGCATTTATTGTTTGTAGACTTTTTGATGATGGCCATTCTGGCTGCTTGTAAGGTGGTATCCCATTGTATTTTTTATTTGAATTTCTCTGATAATTAGTGTTATTGATCACCTCTTCCTAAACTTTTTGGACATCTGTCTGTCTTAAGAAGACAAGTATTTCTGATTTCATATTTTCCCTTTGTAAAAAGGGGCTTATACTATTTTCCCACACATGCATTTTCTTCCTATCAGTCTTTTTTCTCCTTGTGATTTTCTATTTCTATTTCATAGAGGTTTTTTCATTTTGTTTTGTTTTGTTTGTGTTTTTGCCATTTCTAGGGCCGCTCCCTCGGCATATGGAGGTTCCCAGGCTAGGGGTCAAATCGGAGCTGTAGCCACCGGCCTACGCCAGAGCCACAGCAATGTGGGATTCAAGCCACATCTGCAACCTACGCCACAGCTCACGGCAATGCCGGATCCTTAACCCACTGAGCAAGGCCAGAGATCAAACCCACAACCTCATGGTTCCTAGTCAGATTCGTTAACCACTGCGCCACAACAGGAACTCCATCTATTTCATAGAGTTTGAGTCTTCTCAAATGATACTGAAAATTCCCAATCTTTTTTTTTTTGGCCTTACTTACTGTGGGATTTGGCAGTTTACTGTGGGATCTAGTTCCCACACCAGGGATTGAACATTGGCTGCAGTCAAGTACCAAGCCCTAACCACTAGACCACCAGGGAACTCCTAAGAACGCCCAATTTCTTTAAAACTTCTTCTGGTTCCTTATCCATAAATATCTTTATATATCATTAGGCATATATCATCTCCATTCTTGAAACTATATACCTTCCCTGAGAACTTAGAATATTCCCATTCCCTCCCCTTTCCATATATTTCACATTTGTTGCTCTTGTGTTTTCCATTTCTGTGCTCATGATCAAATGAGGAAAGAATCCTCAGTTTGCCAGAATACCTGTCCTCCTGAGTGCTGGCTCCTAGATCGCAACCCATTAAGCAAAGTCCTCTTGTTCAGTTCTGTGTTGAACAGGCTTTCATCTTACGCAGCTGTATTATATGGAACTAAAACGACCCTCTAACCCCAGTGCTTGATTCCTCGATATGCTGAATTACTGGATTATGTTGAAAATGACAATACCCAGGGTACAATGCTGCCTGGCCTCTTCTCCTTATGCTCCAGTCTTCTAAAGGGACCCGATCTCTCAGGATTCAGTGCTCTGTCTCAGTCCCTTCATGCATCCTGCTTTGTTCTTTTTTAAAAGTTTCAGGTTCTGAATGGATCCAGAAGAAGAAGTGTGAGCTTGTAGAAACAAAACACATTGGCTCTTTCAAAAGCAAAACCCATGATATAGAGGAATGAATGGCCAGTTATCTTTTTGAAAAAAATAGGAGATTTTCTCTGGAGACCAGATGGTGAAGGGGTAAAATATCTTCTCTTCTTTCAGATAAGTGAGATGATACTGTTTCACAAGAGATAGCGTTGACAGGCCACTTTCGCTTTTCTGAACGGTTCCACTGACATTTATTTATTTATCTATCTAGATCTATTCAATCAAAGTTTAACTGGGTATGATTGTTATATTATCCCTTGAGTCTAGTCAACATACAAGCCTAGAGTGTATGGATGGGTGGGAAGGAAGGAAGGAAGGAAAGAAAGAAAAAAGTGAGAATTTAATATCCTTGGGGTTAAACCTCAACCTCAGTGGGAACTGGAACCAAAGACTAAAGGCCCCAGATTCTTCATCTCTATGTGGGGCAATTCTCACCTGTAACCCTCCTCAAAGAGTCCCAGGGAGGATTGAGGTCTGGATGCCCACAGGTCATTAACACACATTTTATTAATTTTCCCTTACTCCCTCCCCTTGTGCTCGCTGCCTCTCAGATAAACTACTTGCACCCGAGTCCTTATCTCAGTGTTGCTTTTGGGTGAAATCAAACCAAGACACAGAAGCTATAAAAATATTATATATTAATCTTTGTTTGGGATAAGAATTTCAACCTGCCATTTCAGCCGGAAACAATAATCAGAGGTTAATCTGTCTTCCGATGGCAAAGCCATCTCATACAATACGCTCTCTTATCGTTGTTTATTTCCTGTTCCTGATTTCCCTTTCATGCTTGGTTGGCCTCTGCTCCTCGAGCATGAGTTCATTAGAATCGTTCACCTGCTTGTGACCTCCTCAGATTCTCTCATTTCTCCCTCAGCCTGTCTACAGAAAGGCAGTTCTTCCCAGGAGGACTTTGGAGGCCACCAGCAGGGGGAAGAAGCCAAGGGGAGATGCTCCTCTGGAAGTCTGGGCTGTTTACTTTTACTCAATCCATCCACCAGGACGTAACAATGAGCTTTAATTGGTAGTTTAATCTAACCCCAAAATCTCCATGAGGATCTTTGGAAGAACTACACACAAGTGACAAAAAAAACCTTAGGTAAATGTACGCATAGCTGAGGGATATCTACAGATGTGGTGCAAGCCTTCGCAGAGATTTTCACACTTGGATATTTTTAGGGCCACTCCAACATCTCTAGTTGCTGCTTTTCTGTTGCAGTCATATAGATTCCCGACTCTGCAAAGAAGAGAAATGAGGCTATTGCTTACGTTTTTGTTTTACATTGGCAGAACTTATATTAGGAAAAAGTAAAGGAGTCGTGGAGGTTCCACACACATCTAGAGAAAGCTTCTTTGGTCTGTCAACACTGCCTGGGGCCCAAAGCTAGTTATCGGTGCTATTTGGTCTGTAATGAAGCAGATGGCCCATAAGAAGATGTTTCCTCTGTTTCATTTGCTTGCAACAAAAGCACTAAAGCTCGGGCTTTAGACTGGGGTTCCCACAACTAAGCTAGCTAATCCACTCGCCTTTGAGACTAAGGTTCAGATGCGGGTCACCCCAAAATCAAACAAGTGCTTCCCAGAATGTCCATGAGGTGGTTGACTTCAGGGGCATTCAACCTCAGAGGGGGCTGCCCAGTGCCAAGGAAAATTGTATGAAAATTTATCCTATGCTTACAAGCTTCAGTGAACATGAGGGTGGAACGTAGTCACCTCCTTCTGGAGGTTAATTACGCCAAGTCACCTGGGGAGTCTGTGGGTAAACAGCGCCGGAGTGAAATGGACTTGCTTTCCCGCAGCACCGTGATCATGCTACGACCAAATGGCCCAAGCATGTCTTCCAGGCTGGCTTGAATTTCCTTGCCCTTCACCTCCAGGTTCATTGCCAAAGGATACAACAGTCTGAGACCCAAGAGTTCCCCCCCACAGAGCCCTAGACACAGGTATGTGGTGGCATCATTAAAATAAAAGGGTTAGGAGTAAATTTCTCCTAAACTTTCCTCAGAAATGAGGCTGGGATAAGATATGGTTAGATGTTCCACTGGGGGTCAGCAGGCTTGGAACCCAGTAAATGATGACAACTAATGCTTACCTGAACCAGATACTGCTCTGTGTGGTCTACATTCTGTGGCATATTGGTTTTTCCAAAGATGCCTCCCACTGCTACCGCACCCTCTATAGTCTTCTTACAGAGTGATGTTGACACTCTTCCTATTGAGTGGTAGGACCTGTGACCTTTCCCCTTGAACCAGAATGAAGCTCCACAGCTCTTCGTTCAATAGCCTATGGAGGAAGTAATGCCATATGACTTCTGAGGCCAAATCAATAAAAATGACACACCTTCCATATAGGTCTATTAGAAGGTTTGCTCTTGGCACCTAGTCCATGATGCAAGGAAGCTCAAGCCACCTGGAGAGTCCAGATGGAAGTGGTCCAGCCAAAAGCCTCAGCTGGGGTCAAGATGACTCCAGCCCCAGCCACCTTGACTGCCACTGCAAAACAGACCCTCAATGGAAATAGTGTGTCTGAACCCAATCAACTACAAGAACCACGAGGAACAAACTAAAATGATTGTTGTTTTAACACACTAAGATTGGAGTTATTATACAATAATAGATACTTGGAATGTACTTATACATTTATTTAATCTTGATAAAAACCCATGAACTAGGTATTACAATTTCTACTTTACAGATGAGGGGAAACTAAGGCTTTGAGTAGTTGGGTCATGTGTACAAGACAAGTGGTAATGCCTGGTTTCAAACCCAAGAAGTCTGGTTTATTAGAGTTTATGCTCTTAATCTCTAGGCTGCTTCTTTTATGCCCCTCTTCCCTATGAACAGACACTGAGAATAAGGAAAAGTGAAAAATCAGTGCTGGACAGAGGTGAGAGAGGGACTGTTTTTTCAAGAAGAGAATCTATCAATTCAAAATCCCTTTAGCCATGAGCTTCCATCCCTATCTTGAGACACTGCAAATATAAACCTCTTTGGGAAACTAGCACCAGTCTCTTTCTACACCTGCAATGCCAGGAGCTGGTGCTGGAGGCAGCCCCAGAAAAGCTGTTCATTTCACTCCGTTCTCACTGTGTCACTTTCTTTACCTGGAGCATTCACCTACCCTACCTAACCCTAGAACCCACCTCTGGAGAATGCTGATTTCTCTGGGATACTTGACCAAACCAGCAAGCTTTGCTGTTAAATCTGAAGTCGAGGCCGGAATTGTGTGAATTCAGCTGCAGTTCCACATCACTCCCCGAGAGGGCGCAGAATTGATCCACTTGGATTTACCTGGGGTGAGGATAGGGTGATTTGAATCTGACCCCCAGAGGGGAGTCGGATAAAACCTTCACACTTATCCAATGTGGAACATGCCAGGCAATTTGCAATCATCTCACCTGAGAGGTCACCTGACTGCCCCCACGGGCCAGCAGCCCAGATGTTCTGATGACTTCTTACGTTGTGACTTTGAACTCCAGGAAAACTAAAGTTAACGTTGATGAGAACAGGCTTCTGAGAGTGAGGGACACAGGAGAGAGGAACAAGTTACAGAAAAATCACGACTAAGTGTTTATGGGCACAATCCACAGACAACCCGCACCAAAGAGCCGGCCAGCTGAAAGCCAAGCAGGAGGGGGTACCGCAGCCTGGCTTTCTGAAGGATGATCAATTCTTTCTGACCTCAGAAGTTACAGAAATGACTCTCCAAACTGTTCATTTTTTAATACCAGTCTGGTTACCCCTTCAGCTTCACAACGGATTTCACAGCACTGGCAGGGAGCTCTGTCGGCATTAAAAAGACATTAAATTACTGAGTCTCAGAAGGGCACTTTCAAATTAAAACAGCTGATGTGAAAATAAAAATCCAGATGCATCAGGACCTCCTTTTCAGCGCCTTCTAGTCCTTTCTAGTGCCGAGATCTACCCATCTTAGCCCTAGGAGTCCCTGGAGCCCAAGCACAAGGCCCTCCCCAGGGCTCCCAGGCTCCTGAAATCCTCATCTTTCCACTGTCAGGCTTTCGAGGTTCACACCACATGCACAGCCATTTTACTTTAAGAAACATTTCTTTAAAATTGTCTCTCATATTTTGTAACTATAGTATATCCACCTTCCTTGTTTTATGTTTCCAAAATCTTTGATTTCTTTTTATGTAACAATTTTTCAAATAACTGCTCCCCCAATTCCATACTTTGATTCCAGTATTCTCTAGGCCACCCCTTCCTCACTCCACTACTGTCTGTTCAAGCCATCTTCAGCTGGTTAGAACACATAAAAACACCAAGGGAAGAAGGGCTGGAGAGTGGCTTTGTGACCTCCCATCTCCTAGTTGACAGTTCTGAAATTCCAGAAGTTTTTCTGACCACTGAGTGTACCTCCAAATGTCCACGGGACAAATGCCATGCAGCTCACTGTGAGCTGAACTAAAATCCACTTCAAGAATGAAAACACACTCCTCACCTACAGGGCATTTTGCTTTCCTAATAATGAGTCTGTCCTTAGAGTTTTGTGCAAGAGCCAAATCTCAACCATTTCAGGTCACTGAAACCCACAGCCCATCTTGAGAGTGGACAGGTGTTAAATCATGTCTTCTGGCCATGCTCCACTCTCAATACTGGTGATTGGCACCTGCAAATCCCCTCTGTGACATGGGGATGAGCTCTGTGGTTGTTTTGCCCTATTGAATAGCTGAGCAGCCCCTGAGGAGGCTGCTTCAGAGGACATGGTCTCTTCTCATGACACCCCTCGGGAAGTGTCCTCTGAAGTTTGGAGGCCCTCCCCGAAGTCCTTCCCAGGCTCGCCACAGAGCAAGGACCTCGGGGCGCCACCAAAACACACTTTATCCCCCAGGGCTCCCTGCTGTCTTCGCAATTACTGCCAAGTCTCTCCACACATAAAAGGGGGACTGTCAAAATCAAACTATTTTTCTTTAAAAATTTGTTTCTTAACCTTGAAAGCAGAAATGGCAGAGATTCCTCAAGATGAGATGAGAAATCATTTCTGAAAAGAGCACCAACGTGGTACACCCCGTGACTCAACAATAAAACAAACCGATACACACAACATTCTAGACGAATTCCCCAGAGCATCATGTTGAGAGAAAGAAAAAAAAAAAAAGTCCATCTCGAAAGATTTCATGCTATATGTTTTGACATGACAAAATTCTAGAAATGGAGAAGACATGAGAGTGGGTGCCAGCAGTTAAAGAGTGGGTTGGGTGCAAAGAAAGTGGTGCAGCTGTAGAAGAGCAGCCTGGGGGATCCTCGTGGTGATAGAACTATTCCAACTTTCACTGCATCAAGGTCCATATTCTGGTTGAGACATTGCACTGCAATTTTGAGAGGTGTTACCACAGGGAGTGGAGGTGGGTGGGGAAAGCTTGGTAAAGGATACAAGGGATCTCTTATTATTTCTTACAACTGCATGTGAATAGACAACCATCTCAACATAAAAGTTTAAGAGGGAAAAAAAAGAAATCATTGGATTGAGACCGACAGAGCCAGGCTCTAGCTCGAGGTCTGCCAAGAACAAGCACAAGCCAAATCATTCAACCTCTTTCATTCTGTTTCCCCGTCTGTGAAATGGGGTTGGACAAGGTCATGTCTAAAGGCCCCATGAGTCAACAGCCAAGTGAGTCCAGAGCTCCTTCTGGTCCTCTGTAGCCTTTGAAACAGCAGGGACCACCTGAAGAATCAGGCTACCGCAGCAAAGTGGGGAATTTACATACATAGTCTCTCTCAACACCAGTTTAAAAAACACAAAACTTTTCTATGACACGTAACATGCTATAAGACCAAGAAAAATTTGAAAGCCAGAAAACTTGAAGCAAATAGCATGTTCATCATTATAATCATGACCGGTTAAAGAAAGAACTAGTCTACAGAATACTACGAAGAAGCAATAGACTTTGTTTACTATAAATCAAGAAAGCTAACCAGTATTTCTACTATTTTCTTTACGTAGTACACCCATGTTACCCCCTCATTTCCTGATCTCTTTTCATTGTTAAACTCTTCTTGTTCTTAGTGTTCTTTCTGGGGAAGCACAACACACAAAACAGGAAGTTCTTTAACATAACTTACAAGTTTAGGAGTTCCCCCCGTGGCACAGTGGATTAAGGATCCAGCATTGCTGCAGCTGGGGCATAGGTAGCAGCTGTGGCTCAGATTCGATCTCTGACCCAGGAACTTCTATATGCCACTGGCACAGCCAAAAAAGAAGAAGGAGAAATAAATTTAAAAAAAACTATATATATATATATATACATACACACACACACATATATATACATAACTTACAATTTCAGAAGGGAAAACCCCAAACAACTGAAGAAGAAATAAAAATTTTAGTCAGATTGCTGTTTGATTTTCATGTCACCAAATCACCAGCATGCTTTTAATTATCTATATGCTTTTCCATTCAGAAGCATCACACACTAGTTTTGTAATATCATTGCTATGGGCCTGTTCAACTTTTTGCCACATGGAATACTTCCTTCAGTTGCTCTGCATCAATCAAAAAGTTGGTCAGCAAACATTTAAAAAGTTCCCTTTACTAGTAAGGCACATTATTTTCACTGCATTTATTGTCTGAGCATGAAGGAATAGTCTTAAATATTTCAAGAATTGATGTTATCTGTTCCTATAAGATTTACCCCAAAAAACATTCCAATGCTTTTTCATCATGAGAAATTTTGCAGAAATAATGATAGGCCACAATTTTTTTTTCTAGCCTAGCCTTGAACTGTCCTACTTAACATAATTTCAACCACAAAGAATAATAGGAGAATTATAAGCACAGCATTTTAATGAAATGCATTATTTTCCACGAGATATTTCTAGCTTCCTGATGCCACTTTAAGATAGAAAAGTAACTTTTAAAAAAAAGCATGCAACTCACTTAATTGTGTTTGCTTGTGAAATTACAGTGACTTTGCAAAGTTCGTTAGACCATAGGTGAGGGCTCTTTGCAGTGGTTCAGTCTGAAACACTCAAAAAACTTTATGTGGCTGTGGGGCTTAGGCAGATGTTAAGGATCACATAGCTGTCTTCCTTTTTACGAACTGTAACAGATACTTCTTATTAAATCTCTTTTTTAAGTTGATTAAGTCTCAAGACTATAAGGGATTGTAAAGGACCTTTAAAAAAGAAAGCTCTGACCACTCATCCAATGCTTAATATTTATTTGTCTTCCATTTAAATAGGGAAAGAGACATAATTTAGTTCTCAAATCAGAATCACCTAACTTGGTTCTAGTATTTCAGATCCTGACCAACTCTGTTATGCACCATTTTCAGGGATTTTTTGGTAAACATCAACAGTTAGTCATAGGTCAAAGCCATGGGTTCCTCTCCTCAATCTCCCTGAAAAGCAAGTCTCAGGCTGAATGTTGGCACACAGCAGCATTTCTCAGCCAACATGCGACAATCACACCACCAGTCTGGCAAAACCCAAAGGAATTCCAACTTTCAATTCCTCTAAGAGCTCCAACAGAACATTCCATGGACAGTTCACTGGAGGCAAAGGAAGTAGGATTCAGCCAACTATCTAATCAGAGTCAGGAAACAAAGACGTCTCCTAATGAGTAGTTGAAACAGGCCATTGAGGAATCAAACTCCGGGCACCATTTCTGAGGATGCAGGCTGCTGGCCCTGCAAGATTTTTATGCTGCGTGTATGCAAGGACAGAGATGGTCTCTATGCTATTGCCAGAAAACCCACATATAGTGAAAATAATTCCATTAAGAAATACCCAGTTCTGATATTCATTAGTCAAATAGGAGAACTTTTGGTGTTCCTCGGAGGTAATATAATTGAATCCCTATGTTTTGTGGGCTTTTGAGTAAATGCTAGCTAACCACCTTGGAGTATTTATTTCTGATTAAGGTAACTAACCCCAACAAGGGGATTAAAACTAAATCAGATACACACATGCATATCACACAGCCTATGCTGAAGTATTTCAAAGAAACATATCCAAGACCTGCTGACTCAGACTATCTGGGCCTGAAAATCTTCATTTTTATACAAGATCCACATACGGTGCAGATGTGCACTAGAATTTTACGAACGACTGTCACAGATGTTCTGTGGGCTCTAGAGGACACGTGCCTGTGTTAGAATCCTGGCTCTGGAGTTCCCATCATGGCTCAGTGGTAACAAACCGGACTAGTATCCATGAGGATGTGGGTTCAATCCCTGGCCTTGCTCAGTGGGTTAAAGCTCAAGCTCGGATCCTTGGTTGCTGTGGCTGTGGTATAGGCTGGCAGCTGTAGCTCTGACTCAATCCCTAGCCTGGGAAACTTCCATATGCCCCGGGTGTGGCCCTAAAAGGACAAAAAAAAATTTTTTAAGTAAAATAAAATAAAAACAGAATCCTGGCTCTTCCACTTTATAGGCTGTGAACTGAATCACTGTGATTCGGTTTCATCATCCATAAAATGATCACAATGATACTTTCCCGACAGGATAGTTTAAGAGTTAATTTAGGTTTTAAAAGTAAAGTTCTTAGCACTATGCTTTGCATATATTATGACTTGAATATATATGAAATATCCTGAGTTTTCTCTTCTCCAGGGAACACAAATCCTGGATAGTGCCCTGCATTTTTTATAAATTCCCCTTTCAATTAGAGTACTACCACTGAATAAACTCTCCCACTTGTAATCTGAGCAGGGAAGTGTAGGACAGAGTTATTATCATCTTTCCTCTAGAAAGAATTCAACAAACACTAAAATTATAGCAGATATTTTTTTGGAGAGAATATCACATGATTGATTTGATCTTGCTCTTAATTAAAATACAGAAGTATCCTTTGGACATGCTGTTGCAAAGTCAAGTTTATTTGTTCTATACTTTTAGGGGAGAATCAGTAGCAAGCCTACATATCCTGTTAAATTTCATCTTGTTAGATAAAACAAGTCAAGATGGGTTTGAATTCTTATTCAGTCATGCAACTTATTTGCTGTCCTCCAACTTCATGTCATCTCTAAATGTGATTAGTATACCCTTAAATTTTTCAAGTCTTTGCTTTTACAAAATGTTGAACACACCAACCAAGTTGGAGTCATCACCTTTAGTGAGAGGTTGTCATACCAATAACTGGTCTCTTCCATTGTTGTTCTATTCAATGAGTGGTTTCCCATTTTTTCTACAAGAATATCATGAGCAAGCATGTGTCAAATTCCTTGATACAGACTATGTCCATCATAGTAACTTACTCTGCCTAACAATTTTTACAAAGAAAAATAAAGTTGGTATGACATGGTTTATTTTTATTGAAATGATTTGGGGATCTAGGAATCTTTACTTTTTGCTTCTAAATAAGAGGTAGGTTTTAACTCATATCAATAACAATTAATTGGCAGTGGCTGCCTAAAGCATAATTTGGACAATGATTCTAGATTTGGTCCAAGCACAGCAGTCAAGAATGCCATGATCTGATTATTTAGCAATATCTTCCATGGATACGCAAGGTAAGGAAATAGTAGCACAGTTGTGACATATTTAACACTTGGCCTGGATTTTGAAAATCTAGCCCTTAATTTATTAGACTCTAGAATCATATTCAGCCTGCCATATCATAGAGTCCATCTTTTTCCTGCTATGGACAGAATGATATATACCAATTTCTCAGTGTGCCAATGTCTTTTATTTTTTCAAATTTCTTCAAGACTGGTGAAATGTCTCAGTAATATGATTAGGGCATTTTCTTAGCAGTATCAGGTATAACTCATCTAGGTGAAGAAAGTTTATCTCACTCACAGCAAAGAAAGGTGTTCTATTACAATGTTTTCAACTATATTGGGCTTCTATTTGGCCTTACTAATTTTTCCATAGTTTTCAGTTAAATGATTGGCCTCCACGGCAGATTTTAACTTCCAAAAACAGCCAAAATACTCCCATTCCACATGGTTTCTCACGTCCCTTTGACAGTCCATGAATCTGGACACATCTTTGTTAACTTCTTCAACCTGGCGGAGTCTGATAGAAGTGACATTATGTGACTCCCAAGATAGGTTATAAAAAGAACACACACTCCAGCTTGTTCTCTCTTGAGAAATTCCCTCTTGGAATTCATCCACCATACTGTGAGGAAGCCCAGACTCTCCCGCACAGAGACACATGGAGAGGCCATGTGAAGGTATTACAGCCAACAGCCCAGGTGAGGTCTTAGACAATAGCCTTCATCAACTACAGGGATGTGAATGAAGAAGACTCCAAATGATTCCAGCCCAAAGCAGTAGAGTCACTTTCAGCCTTCAAATCTCATTAGTTGATACCCCAGACATCACGGGACAGAGAAAATTTGACCCTGTTGTGCCCTGTTTGAATTTCTGAACCCCAGACTCCATGAGTACAATAAAATGGCTGTTTTATGCCACTGTATTACGGGGTGGTTTGTTACACAGCAAGAGTAACTGGAACAATCTCCTTGATGAATTAGACTAATGCAAAATAGAAGCTCATTTTTAAATGTCACTCTTTCTTGGTTATTGTCTGCATTGGAAATACTTGATACACTTGTTAATATTCAGATTTCTAAACTCTCTCTCTCTCACACAAACACACACTGGTGCCACTATGCCAAAGCCAAAAGAATGATGGAATCACTGCCCTGGAGAAGGCCAGCTTGTATGTGTGTTGAGTGCCCTGGACATTAGGGCAACCTGAGCATGAACTGAGAAATCTCATTTCCTGACCACTCCAGAAACAACTGGCACAGTTTCAAAAGTCCTAGCTCCAACATTCAAATGTATTATTACAAAATAAGATTGCAAAAATAGATCAGTGTCAGATAAAAATGAAAAAAATACCATTTCAACTTGAAAAGGGTACTGAACCAAAGGAGAAAATTATTGTTCAAGATCCCAATCACATCACCTTTTTTACCATTCAGACCCCAACTCCTGGACCTGCCCCTGGCCACTCATTTCTTGCTTGGAAGGGAACTGTCCAGCACCACTGCTTCCTGAATGAAAGCCATGAATCCCAGTGAAAGGAAATCCTGGATCACCCTCCAACATGTGTTCTAGGACTGAACTCCTCCCTTCAGGAAAACCCAAGGACCTCAGTCATCTAAACATCATCAAGAGCACAGCCTGATGTGCATAAATTTATGGTAATGCCACAGAAGCTGATGCAGAAAGGGGCCAGTCTACTCAATGTGTTTGCCAGTTAGCACTTCCATTATCCCTGAAACAGGGCAGTTCAAAGGTTTGCCTTCTTGGGAAAGCAGAAATCATACTTTCAGTTTGTCTTCCTGCCTAGTGAATATTAAGTTCAAAGAACCTAAACAGTAAAATATATTGAAATATGCAACTTTGTTATGATGGCCACTAAGGGGTGAAGTTTGCTCTGTAAAATAAGAATGTTCTGGTGATGCTCTCCAGGAATCTTTCTGCATCACAAATTGTATAGGTATAAATTTGACTGCTTCCTTGTAAGTAGCTATTTATTGGGGGAAGGTGGAAAATTATATTTATGATTCTTTTCTTTTCCTGAAATGTAATCACTGAAAAGCAGGGACTTTGCTCATAATTACAGCTATTACTTATTGAGTATCCACTATGCACTATACTCTATTTTTTTAGCATTTCTCTTTCCTTTTTTATTGATGTATAGTTGATTTATAGTATTGTGTTGGTTTCGATGTATAGCAAAGTGATTTGGCTACACACACACATATATATACATGCATATATTTATATTCCTTTTTTTATCCCTTTCCATGAAAAATAGTTTTGGGAGAATAAGAATCTTGCCATTGAGGTCATAGTCATGCTCACAAAAGATAGGGACTGCATGAATGCTTGTTTTAGAATTAGCATATTTTAGGATCAGGTTTATAGCTTTTAATGAAGTCTATTTTTATTCCATTTTCAGGTTTATATTTTTAATAAGGAATGCAAAGGAAATAGGATGCCAGTGCAGTCATTCAGGTCACAAGATATTGGGTGAGATGCTATAGACAATTTTTTTAAATGCAACAAGATACAGGTAAAAATGCTCCATATGACCAACTCCATAAAACATTTGGAGTGTTGTATTTATCACCATATTTTTGCTTTTACTAAGCAGCTCTGAAACCCAATTTCCTAAACAATAAAGACCAGTCCAAGTTTTGCACTTTCTGGCAAAATATCTCTACTCCTTTTTGTTCGGCAGACGTGTTTGTCCTCCAGTCCATGCATGGTTGATATTTGCTCATATAAAGGACAATATATTTTGTATGTTGATGCCTGTCCTCTATAGAGGGTGTCATTCAGACTTATTCTTTTGGATTCCAAGTATGCAAGTTAGGATGATCAAATGGTAACCATGGTGACAGAAAGCAGAGTTCATATCTTGGCGGGGTCATGTCATTCTTTCCCACAGTGCAGAACTCACATTCTAGGACTAATCCAGTATCTAAAAATAAATCTCAGGACAGCTCATGTTGCCCTTTATGGGAAAATATGACTGAGTCAGTTACCAGATCCTCCTGTTGCAGAGAAAGAATCCTTCGTTAGTAAACTAAGAGATCCCAGTTTTCGAGAGACAAAATGAAAAGCAGCAAGGGAGAATGTTCTTCTCTTCATCGTCAATTTTTGAAGCTTAGAACGACCCCTAACCAGCAAGAATGCAAAACCAGAATGAGTCAAAAGACCTATGGCAAAGGCAATAGTGATATTAATGAAATAACTATATTTGACGGTATTTAGAATACATTCCCATCCACAGGAGCAAAGCAGTCCCTCAAGAATTCCTCCTACAGGCATTTTCTCACAAATGGACCCGTACTGTTTCACTATTTGGCTTTATTGCTGGCTGAGACCCAGGAATGTGCATGGCTTCCATCACGCTCTAAAGGGGCTGTTTCATGAGCTGATGGCGCCCACAGCCCTGGTCCTGTCTGCCCCTGCTCAGCGCTGTCATGTGTGGGAGACAAGCTTGACACTGAGCCACCTCGTGCCCACTTGAAAGTTAATAATGGTTTTCCTGTGCCCCTCGGGCCTCAGATTAGGCAGCGATAGAAATAGACAGAATAAAAAATTTAGCTTGCAAAAAATACTATGACTGCGTAGCCAGTCGTAAACTAGCTGGACACAGCTACAATTTTTAAATCAGCTTTCCCAGTTTATTATTTTATTTCTCAATCTTAATTACACCTGGGTTTTTTTGTTTGTTTGTTTGTTTAGTTCAGCTACTTAGAGATCCCCAGTCTCCATCACTAGCCTTCACTTTTTTTCTTTTCTTTCTTTTTTTTTTTTTTTTTTTTGGTCCTTTTGCCTTTTCTAGGGCCGCTCAGGCAGCATATGGAGGTTCCCAGGCTAGGGGTCTAATCGGGAGCTGTAGCCACCGGCCTACACCAGAGCCACAGCAACACGGGATCCGAGCCGCGTCTGCGACCTACACCACAGCTCACAGCAACGCCAGATCGTTAACCCACTGAGCAAGGCCAGGGATCGAACGCGACCTCATGGTTCCTAGTCGGATTCCTTAACAACTGAGCCACGATGGGAACTTCCAGCCCACACTCCTATTCTGACACTGAGTTGCAATGGTCTCTATTATATGATACCATATTATCAACTGTAGTGTAATGTTTTACACTAGCTCCTCAGACTTTATTCATCTTATACATGATAATGTGTGCCCTTTTATTAAGTTACCCCAATTTCCCCACCACCACCACCATCCCCACCCCAGCATCCCCATACTCTGATTCTCTGAGTTCAATGTCAAATCATCACATCATACACTTGCCTCTTACAGTTTTATTCATGAATTATACCTCAGGGAAACTAGAGGAAAAGAAATGTTTTCTCTTTCAGCTTCATTAGCCATTAAGAAAGGATGTTTCCTCTGTCTGTTTCAGTGTCTGGGCCTTCCCTTCAAGCTTAGGTCATTCATCTCTAGGTAATAATATTTACCCAGTTCCCTATGTACAGGGACCGCCACCCTGCCAAGTACAGAGTCTGTTTCTATACTTCCTGATTCTGTTGACAGAGTTTAAACGTTCAAGTAGTTCTTGCCTATGTACAGACATAACCTAAGACTGACTCACAGCAAAGGCTGACGAAACAAGTCTACTCTTTAACATGATGTTTACATATTGTAAATAAAAGGGGGTGTGTGTGTGTTTCAGGCACTTCAGAGAGAAGAGATAGACATAGAGCACATCTCTCTAGAATAAACCTTACTTGAAGGGCCAGGAGTAAACAAGACAGAGGACTGGAGACCCTTTTGTGCAATTTGGGGAGAAGAATGGTAAAAGGGGAAATAAAGCTATTACAGAGTAACTGGAAAAGGCCATGTGTGATGGCTGCAGGGCACAGCCTGGAGACGAAGAGAGCAAGCCAGGGTAAGTACATGCCCACACAGTGTGACTTCTCTTCCTGAAAATAGTCTGTGCCATGAGACGTTTTCACAGTACAGAAAGTCATTTTTTTTGGCCTGGCCAGTGAACCAAATGGGACCATCACAAGGACAAGGAATGATGAGGAACCACACAGTCTCAGAACCTCCATCTCCAGGAAAGAAGCTTGCAGGGGTAGCAACTACAGCAGAAAATCTACAAGCAGAGCCACTGCTTAACCAGCTGAGAGATTAACGGGGCTCACAAAGTCCAGATCACCCTCTATCTTTTTCTGGAGGGAATGGCAATATTTAAATTTGCTCAGTTTGAACGAAGATAGGTGGCTCTAGCTATAGGGTGAAGCTTGGAGGCCCATGCCTTCTTCTCTCTCTATCTATCTTTTTTTTTTTTTTTGGTTTTTAGGGCTGCACCTGCAGCATATAGAAATTCCCAGGCTAGGGGTTGAATCCGAGCTGCACCCACCAGCCTACACCACAGCCACAGCAACGCCATATCTGAGCCGCATCTGACCTACACCACAGCTCATGGCAATGCCAGATCCTTAACCCACTGAGCAAGGTGAGGGATTGAACCCGCATCTTTATGGATACTAGTTGGGTTCATTTCTGCTGAGCCACAGCAGGAACTCCAGGCCATGCCTTCTTCATGTGGCAGAGCACCCACTGAGGGCTGGAAGAACATGGGTGATTCTTCAAAGGACCAGATGAGTAATCAATGCAGTGTGACCTTGAGATGGCTTGTGGGTCAGCACAGCACTCTGCCCTCCACAGTCCTGTCCACAAAGACTGGGAAGCACCCTGAGAACTTCCACTGCCCGTTCTTTACCTGAAGATGAGAGTCAGCACCTTTCTTGTTGCCAGGCTCTAGTTTAAGGCAGTGAATAAAAGACTTAGAACTCTAGGAGACAGATGTTAATTAGAGAGTTTTTTCTACACAGTGCTTTTTATTCTCACCTCAAAATCATATTTGAATCAAACATCTCCAGTTCTAGTTTTTCAGCTTTGTGCTGGTGAGATTTCTGTCTTTATTTCCAAAGGCGAAACAGTGAAGACCACTGCACCAAATCAGGAATGTTGAACAAAGAGAGGTTTGCGCTCCAGGAAGCTGTCTGGACAGAACCTGGTTTCTTCTTCCCTGTGGGTTAAATGACACATATCCCTCTTTTACACCAGACAGAAATGACCATGATGAGATCCAGTTATAACTTTTCTTTTCTCATGTGGGGCTCTGAGGGGTGGGACTTCCTCACTCCTCCAACATCTAGAATTATCAAAGACTAGCAAGGGACAGGTGGGAGCAAGAGAGAAAGATTTCAGAGTTCCCGCTGTTGCACGAGAGGATCGGCAGTGCCAGGACACGGGTTTGATCCCCAGCTCTGCACAGTGGGTTAAAGGATCTGGCTTTGCCACAGGTGCAGCAGAGGTCGAAGCTGCAGCTCCGATCTGATTCCTGGCTTGGGAACTCCATATGTTGCAGAGTGGCCAAAAATGAAGGAAAAAAAAAGAGAGAGAGAGCATGCAAGAGAGAGAGGAAGATTTCACGGCTTCTCCCCCACTACTGCCCCTTATGGTTAATTACACAAATCATTGCTTAGGAACGCAGCAGCCCAGGCTTTGGGTGCTACAATATCACTTGAGAGTTTATCAAGTTCATGCATTTGTCAGAAGATAGGATTGTCACGCATGAGTCAGACACTTGGATTCCTCAACTAGAACTGCCCAGGGGCTCCTGGCATTCCAATTATGGCTATATTAATTTATGACTGCACTATTTACTTGAATGGATTATGTTTGTCCAGCAACACAACAGAGATGGTGCAGTGTTGTCCAATAGTCCATGGATTTTCCCTTGCAACACTTCCCAGCCTCCTTGGGGTTGGGTTGGGACCAAGTGCCTAGTTCTCGCTAATGGCTGCAAACAGATGTGCAGTGTCACTCTTCATCTGAGGTCCTTACAAGTGGGTGAGTTTTTCATGCTCTCTCCTCTTGCATCAGCAACCCTGCCGAGAGCTGGGATTTCCAAGCTGCTGTCGGGCGGTGCAAGGCCCTGGAGTGCCAGGCAAAGCGCGCTGAACTTTGTGGGAGCAAGAAACAAAGCTTAGCCACTGACAGCTCAGGGTTCCTTTGTTTCTGATACAGTTTACCCTAACTTGACAAATTCAAAGGGAAATATGTTTTACAAGTTTACCAATTACTGTCAAAAGCAGTGTATGTGTGTGAAAGATCCATTTAAACTTCAAATCCAAGTATTACAGGGAACAAATCTTTGTTTAGTACAGTGGCTAAAAATTCTGACTCTGAATTAAAATCCAGGTTCTGCCACTTACTAGCTGTATGACTGTGGGTAGGTTACTCAACTCCAGGAGCCTCAATTTCTACATCAACCAAGTGCAGTTAACAATATTACTCAGTTGCTAAAGCTGTTGTGAGGATTAAATGATTTAACATATGTAAAGCACAATAGACACATCATAGGCACTTACTTAATAGATAATGTTATTGTTATTATTATTTTAGACTGTTTCATCATAAAATTTTGATCATGATGGTCTTTAAAAACCTGAATTGTGGGAGTTCTCATTGTGGTACAGCAGTAACAAACCCAGCTAGTATCCATGAGGATGCAGGTTCAATCCCTGGCCTCACTCAGTGGGTCGGGGATACAGCAATGCTATGAGCTGTGGTGTAGGTCACAGGCATGGCTTAGATCCCATGTTGCTGTGGCTGTGCTGTAGACTGGTGGCTGCAGTTCCAATTCGACCCCTAGCCTGGGGAACTTCCATATGCCGCCAATGTGGCCCTGAAAAAAAAAAAATTGAATTATAGGATGAAAAGGAGACGGCAATGATGCTGTGGCCAACATGATGGTTGTCAGATTGAAAACAATAGAAGTTCTGGGCTGTGATTCTGAGAGTGGTGGCCTGTGTCTACAAACGAGTCAATGGGTTTTAAAATCAAGATCTGCCAGCATAAAACTTGCTGGGAAATCAGCTCATAGTGCAAGGCCAGCTATGCTTATCTCCACTTTCCTGCTTCATTTCAATGGCAGATGTTCTTTGAAACACTGTAACAACCATCACTCACCACAGACAGCAAATCCATTCCTTTAAACCTTTAAAAAGAGTTCCCATTGTGGCTCAGTGGGTTAATAACCCAACATTATGTCCATGAGGATGTGAGTTGGATCCCTGGCCTTGCTCCATGGGTTAAGGATCCAGTGTCGCCACAAGCAGCTCAGATCCTGCTTTGCTCTGGCTGTGGCACAGGCTGGCAGCTGCAGCTGCAGCTCTGATTGGACCCCTAGCCTGGGAACTTCAAATATGCTACAGGTGTGGCCATAAAAAGGAAGTTAAAAAAAAACTTTAAAAAAAAGACATAAGGAATATACTAGCTTTGGAGCTATAAGTAGCATCAGACAGCATTTCCCAGCTTAGTGCAGAAGCCACAGCTGTCTCTGCTCCCTCTAACCCAGGTTGTACAAAAGGGGAGGGACCAAAGGATGCTGTGGAGTCTTAAGTGAAACAAAATTCAGGATGAGTAGGATGGATTTATCACTGCTACTGACCTAGCATTGACTGACGGCGGTGTTCCCCATCAACCTCGACAGCAGATTTATAGTGAGGCTGTGACGTCACCTGGGCTACTGAAAACAAAACACCCCTCACAAGGGTCAAGTCTTAGATAAAGAACAAATCAAAACCATTGGCTATTATTTTTAAGCCATAAAAGAAAAAAATGGAAAGGCCAAGCACGTAAGAATTGCATTGCACGTGGGAGGGGAGAAGAGTAAAGATTGTTTATGGAAAAAAGCAGCATACCTTAGACAAGGAAACCATCTGGAAATTCCATTTGAGTAGCTGGAGCAGGACTCTAGAGCTGAAAAGGAGTAAAAGCAATCAGACTGCGTGTCGAAGGGATCAAGTCAATGTTTTCCTAACAGCAAAACATGAGAACAAATTAATTTTCTCCTTCCCCTTAAGAAAGATACCAGGAAACAGGATTTCTGCTCTTCTCCCCTTCCCAGCTTTTCAATACAATTAGCAAACAGCACAAGGAGAGAAACCACATGCTTTTAATGGGGGGACCAAAAGGACCTGTATGTCTAGTGGAAGAACAGCTCAGAACTATTCTGCTTATAGTGTGTTAGTCACTTTCTTTTTGTTTTCTGAAGACTGTGCATTTTAACAAAGAGGAATTTTTTTAATTTTAATTTTTTTCTTTTTTGGCCTCCCTGAGGCTGTGAAGTTCCTGGGCCAGGGGTCAGACCTGTACTGCAGTTGCAACCTCCGCTGGATCCTTAAAGCACTGTGCTGGGAGGATCGAATCTGTGTCCCACAGCTCCGGAGATACCTCCAATCCCATTGACCCGCAGCAGCAACTCCAATGAAGAGGAATTTTTTGGGTCTGTCTCTTCTTGCTCTTTCCAGAAGATCATAAAGTCATTGATGATTCTTTGATGGAAGAGTGGACAGGTCACTGATGCTAATCTCCTCATTTTACAAATAAGGTCCCTGAAGCAAAAGCAACCATAGATTTTTTTTAGAACCAGAGCTAGAACACAGCTTTCTTGACTTCTACCTAAGGCCCAGTTTTTTCCTTAGGGCATATCTGAAAGCAAACAGTTGCTTTACGTCTTGATATCTCATCATCAACTCTGATGTGACATCTCAGATTTCTGAATTCAGAAGTAAGCATCACAGTTTCTGCTGGTAAATGCAATGGTAGCAATGACCTCAAAAGACAGGGGGCATGGAAGGCATAGTTACAAGCATGTAGGTGTCGCACACTTGGTTGCCAGAATCCATTCTTCATAAGATTAATTTATTCAACAAGTATTTGTTGAGAGTCAGCTATGTGCAAAATATCCTTGCACTGGTGAGTTGAGAAAGTCTAATCTAAAATAATGAGAGACATGGGGAGTTCCCGTCATTGCTCAGTGGTTAACAAATCCGACTAGGAACCATGAGGATGCAGGTTCAATTCCTGGCTTGCTCAGTGAGTTAAGGATCCGGTGTTGCCGTGAGCTGTGGTGTAGGTCACAGACATGGCTCGGATCTGGCATTGCTGTGGCTCTGGCACAGGCCGGTGGCTACAGCTCCGACTGGCCTGGGAACCGCCACATGCCTCGGGTATGGCCCTAGAAAAGACAGAAAGACAAAATAAATAATTAAATAAATAAAAATTAAAATAAAACAAAATAATGAGAAACATGGAGTTCCCATTGTGGCACATCGGAAATGAATCTGACTAGGAACCATGAGGTTGTGGGTTTAATCCCTGGCCTTGCTTAGTGGGTTAAGGATCTGGCATGAGCGTGAGCTGTGGTGTAGGTCGCAGACGCGACTCTGATCTGGTGTTGCTGTGGCTGTGGTGTAGGCCAGCAGCTATAGCTCTGATTTGACACCTAGCCTGGTCACCTCCATATGCCGTGGGTGCGGCCCTAAAAAAGCAAAAAAATGACTAATTACCTAAATAAAATAATGAGAAACACTTCAAATTTTACTTCTAAGAGTAAAACTCTCTTGTAAAAGAAGTTGACCCTTAAAGAAGCTAAAAAATTAAAATTAAAATTAAAAAGGAGGGCTAACAGAAGGAAAGAGGAAGGAGGGGAGTGGATGGGGAAGGAAAAGGAAAAGCCACATTCAGCTGAGCCCTGCTGTGTGTACAGGGTCACATTTGAGATCTTTGATCAGTCAACACACGAAAAATGGTAGATGGCCACATGTCAGTGTAATGTACCCAAGACTAAACTAAGGCAAGACCTGAAGCTCAACGTTCACCATCAGAGAATAGGAGACCGATTAGGACCGACTGGCATGGCCTCAGCCAAGGAATAATAACAGAATCCTATGTGTTTCACCCCTTCACCCACGTTCATGTCACGAACACAAAGTAAATAAAGGCGTATTTTAAAATCGCCTTGAAGATCTAGTAGTCAGAGGACAACAAACTGAGAAGAGCTCCAGGGCAGCCTTTTATTTCCCTCAAGACCATGCACTTCTGCCTTCTAAAAGGGCAATGGAAGCATCTGTCCTCCCTGGCCCTCTTCTAGTCAAATCTCTGCTGTGACAAAAGAGACGGACTTGAAATGCAGTGGAAAAGTAACCTGCTGGATGGGTTTCTAATCCGATCTTTTAGATGCTGCCAGGAACTTGTGGAGATGTACTCTGCATAATGCAGTTCTGGAAGAGGGGGAGTGCTGGCTCCTGTCTGAGGGATGTCAGCCAGCAGGTGGCCCACAGAGCTGAGGACACCTGGAGCCCCCACCACGCCTGGGCCCCACTAATTCTGGTTGTCAACTTCTACCTGAGGCAGGAGGCGGGAAGAAACCCATAAAGAGCAAGGGAGTTAATAACAGCACTTAGATCAAAATGGTATGAATACCAAGCTGCAGAGGATGCAGTGAGGTATGAAAATAAACCTATCAAATCATATGATATTTAAAAACCTGTCTTAGAAAGTAGAACAAGAGGAAGTCCTGTACTTTCAAAATAAAATTCCCTTATAGTCAAAATCCCACTGGAATCAGTTCCTAGAAAAATCCACCATCCACCAGGGCTTTCTTCATTCCAGTGTTGACGGGATCAACAAATACATCCTCATTAACCACTAGTACCATGGTGCTATAAGGGGGTGTGTTGTGGTTGGGACAGGAATCATCCTCAAGGAAACAAAACATAAGAAGAAAATGAGACCTACTACTAATGAAGGTGTCGGGAACAAGAATCTGAGTGCAGCTAATGTACTTAGAAGATGGCCCCAGGAAGGGCTGGGATGAAGTGGACTAGCAAGATGGGGAAGGAAAGCCAGTAATTGTGTGTGACTGAGCAGATGGCCACTATGGGTAATGGGTTCAATGCTCCTGGAGACCTTCTCAGAGACTGTGTAGGACATATTTGAAGGTTATCCCCCTTCAGGGTGAGCAAATGCACGATTTGTCAATTCCTATCACCCATGTTTTGAGGCTAGCTCCTGGGGTGTTAATTTCCCAACACTCCGACCTACACTGCATGGACCAGAGATGCACCCAAGTGAGTAGACATTGTCAGGAAGAAGAATTCCGGAAGCCATCCGTGTGTAAGAAAGGTCACTTCTGGGCTAGGTTGTGGGGGGGGGGGGCAGAGCGCTGATGTCATCTCCTCCATAGTGATGCAGAAGCTCCGTGATACTGGTACTCAGGGCAGGGAGACAGTGTCATGGGCAAAAGAAATCAAGACAAGCTTTCATCTGGTTCTTAAAGGATGCAAGGATCTGAGACAGATTAGAAGTCGTGAAGCTTTTTGTCTTCACAGTTCCCTTTCTAACACTGGAATTTTTCACCAACATACTTGAAAGTCTCAAAAAGTTAACACCATTTGCTATGTAAAGCAAGTTTTACTAAATTAAAAAGCTCTTCTACAATTGTCCCCTTATTCCTCATTCACTTCTCAATGTGGTATCCCTCCCAGAGAAAATTTGTTTACTGTCCTGACTATGAAGCAAAGTTCTTGAAGGTTCTACTAAATCTGTCCTCTTTCCTTGATGTTGTCGTCCGATGTACTACTGTCAGAATCACATGTCTACTTAGTTGTAGTGAAAATTAATTTTGGGTGTTCCCATCATGGCTCAGCAGAAACGAATCTGACTAGTATCCACGGGGGCACAGGTTCGATTCCTGGCCTCGCTCAGTGGGTTAAGGATCCAGCATTGCTGTGGCTGTGCTGTAGGACAGTGGCTACAGCTCTGATTCAACCCCTAGCCTGGGAACCTCCATAGGCCATGGATGCAGTCCTAAGAAGACAAGAAAGAAAAAAAGAACATTAATTTTGCACATTGAAACTTGAATTTTGCAAATTAAAAACTCAATGCCAGAAGATACGGCACTGCTTACGTTTGAAGGGTGCCCCATCCTTAATTCTTTAAATTCGCTAGACATAGGAAATGCAGGGAGGGTTCCGGATGAGAGGAATGGCATCTCAGGGATAGCTATGGCAAGAGTGTAGGGTCCACACTGATGTGGAGTGAGAGTTAAGACTACAAGTTCACAGAGCCAGGCTCTGGAGGGTTCTGAGCATCAGGTGAGACATAAGACACTGAAGGCATTGCATAAGGAGATGAGGTGGCAGAAACTGTTTGAAGATGAAGGATAATGAAGCAGAAGTGAAACAAATTGTAAAGGGAAAAGGCTGAAGATAAGGAGCCCAATTATGAGGTCATTTACTAATTCAGGCATACATTTAAGGACTTATAAATACGTCACAATTTATAGTCAAATGCATTTTATAGAAAGGGACCCAGATGAGAGAGGAAGTGGAGGAAAGAGCAATTTTTTCTAATCTGTCCGTCCAGAAGGGGCATCTTTTTCTAATTTCAGCAAAGAAACGGCATGTGCCAGCAAGAAGCTTGTTTTCAGTTAAAACACACACCCACAAAGTCTTTGCACTAGGTAGGTGGCAGTGCAATGGCTGGAAAGGTCAATGAGGGAAACATTTAAATTGGCATTAATAGCAACTGCTCCAATGTAGGAGAGCTGCAGTTGGGATACATCCTTGACCATACCAGGGATTGTTTGGTTTTGTGGTTTTGTTTTGTTGTCTTCTTTTAACCATTCTAATGGATTTGTGATAGTATGTCATTTTTAAGGGAAAAAAAAAAAAACACACTTGTGTTTCTCCAATGACCAAATATTGTATGTATCTTCTTTGGTGTTTATTTGCCATCAGTACCTATTTAGTAGTCAAGTGTTTCTTCAAATTTTTTGGCCATTTATCTATTGGATGATTGGTTTTGTAATTATTGATTTATGAATGCTTTTCTATCAGTTACATGTGAACAAACAACAAAGCATTTATGAATGCTTTTCTATCATTGCATGTGAACAAACAACTGCTCCACAGTGACATGATAAAGACATATAAGTTAGAATATTAAAATATGCCACTATTTGAATCATGGTTTAATAAACTTCATTTAATTCCAAAAAAAATTTTTAGGATGAGATCACCTAGGTGGTTTTTTTAATGTTCTTATTTTAAATATTATTCTTAATATTAAATATCATTTTTAATAATATTACAAATCTGTAAAATGTCTGTAATCTCTAACTTAGAGAGCTGGTCCCTAAGAAAACATAACTGATCATAAAACCAAATGGAAAAAAAAAACACATCCCTTCTTTGGTCGTTCAGAAACCCTCAGAGCAGGCAGAGCCTTGTGTGATTGGCGGGACTATCAACCATCACTGAATAGTCCCATGAAAAAAGAACGAGACTTGTATTCTCGTGGGTTGTTTCAATGCTCTCATTTTTTAATTTATCGTTTCTTTTATAAAGGTAGAAATACACACATACAAACACACACACACACACACACAGCCAAGCCTGTAAATACTCCCCTAGAGCCCTTTATGACATTGTTTTCAGATGTGACCTTTGCAAACAGCTTACTCAACCAAAATTAGATCCGAATGAAATGTGAAGGATGTTCCATCCTTTCTTCTTTTAAATTAGCTAGGAACTAACTCTTCCATATTTATGACCACTCGCTGAAAATACATGATTGTTCTACTGGGAAAATAAGGTTGCCTTGAGCAGAGTTCCAGGAAATCTGACTTGAAAACCCAAGTTAATAATCTCTGCAATTCTAAAAGGCCAATGTTGTAAATGAAACAGAAATTAGTAGGTACAGTAGAAGGATGACTTCAGTGGATTCCAATTAGAAGAAGCACACCACTGAGGCGAGATGGGGCTCCAGCCAGAGATAGATACGGGTGGTAGCCATGGTTCCTGTCACGGATGAGAAACAAAATTAAGGAGTTCCCGTTGTGGCGCAGTGGTTAACGAATCTGACTAGGAACCATGAGGTTTCGGAGTTCGATCCCTGGCCTTGCTCAGTGGGTTAAGGATCCGGCATTGCCATGAGCTGTGGTGTAATTTGTAGACACAGCTCAGATCCCACATTGCTGTGGCTCTGGCGTAGGCCGGGGGCTACAGCTCCGATTCGACCCCTAGCCTGGGAACCTCCATATACCATGGGTACGGCCCTAGAAAAGACAAAAAGACAAAGAAAAAAAAATAGTGCTTTATCCACAGCAACCTTTCACTCAGAGGTAAGGTCATGATACTAAAATTTCAACCTGAGAAAACAGAGAAATGCAGAGTGGCTTTTCGTGGTGGAGGAGTAGAATTCCATTATTAAGGAATGTCCATCCAGATGCCTTCAGAAAGTGAATCAATTTACAGTTTGTTGATTGGAAAAGGGCCCTCAGGGGCAGCAGTGTGATCAGTACAGATGCAGCTCATCCGTGAAGGTGGATTAATTCCAGAGCCCACTGTGTGCCAGGCCCTGGACCCGGCCAGCAGCTCCCGGGTCCTCATTATCTGCAGAATCCTCACCCGGAAACGCTTGCAGCCTGTTTGTTATTAATGTGTATAATCTCAACAGATGTTTTCTTTATGGTGGACTTTTTTTTTTTGTCTTTTGTCTTTTAGGGCCACATTCGTGGCATAGCGAGGTGCCCAGGCTAGGGGTCTAATCAGAGCTGTAGCTGCTGGTCTACACCACAGCCACAGCAACACAGGATCCAAGCCACATCTGCAACCTACACCACAGCTCACGGCAACGCCAGATCCTTATCCCACTGAGTGAAGCCAGGGATCGAACCCACAACCTCATGGTTCCCAGTCGGAATCATTTCCGCTGCACCATGACGGGAACTCCCAATGGTGGACCTATTTTAATGTAAAATGAGTTCCTTCCTCTAATGAAGGTGCCAGGTTCTGTATGAAGTAGGTAAATCATAGGAAAGGAATCTTCAGCCTTCTCTGCGTATGTGTGCCTACAGGAGTCTATCATGAGTAGCTAATGATAGGACTCTTTAGAGTTGAATTTCAGGGAGCACTAACACTTAATTTAATCAGCCAGAGTGCCTCCATATTTGTGTCACATGCCAAAAGCGTCACCTGTGCATTCCTGTCACATTCCCTCCAGGGAAGCTGGGGGAAGGCCCACAAACACGGAGATTAGGGAAATAGTGGAGGGCAGAGCAGGGACTCTTTAAAACCAGTGGAAGCCCCAAAGATTAGTCATAGAAAGACATTTTCATTAGAGGAATATAAAGAAAGCAGAAGGGGGAGTTCCCCTTGCCGCTCAGTGGGTCACAAACCCGACTAGGATCCATGAGGATGTGGGTGTGATCCCTGGCCTCACTCAGTGGGTTAAGGATCCAGTGTTGCCACAAACTGTCATGTAGGCTGCAGACACTGCTTAGATCCCGCGTTGCTGTGGCTGTGGCGTAGGCCGGCAGCTGCAGCTCTGATTCCACCCCTACCTAGCCTGGAAACTTCCATGTGCCACAGGTGCCACCATAAAAAGAAAAAGAGAAAGAAAGAAAGAAGGCAGAAGGAAACCAGCTCAGGGCCCCCTCTGAAGACGGGAGTGACCAGGTCAGCCAAGGGCTGCCTCCATTCCAGGCCTTTCAGTTCTGACAAATGCTAAAGACCCCATCTGTCTCCTACCTGTGCTTCAGGTGTGTTTCTGATCTCTTTATCATCCTCCTCAACCTCCCATGAGGTAGAGAGGGAATATGTATTGTCACCATGTGTGCCAGTTAGGAAGCTGTGGACTCTCAACTCCAAGTTCATTTGGCTCTCCTCTACTCCTGTCCTGTGGCTAAAAAAAGCCTTCCTTCCTTTGCCAGCAGTTCCTATAGGTTCTTACCAACAGGGGGCACTAGAAAGAGGCCAGAAGGCTATGCAGCAAGAGCAGATCTTTGCTTGCTATTTCGGTCAGCATCCTCAGGAAGGGCTTTTGGCCCCAGCCAGGCTGTTGGTCCCAGGCTCCAGCATCTTTTTTTGGCATCTCACCTTACCCCCCTTCAGCAGTTCCATGGGACCTCGCCTCCCAGCTTCTAGGTTCTTATCACCATAATCTCTTCCCTCGTTTCACCCCAGGCTGGCCCTGGAAGTACTTCCTGCAATTTCCATCTCTGTGATATCCTAGTGTTTCCTTTTGGCTTTTTCAGTTTCCAACAATTTAACCAGTTTCCGATGTTAAATGCTCTGTTGAAATATCTACTGAGGTGCTTTCTCTGGCTGATCTACTATGACTTTGCTAAAAGATTTGAGATAATGGAGGCAATGGTATGAAGTAAGTGACATCCATTCTCTGTCCTTCTCCACAGTCCTTTTTTGGGCCATCTTTTCTCCTCCATCCATATGCAAGTTACCTGGCAAAAGTGTTAATTTCTCATTAAGGTATCAACGGATCATGGCTTAAAATGTCCAACTCTCAAGTGATTGACATTTTCAAAGGCTTTCAATAGTTATGTTTTAGACTGTATGTAAATGTTTAGCTACTTTGAGGATGTGTGGTGCTGATGTGGACCCCATCAAAGAGAGCAGGAGATTACAAGGATGGTGTGAAGTAACATCCCTACCCTCGAAGAGCTGTAGCTGAGAGATGAAGAGCCAATGTGCAAATATTAATAAGAGAAATACATGAAATATAATTATAAGCTGAGTTGGACGGTGCAGATCACAAATGCATTAGGAGGTGAAAAATTGAAGAGGTCGCAGGGTCAAACTATCCAGGAGGACTTCCCAGTCGATTATAAGGTAGATTTGGAAGAATTTAGATATGGGAAGAGGATGGGGGAAAGTGGTCCAGACTGAGAAGCAGCATAAACAAGAGGTGGAAATGGAACACTAGGCTTTGCTGTCTATGTCTGTGGGTAACAATGAATGTGAGTTTGCCATTGGATTTTCCTAGGTTGGCCCCCTCAGGAGAACCTAGACTCCTGTGAACTTTAATAAATAGCCAAACCATTTGAAATTCCATCTGCCTCTTAAAAGGATCTTTAAACTCGGGTCACTCAACCATGGTCCTTTAGAAGCATAGCTCATACATTTTTACCAACAGCTGGGGATTTGGTATTGAGGATTAATATCCGGTAATCCTTTTGATTGACTTGGAGGTTTGTCCCAGAAATTTCCATCCTTCAGAAATGACTCAGATTCAAATATTGAATGCAACTGGTCACTGGAGAAACCCCCTGGAGCCAATTTGCAGATTGTTGAATTAGAAGCAAATATCTCGAATCAAATCTATTTAAACCAAAATAAAAGATGTATCATTAAGCACTGAACCTAAGCACTCAGCTATTTGTGACTATTGATACTTGGTTAGAATCACGTTTTAAAATGGGATTTTAAATGACTTTGGTAAAGTTACACAAGGACTCAAGTAGATGGTGCACCCACCTGCCCCAAGCACTTTCATAAATCAGTGAATTCAAGTGGGAGCAGAAATCTTTACATTATAAGCAAGAAGATAATAATAGAATTAAATCCTGACCTTTCCCAGAAAAGCAACCATCCTCTTCCCCACTCCCACCCTTCTCTAATTTACAGTAACATACTCCATATGGAAGAAGTCAGTGTGGGTTTGGGAACCAAGGCCTACACTTTCTTTTCCATCACAAAAGCCAGTTGTTCTTCAGAACCATCCATCAGGATCATATTACACTCCGAAGCTTTAGAAAGGAGGCCTGAGCTCAGGCCTCCTGCTGAAAAGTTGAGTTGTCAGTTGTTAGGCAGAAAATCAATCAGAAATGCATTTGGGACAATGGCGAGCTGCCTGGAATTACACCAGGCTAGGAAAAAAAAAAAATCAACTCAACAGCAGAAAAATACTAATGATTGGAGATACCCATGGCATCCAGACAAGGCAGATCAATTTATTTAGACACATTTGCTAAACGGAAACATGCCAGTGCCAAGTCTCAGATTTACATAGGATTATAGCAGAACACTTGCAAATTTTTCTTAGAAGGATCAAGACACGCTATTGCTCCTGTGCCAGTAACTTCAAAATGGTTATAGATGGCTTTGGCTAACTCATATTCCTATCCCTAGGTCTTGCAGTAGGTACAGACACTTTGCCACCGTTCAAGTAACTTTGTACTCGATTGCCCAAAGCTCATGGAAGACACATAGGGAGCTGGTATTACTACAAGCTCCTTGTAGCCCCTTGCTGAATGGGGGAGGGAGGGGAGTAACTAAAAAATCCTCGGCCATACTCTTCACATGTAGATTAGTCAAATTTCAAAATGATAACAGAGTTGGTGAAAATCTAGAACCAATGGAATCAGCCCTTGGTCCCTAAGAGTGATGATATTAAAAATAATAGGAAACATGATTTTAGCACTTACTCTGACTCCATCAGAGTGCTATGCACTTCACATGCTCCTGTAAACCTTCCGACAATCTTAAGAGGGAGGGCCTCTTATTTTCATTTTACAGTCAGAGAAACCAAAGCTTAAAGAAGAGGGTTCCCTTATTCAAGGTCACCCGGCTGGTGGGAGGGATCAGAAATCAAGGTCAAGTTGAATGTTCCCAATCGTCCCAGCTCACCACTTGGTCATGCTACCTCCTACACACAGATAAAAATTAATGCACGGAGGAAATCTGCTCTAAATCATGGACGACTGCCTCAACCCCAAACCAACCACCTCCCAGAGGTTTCTGTGCCAACAGAATCAAGAAATCCAGAGAGTTTGGCACTATCGTGCTCAGAGTCCTACTGGGTAGGGAGTGCAGGGTCTTCAGTATGAAGGCCAGGAAATTATCAACCACCTTGATTACGTGCTTGGAAAGTTGGAAGCCAGTGCTTACATCTGAGCCTCGTCAACCATCACTACATGACTAGACATCCCTGTCATTAGAAGTACATCTTTCTATAGTTCTCCATTCATTTCTTCACTGTCACGTGTTTTTGATAAGTTAGAATTTATCAAACACAGGTGTGCTGCTTTGAGCAAACCTTTCCCTACCCTTGAGCTAATGTGACTACTTTGAGTAACTGCTTTAGATGCTATTGTTAAAATCTCCAAAGAGGAGCTCCTCTTGTGGCTCAGTGGTAAGGAACCCAACTAGTATCCATTAGGATGCAGATTTGATTCCAGGCCCAGCTGTGGTGTAAGCCAGCCGCTGCAGCAGCTCCGATTACACCCCTAGCCTGCGAACTTCCATGTGCCACAGGTGCAGCCCTAAAATATACATATATATATCTCCAAAGACTTTCCAGCAATTATTTCCATTAAAATATGCCCATGGGGAGAAGAGGTATTTCCATTTTACCGATGCAAAAACTGAGGCACAGAGAAGTTACAAAACTAACATTTTCTAGCGCTTACTTAAGTACACTGTTGGAATGAACGGACATAGAAAATGACTGAAACATCTAGGTCTGCTGCCCAAGTCTCTGATTTCTGGTTGGAGGCTCCTTGCTGTGGGGCCTGCAGTTTAGAGCCTTGAATGTTTCATTGTTTCTTCCTAAACCCTTCCCTGGTGCACTCCCCCTAGTTAACTCCCCATCCAGTTTTTACTGTATCCTGAACTTGTAGGGCAACCACCATGTTTACTGACATCCAACCATGCACAGGCTCATCTGGGATTAAGGTAAGACCATTTCCCTCCTTTAAAAAAGATCGCTGAGTATAGCAGTTGCAGGCGCAAATACTGGAGCCAAAATGCTTAGGTTCAAATTCCAGTCTCAACCCTGTGCATGAAGTTGAGCAAATTGATTCCTAAGTTGGTGCCCCATTTATCTCGTCTACAGAATGCAAATAATAATGGTACCTAATTCATAGTCACCATAAACGTTAAGTGAACTCAAGCAAAGCTCTAAACAATGCCTAAAACACATTAAATGTTTGCTGTTTTTACTATTCCAAACAGCCCTCCTTCCTCAATCTCGGAGGGATGACCCTTTTATGCTGAGACATTCATATTCTGATCAGATAAAGTTGATCATCCACTACTTCTTCCTCCCCCTCCTTCTTCAGAACCACACCCCAATCTGACACCAGAGTGTCAGACCCCAGCTTTGTCCATATGCACCCTATGGATGGAGCAGTCTTTCTCTCAACAAGTCGGCCTTTCCTTCAGACAGAAATAGTCCTCAATTCCTAGAAACAACTCTCACAATAGATGACACTGGTGAGTCCAATCACAAGCTAAATCTGTCTCTAAGAGCCTGTATACGATCAAAAAAATCTTCAAAAATCCCCTTTGTATTCCCACCCCCAGTCTCAGGCACTCTCCCGGGAAATTTTGATAGGGATGGAGTAGGATAGTTACACAGGTAGAAATCCCAATAAGGGACCACAGGTAGAAAGGGGAAACTGAGGAATTTGGGGAGATAGCTGGAAGTTAATAATTGCTCAAGAAAGCCATTGGAATGAGCAGGCTTGCTTGACTAATGGAGGTGGGAGATATGCCTCAGGTCTTTGGGGGGGGGGATGGGGTGAGGCTTGTATTCTGGTTCATACCAAGGGCAGGAGTTTGAGAACCGCCCTTCTGCTGATTTGAATAAGCACCAAGACCGTCTTAGTTTGACTTTAAAGGGTCAAATACTCTCTTACTGGCTGCCAAGAAGGAGCTACTACTGGAAGAAAGAGAAAGTGGTGGTCTTTTCCCACCCCGCTCCCCTTGGATTATTAAAAACTGTAGCCCGCCTGATCCCTGGGGCAGAGCCTCCTTACCTGCCCGCTTCCATCTCTCACAAGTGCCCCATCTTAATAAATCTATTTCTTGCCTGTCACTTTGCTGAATTCCTTCTGAACTGAGACACAAAGAACCTGAACCTCAGTAAGTTCAGACACTGGGTGAGTGATTATATTTTAAAAACCATGGGTTCAAGTCCCAATCTGTGTTTAGGCTGGATTTGAACCCTGGCACGCGGTTCAAGTTCCAGCCGGGGTTCTGGCTGGGTTCAAGCCATAGGTGCTGTCAGTTCCAATTTGGCAACACAGACACCAGAGTCCAGTGATGTTGATGGGAAGGTATAAAGAGCTTCCTCTCCTCAACTGGGCTTTGTCTCCTTTTTTCAATCTCACGTTGCCCGCTAAGACGTGGCTCACTCTTCCCAATACCTATTCTTCCCTTCTTCCATTGAAATAGAGTTTTAGCTGGGCTCATCTGACCGCTAGAATAAAGAGGACATGTCCCAGCTTCTGGTCCCCTGGGTGGCCATGTAGCTGAGCTCTGGCCCATGGAATGTGAGTGTTAAGTGTTGTGTGTCACACCACGCCTAGACTGTGTCATTAAAGGGAAGGCCATCTTGTTTTTTTGGCCTCCGCCGACCTGCAGCTTAGAGTGTAGATTTAGTGGCAGGAGAGCTTGGCCCGTGTGGGCATGAGAGCAATAATCCAGAGATAGAGAGGCAACAACTTTCTAAGGAGCCTGCGTCTCTCGAGAATCTAGAGCTACTGTCACAGCCCTGTGCCCTCCCTCAGGACCATCCATCAATCAGAAAGAAGATAAAAGGTCTAGTCCACCATAACTTGGGGTCTCTCACATGCAGCATAATCTATCTCCTAAGAACACTCGCCTATTTTTTTTTTTTTACCCCACCTGCAGCCTGTGGAAGTTCCCCGGGCCAGGAATCACATCCATGCCACAGCATCAACGCTGGCCACTGGAGTGACCACACCGGATCCTTAGCCCCCTGTGCCACAAGAGAACTCCCAACATTCATCTATTTTGTCAAGAATATTTTTCAAGGAATTTACTTCTGTCCTGGCTTGAGATTTAGCCTTATGAAAGAGTTGTTACGATCCCTTGATTCTAATCCTTTGTTTGTTTCCCTTTTTAAAGTGCAAGCTCAATAGTATATACCTTTTGCCTTAAGGCTCTATTTTGTTACCTTATGGAAAAGAAGTGACGTCGTTGCCAGAGAATAATTTTTCCCCAGATGTTCTGTATTAATATGATGTAGGACTTTAGACTAACCTGGCATCCATTTTCCTGATTTCCATAGAGTTTATCTAGGCCAGAATTCCACATTTCTGAATGATAATGATGCATATTATGTCTGCTTTCTAATCTTATGTGTCCCTTCCTTATTTTCTATGACATGACTACTTAGGAATAAAATCTAGGTTTGGAGCAGCAGAGACGTATTTATGTACATTTTCCATGTGCTACATAGCTTAGTTCACCAATAGCAAGTTTCATTTGAACGTTTGGTATACACGCCACATCTTCAAATAGCCTAGTGGGCATTTTAGTTCCCTATTGTTTATGTTTTATTTATAATTTCTTTCTCCATCTCAAAGATAAATTTCCTCAAATATCTATATGAAATGAATTATAGGTCTCAATGTAGCTTTTTTGAGTGGCTACTTCTTTTCAGGGTTTTTTTCTCCCCCCTAATTAATAGTCAGTGTATTAAAGTCACCAAGTCAAAAGCATAGTTTTCCTTAAGCTCTTCATTTCAATCTATAAATTTTATTCTATTTATAAATGGATGGACCTCGAGGACATTATGCTCAAAGAAAGACAGATACTTGGGGAGTTCCCATCGTGGCTCAGTGGTTAACAAATCTGACTAGGAACAATGAGGTTACAGGTTCAATCCCTGGCCTTTCTCAGTGGGTTAAGGATCCAGCGTTGCCCTGAGCTATGGTGTAGGTTGCAGACACGGCTCGGATCGGATCCCATGTTGCTGTGGCTCTGGAGTAGGCCGGTGGCTACAGCTCCAATTAGACCCCTAGCCTGGAAACTTCCACGTGCCTCTGGAGTGGCCCTAGAAGAGGCAAAAAGACAAAAAAAAAAGAAAAGAAAGAAAGACAGATACTCTATGTTCTCACTTAGATGTGGAATCTAATATAACTGAACTTATAGAAACAGAACAGATTGGTGGTTGTCAGAGACAAGGCTGGAGGGTATGTGAAGAATGAGGTAGTGAAAAGGTACAAACTCCCAGTTATAAGATAAAAAAAGTTCTGGGGATGTAATGAAGAGCGTGATACTAGAGCCAATAATTCTTTATTGTATATTTGCAAGTTGACAAGGGGGAGGGGGAGGGAGGGGAATGGACTGGAAATTTGGGGTTAGTAGATGCAGACTAGTACATCTGGAGGGGATAAGCAATGAGATCCTGCTGTAAAGCACAGGGAACTCTATCCAATCACTTGAGATGGAACATGATGGAGGATAATGTGAGAAAAAACTGGGTCACTTTGCTGTACAGCAGAAATTGACAGAATATTGTAAATCAACTATAACCAAAATATTTCTAGGGGTTCCTGTTATGGCTCAGCAGTAACGAATACAACCAGTGTCCATGAGGACGCAGGTTCGATTCCTGGCCTCGCTCAGTGGATTAAGGATCTGGTGTTACCGTGAGCTCTCATGTAGGTCACAGACATGGCTTGGATCCTGCATTGCTGTGGCTATGGTGTAGGTCAGCAGCTGTAGCTCCAATTTGACCCCTAGCCTGGGAACCTCCATATGTAGCTAGTGCAGCCCTAAAAAGCAAAATATATAGATTGAAATATATTTATTTAAAAAAAAAGAAAGTAAACCTTAAAAATTCTCATCACAAGAAAAAAGAAACTTTCGACTATGTATGGTGAAGAATGCTAACAACTTACTCTGGTGATTATCTTGCAGTGTACACAAATGTCAAATCATTACGTTGCACTTGAAACAAATATAATGCTATATGTCAGTTACATCTCAATAAAAAAGAAATATTTCTGGAAAAAAAAAAAAGAAATTTGCCAAGAAAACAGATCTTAAAAGTTCTCAATACAAGAAAAAAATATAACTATGTGAGGTGACAGATGCTAACTAAACAGGTTGTGGTGATGATTTTGCAATATATACATGTATTGAAACTAATGTAATGTTATTACCAATTATATCTTAATAAAACTAGACAAAATAAATTTAATTTACAATAAAAGTCAATTTTAACAATTACTCCCAAGAAGTCAAATCAAACCTTTGATTAATCCTTGATCTACTCAGTTAGTTTGGTTTATGATATAAATTCAAGATTTCTTAAACATTTTGACTACATTTACATATTTGATATAAGTGCTTTTTTTTTGTCTTTTGTCTTTTTTTAAGGCTGCACCCGCGGCATATGGAGGCTGCCAGGCTAGGGGTCTAATCGGAGCTGTAGCCACTGGCCTAAGCCAGAGCCACAGCAACTCCAGAACCAAGCCACGTCTGTGACCTACACCACAGCTCACAGCAATGCCAGATCCTTAACCCACTGAGCAGGGCCAGGGATCAAACCCACAACCTCATGGTTCCTAGTCAGATTCGTTTCCACTGTGCCACGACGGGAACTCCTAAGTGCATATTTTAAAAGCAACTTTTGAATGCCACTGTAAAAAAAACCTTCCCAAGCACTTAAAAATTCAACTAAACTAGAGAGTTCCCTTGTGGCACAGTGGGTTAAGGACTTGGCACTGTCACTGCTGTGGCTCAGGTCTCTGCTGTGTCAGGGGTTCTGTCCCTGGCCCAGGAACTTCCACCTGCTGTAGATGTGGCCAAAAAAAATTCAACTAAACTCAATATAGTAAATAAAGAAATAAAATATAGTGAATTCTAAATTCTTTCAGTAATATTTACACGCTTAGTAAAATATTTTAAGCATTTAACTTAAAAATCATGAGTCTAAATCAGCTACTGAATTACGTATTTTAAATGAGGATCACAAGCCTGATGTGTTTCTAATATATTTAATTTTCTTTAAATCCAAATGTGCACCTAGTCTAGCTTAATTAACAGAAAAATGTTAATACTATGATTTTGATTTAAGTCATTATCTCCAAGATCACTCTGTGCTCCTCTTGGATGAAATGAATTGTGAATATGCACTAAAGAAAGCAAGTTAGGCTTTGTCATCTCAAGTGAATTGTGGTGACTGTTCCAATGAAGTGAGGTCACTTTTTGGTCAAAGGCTTTGTCCGGAACTGATTTCCACAGGCCACTGATGGACAGGGGCAGCCGTTTTATAGCCTCTCTGCCAAGAAGGATTCCAAGGATTTCCTGTTATGGCTCAGCAGGTTAAGAACCCAACCAGTATCCATGAGGATGTGGGTTCTATCCCTGGCCTCACTCAGTGGGTTTTAAGGATCTGTCATTGCTGTCAGCTGTGGTATAGGTGGCAGACGCTGCTCAGATCTGGTGATGCTGTGGTTGTGGCTGTGGTGTAGCCCGGCAGCTGCAGCTCCGATTCGACCCCTAGCCTGGGAATTTCAATATGCTGTGGGTTCAGCCTTAAAAATTTTAAAAAAAGGCAGGGAGGAATTCCAACCCCATGGCTTCATGGCCCCCTGAATTCAAGTTACACATTTTCTATTTCTTCCATCTGATTTGAGTCTGCAAATCCCCACCAAGATTGCCTCAGCAGTTGATTAGATTTTAACTAATCCATTTACTGCCTGGTTCCATTCTGAATACTTTTCATATTTTGCTGTGGGCTCCCCCTATACATGTTAAAGATGTGTAAATAAATCTGATTGAATTCTGCATATGCCTCATTTCTCTCTGACCTGACAGACCCCAGACATCATATTAATGACAGTAAGGAGATAGCTTCCTCTGAACCTTATTATTACTTAGAGCTCATTTGTAACAAATATACCCCTTCGAATTGTTTTTACATTTTTAAGTCATTGTCATCCAAAAGTCATTGTTCAACCTGATATTTTTGTTGTTAAGCTTGAAAAGTACATGTTATCCTGTTTTTTCAATCTTTTTTTTTTTTTTAAATATAAAAGCAATGTAATCTTCTGCAGAGGCAGGAGAACTTGTCTTTATTTATTTATTTATTTATTTTAATTTTTTGGCAGCACTCAAGGCATGTGGAAGTTCCCAGGCCAGGGATCAAACCCGCTTGACCTGCACCATTGCAGTGATAACACTGGATCCTTGACCCACTGCACCCCAAGAGAACTCCAGGAAACCCTGTCTTTAAAGCCTCCTTTTATCCCTGGAATCTCCAGCCCAACATCCTATGAAGCTACATCATGTTGCTATGGCTTCAGAACTGACCCTCTTCAAATTGCCTCTCTTTAACCTTTCTAGGGGAACTTAATTCTGAAATAATGTCAGACTTCCAGGGAAGTTTTTAAAATAAAACAAGGATTCCCATGCACAATACCAAGATTCCTCAAATATTGTAATTTTATCACATTTCCATTATCATTCTCTTACATCCATTGATGTGAAAGTATCTTCTGAAACTCTTGAAAGTAAGTTGTAGAGTTAAAGTATTACCTTTAAATACTTGTCGTGTGTCCCAAAAATAAGGACATTCTCATCCATAACCACCATGCAATTATCAACAAGGAATTAACATTAATGCAATACGATTACCATTACTAATATCAATATCGTTATCTGATTTGTTGACAGATCTCAGCAGAGTTTGCCAATTGTCCACCAATGTGCTTTAAATGATCCAGTACTTAGGTATGTATATACAACTGATTAATTCTGCAGTACACCTGAAACACTGTGAATCAACTATACTCCAATAAAATTAAAAAAAAAAAAACCACTTTTTTTTAACATGAGGCTTAGCACAGTGTTTTCTATTCAATACGGACTTAATATCTTATTGCCACTTTGGCAAATACTGAAAATTACTTGACACTGCATATGTCCAGCACAGCCAATAAAATTATGGACAGATCAGAAATTCCCAAGACTCTACTGAAAACAAAACAAAACAAAATGAACAAACAAAAAAAAAAACCTCTGCTGGTCTATGGCAAAGTTTTTCAGGGCTCTATGTTGAAATGGTAAAAATAAAAACAACAGAATAAGTCTTTTTCATAAAGCTAAATTTACTCAATTTAAAGAGGTGCTCATTCTAACGTTATGTTCTTACCACTTTTTTGGTGCAAAAGATTTTTTTTAATTAAAAACAAGATCCAGGTGTAAATCCAGAATCACAAATTACAGCTGGTTGTCAGGTCTCTTTTGTTTTCTTTCATCTAGAACGGTTCACTCTTGTCTTTCATAACTTTGGCAGTTGGAAGACTTCAAGCCAGTCACTTTGTAGATTGTCCCTTAATTTGGGTCGGTCTGATATACCCTCGTGATTAGATTCGAGTTATGCATTCCTGTAGAAATATCATGTACATGTTATGTCCTTCTCAAAAGGCACAGGGCGTCCATGGGTCCCGTTTGTAAGGCTGTTAACTTTGCAAGGTTAAGATGATTTCCGTCAGATTTCTCAACTGTCTAGACACTATTTTTTTCTTTGAAATGAATAAGTATATCATAAGGAGATCCTTTGAAACTAGGTAAATATCTCCTTTTATATCATACGTTCACCCTCTGGTTTTGAGTCATTGGTGATTTTTGCCTAAAACAACTATTATTGTAGTGGCTGACGAAAGGTGGTTTTTTTTAACTCCACCAGTCTTTTTTTTTTTTTTTTTGCCTTTCTGCTATTTCTTTGGGCCGCTCCCGCGGCATATGGAGGTTCCCAGGCTAGGGGTCGAATAGGAGCTGTGGCCGCCAGCCTACGCCAGAGCCACAGCAACATGGGATCCGAGCCGCATCTGCAAACTACACCACAGCTCACGGCAACGCCGGATCGTTAACCTACTGAGCAAGGGCAGGGACCAAACCCGCAACCTCATGGTTCCTAGTCGGATTCATTAACCACTGTGCCACGACGGGAACTCCTCCACCAGTCTTTTTGACTTTACTGATTAGATTTCTCCTGTAAGGAAGAGCATTTTCTTCTCCTTTCCTTTATTTACTAGTTCATTTACTCACCATCGGTATGGACACAAAGATTTTTATTTTATCCTTTGCATTATATTCCCTTACTACCAAAAACCATTACGATGCTCAAATTGTCCCAGATTTTGGCCCCTTCAAGCTCCTGTGTCCTTGCACAAGCCCCCTCCTCTGAGCACGTCCTTGCATTGCAAGAAATGTTCCAAGTTCACATTTCACTTCTCTTGTTCCAGACCGAGAGTCAGCCACCTCTCAAAGGAGCCCTGCATTCTTTTAGCAGAGGATGATATTTAGAAGCCAAGACTTGGTCCTACCTGTGCTCATGGATACTAAGGTGTTCTTTGAAACCTTTCAAGCCTTCCTCACAACAGTTATTTCAGGGGCTGATACCTTTAGAAAGTCTACAGATTAATCACCCAACAGTCTCACGGATGGCTTTACCCACAAGGCAATAGCTGTGTCTCCTTCACACCAGCCTGTCCCACTGGCGTGCACCAGGGTTTTTCTGAGTCACTGGGCTTTCTAAGAACTATTCCCTCCTGGGCTGTGTCATTTTTCTCCACCCTCAGGGCAAGAAATGTTGGAGGGGACTCCCATATCCACACCACCTCCCCAAACTGGAATATATAGCCCCCTCCCTAGCTTGAAATTTTCTTCAACACATCCTCCTCTAACTCATCCCTTTTTGTTTTTTCCCCTACTTTTTAGAACCACACCCACGGCATGTGGAGGTTCCCAGGCTAGGGGTCCAATCGGAGCTACAGCTGCTGGCCTACACCACAGCCACAGCAACGCAGAAGCCAAGCCATGTCTGCAACCTATACCACAGCTCACGGCAACATGCCAGATCCTTAACCTACTGAGCGAGGCCAGGGGTCGAACCTGCAACCTCATGGTTCCTAGTCGGATTCATTTCTTCTGTGCCACGACAGGAACTCCTCACTCATCCTTTTCTTCATACACATTTCTTTCATCTGGTTTTTATCCTGATGTTCTTAAATGTGACTCTGCAAGGAACTTGCTCTTTTTATAGATTCTGGAGTTAGACTGGAGATAAAAGAACTAACACAGACATCAACTCTCTCTGTCTTCTATTCTTCTCCATCCCTAAAACCCAGGGAACTGGGAAAGCGGAGAAACTCATCGGATCGTGAAGACTTAAGCCTTGAGACCAATAGAGTCATGTCATTTAAAACAGAGTAATGGCAAAAGAAAAGAAAGTAAAATTGACTATCCAATAAAAAACCAAATTGAATCAATAAAAGAGACCATTTAAAGTGTATTAAACATAAGAAGAGGGATGAGTGAGCCTCCCACACAGAGAATATTTAAGGTTTAGGGTTGCTCAATGAATAATGTATGCAGAGATCCCATTAAGGAGTTCAATTTTCTGTTCACAGGTCAGAGGTCAGGCTTTGGTCCTTCATGGAAGAAGAATTCAAGAAATCATTCTGAGAATGGGAGGCAAGAACTGTAGTGAAATAACTTCTATGTAACCATGAGGTATCTTATGGATCTGGAAACAGAAACCATGGAAAAGAAACAAGGAAAAATACATGGAGACTTAGCTTGGACATTACTAAATATCTCACTGGTAAAACATTTCTCCTCTCTATATATATAGAAGTAAATTTATGAGTTCCCATCGTGGCACAGTGATTAACGAGTCTGACTAGGAACCATGAGGTTGCAGGTTCGATCCCTGGCCTTGCTCAGTGGGTTAAGGATCCGGCATTGCCGTGAGCTGTGGTGTAGGTTGCAGATGTGACTCGGATCCTGCATTGCTGTGGCTCTGGCCTAGGCCGGTGGCTACAGTTCCGATTCGACCCCTGGCCTAGGAACCTCCATATGCCACGGGAGCGGCCCCAGGAAAGGCAAAAAGACAAAAAAAAAAAAAAAAGAGGTAAATTGTATATAGGTATATATAAACACTACCTTTTCCATGTTGTAGATAAATAGATTGCATTAGGTTCTGATTGTAAATTACTGTTTGATAATCTGAGAGCTCCTGTCTGGATCATAAAGGCAAGGCATCAATCCTTTTCTACCCTTTAAGATGGGAGAAAGCTCTTTTCAAAAGTTTTAGGCAATGGGAAGAACTTAGCTAAATTTTTATTTCTTTCATTGATCTTGATCTTAAATTAGCCCTTTCAGTAGTCTCTGTATGTATGGGCTCTATTAAAAGCTCACTTCTCTGTGCAGGGGTCAGAGATCAGGCTTGGATATGTCACAGATGGGATTTACTTTGGGTACAGACGCTTGTGTCTGTCACTCATTCTCATTCCCACAGGAAGGATGTCCCTGAGGGAGGATTCTCTTTCACAGCTGGTGACGCAAGGCTCAAAGCTGCGCTTTACTTGGAAAGTCTGGAAAGAAGCGATTCAGGACAGACCCTACAAGGAGAGGTAACTTGGACTCTTCACTATAAAATATTTCAAATAATAAAGTTCTTCCCAGTGAAAACCAAAGGCACTTTGGTTGATCTGTTTGTATTCATTTCCTGTTCTCTTTTGAAGAACAAACAAATAAAACAAGCCCTAACTTTTTTAGGTCGAAGGGTCACAGCCCAGGGTCCAGCATTCCTGGAGCTCCCCCCACCTAGAGAAAGGAGAGATTTCCTTCAACCCTTTCTTCCCTAATTCCTCCCAAGAACAGGAAGGAAAGGTTTGCAGTACCAAGCCTTCTGGATCAAAGCCAGATCCAGAACGTAAACATGGTCTATGAATGGTCCACACTGCGTGCATTGCTTTTCTGTCCAAGAACAGAGGTGATTCTTTAATGAGGACATAGGAGATGCTTTCGTCCTAAGAGTAGACATCGTTTTCACCAAAATTCATAGGAATGGTCAGGACGGAGAAAAAAAATTGTCCAAACTCCTCTCATCATCACTTGACCTCTCCCACCACAACCACTAACAAATCATTCTGTTTTGTTTTGTTTTGTTTTTAATGGCCACACCCACAGCATCCCACAGCATATGGAAGTTCCTGGGCCAGGGATTGAATCCAAGCCTCTGCTGCGACCTGCACCGCAGCTGTGGCAATGCTGGATCCTTTAACCCACTGCACCAGGCTGGGGATCAAACCCGCACCTCTACAGCAACCCCAGCTGGGCAGTTGGATTCTTAACCTCCTGTGCCCCAGCAGGAATTCCTAACAAACCATCCTTGCTCTTTCCAAAATCAAGATTCCTCTTATCTACTTCTTGCTCCTGACGTTTCTCTGCTCTAAGCATCCTGTGCTCATTCGGGCAGCTGTTGATCCAGCTGTTGTTGAGCATCTCAGACAGTCTCTAACTCTGATGCTGGTCCTTAGGGAAGGCAGGGAGGTGTCCCTGCACATGCGCTGGTGGGGACTGTAGTTCGTAGCAAGGATAGAAACAGGACACTTTGTGTAGATAATTTGCCACTACCTAACTAGCTTCATCAAACTGTTAAAACACTTTTTTTCTTTTTTAATTAACCAGTACTATAGGCGAACTTTTCTTCATGATACCCATAGGTAATAGGATAGAGGGCCTATCCTACTTGGATAGGATTGAGAGAGAGGGTAAAAACAAAAAAAAAAAATTCTAAATTTTTAACAGTTCAGTTTTAGGCTAAATGAAAATGTCCCATGGCTTATGATAGCTTTGTCAAATTGCCACATAAACAATTGATTCATTATAGATATAGATTAGCTATATTAATAGATTAATATAGATTAGGGAACAGATGGCCTCAGTACAATTTCATTGCATTTTCCCTACCATAAAACTAGAGGAACAAAAAAATCCACGGGCCAATCCCTGTGAGAGAGAAATACTGCTATTCAGACCTCACTGGAGGGGAACTAACTAGGTAACCTGAGCCCTAAGAATATTTCAGGCAGATGGAATTCCCGTCGTGGCACAGTGGTTAACGAATCCCACTAGGAACCATGAGGTTGCAGGTTTGATCCCTGGCCTTGCTCAGTGAGTTAAGGACCTGGCGTTGCTGTGAGCTGTGGTGTAGGTCCCAGATGCTGCTTGGATCCCGTGTTGCTGTGGCTGTGGCCTAGGCTGGTGGCTACAGCTCCTATTCGACCCCTAGCCTGGGAATCTCCATATGCCGCGGGAAGCGGCCCTAGAAAAGGCAAAAAGACAAAAAAAAAGAGAGAGAGAGAGAGATAGAGAGGGAAAAAAAAAAAAAGAATATTTCAGGCAGAAACAGCAGAAACAGGAGAGAATATTCAACCCTAAATGAAGAAGTTTATCTAGGAGGAAACATCCCAACTTTCATATCCAGAGATAAAGGGACCATTTCAAACATTGTGAAATGGAAGTTGGATTCTCACCAAAAGTCTTAAAATTTGCAAGTTACATTCATGTCATCACCATTTCACCCTCAGACTCTCTCAAGGATCCCAACTCTCTGGCCCTCCTGGTGGGAAGGACCCATGGACCGAGACCTCCTGGTACAAAACTCCCCTCTTTGCTGAATATAGAGGTTTTTCCTGCTCCAGGTTGTGCTGGGAAGGACTCCACGGGCCCTCAGGAGATCATCTGGGATGTGTCAAGATTAGCACACCAGGTCTTTTCATCACAAAGTCTAAATTTATTCCCAGAATTATAAACAACTGCCTTTTCACACTAAACAAGTTGTTGTTGTTGTTTTTTCTTTTTAGGGCCGCACCCTTTTAGGGATCCTAGCTGTGTCTGCAACCTACACGACAGCTCCCAGCAACACTGGATCCCCAGTGCACTGAGCAAGGCCAGGGATGGAACCCATATCCTCGTGGATGCTGGTTGGATTCACTTCTGCTGCACCACAGTGGGAACTCTCACTAAACAAGTTCTAAAAGACACCTCGGTCTTATAAAACACAGGGGAAGAAAGACAATGGGTACAAATGTAGATTATTTTTAAAAGCAAAAAGAAAAAAAGGCAGGAACCAAAAGAGAAACTTCCTTGACTCTGTACGTTTCAGGGAGATCCTATTCTAGAGAAAAGCTGAAGAAAGACACCAGCTGTCTTTTGTACCATCCCACCCCCACCCATACCAGTGAGTATCTTCTTATACCTATTTCAAGTATAAGAATGGGGAGTTCCCACTGTGCTTCAGTGGGTTAAGAACCCAACATAGAGTCTGTAAGGATGCAGGTTTGATCCCTGTCCTCTCTCAGTGGGTTAAGGATCCAGCGCTGCTCTGGCTGTGGTGTAGGTCTCAGATGCAGCCATAAAAAGAAATATATATATATATATTTATAAATATATGAACAGAAAATCTTACACTCCTTGCAACTTGTCCTTTGACTCAGACTTTGGGCTGTGGTCCTGGTTTACCTCCTCAAGGAAGTTTCCCCAGTCCCCTCTAGTTTTTGTTTTTGTTTTGTTTTGTTTTTAACTTCACAGCTGACTTTATTCTCAATCAAGCACAGGGATACAGTCAGTGCCAACCTTTTTTGTGGATACCCTTGTTCTTTTGTTCCAAGAAGAGTTTGCGCCCTAAGACTTGGACTTGGGTTTTGGAACCTTTCTCCCTTAGCTCCATCCGTTTTGTTTCTGCAAAGGCAACTGCATCTTCTTATTACTGAAAGTTAGAACCATGTTGGACAAGGGATCAGCTGCTCATGAGTCACCCATCAAAGGATTTTCCCCGCCTTTCTTGGGTACCAAACTCCATCTTCCATTTCTTTGTGTTGTTTATTCCAGAGGGCATGTTGTTGTGGACAGGAACAAAGAGCCTGGCTTTTCTGGATTTGATATGCTCTTCCAGAATGCCAGCTAAAAGGAGTAATATCCTATAGATCTTGGATGATATCCTGGAAAAGCAGGGCTTGGCTGTGGCTCACTGTGGGGGGCAGGACGTCAGAGGCAGAGGTCCCAGGGAATAATCATCAGTGAGCTCCCCTGGAGGTGGCCAGCCTGGAAAAATCTGGTCCTACCCATCAGGCTTCTCTAGTTCTTAAAGCCAAAGATCCCTGTGCTTCTATAAGGGGAGCGCTCTAGTGCCAATCAAGTCTGTTCTTTCCCAGAAAAACTCCTCCTAGCCCCTTTCTGCTCTTCAAGCTCACCTCTTGGATCTGTTTTCTCCAATGTCTCAGTGCATCCAGAGGGCCCAAGACATCTCTCGCTTCTGTACAGAAACTTGGAAGGAAGGCATAGGATACATACGTGGGCTAGAAATAGGGGTGATGCTTAGGGAGCAAGAGCTTCCTCTTGTCTTCCGCCCCACAGGCCTGGGACCCCCACTCCCAACCTTCTCTCCTCCCGGATCGGGTCCTCCTGGAAATGAGAAACAGGAGAGAGGGTCCACCTCAAAGGGATGAGCAAAATAACCTCAGAAACACATCTGTAAACCCATCCTAAGTGGAAAAGGGGCTGTAAAACATGTTTCATGTTTGTAAATCTCAACAGTCCTCACCATGACGTTCTGCTCCATCAACCCAAAGACCAGATTTGAGTCTTTTGAGTCCAAGCTGGGTCCTGGGTGCACTGCCAAGGAAAACAAGCACAGGATGTCTCTGGGCATAGGTGGAATGGATCCCCCTCCCAGGAGGGGTCCTGGTGGAGGGGGTGTCAGCTCCCATTCCAGCTGCTAAAGGCCTTCCTGCTGCTCTCCACCGAGATGAAGGTAGAACTTCATAGGGACTATGGCTGGTTTGTTCTTCAGTCCAGTTACACCTGAGAATCACCGGGGGAGATTTTTTTTAAATCCCAGTGGCAAGGATTTCCCAAGGGAATTAAATAAGAATCCCTAGATTCTTATTGAATTGAATCTGCTGCTTTCCCAAACAATGGAAATGTCAATTCCCTTCACCTGCAAATAGAAAAGTCATCCTGCACTCCAGTAATATCTCCATTTTAAAGGACAGGCGGGAAATGGATACTCGAACACCTTTAGAAAAACACTTACCCCCTGGGAGTTCCTGCCATGGTGCAGGGGTTAACAAATCCGACTAGGAACCATGAGGTTGCGGGTTCGATCCCTGGCCTTGCTCAGTGGGTTAAGGATCTGGTGATGCCATGAGCTGTGGTGTAGGTCACCGACGTGGCTCGGATCCCACGTGGCTGTAGCTCTGGTGTAGGCCGATGGTTGCAGCTCCGATTAGACCCCTAGCCTGGGAACCTCCGTATGCAACGGGAGCAGCCCTAGAAAAGGCAAAAAAAAACAAAAAAAAAAGAAAAAGTAAAAACATTTACCCCAAATCATCCTCCCTGACCTATGAACTCCATTCTTTTCCTTCTAAGGGAAAGTCATTCTGACAGATATATATTTCTTTCTCCCCACATTTTTTGGGGTACATTTTTAAGGTATACTTAGCATATTCGTAACCCAAGCTCTTACACTTTTCTGGCAGAAGAGCTAAGGTTAAAAAACATAAAGCTGTTAAATGTCCCCAGGCCCCAGATAGGTGAATTTCTCTCCTCCAACTGCCCTACCCTGCCTTGCCAGCTCCTCACCCCTCCTGACCCCCACCCCCAGGCCCTTGTTATGGGCCGAGCTGTGTTCCTCCAAAATGATGTATTCAACTCCTGATTTTTTTTTTTTTTCCATTTCTTGGGCCGCTCCCTTGGCATATGGAGGTTACCAGGCTAGGGGTCAAATTGGAGCTGTAGCCACCAGCCTACGCCAGAGCCACAGCAACTCGGGATCCGAGCTGCATCTGCGACCTACACCACAGCTCACGGCAACGCTGGATCCTTAACCCACTGAGCAAAGCCAGGGATCGAACCCGCCACCTCATAGTTCCTAGTCGGATTTGTTAACCACTGAGCCACAACAGGAACTCCTTCAAGTCCTAACTCTTAACACCTCACAATGTGACCGTGTTCAGAAAGAAAGCCTTTAAAGAGGTGAATAAAGAAAAATGGGGTCCCTGGGTGGGGGCTCCCACCAGACATGACTGGTGTCCGTATAGGACACAGACATAAGAGCACACAGAAAAGACCCTGTGCGGATGGAGAGAGAAGATGGGACCCTATGAACCAAGGAGAGGCCTCATAGTGAAAACACTCAACACTTTGATCTCAGACTTCTGTCCTCCAGAACTGTGAAGCGATACACTGTTGTTTATTTGTCTTTTTATGGCCGCATCCACAGCCTATGGAAGTTCCCAGGCTAGGGGTGGAATGGGAGCTGCAGCTGCCAGCCTACACCACAGCCACAGCAACACAGGATCCTTAACCCACTGATCGAGGCCAGGGATTGAACCCGCATCCTCATGGATACTAGTTGGGTTTGTTACCACTGAGCCACGATGGGAACTCTGCCATCTTGTTATTTAAACCACACATTCTGTGGTATTTTGTGGCGGAAGCCCAGCCCCCAAAGACAAGTTTCCTTTCTGCCTCTTCCTGCCTTTGCCACAACCTCTCCCACCTGCCAGCATGTGGGTCTCCCTTAGGTTGTCTGGATCTGACTCAGGAGAAAATTTTAAAAGTCAGAGAGTCTAGAGAGGCAAAACAGGATTTTTCTTCCCCAATCACTTATTTCCTTTCTTTCTGAATTCCTAGTGGGGAACAGGATCTGGTAAGACAGAGTGAAAGGAAATATTTTGTTGACATAAAGATGCATGAGAAATTTGCTCTAACAGAGAGAGGCCCATGGACCTGGGAACATAGCAGGAAGCTCGGCATCCCCTGGAGGAAAGAGAAGGAGCTTGCCGAAGCCTGGGAGGACTAGGAAGCCTTATTCCAGTGATGGGAACTGAAATCAAATTACTCTTTTAATTACATTGTCTGTCCTTGCTGTGCCTTGTCCTGAGAAAAGACCAATCAGACATCAGCCAAACCTGGAAACAATTCCCACCATCTATCAAAAAGATGAGAAGTAATCCAATATTGGAGGCAAAAAGAGGCATTTAGATTAAACTCATGAAAAATTTCATTTTACCCTTGAATCATATACTAGCATCAGGCCTTTCACTTCTTTGTTAGCAAGTTCAATGACGCAGCCTACATTTCTGTCCACGGGGTGGAGGTCAGAGGACCGTGTGTCTCAGGAGGCTGAGATCTGATGGCCCTGCATACAGAGGTCCCTAAGGGGGGATGGTCTTCCCACAGCCCTGAGGACAGTCTGGAAATTGATACTCAGGATGAACTGTTCATTGTCACTGTCAAAATATTGACATGCTAACTTTTCTCAAAACATAGACCAAAAAACATTCTTCACTAAATATCTAAACTTAGTGAATTTACTAAATGTCTCAATTTGCAGTATAATCAGGAAAACATTAACTTATTTTGAAGCTTAATGTTAAAGAGGGTAACTTAGGAGAGTTCCTTCTAGGAAGTCACAGGGCTAGGTGGGGGACACAAAAATGATATAATTATAAGCCCTTTAATGTTTTCCTCCCAACCCTCATTTTCTTTTTTTTGGTCTTTTTTTTTTTTTGTCTTTTTACCTTTTCTTGAGCTGCTCCCACGGCATATGGAGGTTCCCAGGCTAAGGGTTGAATCGGAGCTGTAGCCACTGGCCTACGCCAGAGCCACAGCAACGCAGGATCCGAGCCACGTCTGCGACCCACACCAGAGCTCACGGCAATGTCAGATCCTTAACCCACTGAGCAAGGCCAGGAATCGAACCCACAACCTCATGGTTCCTAGTCAGATTCGTTAACCACTGCGCCACGATGGGAACTCCTCCCTAACTCTCCTTTTCATTCTTGCTTTTCCAGCTCTAGCTGAACCATAAGCGTGACCTCCCTACAGCCATTCTCTCCCTGAATTAGGGTCAAGGCCACCTTCCCAAGGGGCAGGTGAAAGACTGGTGATTCTTTCCTCTTTCACCTTCATCCCATACTGCTCAGCGGCTCCCATCAACATCTTTCTGCTCCTCGGGGCACCAAACGAACCTCAATATCTCCGACCCATCCATTCCCCATTTCATTGTTTGTTTTTCCAGGAAAACCCAGTGCTTTCACCTGCTTCCTGCTCCTACCTGTCTTATTCCCAGAGGACTCTGCCTCCATCGCCCCCACCCCCAGAAGGGGCCTGATGGCTGTAACTCTTCCAGGATATATCAAGTCTGCCTGGACCTCCAGAGGGTCCTGTCCCTTGGGACAAAGAAGGATGGGAACAGCAGGAAAGGAGTAGCGTGGAAATCTGCGAAGCTGGCAAAGCATTCAATGCCGTTTCTGTCTCTGTCCCTATTCTGGACTTTGGGACATTAGCACAGAATTATTAAATCCCCATGGCAAAGTAGGCAGGAGAGTGGTTGGGCGCCCTCAGTTCTGGTAATGTGAGAAAGAGTGTTCGTGAGAATTGAGACACTTGTCAAACAGCAGCAAATATGACTGCATAACATTGATATAGTAACGCACAGGAGCTTTTTCTCCCTGTGTTTGCCTTCTGGTCCCACACTCAGACATCAGAGAGGTTGCTCTTTGTCTCAGAAGAGCCGAGTGGTAGGGTTGGAAGCAGAAAAGTACTCGAAAATGTTTTTGGCTTTTATTTTGCAAAACCTAAATCTTTAGAGTATGGGGATTTGTGGAAGCAGAAGGAGCAGCATGAAGAAAGAAGGATTTCTCTCATATTTAAGAGATAGCTGGAGTTCCCATTGTGGCTCAGCGGGTTAAGAACTTGATGTAGTCTCCGTGAGGATTCAGGTTTGTTCCCTGGCCTTTCTCAGTGGGTTATGGATCCGGCATTGCTGCAAGCTTCAGCTTAGGCTGAAAATGCAGCTCGGATGTGGCATTGCTATGGCTGTGGTGTAGGCTGGCAGCTGCAGCTCTGATTTGACCCCTAGCCTGGGAACCTCCATATGCCCTAAAAAGACACAGAGAGAGACAGAGGGATCCCCAAGCTGGGGAAGGGAAACAGAGATTTTAGGTCCCCGTGCAGCAGAATTAACCCACTCTTCTAGTTATAGTGAGGAGGCCATAAGGCCAGAATTGGCACAGCTGCACAGGGTATCAGGGAAGACAGGACAGAGGCAGCTTCATAAAGATTCCTGAGCCTCCTACAGTGTATTGCAGCACTGGAGAGCCATGGAATTAAGTGTCCAAGATGTTATTCTACTTGCAATTTACAAGTTAAATGGCCACAGTTCCACTCATGCTGGCAGAAAACACAAGTCACCTAGAACAGAGGCTAAGGATGCTATTACTCCAAGCATAGCAGGCAGCATTATCTTCATGTTCACATTGGTTTATCTTGTTTCTCAGTCCCACAGGGACGACACAGAACAGCACAGATGGATGGTGCACACGAGTAGGTTTGCATCACAGCTGAGGATGCTGAGTTTTAGGAAAACTCAATATGTTAAAAAGGCTACAAGAAAACCTACCCAGCCTTCATCCCGAAGAGCAATGTGGTCTTTATCATACAGGGAAGCAAACACATCTTCTCTCTATTCCAGAGGGAGACACTTTCTCTCTTCCAAGGCTGTATGAACATCCTTGAAAAGATCATCCAGAAAAAAACCATCTACGCCTCTGCTCATCAGACAGTAGAATACAAGAAATCCTGATTGGAAGAGAAATTGTCTTCCAACGCTGTGTGGACGGGAACAATGGCTGTCTCAGCTATGATGCATGTGGTCTGATGATCAAGGACCAGAAAACAATCTCCCACCTCCGTCACTTTGCTTTCCATAAGACATGGGGACCATAGCATAACCCTAGTCTGGAGAACACAGTGAGTGGCTGTGCTCCAAGCAGAGAAGTTTTTAAAAATCTGGCTACTGGGAGTTCCCATCATGGTGCAGTGGTTAATGAATCCGACTAGGAACCATGAGGTTAAGGGTTCAATCCCTGGCCTTGCTCAGTGGGTTAAGGATCTGGCGTTGCCATGAGCTATGATGTAGGTTGCAGATGCGGCTCGGATCCTGCGTTGCTGTGGCTCTGGCATAGGCCGGTAGCTACAGCTCCGATTAGACCCGTAGCCTGGGAACCTCCATATGCCGCGGGAGCGGCCCAAGAAATGGCAAAAAGACAAAAAAAAAAAAAAAAATCTGGATACTGTACAGTGGGACATTCGGCTACTACAATGTGAGACTTAGCCTGAGGCAGGATATTTGAGGATGATTATCTGGAAAAAGTGGACAGTCCTAAAGGACCTTTAGAGATTAGCACTTCGTAAATATTCACCTTCTTTCAAGAAATGGCTAGATCTACTATCCAACAAACTTGCAGTCGGTACCAGGTTCCCCTGCCCCTCACTGTGAAACTTCTTATCAGTTTTAGAATACTCAATCTTAAGTATAAAAGGACAGCCAGGGATTACCACCCCTCCAAGGAAAGTCTTTAATATTAAAGTGAGAAAAAATAGAAATAAATACACAGATGATGGGGGATAATGTGAGAAAATGTATATATGTACGCATGCCTGGGTCAGTTTGCTGTAGAGTAGAAAATTGACAGAACACTGTAAACCAGGTATAATGGAAAAAATAAAAATCATTTAAAAAATAAATAAAATAAATACACAGAAACAGGTACTCAGAGGAAACAGACCATGAAGAAAAACAGAATCACCTTTTTTCAGTTATAGTTGGTTTCATTTCCAGGAAGATGGAACAGACATACTTTTCCATATCCCTTCCTCTAAGAACAACTAAAAGCCCTGGACATTGTTAATATCCACCCATTCTTTCATGTTGCTCATTTTCTCTATTAGAGCCCGTAATTAGGTAATCATAGGCGTTTTAAATTCCAGGTCTGGGAGTTCTCGTTGTGGCACAGTGGTTAATGAATCCGACTAGGAACCATGAGGTTGCGGGTTCAATCCCAGGCCTTGCTCAGTGGGTTAAGGATCCTGCATTGCTGTAGCTATGGTACAGGTTGGCAGCTACAGCTCTGATTGGACCCCTAGCCTGGGAACCTCCATGTGCCATGGGAGCAGCCTTAGAAAAAAGGCAAAAAAAAAAAAAAAAATTCCAGGTCTGATCATTCCAAAATCTCTGCCATATCTGAGGTTCATTCTGATGCTTGCTCCATCTGGTCAAACAGTGTGTGTGTGTGTGTTATTGCTATTTTGGGTTTTTTGTCTGTTAATGTGCCTTGCAATTTCTCATTGAAAGCTATTCATGATGTACTAAGTAAAAGGAAATGTAGTAAATAGGTCTGTTGTGTGTTTTGTTTATCTAGTGAGGAATTAGGCTGTGTTTATAATTGGCTGAAGTTATAGATATCAGAGGCTAAAATTTCCTCTGATGTTCTTGTAACCCTTGTTGTCTTTGGGTTTCCCTAAAGACTTCTGCTTAAATAAGATCTGAGACATGCCGTTCTTTCAGCTGAAATCTCCTGTTAGTTTATAGGAGTCCTATTGAAATGGCAGTGAAGTATAGGGGGAGGGAGAGCATCCTGCAGCCCTATGGCTAAGTCTTAGCCTTTTAATGAGCCTGTGTCCCAGGGCCCAAGACCTTCACAAGGGCTCCTCCGTTTTGTTTTTGTTTTTTCCTCCCTTAGGTGAGACAAGATTACAAAGGGCAGGGAAGTTCCCGTGGTGGCTCAGCAGTAACGAGCCTAACTGGTGTCCATGAGGTTGCAGGTTCCATCCCTGGCCTTGCTCAGTGGGTTAAGGATCTGGCATTGCCATGAGCTGTGGTGTAGGTGGCAGATGCGGCTCAGATCCTGAGTTGCCATGGTTGTGGTGTAGGCTGGCAGCTACAGCTCTGATTCGACCCCTAGCCTGGGAACTTCCATGGGTGCAGTCTTAAAAAAAAAAATCTTATACAAAATACTGTACACCCTGCTCTCATTCCCTAGAATCCCTAGAAGAAAAGAGATGGTAAGACATCCAATTAGCCTGAGGGAAAAACATTCCTACAAACTGCTATTAGAATGAAAGAGGCTATTTCAACCATTTTTAGCTAAGCCAAGAGTCAAATTGGGCTCCTGGGAGTTTCAAAACACTAATCCTTTCTAAGCCCTTAATTGTTTTGCAGTCAGGCTGAATTAGGAAGTTCACATTTTTGTCCACGAATCTAAAGTCTAAAAGAAAACCTCATGATTCATTTTAAGTAGAAGGAGACACTTTCAGTACCCTGAAGGTATTTCTAGTGATTATCCCAGAATAGGGGTAATTTTTAACTCTAGGGACATTATATTAAAGATAGTTATACTAAAGACGGTAGAGAATAGCAAATGCAAAGGAACTATTAAATCAAACGAGAAACCATTGCTGCAGTTGTCATTCGGGAGGAAAGAGGCTATCTCCAATTTTAAATCAATAACTAAAGTTGTGAATAATTTTCATTTTATTTTTAAACTGCTTTTTTTGGTAACTCTGGTTGCCTCGGAAGGGAAAACTAGGTCGTTGCCCAGACAGGAGTGGGAGGGAAACCTGCCTTCCACTAGAAACACCTCTGGACTTTTGGAATTGGTACCATGTGCATATATTACTCTAATCATTGATTAGTTGCTTACTAAATAAATAAATTTTATGAAGAATGTGGGTGATGTCCTAATTGCACCATTCCCAAGTGCAACAGTTAACAGCATATAATCCTTGCCACAATTTCATCCAGCAGGTGTTTTACTCAGTTTTAAGCATCCAGTTTTCAAGATGGCCCCATTACTGAACCGTTGCCCTAGGGTGAAACACCCCCAAAGAGAAAGAGACAAGTGAGGAAGTAAAGGATGCAAAGCTCACGAGCTGATCATCTCACATTCAAAGAAGAAAACGGATGATAACTCTTGAAAGCTAAATCTCAGGTTTAATGCAACACCCTCAGCTCATGGAGGACTGCTCGCCCAGGTTAGGGCTTGGGTTGCAGGAACAAAACACACCCCTTCCACCCCCGCAACTCTGACACTTGGGAAAGAAAGATGCACCGTCTTTGCTCTCCCAAAGCAGGCCCAGGTGGAGTTCCAGGAAACTTTCCCATGTCCCTCTTGCTGTCTCCTCACAAAATACCGTCTCCTTCAGTGAGTGGAAAGGAGGGTCTCCTCTCTCTTTTTTTTTTTAATCCTCCTATACCTTCTTTAATCTAGTGGGATGATACTTGTTGCACACACACACACAGACACCTTCCTAGATCATAAACCTTACTTCTGATGACTTTAAAGACCAAATTTCTCTTTCTTTTCTCTGTTCTCTGACTCATGTCCTGGCTTCCTCTCATGTTCTTCCCATGTGGTAACCATGGGAGGAGGGTATTCTGGATTCTGTCCTCTAGGAGAATCCTTAAGAACAGGGTTCTTAAACTCTAAGGTGTCAAAAAGGAAGAGGATAGAAATGGTGCCTTATAGTTCAAGAGAGCATGTGATTCTCTTCTTGGAATTCACAGGGGCTGATGACCTGCGTTAACAGTGAGAAGTCAGAGCCGGTGAAATGCAGATTCTAAAAAAAGTTCAGTGATTAGAGGTGGGGTGATTACTCACAGAAAAATGGTGATAAGCAGGAGTTTACTAGAATTTTCCCTGGAGGACACCTCCTGAGACACAGGTAATGGGAAATATTTGAACCAGCTTCAAGCCTTTGCTCCTTTCAGTTTATTGGGTGTGACTAAAGATTCAGGAGGAGAAAAGGGCTAGTGAGAGCCACAAGAGATTTAAGGTCAGTGAGAAAAAAAGAGGTTAAAGATATCTGAGGGGTGAGAAAAGAAAGAATTAAGGGTTAAGAATCTCTTTTCTCCTGCTGACAACTGTGATTTTCAAACTCCTACAAAAGGCGGGGTGGGGGGGGGTGCAGGGAGCTGTAGGAGGGGGTTCCATGGGAATCAGGTTGTCCAGGTGACTCCCGTACACATACCCCCATCCCAACCACCCCCATTTCATGCTCCATGAAAAGAAATACACACGTTTCCCTAGGAACAAAAAAATTAAGACCACGCCCCCTTTCTCTCCTAAATTCCTTATTTTTCTTTTAATTCAAGTTTATCATCAGAGTATAGTTGATTTACAATGTTGTATTAGTTTCAGGTGTCCAACAAAGTGAATCAGTCATACATATAAACATATCCATTCTTTTTTCCATATAGGTTATAAAAGACTATTGAGCAGATTTTCCTGTGCTATTACAATAGGTTCTCATTAATCATCGATTTTATACAGTAGTGTGTATATGTTATTTCCACCCTCCCAGTTCCTCCTGCCCCTCAACTGTTTCACCTATGATGACCTTTAGATTGGTTTTGAAATCTGCTAGTTTCTGTTTTTTAAATAAATTATTTTGTATCATTTTTATTAGATTCCACATATCAGTGATATCATATGATATTTGTCTTTCTCTGCCTAACTTACTTCACTCAGTATGATAATCTCTAGGTCCATCTATGTTGCTGCAAATGGCATTCTTTGAATAAGTAATTCTATTCCCCGTACTGACTTCTTTCCAGGTCAGCAGAGACTCTCCTCAATAAAATGGAAAAGATTATAATTAGATCCATTTACCATTTTATCTCATGCGATCTTCAAAAAATTCTGAGCTGTACAAAATGAGGTTTCACCCTCTTAACAGACGAAGAAAATGAAGCCAGCTTCAGTGTTCAAACATTAATTTTATTCACAATGCCCCATTTTTACAAGGAAAAACAAAGAATTTCTTCTAGTTACTGTTAGATTCCATTCAAACCGTGCTGGGGCAACAAGCTCCCAAAGAAGTGAAATCGATTGGATGTAAAGTAGTGAAAAGGGAGTTGCTAGCTTGAGGACCTGTGGGAGAGGAGAAATGGAGCTCTCCAAAGAGAGAAGTTAAAACCCACAGGTGCATTCTGCATTGCGGAAAACCTGGGTGTGGGGGTATCTGTCTTTTTCACAGCTATTATTACTCCTCTGCTGAGATCTGTAGAGAAACAAAACAGGAGGTCTCAGAGCAGGATGCTGAAAAGGCAAATTGGAGCTTTTCCAATGATCAGACAGATCAGCCCTCACTGTAAGACTCCATCTCCCGTGGCTGAGTTCGGAGACACAGCCAGCCACCAAGGGCCACCAGTTTTAACACCCCCGAGAATATTCCAAAATGGAAAAATCTCTACCTGCCAGATGGCTTTGTGGGGAGAGTACTGGAAATGGGTGAATAAATACACCGAGTCCAGAGTGGTGGAAGTGAGACCCCCCCAGAAGGAGTGCTTGAGTGACTGAGTGTAAAGAGAGTGGGGGTCACCGCAGGGCCCTGCTTTTTAATTGTTTTGAATACATTCAGGGCCAGAGGCAAATTGCCTGGGCTAAGAAAAGAAAGTTTGAGCTCCACTCCTGTTTTTCGTCCTTCCCACATATAGCCCTGCCCTACTCAGCTTTCCTTCTAAACAACCATAGAACCCATATTTTTTTAAAATATCTCTTTGAAGGGGAACATAAGGTATCATGTAAGGAGTTCCCATCGTGGCACAGTGGTTAACAAATCCGACTAGGAACCATGAGGTTGAGGGTTTGATCCCTGGCCTTGCTCAGTGGGTTAAGGATCCGGCGTTGCCATGAGCTATGGTGTAGGTTGCAGATTCGGTTTGGATCCCATGTTGCTATGGCTGTGGTGTAGGCCTGCAGCTGCAACTCCAATTCGACCCCTAGCCTGGGATCCTCCACCTGCCACTGGAGCGGCCCAAGAAATGGCAAAAAGCCAAAAAAAAAAAAGGAAATATTTGCTCAATCACTGTACTTCTTATTGGTCTTCTCTTCAGTGGGGTCTAAAAACAAACTTATTTTCTCTTCAAGCGATCCCTTGACTGATCATGAATCCTGTCGTGTTGATATTTTTGTCTGACAAATATAATGTTAAAGCTTTCTTTTAGGCAGGCTTTTTTTTTTTTTTTTTTTTTTAGGGCCGCACTAGCAGCATGTGGAGGTTCCCAGGCTAGGGGTCGAATCGAGCTATAGCTGCTGGCCTACAGCACAGCCACAGCAACATAGGATCCGAGCCGCATCTGTGACCTACACCACAGCTCACAGCAACATGGGATCCTTAACCCACTGAGCGAGGCCAGGGATTGAACCCACAACCTCATGGTTCCTAGTTGGATTTGTTTCCGCTGTGCCAGGACGGCAACTTAGGCAGCCTTTTAAAAATGTGTTGCTGTTCCATCCTGTCTGAATGCTTTGTATAAGTTCTTGGCAAGGTAGTTGGAAAATTTCTTGTAGGTCATGCAACTTGTCTTTGGCTGAAGGGGACTATTGGCAGGTGGCCCACCATCTCACTGGATGAGTAATCCCATTATATTCTTCCATGCTAGAATTACTTTCTGAACACACACCACCAAAAGGTGTGATTCAAAATACTGACTGTGGAGTTCCCGTCGTGGCGCAGTGGTTAACAAATCCAACTAGGAACCATGAGGTTGTGGGTTTGATCCCTGGCCTTGCTCAGTGGGTTAAGGATCCTGCGTTGCTGTGAGCTGTGGTGTAGGTCACAGACGTGGCTTGGATCCCGAGTTGCTGTGGCTCTGGCATAGGCCAGTGGCTACAGCTCCAGTTAGACCCCTAGCCTGGTAACCTCCATATGCCACGCGAGCGGCCCAAGAAAATGGCAAAAAAAGACAAAAATAAATAAATAAATAAATATTTAAAAATAATAAAAAATACTGATTGTGACTCCTGGGTCACACACAGCCTTGACTGTGGCTGTTCCCTGGTCAAGGTCAATCACATGATGATTTCATTTCTCATTTGCTATTCAAGAAATATCTCTTCATTGAGACTCACCATGTTGTTGGCTATTGAGAGACTTAACATCTCTCGGCAAACTAGTTAACAGAAGCAGAGTTGAATTTATCATTAATCCACCAGGCTGTCAAACTTTAAACAAGACATCTGGTTGTCTCTGTGTACCCAAGTGTGTGATGTATGACTTACAAAAGTAGTCTGTTTAATGATGCTCCCGCCTTTGTGTTCAAAGCAGATGTAATTCAGTAAAAGAGATTTTCAGCAGTGTGCTTTGTAGAAGGAATTTTTATCTAAGAGTCATATGCATACCTTAGAAATCCTTTAACTGTTGAAAATTGTAGACAGGCTCTGACGGTTGCTTTAACAGTTCTTTTATTGAAATGCTTAGTCTTCATAGTCTCATAACTCTAAGGGTGTCATCTTCTTAAAGGGTCTGACAGAGTCTGTGTTCCTTGACTTGTTATGGAAGCAAAATGTGTGTCAGTTACCTTGTTTTTCCCTAACATTTTACTTTATTTTTGGTCTTTTTAGGGCCGAACCCGAGGCATATGGAAGTTCCCAGGCTAAGGGTCAAATCAGAGCTATAGCTGCCTGCCTACACCACAGCCACAGCAATGCCAGATCCGAGCTGCGTCTACGACCTACACCACAGTTCATGGCAACACCGGATCCTTAACCCACTGAGCAAGGCCAAGGATCGAACTTGTGTCCTCATGGATACTAGTCGGGTCCCTTACTGCTGAGCCCCCACAAGAACTCCATTTTCTTCATGTTCTTTATTATGTCTTCGTCAAAGATTATTTTTCATGGATATTGTTGAGCATGATTGTGGAGTCTTTCATCCCTATAATATTTTGAGGTGCTGAAATTAACATTCTGCTTTCAATCCAACCTCACAAGATGTGAAGAAATCCCAAATAAGCCATCTATATAAAACACTCAAGGCCTAAGCAGACTTAAATAAGGAAAATGTAAATAAAAGTTCTCAAAAATTATTTTGTTTAATGTTATGAATACTAGCATATAAACTCCAAGGATTATAATAATGATGTAACCTAAGCATCCTCATCCTTACTACCATTACTTCTCTTACTGTTATATGCAGCTTAGTAATATTCAATATTTTATAAACATTTGTTAGTACACACACATGTATATACAATATCCTTCCCAAAGTTATGTGAATAATACACTCTCTTATAATTCATGTTAGTATTGTATTGGTACAATTTGTATTTCAGCATATAAAGCATATAGTGAGAATTTCCCTCCAAAAAAGTGCTGGCTGATATTTGATAGTGATTTTATATTTTAATGTAAATCTGAAATTCTTACCTCCTTGAAATAGTTAAATTCCTGACTACCCATTATTGTAACAAATCTGATCATAAGGGTAACAAAAAGGTCAGAGATGCCAGGAAGGACCGTGAAGCAGGTCCAGCTGTCTTGCCTGGAAATCGAGTCCAAGATGAGAAGCTTGGCCGCACACCAAAGGATGATCTCTGGAACATTCCTATATATGTATTCTCACCCCTAACTAGGATATAAGTGTCATGGATGCAGGGAGATCTTTTTTATTCATTGCTGTATCTTTGGTGCCTTCCCCAAAGACACTCCATGAAAATTTGATGATAGAAGCAAACCTATGCAGCTGTTATAAAGAATAAAAGCTTTGATTTATGATGGTCCCCCTTATCCACAGGGGATACAGTCTAAGACACCTCAGTCTATGCCTGAAAGGTGGATATTACTGTGGACAGTGGATATTTTATATACACACACACACACACATCTACACATACACACATATATAATATAGTATATATACTACATTACATGCTATAATATATGCTAATATATTAATATGTGAATATACTGTATATTATACTACTATATATTATTATGTATTATAGTATTAATATATATTATGTATTATCATATTTTAACAATATAAAATGTTATATATAATACATAGTAGTATATATATTTAGTGGATATATATTTATGTACTATGTATTTCCCTATACATACAGCCTATGAAAAAGTTTAACTTATAAGTTAGAAACAGGAGAAGTTCCCATCATGGCTCAGTGGAAATGAATCTGACTAGTATCCATGAGGACACAGGTTCACCCCCTGGCTTTGCTCAGTGGGTTAAGGATCCCGAGTTGCTGTGGCTGTCGCGTAGGCGAGCAGCTGCAGCTCTAATTCAACCCCTAGCCTGGGAATCTCCATAGGCTGCAAGTGCGGCCTTAAAAAGACAAAAATAAATAGATAAATAAATATGAAATAGTAACAGATTAAGAGCAATAATAAAATGGAATCATTACAATAATATAATGTAATAAAATTTATATGAATATGGTCCCTTTCTCTCTCTCCCTCAGAATATCTTATTGTAAAAATTGAATGCCTTTTCCATCTTAACTAAGCCTATATCCCTCATTGTGGCCTTAATTTTTGCCATTTGAGGTGTAATAATAGCAAAACCAACATAAATTTATTTCTTCTTCACAATTTCAAAGATAGAAGATTCATTCTTACGGTAAAATTTTTGTCTTTGTCAGTCAAGAACTTGCACCTTTTCACTTGCAGGAAGCATTTTACAGCTTCTCTTTGGCATAAATGAATTGCCAGCATCACTCCTTTTGCACCTCGGGGCGTTTAGTAAGTAAGGTAAGGGTGACTTGAACACAAGCACTTCATACTGTGACAATTGACCTGAGAACCCAAGACGACTACTAAATGATTAAAGGGTGAGATACACTGGACAAAGGGATGATGCATGTCCCAGGTGGGATGAAATGGGACAGGAAGAGATTTCATCACACTACTTATAACAGCGCATAATTAAAACTTCTAAATTGTTTATTTCTGCAATTTTCCACTTAATATTTTCATACAGCATTTGGCCAAGGGTCCCTGAAATTATGGAAAGTGAAACCACAGATAAGAAAGGACAGCTGGAGTTCCCGTTGTGGCTCAGTGGTTAACGAATCCGACTAGGAACCATGAGGTTTCGGGTTCGGTCCCTGCCCTTGCTCAGTGGGTTAACGATCCGGCGTTGCTGTGAGCTGTGGTGTAGGTTGCAGACGCGGCTCGGATCCCGAGTTGCTGTGGCTCTGGCGTAGGCCGGTGGCTACAGCTCCGATTCGACCCCTGACCTGGGAACCTCCATATGACGCGGGTGCGGCCCAAGAAATAGCAACAACAACAACGACAAAAAAAAAAAAAAAAAGGACAGCTGTACTTAGATCAACACAAAAATGTGTCCACAACATACTTACAGAGTAGTATGCCTTTTAGAGAGGTCGTTACTTTGCTCACTCTTGTATCGTTCTTAAGGGGCTGGCTTAAAGTGGAGGATATAAGAGGACTTAACTAATACATGCTGAACAAATGAATTAATGAAATGAAACGAATGCAATAGCTTCCTTATGGTTTCACTCCCCTCCTCCAGTTCCTCAACCTTCCAGGCCATCCTCTTCAATTCATTCACTCATCTGTTTATTAATATGTTGGTGCCATTAATGCCATTAGAGTAATCTTTCTAATATGCACATGCGATGCCATTTTCCAGCCCCAAATTCTTTAATGGCTCCATATAAGCTCCAGGATAAATGCTAGCAGCTATAATGGGGCACTTAATACTTTTCATCATTTTTTGACCTCAGCACATCCAAGCAGACCTATCTCTTGCCACAGCCCATCCCCCCATGCCCTCCCCGCGCCTTGAGTGTTATCAACACCAATTGCTTGTAATTTGCTACATGTACAAATGCCAGGTTCCTCCATTGTTTCTGACAAGTTACCCGCTGCCACTCTTGTCATTGTTCCTCTTTACATAACTTGTCTTTTTTCTCTGTCTACTTTTAAGGTTTGTATTTATCATTGGTTTTGAGCAATTTGATGATGAGTGCCTCTGTGTAGTTTTCTTCATATTTCTTGTGCTTAGATTTCACTTACAGTTTTTATTAAATTTGAACAATTTTCAACAATTATTTCTTTAAATATTTTTGTCCCCCATTCCCAATCCCCTCTCTTCTATGAGACTCCAATTCCATGTATTTTAACCACTTGAAGTCCTCCTACAGTCACTGATGCTCTTTTCACTTAAAACAATTTTATTCTTCTTTGGTTTCATTTTAGATAGTTTCTATTGCTTTGTCTTCAAGTTTATTTATCTGTTTTCTCCAGAACAATCTGCCATTAAATACACTTGGCTTTTTATCTCAAGCCTTACAGTCCTCAGCTCTAGGAATTCAATTTGGGTCTTTCTTACATCTTCCATTTCTCTACTTAACTGTTTGAAATATGGAATCATTGCAATTGTTTAAATGTACTTGTCTGCTAATTCTAGCATCTTTGTCAGCTCCAAGTTGTTTTTGATTGATTAATTATTTTCCTCACTATAGGTCATGTTTTCCTGCTTCTTTGTATGCTTGCTAATCTTTGTTTCAATGACAGACATTGTGGATTTTAACTTACTGGGTGCTGGGTACTTTTGTACTCAAATAAATATTCAGGAAGTATTCCTGGGATGCAGTTTAGTTACTCAGAAACAGTTTGATCTTACTGAACCTTGCTTTTATGCTTTACTATGCAGGTCCCAAGAGGTACTCCCATCTAAAGCTAATTAAATCCCCCAACTGAGTATTCAACACAATCACCCATAAACTATAAATTTTTCCAGTCTGGCTTATGGGAATAAGCAAGATTTCTGTAACTGTGTTTGTGTCAGGGACTGTTTCCTAATCCTTTTGCCCTGCTTCCCCCTCTAACCCCCTGAAGGAGTTTTCTTAAGCACAGGCACTGATAAGTAATATGCTGACTATTCGAAGAAAAGCTTCTGCAAATCTCTAGGGTTCTCCTTCTGTATAGCTATCTCTTCTATGTTACTTTGTCTTGCAAACTCTAGCCACCTTGGCCTCCCCAGATTCACAGTTCCATCTGCTCAACTTAGGGAGTCTGCCAAAGTGTGTCTGGGTTCCTTCTCTGTTATATTTCCTTTATTAATGTTATCTTTAATGCACACTGTGGTTTTTGGATCAGAGACAGATTTTTTTTTATTACACTCACAGCAAGATCAATACAGGTATAACGGCAGTGTCACTCCCTATGTCTCCAAAATAACATGATGAGAACCCGATATAAAAATGTGTCCTATATGGATGGCAAGCTCACCTCATAGGTAAGGAAGAGAGAAAAATAAATTGTCTGCTCTTGTATACAGCAGAAAGAGCCAGCTGCCTCCCCTTCCACATCTGAGAGTCTCTTTGGAAATAGCTTGCTCTAACCCTTTGGAATGTAAATAAATCTCTCCAGGGAAAAAATAATCTCTGTGTCTCCAGATTTACAACTCAGAGATGTTTCCAAGTTCCAGGTTTCATGCCCTCTTGAAATGTAAACACATTATCTCTGGCATTAGGTAAATCTCTCTGGAGTTCTCACCCTCTATGCAGTTGTAAATTAACTTCTAAGACTAGCTCTCAGATCAGATTCCAAGTTTTGGTAAAATTTGTTCAGAAATCTCTGACCATGTAGAAGCATAAAAATGGTTTCTGTACAATCCCACATCCTCCCTCTGCCATGACCTGGAAACTCTCAAAACAGTAAGCTGGAACAATTGCATGACTGACTTGTTAGTTTCCCATCTCTAGGGGATCAGTATCCTTTGTTGCCTGATGTACTATGTCTTCAAAATTGTTGTTCTATATATTTTCTCTGGTTTTATTGTTGGTCCAGGTGGGAGAGTAAATCTAGTTCCTGTTACTCCATCTTGGAAGGAAGTCAAACCCCACACTGCTTTAGGTTTCCTTGACTCTGCTTTTACTCTTCCCTCTGCTTGAGACACACTCCACCATCGAACAAGCCCATTCTTATTATCTACCTGCCAAATTTACATCTTTCACGTCTCAGTCCAGGGCACTCACACAGATGTAAGTTTGGCTTGACTCTCTCATTGACATTTGGATGCCTGTAGCGGACATGGTTCATTCTTGCAAACATACATCCTGTCTCTACTTTTAACATAACCTTCACTTGATTTAGATTTCCACCCTTCCCCATGCATCCATATACAAGAGAGGCTAATATCATTCTCACTCTAGAGTCTAAGGGAAATTTCACTCTTCTTGACAGTGATAAGCACATGACCCATGTCTGATCAATGACGTGAGAGAAGCTGGCGAGTGGACTTCCAGAAAGAGATTCTTGGCTCCTAAAAAGAGATATGGGAAGAAATGTTTTTTCTTCTTCTTCTCCACATTAACATATTTGGATGTGCCTAGATATTGTATCTCCTTGCTAACAGTCTGAGAAGGAAGCCAACACTGTTAGAAGAGAAAGATGGAAAGAATCTGGGTCCTTAATGGCATCACTGGGCATCAGAGTCTCTCAACACTGTCAGGTGCAATAATAAATTAGCAAATTATTTTAGACAATTTGAGTTTCTGTTTCTTTCAGCCAAAAACATCCTCACCAATGAACTACCTTTATTCCCAAGTTCCTGTATCTTGTAGGCACCTCCTTTTCAGCTGTCATTGGCTGCATGTTTATCTTCCCTCTAGACTCCAAGTCTCTTTGAGAGCCAAGAGGACACAGTGGCTGATACAGAGTAGGGACCCAAGGCATGTTGAATGAATGATTGTTCACGTGTCAATCTCTCCAGGAGGTTGTAAGATTTCTATCAATACTATTATATTTGTATAATAGTATATATTGTAAGAACACTTATTAAAACTTCACTGTATGCCAACCACATGCATCATTCATGCAATCTTCCCAACAACCCTCTGTAGATCCTATTACAGTAGTGCATTCATTTTACAGTAGGAAAATCAGAGGTTAGGAAAGTTCATACAGCTAGGAAGTGATGGAACCTCGACTGGTACCTGTCAGGAGCTCAGTGAAGCTCTCAAGTATCAAAGTAGACAACTAAACCAAGATGCCAAAATGGAAGGAACAATGAGCTGTGGATCACTCACTACTACAGTATAAGAGGCTGAAACCAGAGAGAGGACCAAGTGCCTTCTGTTCCTCCTCCTCCTATGAAATGGCACACTGGTCAAGGGTCAGGTGAACTAGTGCAGATTGTGGGGGTTGCCTCACTATTGAGGGATACCAAACAGAAGACTCCTGCGGTTATGGACCCTGGGGCCAGGGTGGAGGTGGGAAGAGCTAGGAGTATGAAAGCACCAAGCACTGAGGGAAAAGTGTCTTCAAGGTTTCCCCTCCTCCTACCTCCACCCACAAGGAGGTCTTGGAAGAGGCATCTGAAGATCTCAGATGAAGTTCCCAAATAAAGACACATAGGGAAGAGGGGCCAGGAAAGCACAGATATAAAGAGGAGACCAGCCAGGGGGGTCCTAAGTCTTTGACTGCATCTCCCTTCAGAGAGTTTGTGCACTGAGTCAGCATGGGGACCACATGTGAGACCCATCAGGTAGAGCCTTTGTAATTGCTCTACGGCTGGGGGGGGAAATGCATTGTTTTTTTGGCCAGGAGCTAGCCTCCTCAGGACCCAAGTCTCTTAATCACTAGGTTTTTCCTTTGCATAAATAACCTTATGTTATTAATTTTTATCTCCCCAGCAAAGTCTAGACTGGACTTTGGTCCATGATCTTTATAATAAAAGTGAGTTGAATGGAATTGAATAGAATTATAAAGGGAAGAGAGAAGGATAGTTGCCAACAGGCAAATTTAATGAAATATTCTGCCATGGTTTACCTGTATTTCTTCTTAAAGGAATAAATTGATACTTCAAAAGCATAACCCATTAGTTCTGAGAAGATATATTCAGGATCTTGCTAATGAGAGCTCCTCAATAAATTCTAAAATTCTTTAAATAGTTCATACCATGCTCAAATAGTTCATTTATTCCCTTTTCTACCTTGTCACTGAACTCATAAGTATTTCATCAACTATCATAAAATTCCAGATTCTTTTACTTTTTAACACCAAGCAAGATATGTGGACACTCAATAAATATTAATTAGTGAAGATGATGGAGGTCAACTTGATGTGTTTTTCCCATAATTGCTTTTGGAGACCCTCAGCATCACTTAGCATTTGATCTGAAATGTTATGGAAGAGCACCCTTCGAATCTATATATTATTCATTACATTACCGGGTATTGCCACCTTTCTTTGTTCAAAAGATTTTGCTGTCATTAATTTCATATTCAGAGTGATAGGAGTAGAGTCAGTTTATGCTGAACATCTTAATTCATTAAACCATTCTGTATGGCTGAAATCAGGAAATATCAGAATAGCATTTTGTTCTGGAATCTTTCTTTCTTCTCCCTTTTTTAGCTGGAGTAGTAAAGCAGGGTGATGCAAATCAGCTTGCAATGCCAGAGTTAGAAGACTAGACTGTAGAGCTGCACAGAACAACAATAACAACAACACGAAGCCCAATCTATTAAGGTCTGGTTTCTCTTTCTCCACATATTAATACATCCCAAAAGAAAGAAACCCAGGGAAAGTATTAAATAAGAATACAAAGTGAATTTATACATGTATTTTTTTTTTCTTAAGTGACCTCTTGTTTATAGAAGTTAAATGCTCTCTGGGATTTTTCAACTTTCCAGAACTTCCCCTTGACCAGGCTTCTCTGACCCATTTCCACCTCTGCTCCCCTTTACAATGGGAACCAGCCTGACACACACACACACACACACACACACACACTTACTTTAAATCTTTACGTAGTCAGATTCTCTAGTGTGTAGAAATGACACTTTAAGAACCTGTGAAGACCACCTGAACACTAAAGAGAGTCAACAGCATATTAGATGATACAGAAGAATGGATCAGCAATCTAGAAGACATAATAGTGGAAATTGCCCAATCAATACCTATCAATAATCATTTTTTTCAATAATCATTTTAATATAAATAAACTAAGTGCTACAGTCAAAAGACAGGGGGGCTAAATGGACCAAAAAAATGAGACCCATCTATATGCTGCCTACAAGAGTCTCATGTCAGATCTAAAGACACACACAGATTGAATGTGAAGTGATAGAGAGATATAGAGCACAGACTTGTGGTTGCCAGGGGAGAGGGGGAGGGAGTGGGATGGACTGGGAGTTTGGGGTTAGTAGCTGCAAACTATTACAGTTAGAATGGATAAGTAATGAGATTCTGCTGTATGGCCCTGGGAACTCTATCTAGTCACTTGTGATGGAACATGATGGTAGTTAATGTGAGAAAAAGAATGCATATATATATATATATATATATATATATATATATATATATATATGACTATGTCACTTTGCTGTACAGTAAAATATACAGAACACTGTAAACCAACTATAATGGAAAAAATAAAAATCATTAAAAAAACAGATAAGCAACAAGTTCCTACTACATTGCATAGGAAACTATATCCAATCTCCTGACATAGACGGTGATGGAAAATAATATTAAAAAAGAATGTATAGATGGAAATGCTGTAAAATTTAGTTGTGATGATCGTTGTACAACTATAAGTGTAATAAAAATTCATTGAATAATAAAAAAAAATTTAAAAAGAGCAAATGGGGAAACACAGGGTATATTTAAGGGAAAATAACAAACAAACAAAAAAGAATGTGTAAACACACACACACAACTGAGTCACTTCGCTGTACAGCAAAAATTGGCACAATATTGTACATCAAGTATAATTTAATTAAAAAAAAAGAGGAGTTCCCATCGTGGCTCAACATGTTAAGAACCCAACTAGTATCCATGAGGATAGGAGTTTGATTCCTGGCCTCACTCAGTGCATGAAAAACCTGGAGTTGCTGTAAGCTGCAGTGTAGTATGCAGATGTGGCTTGGATCTGGCATTGCTGTGTCTGTGGTGGAGGCCGGCAGCTGTAGCTCCAATTCAACCCCTAGCCTGCGAACTTTCATATGCCATGGGTGTAGCCCCTAAAAACACACACAAAAGTTTAAAAAAAAAGGAAGTGATGGAAAAAATTTCATGTGAATGGAAACAAAAAGCACACAACTGGGAGTAGCAATAGGCATATCAAACAAAGTTGTCCTGCTCTGTGCAGGTCATCAGAGTAAAGGCATTACAATTCCTCGATAGCCGTCTTCCCTAGTGTGGCATTCTTACCCTACAGTTTCCAAATGTTAGAGAATAATTTCAGCAGATGCTTATTCTAGCCCTGAGTTTCTAGCTCCACTTGAGTTTTTAGAGTTTCAAGCTCAGCTTCCTTAACTGATCCCTAAAGTAAGAGGATACAAAACAAGTCTCTTGTTTCTCCCGTAATCAGGCTTCTTCACCAGTTAACGTTACAGGCTCAGGGGGGCCCCTCTTCTCCCTGGACTTTCCACCATCCACCAGCCCCTCCTCCCCAATACTTTGTCTTCCAAGGCGTTATGGCCTTGTTATCTCGGGATCAAATCAACAGGATAAAAATAGGGGGCAGAGGACATAGAGTAGCTGAAACAGCCACTGGCACCTCCCTTTTAATTCAGAAAGGACATGCACCCTTGGCAGCAGGGTCAGGGTGATATTTTGAGCCGTGAGAAAAGGGGAAATGGAAAGTTCAAGGGAATTGTGTCTTTGGGTGCTTAAAGGAGACCTTTCTGGAATTGCTCCAAGGATGGAGTCTACGATTTTCTTTTCATTAAATTATTTGATGGACTCAAGCACATCACAAATTCCAAAGAGAGTCAAATGAAAGAAATATATAAGATTAGCACTGAAGTCTGAATTTATTTTTTCTTTTCTTATTCCCCAGTTAACATATATTTTTTATTAAAGTATAGTTAATTTATGGAAGTCTGCATTTAATTTGGACATAAAAACTTCTGATCTTAAACAAGGAGAACAAATCCTTTGATGTGCAAAATAGCTCAAAACTATCCTCCTCAGCTTCTCTTTTTTTTTTTTCCAGGCAGGAGTTTGCAGATAATAGGGCCACTTTCAATGATAAAGAACATCCCTTTATATTCTCAAAAATCAATGAAAAAGGAGTCCAAAATCCTAGGTCCTAAATTGCAGCCTCCTTGGTGACCTTGATAACCAGCCTTTCTGAGTCACAGCTTCTCATTTGCAAAATTAGGCTAAGGGTGTCCTTATTCGCAGGGCTGGTGTGCAGAGCCCTTTGCAAACTCCAGAAGGTTACATAAATATAAGATACCATGAGTATGATGATCCAGGCACATTTCCAAAACACTACCATCACCATCAAAAAGTTGGGAACTATGGCCTAAGGAAGAGAAATATTTTTCTGCATTTAAGGCTTGTGTGTTGCCACCATGAAAACCTAGGAAGCGAGAAGACTCTGCCAAGATTTGAGACGCATCCTTATCAATGCTTTGGAAGGTGTAAGTCTTGGTAGGGTTCATTGCCTGAACCTCCTAAGGAAAAAAAAAAAAAGATAATTTTTTTTTGGAGTTCCCGTCGTGGCTCAGTGGTTAACAAATCCGACTAAGAACAATGAGGTTGCGGGTTCCATCCCTGGCCTTGCTCAGTGGGTTAAGGATCCAGCGTTGCCATGAGCTATGGTGTAGGTTGCAGACAAGGCTCAGATCTGGCGTTGATGTGGCTCTGGCGTAGGCCAGTGGCTACAGCTCCAATTCGACCCCTAACCTGGGAACCTCCATATGCCGCAGGAGCGGCCCAAGAAATGGCAAAAAGATTTTAAAAAAGATAATTTTTTATCAGAAACACAACGGAAATAGTTTCCACATACACAGTAACTACTACCTGACATTTATGAAATACTTGCTATGTGCTAGGAGCTGTTCTAAGCCCTGTACTAGTTTTGTCTAATTTTATCTAATTTAAGCCCCCCTGTGAAGTAGGCTATTATTATAATTTGCCTCATCTTACAAATGAACTTTTAAAAGCTAAGGCATTTGCCCCAGGTAATATAGGATAGTGACAGAGATTTGAACTCACACTCTTAGCCACTTCTCTTAAGGTCTGGATAAAATTTCATCACAGACATTCAAAAACTTACGGTCTCTGGAGGAGACAGTTTGGGGGTTGGGGGGATGTGCTTGGGTTGTGGGATGGAAATCCTGTGAAATCGGATTGTTATGATCATTATACAACTACAGATGTGATGAATAAAAAAAATTTTCATCTTTCCAGAGAAATGTGGAAAGTCCAAACCCTTCCCCAGGAGTTCTGTAAAACCCCAGGGCTGGGATAGGGCACGTGGGGGTGCTAGGGGCACATCACTGAGGGTTCCCTCTGGTTCTCATTTTCTGTTCACATCTCCATGTTTGGGACTCAGGTTGCCCATAATTTCCACCCAAAGATTTCTTGAAGGTTTCCAGAAATAAGATTTACAGCCCCATAATGGTAACAACTTGCAATTTAGTTTTAAATAATTCTGCTTCAGGAGTTCCCGTCGTGGAGCAGTGGTTAATGAATCCAACTAGGAACCATGAGGTTGCAGGTTCAATCCCTGCCCTTGCTCAGTGGGTTAACTATCCGGTGTTGCCGTGAGCTGTGGTATAAGTTGCAGATGCGGCTCAGATCCCGAGTTGCTGTGGCTGTGGTGTAGGCTGGCGGCTACAGCTCCAATTCGACCCCTCACCTAGGAACCTCTATATACCGCGGGAGTGGCCCAAGAAAAGGCAAAAAGACAAAAAAAAAAAGAAAGAAAGTTCTGCTTCCATAAGCCTCTGAGCAGTTTCCATCCTTGGGCTCCAGCTTCCTGCGGGGTTGCTCGACCCTCTTCTCCATCCTCCCCCACCCACTCTCTTGTCTCTTCCTCAAATTCCCATCCAATCCTGCTGTTTGGGGGTTTGGGTTTTTTGTTTGGATTTGGGGGGGGGGGTTGGCCACACTCGTGCCTTGTGGAAGTGTCTGGGCCAAGGATCGAATCTGCACTGCAGTTGCAACCTGCGCCACAGCTGTGGCAATGGGATCCTTGACCCGCCGTGCCACAGGGGAACTTCCCTGTCTCTTTTGTTTCTTTAGTTCCTGCCATTCCATACTCACAGGCTCTCACTTTGCCCACATGATTTATCAAGATATTTACCTAATAAGGAGTTCCCATTGTAGGTTGGTGGCTTAAAACCCAACACATGAAGTTCCCGTCATGGCTCAGGGGAAACAAATCCAACTAGTATCCATGAGGACACTGGTTCAATCCCTGGCCTCGTTCAGTGGGTTAAGGATCTGGCATAATGGTGAGCTGTTGTGTAGGCCGCAGACACGGCTTGAATCCTGCGTTGCTGGGGCTTTGGCCATGGCTGGCACTACAGCTCTGATTTGACCTTAAAAAGAAAAAAAAAAAAAAACCAACACAGTGTCCGTGACGATGGGGTTCAATCCCAGGACTCATGGGTTAAGGATCTGGTGTTACCGTGTTATAGGCCTGCAGCTGCAGTTCTGATTAGACCCTTAGCCTTCCATATGCCACAAGTGTGGGTGTCCCCCCAAAAAAAAGATATTTTCATAATCAAAGAGAGTTTCCTCCCTATGAGAAATTACAATACTAGCTCTGAAGATGAAGATATTGTCACTTAATCTTTATTTCTAGGAAGTGAAAAGGGGAGGTGGTAATACATAAAACCCGAGTGATCTTTGATAGCTTGAATTCTTGTACTGCTAAATGACCAAAGAGTAATTAATAGGGGAAATCATAAACTCAAAGTCACTGTAATTATGATGAACACATGTGTTATAGCTCATTTTAATCTATCATAAATGCATTATAATAGGAGGAGCATTTTCGCCCCCAAACATTGAAATATTCTATGACTTGGAGAGAATGCAACCTGATGACAAGACAATGTGCCATGTTTTGGAAAAACTACCTTCTTCGCCCAAATATTGTGACTGCTCCTCAGACCCAGGAGATATCCAGCTCGAAACTCACTCCTTCCCGCTATCAAGACAGCCAGGAGGCTCTATCAGCAGCATTGCGGGGTTGCAGGACTTGACTTTATGTTTTCTAGCAAAGTCAATTATTTGCTCCCACTGCACTCCCACTGTGGTAATGAGTCCACAAAACTATAATTTAATCATGAACATAGTGCTAAATTAACTCTTTCATCTCTTGCCCACTATGATCCCTTTTGAGATCCATTCTTTCATTAGTTTATTCATCACATATTTATGAAGCGCTTCCTATGGGCAAAGCTTCAGAGATACAGGTAGGAAGCATGGCACTGAGCTAGTAAGCTTTACAAATATTTTTAACAGAGAATTATTTTTTGTTGTTGTTGTTGCTGCTGCTATTTCTTAGGCCGCTCCCGCGGCATATGGAGGTTCCCAGGCTAGGGGTTGAATCGGAGCTGTAGCCACCGGCCTACGCCAGAGCCACAGCAACGCGGGATCCGAGCCGCGTCTGCAACCTACACCACAGCTCACGGCAACGCCGGATCGTTAACCCACTGAGCAAGGGCAGGGACCAAACCCGCAACCTCATGGTTCCTAGTAGGATTCGTTAACCACTGCGCCAAGACGGGAACTTATAAATGTTATCCTTTATTCATTTTTTTAAAATTTTGTATTACTCAATGAATTTTATTACATTTATCACCGCAATATTCATTGAACCCACGTTTTGAGGTTCAGCAAGTGTTCTTTCTAGGCATCGGCATTCTACTATCTCATTCAACCATCACAGCGCCACCACCTGGAGGGGAGTATTAATAGCCTCATTTTATAGACTAACTGATGATCAAAGAGGTGGAGTAACTTACCCACAGACATCAACAAACACTTGCTGAGGGGCAGAGCCCACATCTTAACCCAGGTCTTTGTGACCCCAAGTACTGTGGAAATAAAGAGTTTGCTGACAAACTCTGTCTGGGCAAGCAATGAAGACCTTTCCCAGGAGGCACTGCTTAACCTAATTTCTAAGAAGTCCACCATCTAATAAGGAGAGGGTACAGCATTTACGGTGGAAAGAATCATATCTTAGACAAAGGCATGATTACATGTTGCGCCCTGGCCCTTTTTTGATCTTACCCATCAAATATTGCTGTGGGCCACGTGGTTCATGGAGAGTTTCCCGACCTAGAGTGCTTCCTAGAATAGACAAGATGCTCACTGAGGTCAGGGATCATGCCCCCAACTTATTTGGGCTCCCAGAGCCCAGCATATGTCCTACAGAGATGGTGCTTGATTGTTGTTTAAAGAAGGGAGTTAGAGAGTTCCCGCTATGGCTCAGTGGTTAATAAACCCGACTAGTATCCTTGAGGATGCCTGATCCCTGGCCTTGCTCAGTGGGTTAAGGATCCCAAGTTGCTGTGAGCTGTGGTGTAGGTCACAGTCAAGACTCGGATGTGGTGTGGCTGTGGCTATGGTGTAGGCTGGCCGCTACAGCTCCAAATGGAACCCTAGCCTGGGGACCTCCATATGCCGAGGGTGTGGCCTTACAAAAACCAACCATCCAAAAAAAGTAAATAAATGGTTGTTTAGAACAAACAAACAAAAAAAAATGAGTTAGAGAAAGAGAGAGAAGAAAGGGAGAGAGAGGGGGGAAAATACATCTTCTGCTGTTAAATCTTTACCAAGGGCTGTCTCTTACAGTGTTTATTTTCTAAAATGTTCCCAGGTTGTTTCTCGAGTGCTGAGTTAATTCTCTTATCAATCTCTTTTTGAGAGATAATTGCCGGTGTGTCATCTCAGCAACATGATTATACCTTTTTGTTATGATCCAGCAGCCAGGAGACTTGGCAAGTGCTTCAGTCATTATAGAAACAGCTCCGAGTAGACAGCCTGCCTAAGACAGTGCGTGTAGGTCTACGGCAGCACCCTCTGTTAATTAGTGATCACGTTATTACCGCTCTGTAACAACAGCCACAATGGCTTGCTTAACTTACCCAGTTTACTTGGAAGGCAGTTAGAACCTCTGCTATCACCTCCCAATAATCCGAGGAGGTCTTCGCCAGCTGATGGGGCCAAGGTTGGGGCAGGTAAGCAAGGGGCTCAAACCAAGCTCCAGGCTCAGACCCAGCTTCCTGACTCCTGGTAAAAACCTCTTCCCATCCATCCAGTCTCCCTCCCCAGGAAGGAAAAAAAGTACCTTAAGGAGTTATGTTTCAGTTTATCTCTTTGTCTCTTTCTCTTTCCATTTCTCTGTTTCTTTTTCTGTTTTTTACACACACACACACACACACTCACAACATTTTGTCTCTCTTTGCAGGAATCTGAGTTTGTTCTGAGGCACGACTTACCCCTGACCGGTTTTCACCTCTTCCCATGGCCTTGGGTGGTCTCCTTATCGTGGTTTTTTGTGTGTTTTTTTTTGGTTCTTTTATTTTTGTTTTTGTCTTTTTGCCTTTTCTAGGGCCGCTCCCATGGCATATGGAGGTTCCCAGGCTAAGGGTCTAATCAGAGCTGCCGGCCTACGCCACAGCCACAGCAATGCCAGGTCCGAGCAGCGTCTGTGACTTACACCACAGCTCGTGGCAACACTGGGATTAAATCCGCAACCTCACGGTTCCTAGTCGGATTTGCTAACCACTGAGCCACAACGGGAACTCCTCCTTATCGTTTTGATAATAGTTTCTAAAGCGGGTCCTGAGGTCCAGAAGCATCTCATCAAGGCCATCCACCTGCTCTCTGCCGGCCTCCAGGCTCCTATGGTCAGGTCTTGTGATCAGTGGAATCTAGACTTTCATTTCAGACATGAATGAGCTTTTACTCTGCCTTCCTGGTCCTGGTTACAGCCATCTCGTCTAATACATTTGACCATATTTGGGTTTAGACCCCACCCCCACCCCCAAAATGAAAACCGCCCCTCTCAGAAGTTTCTGGCCTAGGAACTCCCCACCCCACCCACAAGATCATGAAATTGCCAGGATTATTTTATTAGACATGTAAGCCCTCTCAGTATTAAAAAACCGTATGGAAGCTTTTTCAACTAGTTGAACCAGGTGAGATATTTTATTCCTTCCTAATTTGTGTTTTGAAAACCATCTTGGAAGTTCTGCTCCCTAGTGGCAATCCCAGGCTGGTGGAAGATAAGGTGCCTGCAGGCCGTCTGCCACCCTTATGTTAATCACATGTGGGAGATGGCTGGGAGGTGGGAGGGGGAATCGAGGCAAGAAGGGAACATGTGACGACAGCACGCAGGTCACTAAGCAGCACTGGGTGGGGGTTTTGCACAGCTAACACCTCAAAGGAGCCAAGGAGTCAACACCTCCCAAAGTGAACCTCCAATCATTTGAGAGTGAAGCCTGCATATCGCGGTCAAAGCTGATGGGAAAATATTACAGGCTGGATGCACTCATATGGATCTGACCTGAGGTGGGGCTCAGGGACACCTTCTTCCCTAGATGCAGCTCCTACATATCATTTGTTCTGACAGTTTCAACCAAAGGATAGATAGCTTTTCTCTAACATCTCAAGTCCACGATGGTAAATCCCACATTCTTTTGAATCAACCAAGAGTTATATAGGAGTTCCCATTGTGGCTTAGTGGTAAAAAACCAAACTATTGTCCATGAGAACAAGGGTTCAATGGGTTCGGTCCCTGGCCTTGCTCAGTGAGTTAAGGATCTGGGGTTTCCATGAGCTGTGGGGTAGGCTGGCAGCTGCAGCTCTGATTCACGCCCTAGCCTGGGAATGCCCATATGCTATGGATGCGGCCCTAAAAAGACCAAAAAAAAAAAAAAAGAATTATATAGAATCTACTACATGGCAAGCATGGTCTTAGGCTCTGGGTATCAATAAGGCACAGCTTGTACCCTTGGGAGCTCTCCAGCCAACAGGGGAAATGAAACGTTTATAATCAGAAAGATACTCAAAATATTTCATCAACGTCATACTGTGGACACCAACCAATCAGAGGGGTGTTGGCTAGAGCACACGGGCATGCTGGCTGCAAGCGAGCCCTGCCTCTAATACCACACGACAAGAACGGTAGCAGAAGTCTCTAGAAGATGCTACAGGAGCTTAGAAAAAGCTCAAACTATGACAGGGTCAGAATTCTGGCTTTTTTTTTTTGTCTTTTTGTCTTTTCTAGGGCTGTTTCCCGAGGCATATGGAGGTTCCCAGGCTAGGGGTCTAATCGGAGCAGTAGCCACCGGCCTACGCCACAGCCACAGCAACACGGGATCTGGGATCCGAGCCACATCTGCGACCTACACCACAGTTCATGGCAATGCCAGATCCTTAACCCACTGAGCGAGGTCAGGGATAGAACCCGCAACCTCATGTTTCCTAGTAAGATTCGTTAACCACTGCACCACGACAGGAACTCCCAGAATTCTGGCCCTTTAAGGAGGATGGTTTTCAAACAGTAAGGTGAATAATAATAAAGATAATGACAAAATTACCATATTTAGTACCTACCATGGGCCAGCTCTGTATTAGAGAACTTCTAAGAGTTATTTTATTTGAGCCTCAGGGTATCCCCTTCTAACAAACAAGGAAACTGGGGCGTAGATTGTATGAATTACCCAGGATCACACAGGTTTGTTTGTTTGTTTATTTTTCTTTTTAGGGCTGCACCTGCAGCATATGGAAGTTCCCAGGCTAGGGGTTGAATCAGAGCTGCCAACCACAGCCACAGTCACAGCCACAGCCACAGCAACTCAGGATCTGAGCCGAGTCTGCAACCTACACCTCAGCTCACAGCAACGCCAGATCCTTAACCCACTGAGTGAGGCCAGGGATCGAACCCTTCCTTGGTTACCACTGAGCCACAGTGGGAACTCCTCACGCAGGTGTTTAACAAGATTTTGCACAGGGTTTAAACCCTATCAAATCTGACTTGAGAGCCAGCACCTATACCTGAAATTTGAGGTGTTGATTCTTCTGAAAAGAAGGAGGAATTAGGTTTCTCACCATCTCCCTGCTGTATGGGTGAACTGGCTATATCTTAGGTAGAGATAGTTTGGTGAAGTTCTTATCAAAAATTCAAACCCAGGTAAGGTAAGTAAAGGTAAATACAATGAAGAAAAAATCTAACAGTCACATTTTTTTTGTCTTTTTGCCCCTTTCTAGGGCTGCACCCATGGCACACGGAGGTTCCCAGGCTAGGGGTCCAATTGGAGCTGTAGCTGCCAACCTATACCATAGCCGCAGCAACACAGGATCCGAGCCACATCTGTGACCCACACCACAACTCACGGCAACGCTGGATCCTTAGCCCACTGAGCAAGACCAGGGATCGAACCCACAACCTATTCGGATTTGTTAACCACTGAGCCACTATGGGAACTCCCTAACAGTCACTTTTCTTAAGAGCCCTTTAGAATGAAGGACAGGCAGAAACAGCCATCAGGCAAACACTGTTCAAGGTGCCTCAAGTGGGGAGCAACAGGCACAAGCGACCCTTGTTACAACCTTGTTGAAAATGTTAACACAAAGCTATCTTGTAAAATATGTTTCTGGGTCATAGAAATGTTCACCTTGTCTGTTTTTTATCAGTGTCATGGAAACAGTGGGGGTTTTTTTAAATGTAAACTATCAATCTGTTCCTACTGCCTGCTTTATGTGTAAAGTCACTTCATTTTCTCCTGGAGGCCTTTACAACCAAGGATGAGGAAGTGGCTATGAGGTCAGCCCAGGAGAACTGTAACTTCACTTGCAAAATAGCAGAATAAAAAAATATATTTTCCAGAAGAACTTCTAAAATATACATCACCTACTGAGGTCTCTAAGTAATAAGAGAAGGGTGGAAATGTCACTAACAGAACAGATTTTTCATGGTGCCCTTCTGAGCGTCCCAAGTTCTCAGGGTCACAAGCTACAGAAAATTCGTATCTGTAGATTAAGTAATAACATAAAAGTAATGATTACCCCCCCCCATTCTCTTCTGTCAAACTGCAAAGATTTCTATTTGAAAAAGAGCAAATCCCAAATCCTGAGATCAAGGGTATCATTGAGGGAAAACCTACTTCTCCAAAGACAAAGAAGAAGGAGGAGGGGAGAAGAAGAATAAGGAGAGGAAGAAGAAGGAGAAGAAGAACAAGAACAAGAAGAACAAGAAGAAGAACAAGAAGAACAAGAAGAAGAAGGAGGAAGAGGAGGAGGAGGAGGAGAAGACTTACCTGGGATAGCCAACACAACATTAAAGGAGAAGAATCAAGTTGAAAGACTGACAGGATGCTACCTGACCTTTATGCTGGAGGAGATCCAATTGTTTTCAGCCAAGACTCTTGTTTGAAACAGTGATCTTGTGCAGACCTATGGCTGAAATCATGTATATGTGTTGGTGACTCCAAAATTTAAACCTCCTCCCTAAGTGCCAGACTCATATTTCCATGCTTATTCAGCATCTCCTCGTGGGTTTCTCATGGACATTTCCAATCGAATATGTCTAGATCAGAACTCTTAATTTTATTCCCAAACTCAGTCCCAAATCAATCTTTCCCATCTCAAAAAAATGACATCACTAACCTACCTGACGCCTAACCCCCAAACCTAGGATCATTCTTGAATTATCTCTTTCTCTGAAGCTCCATTTTCCATCAGTTGCTTCCTCTAAACATATTAAAAGTATCTCCTCCTCTTTCCATTTCTATTGCTACTATTCTGGTCAAAACTACTGTCTTTTGTATATAGTTTATTTCAAAAGCATCTTATCTGGTGTCCTGCTTTCTCTTGCCTTCCAGCAATCCATTCTACAGGATGGTTTCTCTTTTTTTTAATTTTTTATTATAGATTTACAATGGTCTGTCAATTTCTGTTGTACAGTTACACACATTATCCTCCACCATGTTCCATCACAAGTGACTGGATAGAGTTCCCTGTGCTATTCAGCAGGATCTCATTGCATATCCATTCTAAATGTAACAGTTTGTATCTACTAACCCCAAACTCCCAGTTCATCCCACTCCTTCCCCCTTTGCAACAACAAGTCTGTTCTCCATGTCCATGAGTCTCTTTTCTGTACCTAGGTTCATTTATACCATATATTAGATTCCAGTTATAAGCAATATCATATTTGTCTTTCTCTTTCTGACTTGCTTCACTTAGTATGAATATCTCTAGTTCCATCCACATTGCTGGAAATGGCATTTATTTTGTTCTTTTTTATGGCTAAATAGTATTTCATTGTGTGTATGTACCACATCTTCTTAAGTCATTTGCAAGATGGTTTCTTTTATATAAACTTTTTCAAATTTTTATTTTGAATAATCTCAATTTTTTAAAGTTGCAAGTATAGTACAAAGAACTTTATTTTTCTTTTTTTTTTCTTTATTCTTTTTGTCTTTTCTAGGGCCACACCTGCAGCATATGGAGGTTCCCAGGCTAGGGGTTGAATCGGAGCTGTGGCCACCAACCTACGCCAGAGCCACAGCAACATGGGATCTGAGCAGTGTCTGAGACCTACAACACAGCTCATAGCAACACCAGATCCCTAACCCACTGAATGAGGCCAGGGATCGAATCCACAACCTCACAGTTCCTAGTCAGATTCATTAACCACTGAGCCACGACGGGAACCCAAAGAACTTTATTTTTCTAAACCATTTTCAAGTTGCCAATGTGATGCTTATTACCCCTGAAGACCTTAATGTACATTTCCTACAAACAAGAGAATTCACCTGGAAAACCAAAATATACCTTCCAAAACCAGGAAATTAACACTGGTACATTGCTACCACCTAATCTGCAGACCCTGTTCAAGTTTCACCATTTGCCCCAGTCATCATTTATAGCAAAAAGATCCAGCCCAGAATTATGTATTGCATTTATTTATGTCCCTTTAGTTTCTAACAATCTGGAATGATTACTCAGTCTTTAATTTTCATGACCTCGATACTTTTCAAGTCTATAGATCAGTTTTTCTGTTTTGTTTTGTTTTTTAAAAACATCCCTTGATTTGCTTTGTCTGATTAGATTCAGATTATACAGCTTTAGCAGGAAAACCACAGAAAATCATAGCAATACATCACATCCAATCAAGTGCCATACACTTTTGATTTGTCCTCATGCTGATGATATTCACTGAGATCCTTTGAGGAAGGCTGTGTGCCAGCCATTTCCACTCTGAGGTTATCCTCTTTTCCCTTGTAATTACTAAGCATTTTGTAGGGAGGTACATTAGTACTCCATAACTATCCTATTTTAATCAAACTTTCCATTTATATCTATTTATGTACTTATTTATATCAGTGTGGACTTATGGATTCCTATTTTATTCAGTGGATTATAAATGTTGCTTGTTCCCAGTTGCTATCTTAATTGTCCCCAAAGCAGAATTTATAATAGTTTATTCTTGGTCTCCCTCAGGGAACAGAAGTTGCCTGGAGTGGAAATTAATGGGAATCCTCATTTCTCAGAAGTGTCCACTTTTAGTCAGAGAAAGAAAGTTGCAAGAAGTTTCCTTTCTGCATCTGGTGAATCCCAGATGTTTTCAGCTTAAACTAATCCTTATGCCAACTAGAGTGTTCCAAGTAGATTCCTATACAGCCAAGCTCTTTTCCAAAGTGGTTGCTCTATTTTGCATTCCCACCAGTCACCAGAGTTCTGGTTGACCCTCACCCTTGTCAACACTTGGGATGGTCAAACTTTAATTTTGCCATTCTAGTGGCTAAATATGTAACATTATCATGTTGTGGTTTCAGTCTGCATTTCCATAATGACAAACGATACTGAGCATCATTTCATGTGCTTACTAGGCATTCATATATTTTTTCCCATTAAGTGCTTATTCAGATCTTTTCTCCATTTTTACTGGGTCATTTGTCTTCCTATTATTTAGTTTTAGGAGTTATTTACATATTCTAGATACAGGCCCTTTGTCAGATATGTTTTACAGATATTTTCTCCATTCCTTGCCTTGTGTTTCATTTTCATAACAGTTTCCTTCTGAAGAGCAACTATTTTCCATTTTAGTGCTGTAAATTTCCCTCTAAGCTGTATCCCACACATTTTGATATATCATGTCATTGAAAATACTTTGAAAATACTTATTTTCAAAATATTTGAAAATATCTCAAAATACTTTCTGAATCTTAAGTATCCCATTTCTGGGTCCATCACTCGCCTCCTTCTTCAACCAACCAAAGACAGAGAAAGAGAGAATAACTGCAAGCTTGGGTGATGACCATTAACACTTTACAAAACTTTTCTTCACTTCCTTTAGACCTCACAATATCATTCATTCCATTTCAAAGATGAGGAAATGATAATTTAATTTAACCAGAAGATTAAAACAACTTGCCCAAGGTTGAATTATCCATAAAGACAGATCCAAGCCTTACTCGGGTCATCTGACTGAATCCCACTCTTTTTCACTGTACTCTACCCAGATCTCTGAAAGTCTAGCTTAAAAACTCTTTTTTCAAGTTTCTTAATGTAGTTTGTATTTTAAATGGGAGACTTTAAAATTTTGAAGGCTTCTTAGATTTCTCAGAGTGGTAACAGCAGAAGCACCAGCCATAGGGGGCCAGCAATAGCTCTGTTCCCAGACCACTGTGATCTTTGAAATCAACATCTGATACTTGGTCTGGGTAAGGAAGTCAAGTTCACCCACCGCAATCCAGGGGCCTTGCATTTCATCGCTTTCAAATATCCCAATGGCCTCAAAATGGCACTTAGAAGACTCCCCTAGGGAGCCCCCCAGGGCTCTGGTCCCATCAGTACTGACTGGCATGCAGAGATTTGAATTGCTTAGCAAGCATCTTAAGGTAGCTCTGATACAGGATGTTAGTGGATTGCCCTCAACTGATAGGAAGAGGGGAGAGGGTTAAGGATCAGGTGAGAGCAGACAAGTGGCCTGAGGCAAGGTTGGGTAAGAAGTGTTTTGTGAGTCCTCTTGGGGATTTAAATCTTATCCCCAAGAGTAGCAAGGAATAATTGAGGTTTTAAACAGAAGAGTTACCTAATCGATTTAAACTTTAGAAAGACCAAGAAAGCGGAATGTAGAGAATGGACTAATGGGTTCCAGGACTGAAGGGAGGGAGTACACTTGGAGGCTGTTGCAGCAGTTCAGGCAGGGGAGGCTGTTAGCTTGGACCGTGATCGCGGTGGTAGAAATGAGAAGACTTGAAGAAAGAAAAAATCAACGTACATGAGGAGACAACACACAGCAAAAGCATTCAGTGAAATGAAAAAAAAAAATATATATATATATATATATTAAAAGCAGAATGTAAATTGCTAGTAAGGATCTATAAGCAAAGTCAGCATAACCCCAGAAATAGTGACCCGGGGTCCAGGGGAGAATTTTTCACCCAGACGCCCTCTTGTATTCAGAAGCTTCCCTGACTGTCTTTTCAGGAGACTTATTGTTTATGTTAATCAAGGGAATTTACTGCTTCAGATCATAAAGGCTGCGCTCAGCCTGAAATTGTTCAATGACCATGCTAACAATGGCCATATTTTTGAGCAGAAACCTCTCACATGAAAGTCCTTCCCAAGCATCCCTGTATCCCCATCTCGTTTATAGGCTCAGGTGCCCTGCCCTTCGTTATAGCGTGTTCACTCAGTCTGCTATAAACCTCGGGAATGAACTTGGTCCTTGTGTCCAACATGAAATGTATTCCAAGAAACCTTGGCAGAGGTGGCCACATTTCAGTCCCAGGATTCTGTGAACAGCCTCTCATGAGGAATGTAAATCAGACTTGTGGATTTGTATATATATGTGTATATAAATATATATATATACACATGCTATATTTATACTGTTCAATAATATTTTTAATCATATCATATGCCATCTCCCTGAAGCTGGTACAAAAGGTTAAGGGTTCAAATCCCCCCAAGGTTCCCTCCCGATTAAGTCAAATATATTTTTAACCCACATGGACTCTCATGACTTTATTTTTCCAAGCAACATCAATCACGGGCCAATAAAATGATAATAATTTTCTTTGTAGCCAGTTAGTTAAAGGGAAGAAAATTGCCAGGAAAATAAAGAGATGATTCCTACTAGAAAAGCCTAAGAAAGAAAAGGTTGGGGAAATCAATGAACTTACCAAATAAAGTAGGAGGCAGCCAGGAGGCTCTGAAACAACAGTTCTCTATGCAGACCCCACAGTAGTTGCCTGGAGCTCTCACAGGCTAACAAGCCCCACCCGCACCAATGATAGCATGACTCTGCAGTGAGATCCCAGGCAAATGGATGCTTTAAACTCTACCAGGATAGAGTTTCTAATGTGCAGCACAGAGAACCCACTGCCCTAGGAAACATATGAGGACTGATGTGGACTTTTTAGCATCCAAGAATCCATATTTGACATGCCGTGGGTCAATGATTAATTCAAGACCCCCGTGTCAGAATTCCTGTTGTGGCTCAGTAGGTTAAGGACATGATGCTGTCTCTTTGAGGATACAGGTTCGCTCCCTGGCCTCACTCAGTGGGTTAAGGATCTGGCGCTGCCACCAACTGTGGCATAGGTCACAGAATCTGCTCGTGGCTGTGGCGTAGCCCTGCAGCTGCAGCTCAGATTTGACCCTTGGCCCAGGAACTTCCATGTGCTGGAGGTGCAGCCATAAAAAAAATAAAAATAAAAAAGCCACCTGTGTCATCTTTCCCACACTAAAATGTCCAACTTCTCCCTAAGCTAAGCTTTTAAGAAAAAAAATCAATGAATGAAAAATCCCAGTTTTAAAATTTCTGTCTTTTAGGAAGGAGTACAGTTTCATTGTTTTTTTTTAACCTTTTAAGAACATAAATTGGATAATATCGGTTTTAGAAATGAGTATAACTTTGCTGCTGTGCCTCATCGTTTAAACACATGAATCGGATCATGTCACTTCCCTAAAGGACTACTCCTTACATTTGCAAGGCCTGGGCAGAAGGACAAATGGAGGTCACATACTGTTTATTTAAATGTCGAAATTGATTGATCAATTTAACTTGTTGAATGAAAAACACTCCATCCTCCTACTTTGACAAATGTTCATCAATAGCTAATGACTAGGCAAATGCAAATCAAAACTACAGTGAAGTATCACATCATACTGGATGGAATGGCCATCATCAAAAACTCTACAAATAATAAAGTCTGGAGAGAGTATAGGAAGAAGGGAACCCTCCTACACTGGTGGTGGAAATGTAAATTGGTACAGCCACTATGGAAAATAGTATGGATGTTCCTATAAAAACTAAGGTAGAGCTAGCATGTGATTCATCATTCCTACTCCTGGGCATATACCCAGAATAGATGAAAGCTCTAATTCAAAAAGATACATGTGGGAGCTCTCGTTGTGGCTCAGAAAGTTAAGAACCCAACTAGTATCCATGAGAATGCAGATTCGATCCCTGGCCTCCCTCAGTGGGTTAAGTATCTGGCATTGCCGTAAGCTGAGGAATAGGTCACAGATGTGGCTCAGATCTGGTGTTGCTGTGGCTATGGTATAGGCTGGCAGCTGAAGCTCTGATTTGACCCCCTAGCCTGAGAACTTCCATATGCCATGGGTGCAGCCCTAAAAAGAAAAAGAAAAAAAAATTCACTCCAATGTTCATAACAGCTCTATTTACAATAGCCAAGACATGGAAGCAACCTAAGAGGCTATCAACAAATAAATGGATAAAGAAAATGTTGTAGATATACACAACAGAATATTACTCAGCCATGAAAAAGAATGCAGACTTGCCGTTTGCAGCAACATGGATGGACCTAGAGAACATTATACTAATAGAAGTAAATCAGACAAGAAATATTATATGATATCACTTATATGTGGAATTTTAAAAATAATGCAAATGAATTTATTTACGAAACAACAGACTCACAGACATAGAAAACAAACTTACAGTTACCAAATGAGAGAGGGGAAGATGGCTAAATTAGGAGTTTGAGATTAGCAGATTGGCCTCGCTTAGTGGGTTAAGGATCTGGTGTTGCCATGAGCTATGCTGTAGGTCACAGACACAGCTCAGATTCTGTGTTGCTGTGGCGGTGGTGTAGGCCGGCTGCTGCAGACCCAATGGGCCCCTAGCCTGGGAATTTCCATGTGCCCCAGGCACGGCCCTAAAAAAAAAAAAAAATTGTTCAAATATTTTAATGAGGCTGCATATAATAATTATTATTATTATTATTGCAGAAACCATTACAAAACATTTTATCATATAAATTTTTAGCATTTATTTCACTATTATCACCAGAAAGCAATAGCTAGAACCTAAAGGATCGGTTTTTTGTATATATGTGCCTTTATATGCCTGTGTGTGTGTGTGTATGCATGTGTGTGTGTGTGTGTGTGTGTGTGTGTGTGTGACATATATGTTGCTTACTAAAGCTTGGAGCCCAGGACAGGACCCCCTCTTATTTGGTCTAAAGGCAGAACTGCTTCCCTTCTTGTAACCCTTTAATGGCTTCCCTTAGAATTAAATTTGACTTCTTGCCAAGGGCAACCTGGCCATATAAGTCCTTCTTATAAGGCCTGGCTTCAGCCCAGCGGAGCCCGTCCCTGCCCCCCAGCCTTGTTCATTCTGCTGCAGCTACAGTGGTCTCCATTCTGCTCCTCAGACCCCACAACCCCCTTGATGTTCAAGAACTTTGCACCTGCTGTTCCCTCAACCTACCTAGCACAGCTGCTTCCACCACTTCACATGGCTGGCTTCTTTGGGTCCTTGGGATTTCAACTGAAGGAAAACAGATGGCATCTGGAATAACCAAAGGTACAGATTCTGGAGCTAAACTCCCTGGGTTCAAATTTGGTCCTACTCTACCATCTGTGAGGTCCTGGGCCAGTATCACGACAGCTCCATCCTTCAGTTTCCTGTTCGTACAGAGGAGATAATCGTACTTTCTCAGAGGGTTACTGTGCAGATTGGATGAGTTCATATAAATAAAATGCTTAGGCCAGGCCTAGCATAGAAAGCATGCAATAAATCAGAGCTGAAGGAAGCAAACATCACCTCATCAAAGAGGCTTTCCCGAACCACACAACCTAAAGCAACTTCCCAACAGCTCATCACTGTTTTATTTTTATGGTATTTATCACAATCTAGAATTACATCATCTATTTTAATAATTGTTTATTGTCTGTCTCCTCCCTCTAGATTGCAAATCTTACGAGAACTGAGCCCTTGTCTGAGAGTTCACTGTGGCATCCCCTTGTATGTGGCATATAGTTGGGCTCAATAAATATTTGTTGAATAATTTTTTAGCATGCCAACTGCAAACCAAGACAGAAGTTACAGATTTGGGGAGAAAAAATTTACTCTCCTTTTTTGACTAACTTTTCCCAGATTATGCTCATTTATGAGAGGTTAACAAGCATCTGTGCAAGACTGTGGTGAGGTGAAAAGTAGGCAGCAAAGGCAGGATAGAGGTTGTGGTGCTGAAGACAACCAGCCACTCACCAATAACTAGAGACCCTTCTCTTTTTTTTTTTTGCCTTTTAGGGCCGCACCCACAACATATGGAAGTTCCCAGGCTGGGGTCGAATTGGAGCTGTAGCTGCTGGCCTACACCACAGCCACAGCAATGCAGGATCTGAGGCACATCTGAGACCTACACCCCAGCTCACCAGATCCCCGACCCACTGAGTGAGGCCAGGGATCGAACCTGCATCCTCATGGATACTAGTTGGATTCCATGACGGCAACTCCCTAGAGAGGCATCTTCTAACAGTCCCAAAGGAAGTGGAGTCTTTGCGGTTATCCAGTTAATATAGTCAATGAGGAATTCTCACCTGGTCTATGTACACAGTGGTTTGGTATTGACCAATAAATGGCTAACTTATGCCTTGTACAGTGGAGAGAGCCGCAAAGTATGGAGGGACCTTCTCCCTAAAGGAAAAGCAAGAAGCATTGATCTTCATAGATCATCAAAATTCATGAAGGAACACCAATCACACCAGGGTTGCCATATAAAATTATACTTTCTAAAATAAGAATAAAAATCCTATTGTTCCGGCTTTGAATCCATTTATTTGCTGACTATTGCCTTGCTTTCCCCAAACGTATTCCTTTAGTAGGCATGACACTGGCAGCAAGCCAGCGATAGAAAGCAATGAATTCCAGCATAATTTGGGCAATTTTACCAACAGCTAAGTCTCAAGAGTCTCTGTGACCTGCCCGCATAAGGAAGCTGTTTGTTGCCACTGCAGCCTGGAGGAAATCTTCGCATCTCTGCCCTTTGCTCTCGCTGCCCCTTCCACTTTCCTGCAGTCCTCAGGCGTCCAGCCCCTTCCTACTCTTTAGGCTAGAAAACCAATTTGGATTCCTTTAAGCTCTTTAGGAGGAAAATGAGACAAAAATAAAAATTTAAAACAATGATTATTGGCATTGTGCAGAGAGAAGTCAGTCATCTGAATTAAAACTTAGATCAGAAATGTACTTAAGGAGTTCCCGTTGTGGCTCAGGGGGTTAAGGACCCAGCATTGTCCCTGCGAGGATATGGGTTCCATCCCTGGCCTTGCTCAGTGGGTTAAGAATTTGGCATTGCTGCAAGCTGCGGCATAGGTTGCAGATACATCTGGGAAGCAGCGTGGCTGAGGCTGTGGCATAGGCCTGAAGCTGCAGCTCTGATTCATCTCCTAGCCCAAGAACTTCCATATGCTGCAGGTGTGGCTGTAAAAAGTAAAAAAGAAATATATATATTTATCAATTACCATATGATCCAGTAATCCTACTCCTGCACATACATCTGGAGAAAACCACAATTTGCAAAGACTATATAGAAATAAATATCACCCTTCCCAAAGTTCCCCTGTACATCTGGCAGAGACATTCACTAGTTGTGAATTTCAGGTACGTGCTCTCATGCTCTGGGGGAAAGCAGCTATATTGGAGCCGTCGTTTCCTTGGAAACCAGCCCCCAGTGAGGAGTGCCAGGTGCTTGAACATCAACAGCAGCAAATCCACTCTAAGCACAATAGAACAAATGAATGTCTTTTATTTAACAAATCTGAATGCTTTGGTCCTTGTGAGTTATTATCCTCACTGGAGGTAAACTGGGGGGTGGGTAGGGGGGGTCCTTTCTTCTCAAGCTTGTCCCCTAATCCATTGCATCCCGAACTTTTTCAAAAGAGAACATAAGTGGAAAAATATACTAGGTGTCGTGCATGGTGGAAAAATAACTGAAGCTGTTGGTTGCTGCGGGCAACCAGTGTGCAGGCTCCATCCCAGTACCACGGTAGTAATAAAGGGGACCTGTCTCTTGCACAGGGCACCCACTTGTGTGACACAGTGAAGACACTGGTGCTGGAAATAGACATGTGGCCAATACTATCCACATTCTGGATGCTAATACTGAGCAGTGGACCAGGAACATTGCCACGAGAACCCAGCTTCCATGCCTCTGGAAACTGGATGTCACTGTGGCCACCGCTGCTGCCATCTCAGAATGGGTTGTGCATGGCTTATTTCACGGAGCTGGCAGAGTGAGTTGGTCTATCGTTTTGCACTGAGTAGCCTCCAAGTCTGGTTATCTAAGCCCTCTAGGAAAGTGTAGCATCTTTTTATGTAATGTTCAAAATTCATTCATATTGTTCTAAATTTAAAGCAAAACAAAAAGGGATGATGAAGAATGTTCCCTTTGCACCCCACTGGCCCTCAAACCTTTAGGTGGCCATTTTTAATCTACTGACAGAGGCCAGGGATCGAACCCGTGTCCTCACGGATACTAGTTGGGTTTGTTACCACTGAGCCACAACAGGCTCTCCCTAGATAACCACTCTTAAAGTTTATGTACCTCAGAGAATTAAAAGTAGAACCACTACTATGTGATCCAGCCATCCCATTTTGGAGTATTTAGCCCCCAAAATAGAAATCAGGATCTTAAAGAGGGATTAGCTCTCCATGTTCTCAGCACTATTCCTAAGAGCCAAGAAGTGGAAATGTAAACATCCTTTGGTAGATGATTGGCTAGAAACAAAAAATGTGGTATATACATACAAAAGAATATTATTCAGCTTTTAAAAAGAAGGAAATTAAAAAAAATTTTTTTAAAAGAAGGAAATTGTGGGAGTTCCTATTGTGGCGCAGTGGTTAACGAATCCGACTAGGAACTATGAGGTTGCGGGTTCGATCCCTGCCCTTGCTCAGTGGGTTAAGAATCCGGCGTTGCCATGAGCTGTGGTGTAGGTCACAGACGTGGCTCAGATCTGGCGTGGCTGTGGCTGCGGTGTAGGCTGGCAGCTGCAGCTCCAATTCAATCCCTGGCCTAGGAACTTCCATAAGCTGTGGGTGCGGTCCTAAAAAGAAGAAGAAAAAAAAAAAGGATTCTAACAGTCCACACGGAGAGCATTCACTTACTTTACATTTCTTCATTGTTTTCTTTACTGGATCTCATGAGGTATGTAAAGTTGCCGTTCAGAATAAAACCTTTCCCAATGCAAAGCCAAAACAACCTACCTCTTTAAATTTCCTTCGCTCAGGAGTTCCCACTGTGGCGCAGTGGAAACGAATCCGACTAGGAACCATGAGGTTGTGGGTTCGATCCCTGCCCTTGCTCAGTGGGTTAAGGATCCGGCATTGCCGTGAGCTGTGGTGTAGGTCACAGATGTGGCTTGGATCTGCCGTTGCAGCGGCTGTGGCCATAGGCCAGCAGCAACAGCTCCAACTAGACCCCTAGCCTGGGAATCTCCATATGCCATGGGTACAGCCCTAAAAAGACAAAAAAGACAAAAAAAAAAAGAAAAGAAAGAAAGAAAAACCTCCTTTGCTCAGAATCTAGATCACATCCAGAGTATAGAGGTCAGCAAAGTATACAAATAATTTATCTACTGTGGGATTATTCCATTTGGTTAATTTTCTGCTTTCTACCTTTCTATCATCAGTATGTTTCATGCAGCTCCCTCAAGTCAAGCTGTCTTTCTGACCCAAATGGGACCTTGTACACCGGCTACTGTCACCAGCACAGCCTCCTGGACGTCTCATTAGGGTTTGGCTTGGGGCAGCTGGAACCGTCAGTAACACGATGAGGTTAAGCTCATGAAGTTTCATTTTTGTGGGGGTTTTCCTGTCTAAACCCTCTAATCCAGCCATTTGCCAACCAGTCATAACAGAGGGTCCACTGAGCGCTCAGCAGACGTTAACGAATTCATTTGCTACCCTTTCCCTTTGGGGGGCACTGGCATGTAATATAATACCCATCAGGACCCTTGCAGATCACAGGAATAGTTTTGACAGGAGACTAATACTGGGTCTTGATAATTTATTGAAACCACCTGGTTTCAGATATCCAACTGTGGAGAATACCTGAATGTGTTATTTTGAAAATTTTCAAATGTACAGAAAAATTGAAGGACTAGTGTAAAGATCATCCATATACCTTTCCTCCAGAGTCACCAGTTTTAACCATTTTGTCACATGTGCTTTACCTCATTCTCTATTGGTGTGTGTGTGCGTGTGCATGTGTGTGTGTAATACCATTGGAAAATAAATCGAAGATGCATGACCCTATAACCCTAAATATACATCACTTATCTCTCAACAGCAAGAACATTGTCCTGAATAAGTATGATGTCATTATCATACTCAAAGCATTTAACCTCCACACTGTATCATCAAACACATGGTTGATGTTCAAACTCTTCCAATTGACCTGATAAAGTCCTTTCAGCTGTTTCTCTTTTCTTAAATCTGAGATCCAATCAAGAATGACCATTGTGGGAGTTCCCATTGTGGCTCAGTAATAATGAAACTGACTAGTTCCCGTGAGGACATGGGTTCAATCCCTGGTCCCGCTCAGTGGGTTAAGGATCCAGGATTGCTGTGAGCTGTGGAGTAGGCTGCAAACACGAAGCTTGGATCTGATGATGCTGTGGCTGTGGCTGGCAGCTGCAGCTCTGATTTGACCCCTCGCCTGGGAACTTCTATGTGTTTCGGGAGTGGCCCTAAGAAGAATGACCGTTGCATTTTGTTCCCATGTCTTTCTTACTTCCTTTCATGTGGAATACGTCTCCCTGTCATCTCCCTCCCTCGAGGTTTTGTTTTGTTTGTTTGTTTGTTTGTTTTGGTCTTTTATTACATTAGCGTTTTTTAAAAGTCCAGGTCAGGAGTTCCCTGGTGGTAGAGTGGGTTAAGGATCCAATGTTGTCACTGCTGTGCCTTGAGTTGGATCCCTGGCCAAAGAACCTTTGCATGTCACAGGCACAGCCAGGAAAAAAAAAAAAAAAAAAAAAAAAAGGCCAGGTCAGTTGTTTCATAGAGTATTCTGCAATGTGGATTTGCCTGGTCATTTCCCTATGATTCAATTCAGATGAAACATGTTTGGCAAGATTTTGACAACAGTGTATAAGTGCTGTTGGGTCATCCCCATTACATCACGTCAGGAGACATAAAATGTCTCATTATTGATGATCGCTTGGTTAAAGAGGCTGCGTATTTTTTCATTGTAAAGAGACTTTTGCCCTTTGTAGTAAATAATAAATGACACTGTGAGATGATGTGCATATTCGCATAAACATACGACATTTTTTAGAGCAGTTTGAGGCTCACAGCAACACGGAGAAAAAGATACAGCGATTTCCCGCATAACCCCTCCCCACCCACATGCATCACCTCCGGTAATCGACAAAGGCCGCCAGAAGGGTCCATGTGTTACACGTGAAGATCCTCCATTGACACCTCGTTATTACCTAAAGTCCATCGTTTACATTCTATGGGTTTGGACAAATGTGTAATGACTTGGATCCACCATTACGGTACCACGCAGAGTAGCTTCTCTGCCCTAAAAATCCTCTGTGCTCTGCCTCTTTCTCCCTCCCTCTCCACTCACCTGGCATCCACTGATCTTTTCACTCTCGCCATAATTTTGCCTTTTCCAGTAGGTCATATAGCTGAACTCATACAGTATGTAGGCTTTCCAGATTGGCTTATTTCACTTGGTAACATGTATTTAAAATTCCTCCCCCCCCTTTTTTAATTGAAGTTTGATTAGCTTACAACTTATATTAGTTTCAGGAGTGCAACATAGTGATTTGATATTTTTATGGACTACACACCACACAAAATTATTACGGTGTCATTGACTATATTCCCTGTATTATATATTACATTCCTGTGACTTATTTATTTTATAACTGGCAATTTGTGCCTCTTAATCCCCTTCAGAAATTTTGTCCATCTCCCTAGCCCCCTCCCCTCTGGCAACCACTAGTATGTTCTCTGTATTTTGGTTTCTGTTTATTCATCTGTTTTGAATCCCACATATCAGTGGAATCAGATAGTATTTGTCTTTCTCTTTCTGATTTATTCACTTAGCATAATACCCTCTAGATCCATGCATGTTATTGTGATGGCAAGATTTTAGTCTTTTTTTATGGTTAATATGCTGTTCTAATATTCTAATATAGTACATCTTCTTTATCCACTCACCTGCCAATGGACGCTTAGGTTGCACAGCTCATTTCATTTTAGTGCTGAATGAAATTCCATTATCTGGATATATGGCAGTTTATTTATCCGTTCACTTACTGAGGGTCATCTTGGTTTCTTCCATGATTGGGCCATTATGAATAAAGCTGTTATAAAACCTGGGTACAGGGTTTTGTGTAGACATAAGTTTTCTTTTATTTTCTTTTCTTTTTTTTTTTTTTTGGTCTTTTTGTCTTTTCTAGGGTCGCACCTATGGCATATGGAGGTTCCCAGTCTAGGGGTCTAATCAGAGCTGTAGCCGCCAGCCTTCGCCAGCGCCACAGCAACACAGGATCCAGGCCGCATCTGTGACCTACACCACAGCTCACGGCAATGCCAGATCCTTAACCCACTGAGCAAGGCCAGGGATCAAACCCACAACCTCATGGTTCCTAGTTGGATTCGTTAACCACTGAGCCATGACGGGAACTCCTAGTTTTCAATTCCTTTGGCTAAATACCAAGGAGCATATTTGCCTGCATTGATTATTATAATGTTAGTGGCAAAATGATGATTTTCTAATGCAGTCATCTCCTCCACATCTTCCCATTCTTTTGTAAAGAAGAGCTTTTACTGCACACACCCCCACCATTTTCAAAAATCACTATGGAACTTCATTCTTCTAAAATTCAGTATGTTACAATCCATTATTGCGATGCTTATATTTTTACAAATGTGGTCAGAGAAATTAGCTAGAAGCTAGTAAAATCTGTAATCTTACTATGCTATTACATAATGTTATGCATTACAAGTCAGCAGCCATGCTGTGTTAAAATACTGGTTTTAAACTCCAATCCCTAATCAGTTGGAAATTAGTACCATAACCCAAGAGTTCCTCCACCCAAGCACGCCATCTTCTGGGATCCTTCTCTTCCTTATTTTTCAAATAAAAAAATGTATGCTCCCATCCCACAATATTATAGGAAATCCAGCAGCACTGCCAATATTTTCAAAGGTTTAGGTTGTTGTGAGCAGTAGAAATAGTCTTCTCTGATTTCTTTCACAGCCAACCCAATTCCCCATCACATCCGGCCGGTCCAAATGCCACTTGTGCATATTGCCATCTGCTGCCATATTTCTCCCAACCATGGATTCAGAACTTCTTCACTTCTCCAGGCTTTGCTGAAAATATATTTATCACAATGTCACATAGGAAGTACAAATATTCTTTTTTTTTCCTTCTTTTTAGGACCGCAACCACAGCTTATGGAAGTTCCTAGGCCAGGGATTGAATTGGAGCTGCAGCTGCCAGCCTACACCGCAGCTGCTCTAGGACTCTTCCCTGAGCTTCGTTCCTGAGTTTCTCATTGCTGATTCAATCCACCATAGCTCCTCGCTGCACCATCTCCACCTTTAAGACAAGCACCAGGCACCACGCCAATGAAGTGACTACAGCCAACACTTTATTCACGGGCTCCGTCTAGAGTCACTCAATAGTTTTCAAGTTCCCCAGTCAACAGCACCATTTTCCTCTTTGCCTCATTCATCCTACCTGTGTATATGCTTTCAACCAACTTCCTGCCTCCTCACCTTGGCAACCCACCCTTGCATCATCTGCAGTAGTAGCTCTCCTGGCATCCTGTGTCTACTGGCCAATCCCAGGTAGCCATCCTTCCTAGCTCAGCCAGGCTTGGGATAAGGCTCTTAGCAGCACTTTTCCTTTGGCTCTCTGCCCTTCTGGTCACCTCTCCTACCTTCCCATCACTGTTCACAGCTTTCTCTATGGAAAACCTGTCAATCTGCTGCACTGGACCCACTTCTTCCACACTGATGGTTGAACTTTCCATTGTGATCAACCCACCTCATCTGACTCTTTGCAGGCTAGGAGGGGCTGTTGAGCCACAACTGCAATTATGAGTCAGAACATTCCAGCTTCCCGGGAGAAGGGACATGAGAAACAGTATTCCTCCCAGGAAAGGAACACATGATTAATATGTGGGGTCAGCTCCTTACTTCAAATATCATACATATTCACATACACACATGCATACTTTCCATGTATGTCATTCCTGCCCATAGCATCTAGAGAAGTGAATAGAAATTGCCATTAAAGAGAAAAGGAAGTCAAAGGTCTAAATTGCAGCATACATAAGTAGCAGCTCCACCAAGTAGCACTGACTTTGCTGAATCATTGTGAATTTTCTATTTCATTTGGTGTATATAACCTGCCCCAATGCCATGGCAGGGAGAACCTTTGGTCAAACAATTACAAGCAAGACTAATGAACTAGAAACAGAGTTCAGGAGTGCCCATTGCAGCTCCGAGGGTTAAGGACACAACATTGCCTCTGTGAGGACGAGGGTTCAATCCCTGACTTCACTCAGTGGATGAAGGATCCAGCATTGCCACAAGCTGCTGCACAGGTTGCAGATGGGACTCAGATCCCGAGTTACTTGCTGCTGTGGATGTGGCTGTAGGCTACAGCTGCATTTCCAATTCAACCCCTGGCTCAGGAACTTCCATATGCTGCTGGTACAGCCTGAAAGAAGAAGGAAAGAAAGAAAGAAAGAAAGAAAGAAAGAAAGAAAGAAAGAAAAAGAGAAAGAAAGAAAGAAAAAAAAAAGAAAGAAGAAGAAGAGAGAGAAGAAAGAAAAGAAGAAGAAAGAAGAGAAAAGAAAGATAAGAAGAGCCTATAGCAGAGAAAAGGAGCAGAGAGAAAAAAAGAGTAGAAAAAAAAGATAAAAGAAACAGAGATCAAGGCTCAGCCTTGGGTCTAAATTTTACACTGGGCTTCAGTGAACTATAGAACAATCATTGACTGTGAGTCCATTTACTGGTGGGAGAGTTTTAATAAGTAAATGCAATTAGGACGTTGAGAAGGAATTAATCAATAATACCCTTCATTATAGGCAGAATAATGCCCTGACCAATGATATCCACTTCCACATTCCCAGAACCTGGGAATGTTACCTTACAGGGCAAAAGAGAATTTGCTAAGGATCATGAGAATTTGTTGAGTATCCTGGAACATCCAGGTGGGCCCAATTTAACCTCAAGAGTCCTTAAGCAATGGAAGAAGGCAGAAGGTCAGAGTCAGAAAGAGATTTGAAGAGGTTATGCTGCTGGATTTGAAAATGGAGGAAGGGACTGTGAGCCAAGGAATGCAGGTGGCCTCCAGAAATTGCAATAGGCAACGAAAGTGATTCTCAATCGTCTCCAAAACTCCCAGAAAGAAGGCAGCCAGCAACTCCTTGATCATAGCCCAATAAGACCAATTTCTGCTTCTGATCTCCAGAATGATAATAAATGTGTATTGTCTTTAAGCCACTAAGTTTGTGGTAACATGTTATAGCTGCAATAGGAAACTTATACACCAGTCTTGCCCCTGAAAAATCTACAGCAGGAGGGACATCAAAAGCCAACCAGCATGATAACTGCTTGGGCTGTGGGATGGAAATCCTGTGAAATTAGATTGTTATGATCATTATACAACTACAGATGTGATACATTTATTTGAGTAATTTTTTTATAAAGGGGAAAAAAAAAGGAGGGGAAAAAAAAAAGCCAACCAGCTTCGTGGTTCAAGACTATAACATCCCAGTCACAACCAAAGGCAAAAGGAAGCAGTTTCTTCTTGCCCATCTCTTTTTACCAAGAGGATAACATTTCCCAGATGTTCCTCCCTGGAAACTTTCCCAGAAGTTCTCCTCAGGGATCACTGACAGGGATACTTCTCATGGCCAAGTTCAAGCTGTAAGGAGTTAAGGAAAACAAGCACTGGAATTTTCAACCTCTAAGTGATAAGTAGGCACTTCCGGCAAAGAGTTAGGTACCCACTACCCCAGTGAGAGACAAGAGGTAGAGAAAAGGTTGCTGAGTCCCTTTAGATAAGGCTGTAAGGTTGAGCTGAAGGAACACATATCTAGACTTTGAGATCACGTCTACTCTTGCGCTGACACTTAACATAAGCTCCAATTTCTCTCCCCAATCCACCGTTACATTTTTATTCAATGCTTTCCAAAGCCCTTTATGAGGAAGTTTTCTTCTTTTCAAGGCAACTTAAATTATCGTGGAAAAATTAAAAATACTAAACTACTACTTTAAAAACTGTAAGTTATACCACTCTGAGATAATGACTATTAATGTTAATAATCTGGTGTATATTTCTTTAAACAATCTTATCATAATGTATACACATACTTTTTAGAAGCTTTTTTATAGCATTTTCTTCCTTTTCAATGCATATAGGAATACAAGAAAAATTACTGTGCTTATCTTTATAAAGATTGAACTATTTTGGAAAGCAAATAGAACTGTTTATAAAGCAGCTGATGTCAACTGATAAACAAGGATAATAAGAAAAAGAAATAGTTTGGAATAGTGTCCATGTAAAGTTAATTTGTCAAGCTTATATGTCAGGAAATGTGAAGCTACAGAGCAGTTGGCTGAAGTATAATGTTTGATGAAATTAATTTCCAACCCAGCATTTGAAACAAGATACCGTTAGCTTTGCAGGCATACCCAGGTTTGCTTTGACTATTATAGGCATAAATTGTTCCTTCTATATACTGTTGTGAATAATTCTGTAGCACTAAAAGGATTTAGTGTATTCAATGTTCCAGTTTGCAAAAACATCCATGTAAATAGCATCTTCATCTTTCAGAGCTTTCTTTGAGCTTGTATCTCAAATTTCTTCTAAAAAGTCATTTCTCAAGTAGCAAATATAATTTTTAATTAATTAGCTTCGCAGAAATATTTTCCTTGCATTTATGGGAAACACCTGCCCACATTTCATATCTCTCTGCTACCATGGAAACTTGGTAGAGTGAGTTTGACCAGCCATCATGACTTTGGCCCTTTGATGCAGCTGTTTAACCACGGGGATGTTTTGATGTTGTTCAATTTACATCTCTGCTATTTATTTGATGTTTTCTTGTGACATATGGCTTAGCTTTTATACAGCATCCATTTTCTCACTTGTAGGATGGAAATAATATCTACCTCAGAGGCTTGTAGTGAGGATTAAATGAAATACTATTAAGTGCTTTTATAATGCCTGGGACATACTATTTGCTCAATAAATAGTAGCAATCACAAAATTATTGATGATGGTGATGACAGCAATAGGATGTACAAAGTGGGACCAAAATGATGTTCTTCCCTTATCTGAGAGTCAGAAATAGGAATCCTTAAGTAAACATGTTCGATAAACTTAATTACGAACTTCCAGAATTCAGTTGAAAATATCAAAATTCGCAGAAACTGAAGCATCAAAAGAATTTAGAAGAGTATGATTGGGTGTTGGATGTGACCCTAACTCACTGATTATGATGCCATGGACCAGATGTGCTTGTCACATCTATCTCCTGCCTCAACGTAGTGAATGAATCAATCGATTTTTAACATGTTGGTGAGTCACTCTTTGCCAGGCACTTGCTGGGTGCTCCTGTTTTCGCCTTATGCCAAGTGGTCTAGACACTACTAAGGAAGAGTCAGGGTATACCCAGTCACCAAAGAAATGTTTAAGGCATAGAGGCAGGCCTAGAGAAAGGGAAAAAATGAAGGGTGAGGGAGAGATGGTAGTTTGTTAAATGCTATGAACTGATGAACTGGAACAAAGATTAAAGGAGGAACAACTACTATCCCCAGAGTATTCATGTGAACACCTTGACCATAGGTACACGCTAAGTGCTAGGAACATATGTGGCTTCTTTAAAAGCTTCTTCAGAAGCAAGTGGCCACTTCTACCTGTCCAGGATCAAACTTGCTACTGGAGAATTTCCCTGTAAAAAGGGAATCAGAGTAGAAAGCTTTTGATGGTAACCTCTCCTGGGAGACTGTTCCATTGCTGTGGCTCCCATTCCCATTTGAATCACTCAAAAGACCAGAGAAGAAAAACAACAGTATTGCTGTGCAAATTTGAGACAAGAAAAAATAGATATGGCTTTTGCTGAAAGGGTAGAAGGACAATAATTTTCCTAAGAGGCAAAGCTGTGTTCTTGTCAAATGAAATTGCACCGGTTAAAAAAGAAGGTGCAGCTGCAAATTATCTACCGCTCCGTGAAAGGAAACATGGAAGCCTCTAATAGCTCAGATCTATTGAATTTAAAGTTACTTCTCGGGAGTTCCTGTCGTGGCTCAGTGGTTAACGAATCTGACTAGGAACCATGAGGTTGTGGGTTTGATCCCTGGCCTTGCTCAGTGGGTTAAGGATCTGTCATTGCCGTGACCTGTGGTGTAGGTCGCAGACTCAGCTTGGATCCTGCGTTGCTGTGGCTCTGGCGTAGGCCGGCGGCTACAGCTCTGATTAGACCCCTAGCCTGGGAACCTCCATATGCCGCCAGAGCAGCCCTAGAAAAGACAATAAATAAATAAATAAAGTTACTTTTCTGAAGAACTTCTCTCTCAGGCGGCCCCAGTGACCACAGATGGTCTGCCATGGGGGTTATCAGGAAGGAGGCCCAGTGTCCCCCTGATTGTGCATGTGCATTTGGGTACAAAATTTTTAGCCAGCAGCTGATGGAAAAACATTTGTCAGCGGTGTTTTGAAACATACAGTTCTATCTGGGGTGACATGCTTGATGGACATTTGACACCCTTGTCCACAAATGCAGATCTGGCAGGCTTAGTAACAAGAGGATGGGTGAAAATTTGATGTCAGCTCCATGTAAGCTTGTAAGCATATGTCCATTTGTTGCCTGTACTAGTGACACATCCTCCTCAACAGATGGGGCAGGGTGTGGGGCTGAGAACCGAAGAATGATCGCACCTCACATTGTCTGCCCCACTAATACCTCCTCAAAAAAAGTTTTAACACTCATTTTTTCAGAGCACTGTGAGGTCTTGCCTTTGGTTTGAGGTTCTTTGGTTTTGAAATAGGCTCTCAAGTCTCAATTTCTTGAACCCAGCAACATATAAGGAAGGGAATTTTGACCTTGGTGTTCTTGCCTGAAACTATCAGGTTAGGTGATATTAAATTTGACTTAGTAAATATACACATTTCAGACTGAGAATTTAGATAGTGAGTTAAAAGTGTCACAGATCAAGGTTGAGTCGGGGAGCTTGTCAATGAGTGGGTTTGTTGAGTGAATGATCATACACACACACACACACACACACACACTTACTCACCATTGACCTTAGACTGATCAGTTCTCTCAATAGAGGCTCTCTGACAGAAAGAAAGAAAAAGACGGGAAAAGAGAGGGAGGCAGAGGGGATGGGAAGATGAAAGAAGAGGTCTGCCCATGAAAACATAAAGTTCCAAAGTAGACAAGATTCCTGGAAACTTAAGCACTAATCACATCAAATTTTATGACACCACTTCATATTTCTCCACAGATTTATAGTATTATTCAGAAATGTTTTGATCAGGTTTCTAACTAGTTTTCCATGTCTAAAAGTGCTTATTACCTTTTTATTTTAATGTTTTGTGAATTGCTCCCCATAAACTCTGTCTCGAAGATGGTGCAGTGTAGGGGTGAAGACAGATCTGTCATCCGTCTGGCTCTGTCACACAGCCTGTGTCATTTACAAATGTTATCTAACTGCTCATCAGTAAAGTGGGCACCATTATACTCAGCCCTTCCGGACCCAAGTGAGGATGAAATCAACTTCTACATGTAAAGTGTTACTAGAGTGACTTGTGCACAATAACACTTGAGAAAGAGCAACTGCCTGCTAAAGCCCAGCTCTCAACACAGCCACATATTGGCACGTGGGTCACTTTTACAAAAAACCGAGGCCCATTACCATTCAGAATCAGAATCTCTTGGCATGGGTTATAGGCACCTATATTTGTAATGTTCTCTTGGTTACTTTCATGTGCCATCAGGATTAAAACCCTCTTAAAGCATTTAGTAGGCAAGGGCTGTGTCTATTTTGTTCACCACCGCAAACCTAAGACCTACCCCCGTACTCAGTATAGGGAAGGCACTCAATATATATGTTGGGTGAATGAATAAAACAAGATCTATCTGTTCAACATATTCCAAGGTAAATTAACAACAAATACCAATACCGGGAGTATGTATAAGCCAAGAAAAGTCCCACGTCTGAACAGAAAGCTGAGCACCCGTAGCTGCCATATTCCACTGCAAAGGATGTGCCTTTATGTTATTTTGGGTAAAAGAAGAATTAGATAATTCTCTTTAATCAGTAAGGCCATGAAGAACAGCTTTTGCAACAATATCTAAAAATGTTACCCTGGAGGAGTGGTGTTCAACCTTTTTGTCTTCATAACATACAACACAAAAACTGTTTTCACATTCGAGGTGGAATTAAGAGTTTCAAAGCACACGTATAACTGAATCACTTTGTTGTACAGCCAAAATTATCACAATATTGTAAATCAGCTATACTTCAGTAAAACTTTAAAAATGGAAAAAAAAAAAACCTGAAAACAAAGCTTCAAAGCAACAATGAATAAGCCAGAAACAATTACAACATAGTCATTATTATGACCGAAAATTGTCTCTTAAGACTTGCGAAAATTCACTGGGTTATCCAATCATTTACCCGGTCTTAGAGAAGAGTACCACTGTTCCAGAGAAATTCGTGATTGCCTTTCACTTCCTTGCTTATAAACTCATGACGCAAAGTTTTTCATACATCCCAATAAGGAGTCAGTGGATTTTTCATGCCATTTTACCTCTTACTTAATAGCAAATTATACTCCCTGCTCTATGTACCCCACAACCTTCTCTGTTCAAGGTTACACTGGATGGAAATCTTCAGGACCGTGAGTAAACTCAGTTGTAGCAAAGGAAATAGTATTCACTGGTTGCACTGTCCACAGCGTCTCCAGTAATGCCATGCAGCCACACAGCCCAGACTCAGCAGTTTACAATAACAAGCATTTATCCTCTTGCTCCAAGATGACTCCAGTCTGGCTCATCTAGGCAGAGTTCAGCTGAGTAGCTCCACGCCATGTCCCAGGTCAGCAAGGCAGGGCTCCAAGATGTGAGGCGCAGAACGACTCTACATGTCTTGCAGCACCCAGGCCAAAAGGGCATGGTTCCTTGTGACAGATGCCCAGAACACCAGAGGAGCAAGCCCAACCACACAAGCCCATTTCAGGCATCTGTTTATGTCACATCTCACTACACCTCAACAGTCAAAACAAGTGTTATGGTCATGCTCGAAAATCAAGATGTAGGGGAAGAAGTACCCTCCCTCCATTACGAAGCTACCACAAGACTCTGGATGTATAATTCTGTTCATGAAGGAGTTCCCGTTGTGGCTCAGTGGTTAACAAATCTGACTAGAAACCCTGAGGTTACAGGTTCAATCCCTGGCCTTGCTCAGTGGGTTAAGGATCCGGCGTCGCCGTGAGCTGTGGTGTAGGTCGCAGACATGGCTCAGATCCCGCATTGCTGTGGCTCTGGTGTAGGCCAGTGGCTACAGCTCCAATTTGACCCCTAGCCTGGGAACCTCCATATGCCGTGGGAGCGGTCCTAGAAAAGGCAAAAAGACCAAAAAATAAAAATAAAAATAAATAAATAAATAAAAATAATTCTGCTCATGAGAGGTAAGGAACTCAATCTACCACACTGAGAAAAAAGCGGTGGCACCCAGGTTAAGAATCTCTGCTGTATGGGAGTTCCTGTGGTGGCTCAGCAGTAACTAACCTGACTAGTGACCATGAGGACAGGGGTTTGATCCCTGGCCTTGCTCAGTGAGTTTAGTATCCGGTGTTGCCATGAGCTGTGGTGTGGATCACAGATGCGGTTCGGATCCCGCATTGCTGTGGCTATGGTATAGACTGGCAGCTGTAGCTCCAGTTCAACCCTGAGCCTGGGAACGTCCATATGCCACACATGCGGCCCTTTAAAAAAGAAATTAAAAAATAAAAGAAATAAAAGGAACCCTGCTCTAGAAGGCTGGAGACTGACAGGTAGCATTATTCACCATCCTCAGACTGGGTAAGTGGATGGAAAACCATCTTCCCAATTGGTTTTCCCAAAACAGCAAAATGACCCTCTACTTGCCAGAATTAAAATTTTTATTAGTAGAACCTCATGTTGGTTAAACAACCAAGTTAAGCAAATCAGTTCTGGAAAACTCCAAGAAAACTTAGACCACATGCTGGGAGGCAGAACTACAGAATGTGTGTCCAGAAGGAGGTGCATCTAGGTTTGAATCTTGGCTCCTATGTTTGTTAGTGGTGTGACTAAGTCTGAATCCTCCTGGGTTTTATTTGCTAGGTTGTTTGGGTTGTTGTCATTTTGCTTCATTTCTGTTTATAAACTGGAAATAGTGCTGATTCTGTGGAATGGTAGTGAGTCTCAAACAAACGAACGAGAGAAAAGAATTTGCTACATGATTGGTGCCCAATTTATGTTAGTTCCCTTTCACCCCTGGCAGAAGGACCCACTCATGAGGTTGGCTGTTTATTTTCTTAATAGCAGAAGAGAGAGAGGAGAGATGCTGATCCACAGCCTTCATTTTCTGGCAAAATCCTTCTCTCACTAAGTGTACCTATCACACAATATGACCTTATTTCTTACTTAGAAAACACCATCATTCTTTGATGGATGACCTGGCAATTTCATATAAGAGAGAAGATATCCATCGTCCTCTTCCCTCAACCCCCTTCATCAATTCCTCTCATCTAACTCTTGCACATACTTTATTAAATATTCTTTACCCTGTAAAGGTTTCCCTGATCCTACTCTGCTCCCAGCTGGCCTGGGTGCCCCTCCTATGCACTCAAAGCACGCTGTAATTCTCCACCCCGACATTTATCATGTCTTATTGCAATTGCACTTTTATGTAAATCTCACCTCTGCTTTAATCTCCTACTGGTCTCGTTCACTGTGTTTTGTAGAGTATAGGAGACACTGAGAGGCATCTATTATTTTAGCCTGGCCTGCATCCTATCCTTTTTCCTCCAATCTCTCCTTAGCGACATTATTTTTATCCTTGGATTTAGTCTTGACTGAGAGTCCAACCATGGGTCTTTCACTAAAGTAAAACAACGGATTCCCCCTTTCGCTTAAAACAATTTGAAGTACGTTTGGAACTTTCAACTGAAACAATCTGAACATATAGAGATACTGATTCTTGGTAATGGGATATTGCCAGGCATGGACCTAAAATACAGAATTTGGTGAGTTAATGCAGGGTGGACTCTTCCTCTTCTGCCCCTAAATGGGAATCAAGATTGGACCTGTTCATCTGAGGGCCAGGGACACGGTCAGAACACTCACCCTGAGAAGCCTGGAACAACAGGCCAAGAACACAGGGGCTTGAAAGACAGCAAAAACAAGAGGAAGTGGAAAATGCAGGGGCCATTGAAACCAAACTTCCCTAATGCTGTCCCTTGGTACAGGAATAGCCCTGCCCCCTCCGGCAGGACAGAACGCAGTCTGCTGATGACAATGGGAGAAGAGAGTCAAATCAGTAGGCTTCAGGAAGAAGCTGATAATGTGTTTTCAGGAGGGCCTGGAACTCATTAGGACTGAGACATTGCTGGTGTGGCCTTGTCAGGGAGCTGCCTGTGTCCCTTTGATGCTGGCATGGTATAGCTGCTCCTACGTGTTTGTTCTGAAAGCAAAATCAGACACCTAATCCTCTTCCACAAGCCATTACACGATAGAAATGCCTGGGTCACCCCAGGCTGCCTAGACTCTTCACACCTGTCTTTTTTTTTTTTCCCCACTCACATCAGTGGGGCTTTTTCTTGTCTCTCCCTTACATTTCCACAGCATCATAAAACGCCACATGATTAAGGGATTTCAAACAGCAGCAAAGTATTGCATGACTTAGGAAGTAATTTGATCGCCTACATCTCATCTTACATTCAAAGAAATAGGATGAGCACAGAGAAACTGATCCTTCCTGGATCCCCTTACAGCTACATGGTTGCTGACAGCTTTCTAGGGGCACCCCTGGGTCAAAGCAGTTGACACACTTTGATTATAGCCAGAATTTGTGACAGAGACGAGGATCTGAGCACCTTGGCTTTGCACCTACAAACACACTCTTGCCAAATATAAAAACACATTCGTTCCCAATTTCTCTCTGTATATAGGAGGAGAGGGGAGCACAGCTGGGGCAGAATTAAGTCCCTGAAATCAACAGCTGCTGATTTCTGGTCAGGGCCAAATCCAGGAGACTACGGTTTTCGAATCATGTTTTTTAATCTCTCTTTCCTCAGTGTGGGTCTGGCAAGAGTCTGCCAGGGCTCCCTGAAGGTTAATTGATTATTTCTTATCACCAGCAATATTTTGCTTGAGGGTAATACTAAATTCCTTCTTGTTCTTTCTCTCTTTTTTAAATGAACTAAGATGTTAGGGAAGTATTATTAGCTATTAATAATTAGATAAGAGTGACAACAAATTGCTATTATTGTTAAAATTCTTATGACATTTATTTATTTATTTGCTTTTTAGGGCCGCACCCCTGCACCTTTTTAGGGCTCGGGGTAGAATCAGAGCTTCCGCTGCCAGCCTACACCACAGTCACGGCAACACCAGGTCTGTGCTTCCTGATTCCTCATTTCCTTGGCAGCAGTCATGGGAGGAGCTGGAAAGAGCCCTGAGATGCTGGATTGGGAGGTGAGATTCCCCCACAGCGGGCCTGGGAGCCCCACTCCTGCCTCTGTTCTCTTAACAATCAGGGGAGAACCTCTTTGAACAAGCTCTTTCTCCCCAGGACCCCTCCCCCCCAGGGGGCCTGATTTAGGCTGGAGGAGGCAACATTGCCCTGCACCGTGCCCAGCAGAGGCAGAACTGCTGCCCTAACCCATGTGAAATGAAGGCAGCCTGTCCCCCGACCCCCACCCCCTCCAAAGAACCCAGGAGCTTGAAGAAACCGTGATCACCTGGTCTACCCCTCATTTTCCAGGAAGAAAGTAAAGGGCAGAGTGGACAAGTGACTTTGGGAATGTGGCTTAAGCCACCTGAACCTCATTTCCTCATATGAATAAGACTAGCCCTCAGGCACCCAACTTAAGGCTCATCTGGCGTCCTAAAAAGACACAAGTCTGCAGGTCTTGAATGACATTGACCTTGTGTGCCAGAGCAAAGAGGAGGGGTGTGCTACAGGCAGAGCCGCCGGACAGATTCCCTGAAAACCTCTTTCACATCTCCCTCCGTGAAGCCCTGGATTCCACTGCATTGTTTGTGGTTCACCCTCTGTCCACCTCAAAATCCTGGCCCCAGCCAGCTTTCGTCCCATCTGAGATCACCCGTCCCACACCCCCCACACCCCCACCCTAACCCTCCACGCCCCCCCCACCCCATTCCCCGCCCCCGGGGGGGGGAATCTGCACGTTTTAACGTGCAACTCAACACCATCTCTCCCCGACCCTTTCTCCACTTCTCCATCTGCACAACAAAGAGCCAACTGCTGGCTGAGCCCTCAGCACAAAACAAAACCAACACAAGATCTGAAACGTGTATAAGTGATTAGGTTTTTCTTTCATCCCAGCACATGGAAGGGACGGGCAGGATACCCACTTCACAGAGTATTGCTCACGGGCACGGAAACAGGGTAGCCTAAGTGAGACGGGTGCCCAGTAACTGTGCCTTCCTTCCTCCCCAGACGGAAAAGCTTGGCCAGGAAGTCCAACTATAGAAAAGGGAACAATGCTGGCAGCCCTGCGGGGCCTTTCTCCTCCCCTTGCGGAGCGGTCCTAGGCGGAACTGCCACTTCATTTCAGCACTCTTAGAACCAAACACCTGGCACCTCCATCTGTATCCATTTATTTTCTCCCTGGCCCTTCCCCAACCACCCTCCCCCACCCCACCAGCTCCAGCCTTGTCCTCTTTTCTCAAGGTCTCTGTAGATTGGCTGGCAAGTAGCACCGATGTGATGCTCCCAGAGCCCAGCCCCTGACCTCCACCCAGCTTCCCATCACAAACACTCAGAGTACTGATCACAGGACTCGCCACGATTACAAACCCCTATTTAGATACCTGTCTCCTCCGATGCGGTGTAAACTCCAGAACAAGAACCGCAGGGTCTTAACTACTTGCTGGCTCCCCTGATGATGTCCTGTCATGAGGTGAGCATCAGAGTATCTGGCAAAGAAAGGAAGGAAGGGAGGGACGGAGGAAGGGAGCTTTCATCTCAAGAAAAGACCGTTCTACTCAAAGACATTCCAACTCATGTTGCTTTATGCCTGGCTCCTGACCTTCTAAGCCTCTTCTCAGCAAGACAAGGACCCGTGATACCAGCCTGCTGCCTCGACTGCCCGGTCCCACCTTGTTCTCCAACCAACTGCTTCCACCGTTTTGTTTCTGGTGCAGCACAGCTATCTTTCCAGATGCATGGGTATCAGAGGCAAGGGGGCGTTGTGGCAAAAGAATAATATAGAGGCAGCTCCAGGCATCCGGGATCTGAGTTCCTACTGCTCTGCCTGTTGCTTAGCCATCTGCTCTCGAAGCCCCACCTTCCTTTGGGAACCCCCCCCCCCTTCAGAATCCTTACCCACCTTCCACCCCCAAATTTCCACCTCTTTCTTTGTGAGAGAAATTCATCTCTCCTCTCTCCTCTGTTTCTGAAGTCTAAATGCTTATTTGGGGAGGAGCAGGCAGGTTACACATCCAGGAGTATGCCACCGCTTCGAACCACACCCAGCAAGGGCTTCATGTGACTGTTAACCAAGAGATGTCCTTCTCCCCAGTATCTCTGAGGAGCCCCAGAACGTGTCTGAAGACTGTCCATTCCAGTCCCAGCAACAATTATTCATCTCTTCTTTTCTCACCCAGCCCTTACTCTTCCTTTAAGGATACTTGTTGTGTAACCTACAATGGAAAAAAAAATCTAAAAAAGAACTTATATATATATTTTTTAAATATGCACAATCTATAATTTAGTGTTAATTTTTATTGGGGCAAAATGAGAACTATAGCCCAGGGCGGCAACATTTCAGATAACTCTGAGGAAATGCTCCGAAGAGGTGGAGGGCAATGTCAGGGTAAATGTGGTTTTGGTGAAGGGCAGAGGTGCAGGCAACCAAGCACACATTGCTACAGAGGTCGCTGCTAGTCTCATGAAGGTTACTGCTGGTCACAGGAGCAGCTGTCACCATGAAGGATGTTAGTGCTTTTTGAGATACAAGGAGATGCAAGAATGGGGCTCATAAAATCTTCTCCCAAAAAGATCTAACTCTCTCAAGGCCTGTTCTGCCAGTTTTCCCAGAGCACAGAGTGCCTCCGTCCGGGTCTTCACCCTGAGCTCCTTTCAGGGGGCGTTGAAGGTCAGCGGCTGCAGCGGCTCATGATTTAATCCTTATAGAGGCAGATGGCAAGTGCCAATCTCCAGTTCCAGAAACTAAATAAATCTATATATATACACACACACATGAAACTGAATCACTTTGCTATACACCGGAAACTAACACAACACTGTAAAGCAGCTCTATTTCAATTTTTAAAAAGAAAATGAAAAAAGGATACTTCCTGTATGACTATCTTTCTCGCTCATGAAATTCACAAGTCTTTTTTGTTTTATTTTCTTTTACATATACACAAATATGATTTTCTAGAGGTGCACTGATATGATCACACTGGAGTTGTTTCTAGTACAGTGTTTCCAATTTTCCTTATTTTGCGTAGGTTTCTCTCTTTCCCTCCTTCCCTCCTTGTTATCCATGTTAACTACCTAGGATTTTTCTCTGTCTATACTTCTCTTCCCGCTTATACAGTTATATGTAAACAGCTCTCTCTATATGTACATGTAGCAGAGAATATGCATTTTTGTTTTATAAGGATGCGATCCTATTTTACAGACATTTCTATGGCTTGCTTGTCTCATGCAACAATAACCTATGGAAATCCCTTCCAATCAATCACCAGATATGGGTCTAATTCTTTTTTCTTTAATGGAAACATTATATTATATGAGATGCACATTTCATAATTTCTTCACCATTGCCCTTATGACAGGCGTTCATTTTCTTCCAGCTTTTACCCAATTAATGCTGTTCTAAACATCCTTGAGGATATATTCTTAAATCCTGGCACTTTCCTTTTGAACAGTCTCAGAAATAAGATTTGCTGGGTCAAGGAATGTATGTATTTTTAATTTTAATAGCTCTTTATAGTTTATTTCCCCAAAAAAGCCGTATAGCAATCCACATTTCCATCAGCAAAGTATGAGCCTATTCTTTTCCCCCCATGCCTGCCAGGAATGAATGTCACTCTTAAAGTTCTGACATTCTGTTAAGTGTAGGGCTATCTATCACCTTGTTACTTTAATTTGCGTTTCCTCAAGCTCTGGTGAATTTGAGCATCTTCATTCTTTCTTGAATTGCCTCTGAATATCCTTTGTCCACTTTTCCAGGGCATATTTATCTTCTGGTCAATCTCTAAGGTTCATTTTTGCATTAACACTTTGTTATCCTTCACAAGTATTTTTCCAAATCTTTTAATTGACTTTGTTTGTAGTACCTATTTCCATGTTAAAGCCTTTTTCTTTTTCACTTTTCAATAGTTTGCCCTTTTTTATAACTTCAGAATGTGTAGTCTTGTTTAAAAATCTCCTCATGTCCAAAATGTGTGTATCGGTATCGCTTAGCTTTTCTTGCAGGTACTTTTTAAAATTGCTTTTATTAACTGCAGTTAAAATTTCAGTCTATATGGTATTAAGAAAAATTATCCAAAACTTGGAAATACAACAAAAGAATGACGGCACGTGCTTTCCTGTCATACAAAAGCAAAGTCTAACAGGCCCATTAAAGGACTATTTTATCCTCTAAGTCCTGGTGGTGAGATGTGCCATTCTCGATTTAGGACCCAGCCTCCAAGACTTTTCATGTTAACTTGCAGGTTTTTCTCCAATAGAGGTGCAAATTATTTCTGTCCAATAGAGAAAGTAAGTTAGAGTTTTATTTCCCTAAAGGACATTAACCGCTCTTTGGTCTCTAAATGAGTAAGCTTGTTCCAGCCTGCCTTTTTGGACTAATTGTTTAAATCTCTGTTCTCCAAATGCTTTTCGAACCAGTTTTATCACCCTGCTGTTTCCTTCATTCATAAGTTACATAAATCTTTGACTTGTGTTCAATTTTAGATTCATATGAGAGTCATGTTTTTAACTTTTTATGCTTTGACACTGGAATGTATTTTTGAATATGATGCGAGACAGGTTTAATTTTATTTTCCTCTACATGAATGATCAGTTGTGCCAGCTCTAAATAATCCATCCTTTTCCTCTCTAAATAGCAATACTTAATCTTTCCATGCCTAGAATAAGACTTGCTGTAGAATAGACAAGCAATAAATACACTTTGGATGAGTATGGCAAATTTTTATACTCAGTTCTACTTCTTGATTCTCTATTCAGCTCTTCTGAACTATTAGCCTGTTCCTTTGCCAATACTATTGATGTGTTTACTCTGGCACCATAGTATAACCTGATACTAGAGAAGACAGCCACTTTGGTTAGTTTTCTTTTTCAATTTCTTCTCTTTCGTGAGTATCCTTCCATCTAAACTTTGAGATCATTTTATCCAATTCTAAAAAAGAAAATCCTTTTTGAAATTTCACTGTTCATTGTAAATTTATTAAATTTGATAACATTTATATGTGTTATTTTAAGACCTTCTGTCTTAGAACATGGTGTAGTCTTTCATTTGCTCAGCTCCTGCTTTACGTCTTTCAAGAGCAAGTTATGGTTTTCTTTATACAGGTTCTTTATTGTGTTATTTTTATTGCTGTGTAGTTTTAGATATTATTGTTATGTCAAAAAATGGGACTTTTTTTTTCCCGTTTCCATTTTTAGGTGCTTTTTGCTAGAACAGGGAAGGACCATTGTTTTTTACATCTTTTTCTTGTATACAAATGCCTTACAAAATTCTCATTATTTTTAATAGTTCATCTGATTTCACATTGGTTTGATGTTCCTCTGGCCTCCAAGGTGCTTTCAAAGTAAAAATGAACTAAGAGTCTACATGGTTTATTTTCTCTCTAGAAGCAGTTAAATCACCTGACAACCTGTCCTTCAACATACTCAATATTTTCTTTTTCTTAGCACTCTAAAACTTCCTATAAATGACCTGCTTTTTGTCTATTGAAGGGGTACAGAATATGCCACCTCAAATTTTGCCACTCTGGTGTGTAGGTTATTTTGAGCTGAAGGCAGTCGAGACCCAGCCAACTCAGGAAAGATGGTTACCATTCCCTTAACTGCCTAAAAGAATTTAGACAGGGGGCTGGCCCCGAAAGAGAGCCTTTACCAGAGATAAGTGTTTTATCTGAAAGACCTACCAGCATGGCCGGGCAAATACCTGATTACTAAGTATGTGCTCTTCTCATCTTCCTGTGAAGGACCCCCCTCCCCCTGAAGCCCAGCCCCACCCCATTCCGTAGCATACAACCCTCAATTGCCCAACTTGCCTATGGATCTCATTGTCTTTGTGGTGCTCCCCTGTGTACAGAATTAAACTTGTTTTTCTCCTGTTAATCTGCCTTCATGTCTTTTTATGGTTAGACCAGCCAAAGACGCTAGAATGGAAGAAGGGAAAAGTCTTCCTCCCCTTCACCATGTAAGTCATCCCCAAGAGAAAAGAAAGAGCCCTGTAGGAATGCCCTCCACAGGGAGACTGCCTCCATGTAAAAAGTCCCTGGAGATAGGCTTGATCCAGAAAAATCATAATCCAAGAGAGGCAATGAGAAGATGAGACAACGGGAGTTCCCGTCGTGGCGCGGTGGTTAACAAATCCGACTAGTAACCATGAGGTTGCGGGTTCGGTCCCTGCCCTTGCTCAGTGGGTTGACGATCCAGCGTTGCCATGAGCTGTGGTGCAGGTGGCAGACGCGGCTCGGATCACGCGTTGCTGTGGCTCTGTTGTAGGTTGGTGGCTACAGCTCCGATTAGACCCCTAGCCTGGGAATCTCCATATGCCGAGGGAGCGGCCCAAGAAATAGCAAAAAAAAAAAAAAGAAAGAAAGAAAGAAAGAAATGAGACAACGGAAAAATACAATTCGAATCATAGGGGGAAAGGGCTGTTCCTCAGGACGGAGATGAGACAGCAAGATAAAGATGAGTAACAGAGGAAGAAAAGACAGGGGGTCTGGAAGCAGGTGAGGATGGGGAACCCAAAACAAGTCAGGAAAAGCTTTCTCAGGACGAAGCTATGGTCCTGGCTGAGAGGTCCAAGGCCCATGTCTGTCTGGTATGGATGATGCTGTTGGAAACCCGCACCAGAACCAAGCATCCAGTCAGTCTTGGAAGCATTGCACACATGTTTAAAAAAGAAGAGTGGCTTTATGGAGATAATTTCAGAAGAGCATATTCAAATTTGCAAATGCCTTTTTTAGTACTCTTTGCTTAATCTAGACACCTCCTTTATAATGTTCCAGGCTGTTAAATCTGTATATTTTTTGGCAGTTCTTTCTCCCTCTGGCTTTGAAAACAAAGTAAAGAAGGTAAATGTGGTTATCATGCTTTTTATAAATAATATACCAGTACTTGGTTTTATGAAAATTATTCATAGCATTTTATTATCTAATCAATCACTTTCTGAATTTGAAATAAACCATCTTTTACACAGGAAAAAGAGCCACCTAGAGCACATATGTGTTTCAAATCCATTCGTTCTTCATGTCACCAATGTTAAAAGGAGCATTTCCAGCCAGCCCATACTTGTTCTAAATGTCATGAGTGACTGACTTTACCTTAAAGGAAATATCTTCATTTGCCATCATCTGAGTCAATATTGTTGCAAGAGACATTTGATCAGACTGATGAAACACTGAACTCCTCCAGCCTGGGTAAATAGAAGACCAGTGAAATACTCTGATATCATTTTTCATGGGGCCCAGAAAAGAAATTCTGCAGACAGAACAGCTGTATGCCCTTTTCACTTTTAAAAAGAACACACAAAGGGAACAGACACTGCTTTCACGAGAAATCTAGGCTTAGGAGTTCCCACTGTGGTTCAGCGGGTTAAGAACCTGACGAGCATCCATGAGGATGCAGATTTGATCCCTGGCCCCACTCACTGGGTTACAGATCTGGCCTGGCTGTGAGCCAGGGCTGTAGGTCGCAGATGCAGCTCCAAGGTGACCCCTAGCCTGGGAACTTCTATGTGCTGCGGGTGTAGCCCTAAAAAGAAAACAAAAGCAAAAACAAACAAACAAAAGAAACCGAGGCTTAAACCTGGGATTATCTGACTTCACTTCCCCTGGCATCCCACCTCCTCACTCTGACAGGCAGCCGTGCCTCCTCGTGTTGACCTGAGCGCAGACATTGCCCACAAAGCCCAGGGTCCCTGTGATATTTACCCTTCATGTTCCTTGTCATACTCTTACCCTTCATTTATCCCCCCAGCTACTGGGACAGAGCGTTTTCGCTCTGGTGACCACGTATATGGGTGACTCTACCACCAAGGGATTTTCAATCTTTTCTGAAAGGGGCCCACAAAAACATAGTTTTACCACACCAGCCAGAACCGAAACAAAACACAAAATGACTGAAGCAAAAAAGTCCAGCGATCAGGCTGACCCAAACAACATGTGATGTACCCTAATATTTTATCTTCTCTTTTATGCTATTTCTTATTTTTGTTGTTTGTTTGTTTGTTTCTTCTGCTTTTTAGGACCGCACCTGCAGCATATGGACGTTCCCAGGCTAGGGGTCGAATCAGTGCTACAGCTGCTGGACTGTACCACAGCCACGCCAGATCTGAGCTGCATCTGCCACCTACACCACAGCTCACGGAAGCGCTGAATCCTTAACCCACTGAGAGAGGCCAGGGAGGGAACCTGCATCCTCACGAATACTCGTGAGATTCATTTCCACTGTGCCACAACAGGAACGCCTCTTGGTTTTTTCTAAATGCTGCTCAAGACCCGTTAAATGAAAATTTCAGAATTCAGCAATGGATCACAGACCTCAGGCTGAAGAAAGCTGCCTTCATCTGGACATGAGGAGTATGGGGGGGAGAGCCTGCGGGAGAATAGCTGGTCTTTGCTAAGAGGTGCAGAGCCAGTGGGAATAAGGTCCACGGAGAGCCTGCTCGCAGCAGCCATAGCTGTGCCACAGCAACCAAGGGCCCACTGCGGCTTATTCGCAGGTGTCAAAAGAGAGGAGGAGGAAGGTGACCTCCACTTTGAAGAATCACTGAATTATTGGAGTTCCTGTCACGGCGCAGTGGTTAACGAATCCGACAAGGAACCATGAGGTGGCGGGTTCGATCCCTGGCCTTGCTCAGTAGGTTAAGGATCCAGCGTTGCCGTGAGCTGTGGTGTAGGTCGCAGACTTGGCTCGGATCCTGTGCTGCTGTGGCTGTGGTGTAGGCCGGCAGCTACCGCTCCGATTCCACCCCTAGCCTGGAAACCTCCATATGCTGAGGCAGCAGCCCAAGAAATGGCAAAAAGACAAAAAAAAGAGAAAGAATCAGTGAATTATCTTAACACCCAGCTTAGATCACCCCTCTTCCAAGATCTAAAGTCTCAGATGGGAAAGTCATTCACACACTGATTCACTCATTCATTTATCCATTATTCAGTCATGGGAAAAAATATATTAACCGAGCATCTACTGTAAACCAGAAAAATAGAAGCTAACAGGTTCTGCCACTCACATGACACACCATACCCTGACTTCTTTAGACTAAGGCCCAGATTTATCACTGAATCCTACGAGGACCAGGAACGGTTCTAGGTGGTGGGGGTGTAGTGGAAAGAGAATGATGTGTTCCTTAAAATCATCCATATTTTCTTAGCCTGGGTTTTTTTTTGGGGGGGTTGGTTTTTGTTGGTTTGTTTTTGTTTTGTTTTTTGTCTTTTTGCCTTTTCCAGGGCTGCGCCTGTGGCATATGGAAGTTCCCAGGCTAGGGGTCGAATCAGAGCTGCAGCCACTGGCCTACACCACAGCCACAGCAATGCAGGATCCGAGCCGCACCTGTGACCTACACCACAGCTCAAGGCAACACTGGATCCTTAACCCACTGAGCAAGGCCAGGGACTGAACCCGAAACCTCATGGTTCCCAGTCAGATTCGTTAACCACTGAGCCACGACGGGAACTCCTTTTTTTTTTTTTTTTTTTTTGCTTTTTAGGGCCGCACCCGTGGCATATGGAGGTTCCCAGGTTAGGGGTAAAATTGGAGCTACAGGTGCCGGCCTGCACCACAGACACAGCAACACAGGATCTGAGCCACATCTGTGACCTACTCGCATGGCAACACCAGATCCTTAACCCACTGAGTGAGGCCAAGGATCGAACCCACATCCTCATGGATACTAGTCAGGTTCGTTAACTGCTGAGCTGCGAAGGGAACTCCAGCCCAGTGTTTTTCAATTAGCGTTTGATCCTGCCCTCCAGGGGCCATCTGGCAGTATCTGGAGACATTTGTGGTTGGCATGACTGGGTTTTGTTACCAGCCTTTGGGGGATAGAGGTCTGGAAGCTACTAAACATCCTACAGAGCACAGGACGATCCCTGCAACAAAGAATGATCCAGTCTCAAATGTCAATAGTGCTGAGGTTGAAAACCTTGTTTACCCTTTTCCTTTATGATGAGTACATATATTATAATAGCATCAGAGGAGATCGAGATAGGTCTGGGGCCGTGAACAGCATTCTCTTCCTCGGGACGCTAAGTGGCATAAATAAATCAAAAAAATGTAAAGAAAGGAGAGGTGATGGGGAATAAAGCAAAAATTAACCTGTAAGCAGAGAACTGTGCCCATGATGTATGGATGCAATATGCAAGGCTAGGTAGACGAGCCAGGCATATTTCTTACCCTGGCCCACTTAGACTCAAGCTACCATCAAATCCACAACATGACCTCATGAACCAAAAGATTTAACTAGTCGTGGATGGTGGGAATCCAGCTACATTCCCATTTTCCAGGAAGCAACTGAATTCCTAAATACACCCATTCAACTTTAACAACAAATCCAAGAAAATGAGTTCATGGAGACAGAGTAGGCTTTCAAGCCAATAAAAACAAGACACCAACATTTATAAGGCCCAATTTAGGAGGAAAAAAAATTACCCCAAGTGATAATAAACAGCAGTAGGTCTAGATCAGGCCTGCAGAAATGGCTAAACTTTATTTTTCTCATGATATTCAGATTCTGGGGTAAAAGACAGAAATCCAGTTCCTTAGAACTGCTGACGTGTCCACAGGAAAAGGACCCTCCGTTGGAGAGTTAACGCTTCTCGTGCAAAGTCTCTGTGGACGAATTCTCCTGATCAATCTCAGGAAACCAGATTTTCAGGTTCAGTTTTTAAAACTGTCCCATCTGATTTTTAGATAGGCTGATTTGTCTTTGTTCCTTAAGCTTTCGGTTCTAGGGAATATTCTTGTTCTTTTAACGACGGGGTTGGTGGGGGGACTAAAGCACTGGAAGTGGGTCTGGAGGTGTTCTCAAAAGTACCCTCTCAATCCTCAGATTCTACAGTTCTGGAGTCAAAAAAAATGACCCTTTTAATAGAGCAGAAATGTTGACAGTTCTCTCTCCCCCTACATTTCCTCCTCTTTGACCCACATCTGCTATATCCCTGAACGACCCAACATTTCATACATCTGTGTGCTCTTTGAATACATCAAACTCTCCCTTAGTACCCATCATTTGGAAAGGCATGCATTATGTTCAAACCCTGAGTACATTACTCAGCACCAGAAATACAGAATGCAGGATTTAGTCCCGCGTGTGGCATTGTGTCTCTGAGGACAAGTTAGGAGATTAGTGGCAATTACTATTCCTCATCCGGCATCGGGGTCTCTGACAAAGGAGCACAGAACAGGAAGCAATTACAAAGAGCGGGCAGAATGTCAGCCAAGAGGCATAATGTGGCACCTTATAGAATCACCAAGGAGAAGGATTAAGGAAACTCATCCAAAGGAATTACACCAGAGACCACTGGGGACAGGACAAGTCTCCTGCCAGTTCTCAAGATGCAGCCTAATGTCACTGAACCCTGGAGGACTAAAGGAGTATTTGCCCAAATGATTTGCTAGAACAAAGAATACGGTTCAGAAAGCTGGCGATTAAATGCGCACCTGTGCGTTCCCTCCCCCTGCAATGCTAGCTTGCATCTTTTCCAATCTGCATGGTCTCCCTCTCTCTCTCTTTCCCCCCTCTCTCCAGATAGCCACCTGTATGTCTGTATATGTAGACAAGAAGCTTTGAAATTTTTTAAATAAAAAGCTTTTTAGAATTTTTATCCTCGCCTTGCTTGTAACCCAATCCCCATTTCTCACTAAGACATTCAATTTGGAAGTGTGTCCGGATAAGCTTCTTAATGAATAAATTTTCTTTAGGATTACACTTTTTAATGCAACTAGATATACAAGAGATAGATCTTATCCAATTTCAAGACAAATTTCCAAGTTAGCTCAACGACATAGCACTAGTATCATTTGATTTGTATTAGTGTCCCCAAACTATTGAGTTAAGAGCATCAGATCACTTCCTAGCAATGACGACTAGAGTTTAGAGTTCGGGATAGCTGCTTCACCTGACAGTTGGTGTTATTTTCATAATCGTTTGGGTTTTGACAGGATTTTCAACTTGGAGACATTTGACAAATATACAGAATTTTTTTTCTTGAAGAGTTTGGCTTTAGAGGAGAGATTATGAAGGAAAAGTTTTACAGGTGAGGTGAAGCTTCCTATTACAGCTTCGGCTGCTAAACATACTCCCATTGGAAATCTAGGACTCAATGTCAAGTTTGTATTCTGAAACTAATTCCATCACAAAGCGTCCTTTGAGTTCCTTTGGGCTCCAGAGAATTCTAAAAAAAGATAATCATAAAAAATTGTTTAATATGATCATCATACAACTACAGATGTGATAAATTCATCTGAGTAAAAAAAATAATTAATTAATTAATTTTTAAAAAAAGAAAAAGAAAAAAAAATATTTAAGAATATAACATTTGAGGAGTTCTCACTGTGGTGCAACCAGAATGCAGGTTCCATCCCTGGCCCAGAGCAGAGGGTTAAGAATTCCGCATTGCCACAGCTGCGGCATAGGTGGCGACGGTGGCTCAGACCCAGTCCCCGGCCAGGGAACGCCATATGCTGTGGGGTGGCCAAAAAAGAAAAAAAAAGAGAAGACGAAGAAGGAAGCATTTTGGAATAAAGGCAGTAGGTTTTCACTTGGAGATGCAAGAGTGACCACTCACATTTTACAAAATGCGCCTGGTTCACTCCTCCCTCTCAATTCCACAACGATAGAGTAGTTTAGAAATTTAAGGAGGTTGGTCCTTGTCCTCACAGCTAAGATGGCTAATAGTCAGAGCCCGAAGTCTCAGTTTCCCCCACCAAGTTCTTATCCAATCCCACTAGATGCCTCTGCTTTCCCTATCTGATCAGTCTTGAATGAATTCATATTCCCAGATAAAATAATTTCCAGGCTCCCATGAGGATCTGTAGCTAAAGCAACCACTTGCAGCCCACGGCAATGAAAGAGCCTACAGAATTTGCGTAGGGCTTCAGAGACTAAACCAATCCCATGTCATCTTCATTGACAGTAAGACCTTCAAAATGATTAACTTGGGCTGTGGCTCTGGCGTAGGCTGGCAGCTACAGCTCCGATTAGACCCCTAGCCTGGGAACCTCCATATGCCGCGGGAGCAGCCCAAGAAATGGCAAAAAGACAAAAAAATAATAAAATAAATAAATAAATAAGCTAATATTTTTTAAAAAAAATGATTAACTTGGTTGGACTGTCATCTGGGTACAGCCTGCACCTCAGCTATTAGTTCAGTTCCGGGTGTTTGAGATTTATGTCACCTCCCCTGCACACTCTGTGGTCTCCCCTGGTCTGTCCCACCCCATGGGACATCTACCTCTGGATTTTCCATGTGTGGAATCTCAACAGCAAAATTAAAGCTTCAGCCAGTTTGGCTTCCCCCAGTCGCCCAGGGAGCTCCCAGGCTGCCTTTTTTCTCGGTCCAGATGGGTGTGTGTAGACAAAGCAAGTTCATTGCAATATTAGACTGAAGGAAACATAATTAGAAAAATTAATGCTCAAGGGAAAAAAATCCTGGTGCCTGCCAAAGTCAAGAAAAACGTTAACCTGAGATTGTCGGTTCTCCTAATTCTAGGAGCAGCGATATCCACCCTCCCTCCCAAGTCAACAATCCCTACTTGCGGAGACAAGACAAGGTCTCAGTGACAGTAATACACAACCCCACAGCCTTGCTCTCAGCGAATTTTTAAGAGTAAACTGGTCTCTCTGAAGAATGATTCTCAATAAAAAGCCAGAAGCTTGTCAGGAGCGTGATGCTCATTTCTTCCAAGAGCCCCACGGTGTATCCTGAGTGAATTTCTCACTTCACGCAGCATTCTTATCCCCATATTTCTACAACGAGGTGAATGGCAGCCTCCCTACCGTTAGTCCTTTGCACTCTGCACAGCCGGAAACACAACTCATACATTGCCTCCAAGTTTTTCTCATTCCCCTTTAAGTCTTAACTTTCTCAGAGTGTGCGTGGTGCTGCTGAGCTGTCAAAGGAGCTGTCTCTGGAAAGCCTCTCATTTTTCTTTTAGTGCCAGTTCTTAAAAAGTCACAAAGCAAAACAAATTACCCCCATAAAATTATAATGGCCAACAGGAAAATTCATGAGCGCCCTCCTCCAGGACCAAAGCTGCCACAATTCACGCCTGCCCTCCTCACCAGATAACCACCCACCAGCTCCCCTAGATTGGGGGAGGTGCAGGCTCCGGACCCCACCTGCCCAGACTGCTTCTGCCCTTCCCCCCACCAACACTGCTCCTGCCAAGGTCACCAGTGACCTAGAAATTGTATAATCCAACAGGCATCTTTAAACCATTACTTCCCTGACCCCTCAGGAGGATGTAACGTTTGATTAGCCCTTTTGATGAGAAAAAATAACTCTCATTGGGGAAGTTCCTGTTGTGGCTCAGCAGTAACAAACCCAACTAGTATCCATGAGGATGCAGGTTCAATCCCTGGTCTCACTCAGTGGATTAAGGATCCGGTGTTGCCGTGAGCTGTGGTGTAGGTCACAGATGTGGCTCGGATCTAGCATTGTTGTGGCTCTGGTGTAGGCCGGCAGCGGCAACTCCGATTTGACCCATAACCCAGGAACTTTCTTATGCCACAGGTGAGGCCCTAAAAAAGGGCAGAAAGAAGAAAAAAATACTGTCATCGGTTGAGTTCCAAAACATCCCCTTCCATATCTGGTTTTCATTTCGGGCTCTGCTGTTTCTGTTCCTCCAAGCTCTTAAACTCCTGGCCACTCTCTCCTAAACCGTTTCCTCTCTTCATTCAACACCCTGTCTCTGGGCAGACTTGCCTGACGTCAGAGATTCAATTACTATTCATATATCAACAACTCCGGAGTATCTTTCCATGCCCAAATATCTTTGTCTAGAACCTATATATCCAAGAGCCTCCCAGACATTCCATTGGGATCATTTGGGAGCAAGTCAAACTTAAAACCTTCAGAACCGAATTCCTCATGAACCCTCCAAAGCCTCTCTTCTTCCGAACCTCAGAAAATGACCCCAGATCCACAGTGGCTCAAGGAGCGGCGGGGAGGGGGGGAGCGGAAGCCACCTCTCCCCATATTCCTTTCTCCAGGCACTCACTCAATCTGGTCTAGTGTCTCCCACCTCAGTAAATCCCATCTTCCTCCTCATCCCCTGGGCTCCCCCCACAGCCCCCCACTTGTCCCCTCCAATCAGCTGGCCACTCTCTGCAAACCTGACCACACCACACCCTACCGCCTTCACACTCTGCTGTGGGTTCCCATCGCTCCTTAGGATGACGGGGAAAACTCAAAAGCATGGCTTTCCTGGCTCTGCACCCCCTGGCCACGCTACCCCCACATTCTCCTCTCCTTCCACACCCTCCATCCTGCCCACCCCCTCCTCTCTGCTCCAGCCATGCTGGATGGGCTTCTGTCCCTCGGTCTGTCGGTCCTTGCTCCTCTTTGGTTCCAACCTTCCTTCAGTGCGCTCCCACCACGCTGCCACCTCTCCTCTTCCCTCTGGCTAACTCCTCCTCACCCTCCAATCTCAACTGAAATTGCACTGCTTCTGGAAGACGCCCCCCAGCTCCCGAGATGAAGTTCATTATTTTTGCTGCCTGCTCCCCTGGTCCATGGAGCACACCCTTCTCTAATATCCTCTGCACTTGGATTTGCTGATTTTTATTTATTTTTTATTTTTTTGTCTTTTTGCCATTTCTTGTGCCACTCCTGCGGCATATGGAGGTTCCCAGGCTAGGGGTCTAATCAGAGCTGTAGCCACCAGCCTATGCAAGAGCCACAGCAACTTTGCAGGATCCGAGCCATGTCTGCAACCTACACCACAGCTCACAGCAACACTGGATCCTTAACCCACTGAGCAAGGTCAGGGATCGAACCTGCAACCTCATGGTTCCTAGTCGGATTCATTAACCACTGCGCCACGACGGGAACTCTTGGATTTGCTGAATGAAGGCCCTCTTTTCCATGAGTCTGTGGACTGCATGAGCTCAGGGTTCGAGTCTGTCTCAGTCACAATGGCCCCAGTGCCTTGTACAGAGCCTGGCACATACGCGATGACTAGCAAACTTTTCATAACTAAATCGAATCAGGTTTTTGAACCTCCTGGGGAGCAGGAGTTAGGATTTTGTTTTTTTCCTGTTTCTGGTGCACACCTTGCATTTTGTCTGTCTATATCCAGAGGGTTGTCTAGCACTGTCACCGGCATCTGTGATCCTTACGTCTCTCATGCCCCTACACAGCATCACACCCCACACACAGCATCACACATCATAGGTGATTGCTAAGTGTTTAGCAATTGAATGACAGGGACCACAGAGAAGAGCCATGGAGCACCAGCTTGGGGGCAACAGAGCTTGGATTGGGTCCATTTATACCATTCATGATCCTGAGAATTTTAGGCAAGTTACAAAACGTCTCTTGCCTTCATTTTCCTCAGCTGTAAAATGGGGATGATAATACTACTTACCTAACTGGGAAGTTGGGAAGATAAGATGAAATCACGTGTATAAAGCACAGTAATGAATGCTTCTAATAACAGCAAGCGTTCAATAAATTGCCATCTCTATCCTTACTAACATCTTAGACCAACGGTAAAAGCTTAATTATGCCTCTAAAGAACAAAGAATTATTAAATAAATGACAGCATGTATATGCCAAGAAATACTTTGAGGTCACTAAAATGCCTTTAAAGAATATTTATAAGATGGCAGACATGTTCGTGCTATATTAACAAGCACATACTAGTTTAATAAATACGCGTGAAGCCTTTAATATGTGCAAGTCACAGTCTTAACCTGAGGCTATGATGAGTCAACAAGCCAGCGTGGTCACTGGCCTCGTGGAGCTCCAGTCTAATGTGCATAAAGTAACAAGTGACGAGTTCCCGTCGCGGCGCAGAGGAAATGAATCCGACTAGTAATCACGAGGCTGTGGGTTCGACCCCTGGCCTTGCTCAGTGGGTTAAGGATCCAGTGTTGCCGTGAGCTGTGGTGTAGGTTGCCGACGCGGCTGGGATCCAGCGTTGCTGTGGCTCTGGTGTAGGGTGGCAGCTGGTGTAGGGTGGCAGCTGGTGTAGGGTGGCTCTGGTGTAGGGTGGCAGCTGTAGGGTGGCAGCTCCCATTGGACCCCTAGCCTGGGAACCTCCATATGCTTCGGGTGCAACCCTAAAAAGCAAAAAATAAATAAATAAAGTAACAAGTGACACATTGATTGAAGAAAGTAATCCTCACCAGATATTTATATATTAACCCCCCACCCCCGTGCGTGTGCACCCACGAGCGCGTGTGCACGCACACACACACACTCACACTCAAAGTGCCATCTCAATTACATGAAAAGTGTATGGATAATTATAATTAAATGGTTGGAAGGAAATCCGCCAAAATATAATATTGTATTTTAGGATTGTGACTGACTTTTTTTTTTTTTTTGCTTTTTAGGGTCATACCTGCAGCACATGGAAGGTCTCAGGCTAGGGGTTGAATTTGAATCGGAGCTACAGCTGCCAGCCTACACCACAGCCGCAGCAACTCCAGATCTGAGACACATCTGAGGCCTGCACCACAGCTCATGGCAACGCCGGATCCCCAACCCACTAAGCGAGGTCAGGAATAGAACTCGCATCCTCATGAATCCTAGTCAGATTGGTTTCCACCAAGCCACAACAGGAACTCCCATGAGGGGACTTTTTTTATATACTTGATTATATTTATGTGATATTTATCAGGTACTAATTTTTTAAATGTAAACCTCTTGTATAGTTCTATGAATCTGCCTTTTGAGGGGAAGCTTAGACAGAACTTCTAAATTGTTTGTCTGGAATCCGCTTTCCTTCCTAGTGTGTCTTCTCCAGTTTTCACAGTAAAGTAGGAGGGAGGTCAGGCCTGACCGCCTCAGCTTCCTGCTGTCCCCACACCTGTCTCCTTTCCCTACACTGCCAAGAAGGCCGGTCACACAGCCCGGTCAGAGGCTGCCCTGACTTGATTTCCTCCACGCTCCTCTAAGCGGAGCCCCTTCATTGTCATCTTCCTTGTCTGCGTCTGGAACCTCTTCCTCTGCAACCCGTCATCCTGCTCCAGCCGCTCCCAGCCTTAACAACCTTCCTGGACTCTGTGGACCACCTCTCACTCTCCGCCCCTCTCTCTCCTTTCCTTCCTAGCTAAGATTTTTAGGATGCTCTAGACAGCCCCCCTTCACATCCTCACATCCTATTCAGGCTTAAACATCAGCAAATTTGTTTCCACTCACAGCACTCCACTGAAACGCTTTTACAAATACCACTCAGAATCTTCCTCGTGTCACACAGAATGGACATTTTGCATCCTTTTTTAAAAAAGCCTCTTTGCTGACTTTAGCGCATGCATAACCTTCCGCCAGGAATGCTTTCCCCCAACATGTGCGCTTGAATAACTCCTTGTCTCTTTCGGGTCTCAGCCTAAGCGGCGCAAGATCAAAGATATCTTCTGTACTGCTCTTCGCACCACAGTAAGGATAAGCTGCTCTCGTCATACGCTGGGGCTCTCATACATTGCGGGTGGTAGCAAGGAGTTTCTTATAAACATACGCTTAATACATGACCCAGCAATCTCACTCTTAGGTATTCATCCAAGAGAAATGAAAGTGTATGTCCATGCAAAGACCTGGACACAAATGTTTGTAGTAGCTTTATTTATAATGGCCCCAAATCAGAAACTACCCAAAGGTCCCTCACTTGATGAATGGATTAACAAACTGGGGTACATGCATATGATGGAATATTACTCAGCAATAAAAAGGAACAAACTACTGACACGTGCAACACATGGATAAATCTCAAGAGCAGTTCATGGTGACTAAAAGAGGCTAGACAAAAAAAAAAAGGCTACATGCTCTGTGATTCTGGACATTCTGGAAAAGCAAAGCTGTAGGGATAGTATCAGGTCAGGGGTTGCCAGAGGCTGAGTGTGGAGGAAAGGGGTTGACTACAAAAGATCTTAAGGGAACATTTTAAGGGGTAGAAATATTTTAGGTCTTGATTGAGGTGGTGGCTATATAACTATGTGTAGTTATTAAAATTCATAAAGTTGTATACCTAAAAAGGATCATTTTTACCGTGTGTAAGTTTTACCTCAACAAACCTTGCTTTGAAAACTCAAGTCAGGCTCATCTCTACAGGAAGCCTTCCACGACTCCATCCAACTCACAGACGGGGTTGAGGTTAGTTCCTATCGCCCCTGTGCCTATGTGTTTTCCTGTTGTGTTACATTATGTTGAAATTATCAACTTAAAATTAAATTGTTAATTATAGTTTTATATGTCTGGTTCTCCTACTGAATGGTAAGCTTGTTAAAGTCAGAAACCGTATCATATTTATCTTAATACCCACACATCTTACTCTCCTATGCTCAACCTTTCACCCACCCCACGACTAGCATATTGATCGACCAGGGATCCATGAGATCTCTCCACCAATTCGCTTAGCAGGAGATCCAGTGAAGGCTCTTGCTAAGTTCAGAATCTTTCCTCACAAGTCTGCCCCATCATAATTCTCAGGTGTCTTTTCCTTTCAAAAAAGAATAACTAAGTCCTTCTTAATAAGATATTGGAAATTCTCTTGTGGCACAGCAGGTTAAAGATCTGGCATTGCTGTAGCTGTGATGCAAGTTGCAACTGTGGTGTGGGTTTCATCCCAGGAATTTCCATGGGCTGCGGATGCAGCCACACACAAAAAAAGATATTAATGACTCATGATACCTTTTTTAAAATATATTAAATTTTAGCATGGATTTTTCAATATCTTTACTAACAATTATACACTAACAAATTAATTTTTATTTATTTATTTATTTTGTCTCTTTAGGGCCACACGCGAGGCACATGGAGGTTCCCTGACCACAGCCACAGCAACACCATATCCTTAACCCACTGAGCAAGGCCAGGGATCAAACCTTCGTCCTCATGAATACTAGTCAGATTTGTTTCTGCTGAGCCGCAATGGGTACTCCAAACAAATTAATTTTTAAGTAGGAAGCTGAGATATTGTAATAAGAAATATACATTTGCTCCTCATCCCCAATTCCTGGCACTGAGCTCCTAAAACCTTTGTAATTACCTAATGAATATGTTTGTTGTTATTTACAAGAAGCTCCTTTCAGCCATACCCGAGTTTATGCTAATGAGGTGATTCTCATTGGACCCCTAGATAGCTTCAGAATGGGGGCTGGTTGCCAAAGGAACCAACTACGTGGTTAGACGTTTGGAACTTTCAGTCCCCACCCCCAGCCTCTGGGAGGGGAGAAGGGCTGGAGATTGAGTCAATCACCAATGGCCAATGATTTGATCATTCATGTCTGCATAAAAGGACCTCCATGAAAACCCTAAAGAGCAGTGTTCAGAGAGGTTTCAGGTAGGTGAACACATCCGTGTGCTGTGTGGGGGCGGGGGGGGGGGGTGGATAGCGCACCCCAACCTCCATGGGGACAGAGGCCCATTTGGACCCCTCTCTATATACCTCTTCTTCTGGCCATTCATCTGTGTCTTTATAATAGACCAGTAAGTAAAGTGTTTCCCCGAGTTCTATGAGCCATTTTAGCAAGTTATCAAATGGGAGGTCATGGAAACCCCCCATTTTCAGCCTTGATGGACAGAAGTCTTGGTAACCTGGGGTCCTACCCACTGTGATGAGAACACGAAGTGGGGAGCCGTCAGTTCACTGCTCCCCTCAATCTTGTGCAACTGTGCCCTTAACCTCTGGGGTCTGTGCTAACTCCAGGGAGGTAATATCAGAATCAAAGTAAATTTTAGGAAATCCAGCTGCTGTCTGCAGAGGCCTGGAGAATTGTGTGGTGTGGAAAACCCATACATTTGGTGTCAGAAGTGTTGTGAATAAAAAACAGATCTATAATAGGAGTTACGATGTACTTGAACTTTTTGATTCCTAACAACCAATTTCCCAAAAGCCTATTATTTTATAGAGAGGAGGTGAAATTGAGAGGGCAGGCAGGACACAACTACTTATATGACTCCTCGGGTAGCATCAGGATCCCTTTGGTACTTGAATTATAGATCAAAACCAAACCCTTTATCTTGACTGCTTTCCACTGAGAATCCTTCCATTAAAGAGGGACATCATGAAAGAATGACACGCTGCTATTATTTCCAATCAGCCCACTAAAGACCTCTTTTCATATATGAGGAGTCTTTTTCAAAGGACTGCCAAACACTTCAAGGCTGGATGATTTATTATGGTGGCTCCCCCGCCCTGTGAAAGTCAGGCCTTCACAAGTAGCCTTTGAGGAAAACGAGAGTTTCACAACAACTCTGGTGCAGTGGTTAACGAATCCAACTAGGAACCATGAGGTTGCAGGTTTGGTCCCTGCCCTTGCTCAGTGGGTTAAGGATCCAGCATTGCCATGAGCTGTGGTGTAGGTTGCAGACGCGGCTCTGATCCTGCGTTGCTGTGGCTCTGGTGTAGGCCAGCGGCTACAGCCCTGATTCGATCCCTAGCATGGGAACCTCCATATGCTGAGGGAGCGGCCCTCGAAAAGGCAAAAAAAAATTTTTTTTTAATGAATTTGCTTGTCTTCCATTTCTTCTCTTGCTGAAAGGATGGTGTGCTGGACAGAACCAAACGCTGCCTGCCCCAGGTTGTCGACACCTCAGTCTGCTCATCACACCCCACGTTCGGGATGGTCAGACAGAATTCTGCAAAGGAGGCTACTTGCCAATTTTGCCCAATCTAAGCATCAGTGATGATGAAGTAGAGAGGACCCTGTCCAGGCATCTTCCTGGTAAACCCATTCTGAAATTTCCCATCCTTGGAAAGCTGGGGGGTTTTTGGCCACCCCCATGGCATGCAGAAGTTCCTGGGCCAGGGATCAAACTTGAGCCACCTGAGCCACAGCAGTGACATCGCCAGATCCCAAACCACTAGGCAATAAGGGGACTTCAGAAAGCTATTTTCTTTAGACTTTATAATATGATATTTGTGGAGAAAAATTAATATGAATTAGAAAAAGTTTCCATATTAAAAAGAATTCTGGAGTTCCCATTGTGGCGCAGTGGTTAACGAATCCTACTAGGAACCATGAGGTTGCGGGTTCGGTCCCTGCCCTTGCTCAGTGGGTTAACGATCTGGCGTTGCCATGAGCTGTGGTATAGGTTGCAGACGCGGCTCGGATCCCGCGTTGCTGTGGCTCTGGCGTAGGCCAGTGGCTACAGCTCCGATTCAACCCCTAGCCTGGGAACCTCCACATGCCGCGGAAGTAGCCCAAAGAAATAGCAAAAAGACAAAAAAAAATTAAAAAAATTAAAAAAATAAAAAGAATTCTATGTTCAGAGCTATAGAAAAGCTGAGAAGCCCCCTGTAGGATCTACTGCAGGGTGAGTGCTCCATCCCCAGCCAATAAAGTGTGTGGTCCAGGAAAGCCTCTCTCAGCCCCTGCCTGCCAGCCCTGGGATAGAACAGCACCAAACTTCGTGTAACCATGTTTTCTTCTTATTGACAAAACGATCCCCTTTGATTTTTATTCCCAACTTGGGATGTAGGAAGAATTGTTACATCCATTTCACGAATGAGGAACTGAAACTCAAAAGAAGTTGGACCAAGAGCACACAGTCCCTTCCATGAAGACTGAGTCATTTTCCTTTTTTTTTTTTTTTTTTTTTTTTTGCTTTTTAGGGCCACACCTGCAGCATATAGAGGTTCGCAGGCTAGGGGTCCAATGGGAGCTACAGCTGCCGGCCTACACCACAGCCACAGCAACACAGGATCCGAACCATGTCTGTGACCTACACCACAGCTCACAGCAACACTGGATCCTTAACCCACTGAGCAAGGCCAGGGATCAAACCCACAACCTCATGCTTCCTAGTTGGTTCCATTCTGCTGAGCCATGATGGGAACTCCAGAATGAGTCATTTTCTCCCTAATTTGACCTTATACTGACTCTTTGTCTTCTCCCGCAAAGGCTTCCCTTTGCTTTCCTTCAGTCAGCACTCACAGACACCCCTCAAACCCGGATTTGTTTTTCACCCCTTTGCTTGCTCTGCAAATCAGACAGACATCGAAATGCCTTATACCTACCGAGCAGGGACCAAGTCAGGGCCATCCCAGCCCCTGCCTCGGTGAATTCAAGGCTCCAGAATTCTCAGCATTTAGTAGCTAGGCCCTTTTTAAGTGTTTCCATCTAAACTCGTGCTCCTGGAGCTTTCTCAGTGCCTTGCCAGCGCCCACAACACCTTACCGTCTGCATCCTTCCTCGGTGACATAGCAACCCACCCGATCCCTTTGACCTCAGCCCCAGACGGTGACCACAGTGCTCTCAGAAGGCCTATAAGAAGGGCTAGGATTATCTGTAGAGAGACCCACTGTGTGTGTGGACCCCACTCTTCTCCACTCCCAGCTCTTTCCACACAATAGCCCCTTCCCTGTATGCTGCTGCCTACCTGAGTCTTTGGTAGCAAAGAGCAACAATATGATCAGCTCAACATTAGTTAGGATCTGCCTTGAACATAGGTTGATTATTTGGCCATCAGTGGTGTTTCTACCTCGTATAACTGATAATAAACTGATATTCTGCAGTAAGAGTCAAGCCAGATGACCCCTGAATCCTCTTCCATTAGCAACCACTTTAAATTTATTTTCTACTATGAAATCTGGAGAAAGGGAAAGAACGCTGGCTAAGAATGAGCCTTGCCGAGAATTAATGTTTGCAGATTGGATGCTATTTTTGACACAGAATTAGCATATACTCTGCCGTGTCCAAACAGCTTTCCCTTTTCCCCCTCTGGCCTCTTCCAGAACTCCCAGCATTGGCTGCAATGTAGGACAGAATTTCCCACAATACACAAACAGCACCCATCTGTCTCTGATTTCACGACATGACAAACTGGAATGGCCCCGAGAGCCAAAACAATTTCTATTTCATTCTTCTCTCTGATACACTAGTTAGGTCAGTGGATTTTTTTTCTTCCTTCAGTGTAAATCAAGCATTTAAGGCAGATTTGAGAAAGGAGAGAGCGGACACAAACCCCCCCACCACCCCCACCCCCGCCAAGTCTCTCACTGTAATGCTGATGATGAGAATTTACAAGAAGCTGGACCACTCAGGCCAGTCAGATTGCATTTAACCCCGGGGAGGAGTTTAGCATGTTCTTAACATTGTGGTAACTACTGCCTTTCCCCAAACATGAACAGAAAGACCCCATCTGAAACCTAGAGCAACCCTCTGAACTGGAGCAGGTGTGTTGAATGTGTCACCTCACCGCTGAGCCTTAGTGTGGAAGGGCAGTCAATGACCTTGTGTCTCAGGACATAGAATTTGGGATGCAAACTGGCATCCAGCTCTGAAACAAAACGATTTCTGGTTTCTCTTGTTTCAAGTTCCCTAAAATAATAGTGGTGTGGGTTTTTTGTACATTGATAACTTCAAAACATGAATGAGAACCATTTGGCATTTTCAAATGCTTCATATTTGACTGGATTATTCCTTTGAGGGGATGACTTCTGATGAAAGAGGTGGAATAAAACTCAGGAGGTGGGTACAAAGAAGGAGTCACTCCCCTAAGGAGAAGTAGGATGTCCCAAAATAGTGCAGTCCAGAAGGTATTTACTTGAAATCAGAAATGCTGTGCTTTAATCCTGGGCTTTACTTGAAGCCAGCAGAGCCTTAGCTCTGTCCACCTGCAAAAATGGGGGATGGGGGATGTGCAGAGCATTCCTTAAAGAAGGTGGCATCACGGATGCTTGAGGAACACAATTAAGATACAGTCCTTGATAATGAAGGATCCAATTAAAAGTTAAGGAGAGTTTCACTTGACTTCAGCCAAATCTTTTTTTTTTTTTTGTCTTTTTGCCTTTTCTAGGGCTGCTCCCACGGCATATGGAGGTTCCCAGGCTAGGGGTCGAATCAGAGCTGTAGCCGCCGGCCTACACCAGAGCCACAGCCATGCAGGATCTGAGCTGTGTCTGCGACCTACACCACAGCTCACAGCAATGCCGGATCCTTAACCCACTAAGCAAGGCCAGGGATCGAACCCACAACCTCATGGTTCCTAGTCGGATTCGTTAACCACTGAGCCACAACAGGAACTCCGAAATGGAGTGAACTCTTTAAAAGTTGTGAACCACTATACTGTACACCTGAAACTTACATAATATTGTACAGTCACAGTACTTCAAAAAAAATAACCATAACAGTTCTCCTTGTTGCTCTGTGAGTTAAGGACCTAATGTAGTCTCTGTGAGGATGCAGGTTTGATCCCTGGCCTCACTTAGCAGGTTAAGGATCCCATGTAGCCTCAAGCTGCAGTGTGAATCACAGATGCAGCTCGAACCTAGAGCAGCAGTGGTTGTGGTGTCACCAGTTGCTGCAGCTCTGATTCAACCCCTAGCCTGGGAATTTCCATATGCTGCAGGTGGGACAGTAAAAATTAAATTAATTCATAGTAATAATAAATTTTTTTTAGAAGAAACTTGCCCTTACACTAACAGATATAGGCTCAAAGCCTAGTAGAGTGCCTGGCAGAAAAGTTAATAAATGTGTCTTGTCAAATGGACTAATGAGGAAATGAAGGAGCAGATGAATCCAGGAGGAAGGTGAACCCGTCTGCTGTCACTCAAATCTGCCCAATAGTCTCAAGAGGTCCTAGTCCCTTGTCCCTGCTGGTGTTGTCTTTAGAGTGATTATTCTAGTGCTTTCTCTGCCGGATCTCTGGCCTGGGCCTTTCTGGGAAGGAAGAAGTGCCAGTTGATTGTACAGATTTATCTTTGGATTTTGTCCTCTGCATCTCTGCCAGCCTGGCCCAGGGGTCATTTTGTTTGCTTGTTCTGTGGGGAGCATAGCCAGGGGCAAGTGGCACTGTCACGTTAATCCTGGCCTTCTGGTTTCCTTGCTCAGCATCTCACAATAACCCTTTTTTGTTCTAAAGGCTGAGATGACCTCTCTCACTGCCAACCTGCCCATGTCCTCCTCGTCTAAAAGGATGGCAAACCTACCCAAGAGCAGAGACCAGAAGAAGCCAGTGGAAACCCTCTGTCACCCTAAGAAGCAAGCAAAACATCCTCCAGGGAGCAATCAGGGTCAGGGCTCTCTGACCCAACCCCCAGATGACCCGACATTAGCAAGAAAAAGCTAGAACACCCCAGGAGTCAGAGGTCCCCCCACAAGTGCAGGGAGGAAGGGCAGTGTGTAGCAGAGCACAGCAGATGCCAGGCCAAGTGGGCAGAAGACGACAACAGTGGTGAGGAAGGGGGCATCCCAGAGCAGGTCCCTATGGGCACCAGGTCTGCATGGGTCAGCGCACCTGAGTGCAGGTGCATTCCTGGGGCCCCGGGGGGAGCAAGGTGAGACCCAATCCTGGCATCACATGCCTGGCAAGGGGCTGCTTGCGGCTGAGAGCTCATCACACCCTGCTGTTTCCTGTCTTCTCTGCTCCTGCCTTCCTCACTGCCCAGGAAATATTTGGATCTACCCGGCTCCCTACTCTGCTCCTCTTACCTTGTCCCCTGTGTTTGGCTAAGCCTGCTCATCTTCACCCTTCTTCTGGGAAGCCCTCCCTGAATCCCACAGACTGCACTCCCTGCCCTGGCACTCACCACATTGCATGCCAGGACCCTAGCCATGGGAGAGAGCCATCTGGTTTATCTTGACATCCCCAGGGCGAAAGGCAGTGTCTTGCCTAGAGTAGCCCCCTTGATCAAAAACCAATAAATGAGGGGAATCCATAAATGCACTGACAAACCATTACATTTAGAATGGACAAGCAATGGGGTCCTACTGTACAGCACAGGGAACTATGTCCAGTCTATTTTTTATTTCATTTTATTTTTTGTCTTTTTTTTTGCCATTTCTTGGGCCGCTCCCTTGGCATATGAAGGTTCCCAGGCTAGGGGTCGAATAGGAGCTGTAGCCGCCAGCCTACGCCAGAGCCACAGCAACGCAAGATCCGAGCCGCGTCTGCGACCTACACCACCAGCTCACGGCAACGCCAGATCTTTTAACCCACTGAGCAAGGCCAGAGATCGAACCCACAACCTCATGGTTCCTAGTCGGATTCGCTAACCACTGAGCCACGACGGGAACTCCATGTCCAGTCTCTTGAGTTAGAACATGATGGAAGATAGTATGAAAAAAAAAAAAAAAAGACTGTATATATATGCATGACTGGGTCACTTGCTGTACAGAAGGAAGCGAAGGAACACGGTAAATCAACTATACTCTAATAAAAAAATTTTAATAAAAAGAATTGCTTGGGACCAGACCATCAGGGGAAGCAGAAGCTATTTGTCAGAACAGACTCAAACCCAGAGCTAGACCATCAACAGCTAGATGAGACTGAGTCCCAGAGTCCTGGGCAATTGCTCCTTAAGGCTTCAAAGCCCTGCTACCAGAAGTCAAGGTGGGTCTAAGGTTTTGAGATGAAACTGAGTTTACAGATGAACGTTCCACAGCCTCAACACTGTGTGGCAGAGACAGAAGCCAGGCAAACTGACAGTACTTGCAGCGAGCCAATTCTTTCATTCCCCTGTCTAGGCAAGGGCAGGGGAAATTTTGGAGGTGACAGTTGGATGGGAGGAAAGAGACATGGCATTTATTATTGGGGAAGGATCCGTTCAAATACATGGACCTGATGAAATCTCTCCAACTTAATGTTTTTCTTTCCTCACTCCATGTGGTCCAGCCCCTGTTGAATAAGCCAAGTTCTTTCCTGCCTCAGGGCCTTTGGACATGCTATAGCTTCCTCTGTCCTGAATACTCTTCTAACCACACTTTGAAAGATAAACTCCTTCTCCTCTGCAGGTTTTAGCTTGAATGTTCATCTACAGCAAAGCCTTTCTTGCACACCTTATTACAAATAAGTGCCCCCATCCTGGTCCATTTTAGTCTGTTTGGGCTGCTATAACTAAGTACCCTAGACTGGGTGGCTTATGAACAACAAAAATCTATTTCTTGCAGTTCTGGAGGCTGAGAAGTCTAAACTCAAGGCACCAGGAGATTTGGTATCTGATGAAAACCTACTTCCCAGTTGATAGAAAGGTGTCTTCTGGCTGCGTCCTCACATGGTGGGAGGGGCTCACGGGGTCTCGTTCATAAGGACACCAATCCCATTTGTGGGGGCTCTGCCCTCATGGCCTAATCACCACCCAAAGACCCCATCTCCAAATACCCCCAGATTGGTGATTAGGTTTTAACATATGAGTTTGGTGGGTACAGGGCACAAACATTTAATCTACAGCACAATCCATTTGTCTCAACCTCTTGTTCATTTTTGCTTTTATCAAAACATATATACAGGGATTCCCGTTGTAGCTCAGCAGAAACGAATCTGACTAGTATCCATGAGGATACAGGTTCGATCCCTGGCCTTGTTCAGTGGGTTAAGGATCTGGTGTTGCTATGAGCTGTGGTGTAGGTCACAGGCGCAGCTCAGATTCCACATTGATGTGGCTGTGGCATAGGCCAGTGGCTACAGCTCCAATTTAACCCCTCGCAGGTATAGCCCTAAAAAAGACAAAAAGACAAAAAAAAATGTATGCAATTTGCAATGACTTTGACTCATGGCATTGGAGAGGATGAGCTTCCATACTGGTACATAATTTCCTGAGGCCAGGGACCCCTCCAGCATGTTCACTGTATTATCTTCAGCCCCTAACAGGTCACCTGGCACCTGCTAAGAGGTCAGCATCTGTCTCCTTGCTGCTGATTTCATTGTTATTGTCAGAAGAATTTCTTCAACACACATAAAACTGGACTGGTTCAAATTATGAGCTTAGGTATGAGCGTCTTTATTTTTCCACATTTTTGGTGTATCTTATAATAGGAATCATTTTTTTTTTCTGCCTGCAGAACCATGTCAGCATTCAGTAATGTATATTAAAAGATGCCACGCAGGTCTGAGTTAGCCTTGTGAATAAATCCCTCCTCATAAAAGAAAATGAGATTTCATGATTAAGGGGTTTAGAAATAATCAAGAGAGGGTTAAAAATAAAACTAGCGGAGGCAGAGCAGACCAAAGAAGAGCGACTGGCAAGCCTTCCAAAATGATGTCCCAGATTGTGGTTCCACAAGAAAAAAATAAAATAATTGCTTGCCAAGCCATCTAAAAAGGATGAATTCTGGGAAAATTTAGAAACTAAATATTGATAGGCCTATAGAATCTAATTTCTCTGAATTGCCTAGGACTTTTCCAGAGCCCACTTTTTCTGCCCAACCTGAGTGTTCCCCAAGCTGACATCACTAGTATCAGTGGTTTGGTCTTCATTACCCAAACTAGGCCTGCTAAGATTTAAAAAAAAAAAAAAAAATACCCTAAGGAGACAGGAAATTAACTCCTCTGGCTTGCAAATACTCAGCAAAGTACCTGCTTTGGCAATTTAAACCTTAGCCTATCTGTTTGGGTTTTGTTTTGTTTTGTTTTTCCCATGTTTGTTTCAGCACAGCAGTCAAATCATGTCCTGACTTGAACATGAAGCTAGATCTCAAAAGTCATGAGTTAGAAACAAAATGTTCCGGAATTCCTGTCATGGCTCAGCAGTTAGCAAACCTGACAGCATCCATGAGGATGCAGGTTTGATCCCTAGCCTGGCTCAGTGGGATGAGGATCCGGCATTGCCGTGAGCTGTGGTGTAGGAGCCTCCATGTACCACGGGCACAGCCCTAAAAAAAGACAAAAAGACCAAAAAAAGAAAAAAAAGAAAAAAGAAAAGAAAAGAAACAAAATGTTCCTTTCTACATAGAACGCTAGCAGCTTTGCCTTCATCTCCAGAAGGCTTAAAAAGGAACCTCACTTTCCAAGTCGGAGAACCTTTCCTACTCATCCCTATATTCAGGCTGCTCCTACCCAACCTCGCAGCCGAGTCCAGGCCCTGCCACCACCGGAAGTCTGTTCTTGCTCTAGCCTATGGGGATCATGCTGAACTCTTACGGAGCCCAGGTGGCTGGCTATTTTCCTAGTCTCTGATTGTTTAGGGTAAAGGAGGAACACAGTGGGAGGTCGTGGGAGACGTAGGAGAGAAGACACAGGAAATCACACCAAGGACCATATTTTGCATATTTCACGGGCCATCTCATTTAATCCTCACCACAACCGTCAAGAATTATTCTTCACCTTTTCCCAGATGAGAAAACTGAGGTTCATGGGAGCCTGAGAAACCTGCCCACTGAGCAGAGCCAGGAAAACAAAAAGTCAGGATTCGAACCCAAATTTCTGACGACACAATCCGTGCTCTTTCATCTGCATCATGAAATCAGTTTTATCTCCTCTTCTCATTCACCTCCAAGCCCAAGTCATACAAAGAATGAGACCAGAGAGGTGAAGAATATGCAAACCATGGCATGTTTCAAGAATAAACATATCAGGGATCTATTAGTTGTAAAGCAGAGTGTTCAGAGCTTTGGAGAAGGAAAAGCGGAGGGGACCATATGGCAGGAGAAAGAGCTATTTACACAGTGTGTGCTAGAGATGCTCCTGGCAAAGTCAATGCAACACGAAGTTGTGATATCTGGAACAAAGGGGATAATTAAGCCTTGGTAGACTCTCTCTCTTTTTTTTTTTTTTTTTCCTGGACACACCCATGGCATTATAGAAGTTCCTGGGCCAGGGACTGAATCTGAGCCATGGCTGTGACCTACCCTGCAGCTGTGGCAACACCAGAGCCTTTAACCCACTGCATCTAGCCAGGGACTGAACTCAGGCCCCTGCAGCAACCCAAGCCACTGCCGTCAGATTCCTAACCCACTGCACCACAGTGGGAACGCCTGCAGACTGTCTATTGATCTAACCACATCTGTAGTGCTGGCTTCAGTTTTCATCACCTGGGGATGAATCCACAAGAAGAGCTTGAGGTTATTCAGTCAGGAAAAGAGAACGGTTTAAGAAATCATGGTTAAATCTTCACATACTTAAAAGGCTATCTCTTTTATTTGTTTGACCATGACCAAAGCATGCAGAAGTTCCCCGGGCTGGGGATTGAACCTGAGCCACAGCAGGGACAACACCAAATCCTTAACTGCTGGGCTACCAGGGAACTCCAAGTGCTATCTTTTACAAACAAGATACTTGGAAATTTTCTGCACAACTCTAGAAAACAAAGCCGAACCTAAGGAAGCAGAGCTACACAAAAACTCATTTCTGCTTTTGCTGAATGGAAGAATTTGACAGTTCAAATCATCCACAAATGGGACAAAACCACTTCAGGACATTGTCACTCCCCATGGTTGATGGGTTCACAGCCAAGAAGACCATCTATCAAATACATGGTAGAGGAGATTTGCGTATGAGGAATGAAGAGCAGGAAGACTTCCAAGATCCAATCAACTCTGATCCATGACTCAAACTGCATGTAATAAGAGTTTTTTCTCATTGCAAGGAAATCTGTATTGGTATCCTATTTGTTACAACAAATTACCACAAACTTAGTGGCTTAAAACAATACAAATTTAGAGTTCCCAACATGGCACAGCAGAAACAAATCTGACTAGCATCCATGAGGATGCAGGTTTGATCCCTGGCCTCACTCAGTGGGTTAAGGATCCAGCGTTGCCGTGAACTGTGGTGTAGGTTGCCAATGTGGCTCAGATCTGGTATCACTATGGCTGTTGCTGTGCTGTAGACCAGTGGCTACAGCTCCGATTGGACCCCTAGCCTGGGAACCTCCATATGCCACATGTGTGGCCCTAAAAAAAGCAAAAAAAAAATTACGAATTTATTATTTACCACTCTGTGGATTAGAAGCCTGACCGGAGTTTCAGAGAGCTAAAAATCAAGGTTTCAGCAGTTCGGCCTTCCTTTCTGTAGACCCCAAGGGATAATCTATTTCCTTCCATGTTCAGCTTCTTGGCTCAGGTCCCCTCTTCCATCTTCAAAGCCCCAAGGGTAGGCCAAGTATTTCTCGTATCACATCACTCCAACCTCATCTGCCTCTCTGCCACTTTTAGGGACCCTTGTGATCACACTGGGCCCACCTAGATAATTCCGGAGAGTCTCTCTATGTTAAGGTCTTTATTGGCAATCTTAATTCCATTTGTGACCTTAATTCTCCTTTTCCATGTAGCACAACATACTCAGGTCCCAGGGATTAGGCCATGGATGGCGTGGGGTAGAGTAATCTTCCTGACTATCCCTGTGAGGGTCTGACCAAGGCCTCAGAGCATCCTACCAGTTCAAGTTGGCGTGTGACAGTTTGCCTTCTCTAAACATCCCAGAGAAGAGGAAAAGAACTTGGCAAAAGTACACCAGGCTTCTGAGGCTTACTCAAGACTCACTCTCTACCTAACCTAAACCACCCACATACAATGGCAGGAAATATTTTTTTATTGAGTCAATATGACATCATGATATGGGTTACCAAATGACCCAGCTGAACAGTAAATCCCAAACATACCTTGGGACCTGAGGCTTATGTAAGTAACTCAGTAAGGAAACCATCTAATTTTTTATTATTATTATTTGAAGGACAATTAAGATCTATTAAGACAACAAATTACATAGTCCTGAAGATTTTTTAAAATCTGAATATTGATATTCACCTTATTGCTGATTTAACCCTATCTCTAATCTTAAACATTCATAAGAATAGCCTTAACAACTATTTTTAAATCTTTGTGTGTGTGTGCTTTGATAAACAATTTTTTTATTTTTTATTAGAGTATTGTCAACTTGCACTGTTGTGCCAATTTCTGCTGACAGCAAAGTGACCCAGCCATACATATATACATTGCCTTTCTTGTGTTATCTTCCATCATGCTCTATCCCAAGAGACTGGACATAGTTCTCTGTGCTGTAGAGGAGACCTCATGCCTCTGCATTCTAAGTGTAATAGTTTTTTTTTTTTTTAATTGAAATGTAGCTCTCCTCTCTTTCCTTTTGTCACCACCATAATCTAGAAAGCAGCTGCTGCTCCATGTGCCCTCTCTCCCCCTTAGCAGACACCACTGGCTCCTTCATCCATTCCCACAGGCTGCAGCCTTCAGGCATCTTCTCCAGCCTGTGATGGATCAGAGTTGGCACAGGAAAGAAAAACCTATCTGCCGTCTCCTCGGGAGAGACTCTCTGTTCCAGGGCTTGGGGTTGAGGGCTGTTGTTGTTACTGCTTTAGTAATAACTATTAAAAGGTGATGGGAAAAAAAAAACCCAGTGTTCAGAAACAAAATGTGCAATTCATAACCTCGGCAGCTACAGAATACAATACAATAGCCCTTATTGCTATTTTGTTTTTTATGAATAGAATTCCTGATCTCATATCACACTTGTGTGTACTCACCTAGCATTTTATCCTTGTACTCCCCTAGGATCTCCAGCGCTTGAATCACCATGGAATTCCTGAACTGTTATTTCTTTTTCATAAGCATGTTTATTGTGGGGTATTTTCAAAGCATTCTTCACCGTAATTCATCTATGAATCAGGATTCTTTCCATTGTAGTTGATGAGAAACCTCTGTTGGAACCAGTTGAAGCAAAAAAAAGGGGGAATTTATTGGCTAACATCCTGTAAAATCCAGGAGTAAATCTGGCTCCGGCCCTTTCTGGAGCCTCGAATGATGCTGTTGGATGGCTTCACCCTCATCCCCACCTTGTCTCTGTCTCCTGGTTGACTTTATCTCCTGCATGGTCTAGCCTTGTAGGGACAAGTTGGCTCTCAGCAGCTCCAGGCTTACCTCTCATCTTCCCAGAAACCCCAGTAAAAAAGAAAATGCTTCTTCTTCTCTATCTCTCCCTCCAAAGGTCCTGGACTGAATTTTATTGTAGTAGCTTATCATTGACCCAGCTCTGGTCACGTGATCACCTGTCAACCAACGACCATCACAAAAGAAATGCAAACCTCTGATTAGCCAGCCCCTGGCACCTACCAGCTCCTAGAGAGGGAATTGCATTCAATGCCTCTGAACCACAGGAAATAAAAAGAAGGGAAAAATGGATTCCCCAAGGAAAATTGGGATTTTGTTACCAGTAGGGAAAATAGATCCTGAGTAGGTAGGAAACACCAGAAAATCGCTATTCCTTGGGGACACTCAAGTCAGATTATTAGCTGCTCTCTGGTTCAGTATTAGCTGAGAGCAGGACAGGGAAAAGAATGTCATCATTTGAATAAAGGGGAGAGTTCAAAGTTCCAACTACAGTCCAAGGAAATGTGACTTAGATGGGACACCACAGTACAAGGATCTCGGGCAATTTGCATGACATTGGAGGATGAAAGCCCAGAAGATATTCAACAGCCCCAGAGAGGGGTGTACTCACCAAATTCACAAGCCTCATTCACTTTGCCAAACCCTGAAATAACTTCTAAGTTAACAAAATAGAAAATAGAGTTCCCATTGTGGCTCAGCAGTAACGAGTATCTGGGAAGATGGGGGTTTGGTCACTGACCTCGCTCAGTGGGTTAAGGACCCAGTGTTACCATGAGCTGTGGTATAGGTCACAGACACAGCTTGGATCTGGCATTGCAGTGGCCATGGTGAGCTCCAATTAGACCCCTAGCCTGGGGACTTCCATATTCCATAGGTGCGGCCCTAAAAAGACAGAAAGACAAAAGAAAAGAAGAGAAAAGAAAAGAGAAGAAAAAAGAAAAGAAAAGGAAGGAAAGACAAAAGAAAAGAAAAAATAAAAGCACAAAAGAATATGGGGTGAGGCAACCTGGCTTTGAGACCCATCACTTACCAGTGGTGTGGTCTCGAGCATGTCACTTAACCTCTGAAAGTCTCAGTTCCACCTTCTGTAAAATGAGATTGATAATGATTCCTACATCACAGGAAATTATACATGATCGTATGTGTAAGAATCATTTCTTAAGACACTACAACAAACCCTCCCATCCCCATGGCCGCTGCAGTGAGATTACTATTCCCTATTCACCGTCTTTTTGAACCTAAGCTGGCCCTGGGGATTGCTTTGTCGAGTAGAATGAGACAGAGTGATGCCTGGTTTCCAAGCTTAGCCTACAAGAGGCCTTGCAGCATCTACATGTGCACTTCTGGAAAATCTCTAGGAAGCCAGCCACCAGGTCATAAAGAAGCTCAGGCTGCAACACAAGAAGAAGCTACTTAGAGAAAGACTCTGGACAGTAGGAGGCCTTCTTGAATGTTCCAAGCCCAGTCAAGCTCCCAGCTCCATGGAGCAGAAGAACAGTTCAGCTTAGCCCAGTCAATCCACAAAATCATGAGGAATAATAAAGCATTATTGTGTTAATCCACTAAGTTTCCTTGTAGTTTATAACATAGAATTGGTAACTGAGACAATGTGTGGACAGAGTGCAGTTCTTGCTGGCTTTTCCTCAAGAGGAATGTAATTTGCACTTGAGGCAGAACAATTCCTCATTTGTGGGACTGCCTTGTGCTTTGCGGGACATTCAGCATCAGTGGCCTTTACTGCTAAATCTCAGTAGTGCTCGCCAGTCCCTGAAAGAATCCCAGACATCAACCCCCAGGCCCAAGCACCCCCTGCTATGAATCAAATCCCAGAGGAGCCCTTACTTCTGGGCAGTGAGGACCTTAGAGCCTCCATAATGATACCATGAGAACTGTATTCTTCCTGTGTGTCCTGATCCTCTTTATGAGTTGAAACAGCTTCTTTGGCATCTCATGTTGCCTTCAAAGAAACAGACTGGGAGGTCCCATCATGGCTGAGTGGTTAACGAATCCGACTGGGAACCATGAGGTTGCAGGTTCGGTCCCTGGCCTTGCTCAGTATGTTAAGGATCTGGCATTGCTGTGAGCTGTGGAGTAGGTTGCAGACGCAGCTCAGATCCCATGTTGCTGTGGCTCTGGTGTAGGCCGGTGGCTACAGCTCCAATTCAACCCCTAGCCTGGGAACCTCCGTAAGCCGCGGGAGCGGCCCAAGAAAAAGACAAAAAAAAAAAAAAACAAAGAAATGATCTGCCTTAGGCCATGTCGAAAGTGAGCTTACCATGCCTATAAAATCATATGATATGTAAATAATATGTAAATAAAGCAACCAGATGTGATAAATATACATACTTGGGCCTTGATGAGGCTCCCAAGAAAACTGCCATCTAGCACCAAGTGCAGTTAAGGTAGAAACCATCAGCGTTCTTTCTGCAATTTGTCCCATTTAGGTGGCACTTTGGGAATCTGGAGAAAGCACGTAAACGAACATTATTCTTGGCTACGTTTTTATCCTTGTCTTTTCCTCTCGATGGATCTCAGTAATGGAAACTCCTAGTTTGACATATTGACAACACAAGGTAGGGTATTGTGGAATGAGATGTGTCTAAGATAAATATCACGTTCCAGGAGGCAGGAGAGTTGAGAAGCGACCTAAAAAAAAAAAAGAGTTGCCACTAACCATGAATATCTGTTCTTTATAAACATCAAGGAGGACCAAAACTTTATCCGTTAATTTCACCACAGTTGACTTCCCGAGTTTATATTTTCTTTCCCAGAGAGCTTCAGATTTCCAAGGCCAGTTCCAAGGGCCAGGTTTCATTCAGTCTGAAACGTCAATAGTCCTGTCTTAAAAAGATATAAAACATTCCCTCTGCCCCATCCCTTTACCCACACCAATTGCCCCTTTCATATTTCCATTCGTTTAGAATCTCATGTTCCGGCTGAGGTATTAGTTGAAATGGGAATGGGAATTTATTTGAGCATATCTCTGGCAATTTAGCTCTGAACGAAAGGTGCTGGTGTGCTAGACTGGCTGCTACATACCTTCCAGAGAGGACACTGGCTACCACATTAGAATTTGGAATTAAGTTTCATAAAATAACAAACCTCTACTTGAAATCCTCAGCACTGGCTTGCTCAAGATTGCACAGATTCCCCCCAGTGACCTTAGGGAAGTAGAAGAGAGAAATAATTAAATTATTAGAAACAGTATAAGATCTTCTCTAAGACTCTGATGGCATCTGTGTTTCTTGTCTAGCTATCTGTACATGCTACTACATGCACAGGCTGTAGAAGCGGAAGAAGCAAAATGTAGGAACTCTCAGCTTTGAAAACTAACTGCTAAATTAAGGAAAATCAGAGAGAGAGGGAGAGAAGGAGAGACAGAGAAGAAAACCTAAATACCTGATCTGCAAACACTTAAACTTAAAATAACATTCCTTAGAAAAATGCATATGTCAGGATTCTTGGAGGTAACAATATGCTCCTTTTTATCCTGGTCTATTTTAGAAAAATCTGCTCCTTGGTAAGGGAAGAATATGTTTATACGTCAAGTGTATTTTTAATAGTTAATATTTCAAGTCCATATAGCATTTGTTTGAAGAGAATTTGATATTTTAGAAAGAAGAAAAGGACGTTTTTCACTTTACAAAAAAATTCACGACCAGGTTTCATCATGTCCTAAGACCCCTTGGGTATTCTAATGTGATTACACTTATTTATTTAAAGTTAATGCAGATGACAAATTACCTCTTTGGGGCTGGTAATTCCTCGCTCCCACTTTGGGGCTTCTCTGAGCCCAGCCCACCCTTCAGAGGGGGGCCAACACTGGTTGGTTAACAGGTGGAAGCCTGTGATAGCAGGAGCTACCACGATCCCTGGGGCTTTGGTTTAAAAGACACACATGTACTTATACCAACAGGGGTTTGGAAATTTCAGTTGGCTGGTCAACTTGAGCATGTTACTGACAAGGGGGTATTGGGGTCATTTTCTGGTGGGACTAGCATGTCACTAAAGCAGAGATTTTGATATATTAAAAAAAATTAAAGCAAAACAGAAGTTAAAATTTGAATCATATTTGTAGTCTTTGCTTTATAGAATCGTTTGCTTGTTTGAGCTGTCTCCTTCCTCTCTCTGCTCTTGGAGGAAGTGAGTCCAGAATAGAGTCGAAACACTTGTAATTTTGTATCCTGCTGTCTATTCTCTTGAGTGTGAAATATTCCCTTCCTTTGTTAAGATTCCTGAGGAGTTATTTTTTCTTTTATAATAAAAACGCCACCTTCATCTCTAAAAAAAAAATTAATGCAGATAACAAACTTTCAGAATTTAAACTTATGTGTAGAGATACACCTCTCTAGCAAGAACTATAATCAATTCCTGAAATGTTAGTCCCTCAAAAGTCCTCTTCCTCCCCATCCTAAATCCTCTGCTTTTAATCGTCAGTGAGCTCCCCCACAAGTCTCCTACATCAAATGCAGAACTCTTTTTCCTAGGGCCAACCAAAGAACTACCAAAGGGCAGGCGTTTACTTAATTAGGTAATGCCAGCCAATTCAGAGAAGTGAACATTTCAAACTTCAGAATAACTCAAAGGACCTGAAGCATCTGATGGCCCATGATATTTACCTGTTGGGACTTCGGGTAAAGTATATGCAGCAATCTTTCTCTTTTTTTAATGATTTTCATTTCTTCCATTATAGTTGGTTTACAGTGTTCTGTCAGTTTTCTACTGTACAGCAAAGTGGCCCAGTCACACACACATATAGACATTCTTTTTCTCACATTATCCTCCATCACACTCCATCACCAGTGACTAGATATAGTTCCCAGTGCTATTCAGCAGGATCTCATTGCTTATCCATTCCAAAGGCAATAGTTTGCATCTATTAACCCCAGATTCCCAGTCCATTCCAATCCCTCCCCCTCCCCCTTGGCAACCACAAGTCTGTTCTCCAAGGTCATGAGTTTCCTTTCTGTGGAAAGGTTTATTTGTGCTGTATATTAGATTCCAGATATAAGTGATATTGATCTTTCTTTTTTAAAAAAGATTGAACTCTTCTACCCACTGGGGAATATAAAGAGCATTAGGGCAGTTATGCAGCCTAGTTGGACACAATATAGATTTATTAAGCAACCAGAAGAAGGGGAAAAGGTCAACTTACATTAATTAATCACAATCTTTAGATCTGCCCATGTTTCCATGGCTATAAACAGTGGAGAAGAATAGAAGTCTAACTTAATAGTAGACTGAAGCCAAGTTCTCACAACACTACCACACTGCCACCAATTTTCTTCTATGAGTTTTCATCTGAATCATGAACATGATACATAAATATGGTTTATGGCTGAATCCTGGTCGGATTGTTGTGGGTTTTTTTGTTTTTTGGTTTTTTTTTTTTTTTTTTTTTTTTGAGAGAGGTGCTAATGTTCTCAGCCTCCACCAAGCTCATTTCTGTTTTGCCTGACCATGAAATATGCTACATTTTATTTAAAATACAAAGAAAGGCCATCAGAGGAGCAGAAAGAAATTTAAGTAAAGAGGGAAGAAGGAAGTGAAAGATAAAAGTGAAGCTTGGTGCAGAAGAGATAAACTATGAAGGCAGGGAGAGGAAGAAGAGATAAAATGGAACAATCTAGAGGATGCAAGTATCCTGGTATCTAGGAAGATGTAGGGACCTCCTCCCAGTGGTGGCAGACCAGGTAATTTGGGACAACTCTCTTGCTGGAGGAGATGAAAATATCTGGGCAAAATATTAAAACCATGATCTTTAAAGAATCAAAATGCCAAAAAGACAGTGTGAAATTACCAAACCTTGATCTACAAGAAAATAGAAATCCAAAGATATGTGTCTGGCATTTTGCCAAAAGCATGTCGGCCAATCTAGAAGGGGCAGCTGAGAGGTTTGGCAGTGTTTTGGGCATCCTTCTAGGGGCAGGGGGACCAAATCTACAACACTTCTGATAGAGAAACTTACAAAGCTTTATTGAGAGACCATAGGGGAAACCTAAATAAATGGAGAGATATACTATGTTCACGGATTGGAAGACTCAATGTTTTATCAATGCCCAAGACACAAATATAGGTGTGTAACAGAATAGTGACTAAATGTGGGCTCATTCATGAATGGCACTTGGTACATTATAGATGTGGCACTCATAGGCGTGGGGAAAGGATGGTTGACACAATTTGATATCCGCATGAGGGAAATGAACTTAACTTTCAACCTCATACTCCACCATTACCTGCACACTACACACACATTAGAAAAATTCTTGTATCATTTGGACACACAAGATAAGATTGTTCATAGAATTACTGTATGTCAGATGAAAATTTCTTAAAATCAAAACAACTCAAGTCCATAAAGAATAAAATGAATAAATAAAACAGGGAATGTTTAGCCAATGAAATACTATAGTGCCATGAAAATGAATGTCATAATGTGGATTAATCTCAAACATAATGTTTAAGAAATTGGTTACAAAAAAACATAAAATATGATTCTAGCTATACAAAATAAAACCATGCAAAACTAAAAGTATATTGTTCAGAGATTATAAATATATATATCATAAAGCTATGAAGAAAAGTAAAGAACTGATAAATTCAATATTCAGAAGAATGGATACCTCTGGGGAGGAAAGATGGGATGAGGGAAAGTATTTAACAATAGGAGTGTTCTTTTCCTTAAATCAGGTGGTAGATATACTAGATATTCCTTGTATTCTAATTATTCTTTTGTTATATGTTCACGGTTAATAGAAATGTAATAAATGCATACATTGGCCCAATACCAAAAGGCCAAGTTTGAACTCAATATTCAGATGAATTCAAAACCAAAGCTGGGGTCACCATCACAGAATAAAATTCTTGAGGGAGTTCCCTTCGTGGCTCAGCGATTAACGACACTGACTGGTATCCTTGAGGATGCACGTTCAATCCCTGGTTTCACTCAGTGGGTTAAGGATCCGGATTGCCATGAGTTGTGGTGTATGTTGCAGACACAGCTTTGATCCCGCATTGCTGTGGCTGTGGCGTAGGCCAGCAGCTATAGCTCTGACTCAACCCCTAGCCTGGGAACTTCCACATGCCGCAGGTGTGGCCCTAAAAAAAAAATCTTGAAACAAGGATATATCTGAAAATTTTTTTGCAAAATAAATTGAATCATAACTTCAATGCTCTTGCTTAAAATATTACTTGTTTCAAATGTTAAATGTTCAAATATTAAATGTTTCGAGTTGGCATCATAGTGCAGAAATAATCATTTCTTAGCTCTATTGACTGCCAGATTGCTCCTCTTTGTGGTCAATGTTCCACACACTGGCAATATCAAATAGGTTAGCAAAAGGGGAAGATATCCTCTGTCAACTCAAGTCAGAACAGGCTAATATTGCCCTTCCACTCCAGTAGCAATGGGACTAAAATCATCTTGTCTCCTCTGCAGCTTCTGGACCTGAAGCTTAGGTTAATAGCAATAATGCAATTTCACTGAAGCAACCTCACAAGCAGAATCTCTGCACCTTACTTGAAGAAGTTGCTCTTTGGACAGTTTAGCCACAAAGTCATTTTTTTTTGCTCTCACTTATATTTTTTATTTTTCAGTATTATGCATGAACTTACCACTTTAATTTGCCCTTACACCTTGGATCTAAACATGTGGCAAGAACGCACCATTATGGACTTTTGAGATCATCTCTGAATTTCTCTTTGCAACCTTAGCTTTCATTGGATGTGCAGCAATTTCAGCATCTTCCCAGAAGCAGCATACAAAATGAATCCTTATAGCAAAAATACCTGTACTCTCAAGCTCCTCTGTTAGGTCACTTCCTCAGCATCATGCAGCTCATCAGCAAAAGAAGTGCTTGATCTTCAAGAAATCCACTGATTCTAAGTCCTGCTTGTCAGTATTGTTATGTGTTCAGGCAGACTTTTAAACATGCAATAGCTATGCCTGCATCTATTGGAATATTTTGTATGACTATTTGACTAGGCGATTCCCAAACCACTTGTATGTCAATGTGTCTGTCTGCTTAGGAGGGATAAGTTGGCCCACTACCTTACAGCCAGTAATCTTTTTCTTTTTTTTTCCTTTTTTTTTTTTTTTTTTTTTTGTCCTTTCTAGGGCCACACCGGTGGCATATGGAGGTTCCCAGGCTAGAGCCACAGCCAGAGCCACAGCCATGTGGGATCCGAGCTGCGTCTGCGACCTACACCACAGCTCACGGCGATGCCAGATCCTTAACCCACTGAACAAGGCCAGGGATCAAACCCGCAACCTCATGGTCGGATTCGTTAACCACTGAGCCACGACGGGAACTCCAGCCAGTAATCTTATGATGGTACCTGGTACTGTAATTCCTTTCTGAACACGCAAGTGAAGGATATGAACATAACATCATTTCTTCTACATCTAACTCATTCATACCCTTCATGATGTTTTGTTCCATGTCAATGATAATACATGATGTCGCAACAAATGTCCTTTTGAAGAATATGTCTTCAATCACTTTTGCTATGTTGTTGACTCTTTGAAATCCAGGCATCTCTTTTTTTTTTGTCTTTTTTTTTTTGCTATTTTTTGGGCCGCTCCCGTGGCATATGGAGGTTCCCAGGCTAGGGGTCGAATCGGAGCTGTAGCCACCAGCCTAAGCCAGAGCCACAGCAACACGGGATCCGAGCCGCGTCTGCAACCTACACCACAGCTCACGGCAACGCCGGATCGTTAACCCACTGAGCAAGGGCAGGGACCGAACCCGCAACCTCATGGTTCCTAGTCGGATTTGTTAACCACTGTGCCACGACGGGAACTCCCAGGCATCTCTTTAAAAGCTAGTAATCCAGAAGTGGCCCATTCAAGGATTCCAGAAATGACATTGGAGTGGGCATTTTTTGGTGGTTTGGTCTTCTAAAACTAAAGACCAAAGCCACAGCTTAAATGATATATTTTTGAGCCGAATAGTGACATCAAAGTTAACATTAGACCCTTAGTACTTTTTAATACAATAATTTAAAAAAATGAAGAGACCAAGTTTCAAACTAGAGGGATTCATGTATTCATTCAACAATTCTTTGTGGAGGACTTGCCGCGTGCCAGGCGGTATGTCAGGCACGGAGGGCAAAGTAATGAACCAGACAGTGCGAAGTCCCTCTCCTCATTTTCATTTAGAGCAGGTGAAGAGGAACAAACAATAACAATAAATATACAAACAAGTGTCAAGTGGTGAGAAATGTCACATGGAAAATTGTGCAAGGAAAATGAGTCAGGAGTAGGTGGAGGAGAAGAACACTTTTAAAGAATGCCAGGAAAATCATCGTGGACCAGGTGACATTTGAATGGAGAACATAATAAAAACATATTTTTAAGCTTTTGAAGACTTCATTTTTTTAGATGAATGGGCAAAGCTATGTCAGGCTCATGAAGGCAGAGAATAGAGTTTCATAAAATTATTATCAGGCAAAAGTAGAATTCAGGATCTATAATTGTTTGTAACAGCAAAAACGACAGCAAAAAAGGTCTGCTAACCTAAAGACCTCGTAAAAGGAGAATTGTTAAGTAAATTATGGTAAATTCATAAAATTAAGTAATGGGTAGCGTTTAAGGGATGACATAGCCATGCACATCATATTATTGAATTTCAAAAGTAGATCACATAATATAATATAAAAAATAATCATCTATATATGGATTTTTTTTTAAGCTTGGAAGATTACACAGCAAACTTAATAATGGGACAGCAGAGGAATAAAATTCTTGGGAGCAACAAGAAGATCTTGGCTTCCACTTACTCAAGTCTGTATTTTTTTTTTTTTTGTCTTTTTGCTATTTCTTGGGCCACTCCCACGGCATATGGAGGTTCCCAGGCTAGGGGTCGAATCGGCACTGTAGCCGCCGGCCTACACCAGAGCCACAGCAATGCCAGATCTGAGCCGCATCTGCATCCTACACCACAGCTCATGGCAACGCCGGATCCTTAACCCACTGAGCAAGGGCAGGGACCGAACCCACAACCTCATGGTTCCTAGTCAGATTCGTTAACAACAATGCCACGATGGGAACTCCAAGTCTGTATTACTTTAAAAGTTTACAACAAACATTTATTATAATGAAATTGCTGCTGCATAAGTGTTTTTAAATAACTCGAGGGAAATCAAATGATAAAGACTGCAACTCAAATTAAGTATATTATTTTCATAAACCTTCTTTATTTTTCACTTTTTTCTTTTTTGGCTGCTCTTGAGGGGTGCAGAAGTTTCCAGGCCAGGTATTGAACCTAAGCCACAGCAGTGACAATGCCGAGTCCTTAACAGCTAGGCCACCAGGGAACTCCTCCATGAACCTTCTTTACATAAAGCAAAAACATTTAATAAGGCAAGAATAAAGTGACATAAGTTTAATGGTAGAAGGATTTCACTTACCATTCTAATATTCAATCTAATCCATAAAAATGATCAAGATTATTTAAATTCTGTCATTAATACATCTGATTTTAAGTGCTGGTGACTAACCCTCAACTCTATAGACAATACAACTTATCCAACAATCATAAAAAAATATAAAAATTGTCACATATTATACTACAAAGAAGATTCTTCATAAATTTCAAAGAGCAGAAATTGTCTAACAACATCTCTGTTCACAGTGCAAAAAAATTGGTGCGGTTTTGAAACTGAAAGAAATAAAATTTTACCACTTAGAAATTACAGGCCATTGTCCTAGGTAATTCCTACATCAAAGAGGAAAACTAACCCTTACATAACGTTTGATACTAAGTAATAGTAATAACACTACACCCTCAAATGTATGAAAGCAACCATAGCTGTTATCTGAAGAAAACTTATACGCCTGAAGCTTTGTACAGAGGAAAGTGGCCATAATAAATTAAGTATTAAACCAAGAGGCAAAGAAAAAACAAAATCAAGGTAAAAAATCAATGTAAAAAGGAAGAAATGCATAAAAGTAGAAATTAATGAATTAGTAAAATAGTGGACTTGATCAAGAGCTACCTCTTTGAAAATAAAAAATAATGTAGAAAATAAAATGACATTTTCCAGTACTACATGCAAAGATGTTTCCAGGACTCCAGCTTTTAAATTCCTAAAAAGATGACAATGAACTCATGCAAGAGTGCTGAAATGCTATATTACTTCTAAACATTGGGTTCCAAGTGGAAGATAATCCTGTCCCCTGCATCAATACTGTTATTCACCCCACCCAGTCATAGGATAGATGAAATCTATTTTAACTGCTACATTAAAAAGTACTTTATGTTTTCCAAAGAGCTTTGAGTTGAGCCTCCACACGGCCTCAAACCCACTATTGACTTGGAAATGGACAGAAATACTAAGCTGTTCAACTTAACCTGCGCGTGGAGCGTTCCAGCCGCTGCTTGCAAGCATGTGGGGTGCAGAAGGACACCTTAGTCAGATTCCATTTGTTTCCAAATACTGTCATTTGTGGGAACTTAGTCCAGTCCAGTCACAAGCATCAATTTCATACCTAATTCTGTTTCCCTTTCCCCAAAACACACTGCACCTGTGGCTCCAGAAACCTGGAACAGAGAGGGGACATGGTCTCTTCTTTAGACACCTCCTGAGCCCCTTTCAAAGCTTCTAGCTTTTCCAGTGCTGAGGAAAGAAAGAGGACCAAGCAGGAACAGATGGTGTCGTCCTCTTACTGGGAGAGGTCACTCTTCTTTCCTGTTCGTTGTCACAAGCCCTCTGACTCACCATGCCCTCAGAAAGCAAATATCCAAATGTGGACCAAGCCCTCCTTGCCCAGCCTGGGTCCTCACTAAGGGACAGCAAGTTCTGCCTCAAAATCTCTCACTCATCCCTTTCCTTGGTGCCATCACTAGCTAGTCACCTTCCAGAAGGTCCAGCTGGCCACGCTTAGGAGGATAAAGCCCACCAAATGACCCAAGCAACCTCTGCAAGGCCCAGATGGCCCACGGGCACCTTATTAGTTGGCCATGAGCGCAGTCCTCTCCATTCGTCCCCACACCACCTGGCCCTGCCATCTCCTTCCAGTTCTCTTATCTTCCACTAGGGTAGGGATGCAGGTGGATCGGCAGTTCCACCACCCAAGCAGATGTCCTAACAGAGAATGAGGAGCTGGCCTCTTCCATTCACAGATACCTTCTCCTATAACAATGACTCTGAGTTCCCTCTGTGGCACAATGGGATTGGCAGCGTCTCTGGAGCAGCAGGACCCAGGTTCAATCCCTGGCCCCTCACTGTGGGTTAAGGATCAGGCCACAATTGCATTGTAAGGTCCCAACTGTGGCTCTGACCAGGGAACTCCATATGCCATGGGGTGGCCAAAAATAAAATAAAATAAAAAACAAATTTAGGAGTTCCCCTTGTGGCTCAGCAGTAATGACAAACCCTACTAGTATCCATGAGGATATGGGTTCAATCCCTGGCCTCGCTCACTGGGTTAAGGATCCCACATTGCTGTGAGATGTGGTGTAGGCTGGTAGCTAGAGCTCTGAGTCAAGCTCTAACCGGGGAACTTTCATATGCCACATGTGCAGCCCGAAAACAAATAAAATAAATTTTTTTTTTTGCAAGCAAATTCTTTTTTTTTTTTTTTTTTTGGTATTTTTGCCATTTCTAGGGCCGCTCCTGCGGCATATGGAGGTTCCCAGGCTAGGGGTCTAATCAGAGCTACCGCTGCCGGCCTACACCAGAGCCACAGCAACACAGGATCCGAGTCGTGTCTGCAACCTACACCACAGCTCACATCCAACGCCAGATCCTTAACCAACTGAGCAAGGCCAGGGATCGAACCCGCAACCGCATGGTTCCTAGTTGGATTCGTTTCCACTGGACCACAACGGGAACTCCAGGCAAAGTCTTTATTAAAGGAAAGCAAATAGCTCCCAGGGCAGCTGGGAGGCAGAAGAAGAGCCCCCACTCTTACTGTCCTATAGGGGTCTTTATCCCTTAAAGATGGGGGGTACCAACGTGAGGTCCAGAAAGATGTGGTTTTTCTCCCATTGGCCTTGCTCAGTTACCTATATCAGTTCTTGTCCAATAGGATTTTAGGGGTGGAAATGTCCCATAAGTTTGATGGTTTCTTTGTCCTTCTCTTCCTGTAAACTGAGTCACAGAGGATTAGGGATTAATGTCAATCTGGGCAAAGGTACACTCCCTATAAAATAAATTTTAAAAATTAAAAAAAAAAGGAATGAATCTCTTCTTACTGTCTCCACTCTGAGCTTCTGGAACATGGTAAACCTCTCATCACAATTAGACGACTCCCTCCCTCTCCCAGTCCTCCTGTTACACAGGCTGAGGTGGGGCAATGGGGTGGTGGGTGGTCAAGTCAGCTATACCCTATCTTAGGACACCCTACTCAGAGGTGGCCTTTGTTATAATGTCATCTGTTTTGTGCTTTAGCCAAAATTCTAAGCCAAGGTGAAACGTCCTATTCAACATCCTGTTACAAGTACATAAGGGTCTCTCCATGAGTCCTGACCACCTCCCCAAACAACGGAGTCCACTCTTGGATTCAAGGCTCAATGAACGCTAGACCTATAAGCCAATGCCCTGTTTTTCTTGGGTGTTGAGTCTTACTAAACCTTGTCACCCATCAACCTTCACAGTCCCTGCACTCCTCTCCTCTGCCTGGTGGTGTCCCCTGAGAGAAGAGGGGCAAGCACCACGAACTCTTGCAAAAAACAGGTTCTTTAATCGAAAATGGTTCCGTCTTCCAGTCCCATCACAAGGTTACCACCTTTGGACCAATGGCTGGAAGGTAACCAACCCCGCTGTAGGGCCAAAAATGCCAAGTTCCATCCAGTGAGAGATCTAAACCTCCCAGGGCTTGACGTCAAGAATAAAATAATGGGTTTTCCCGTCGTGGCTCAGTGGTTAACGAATCCGACTAGGAACCATGAGGTTGTGGGTTCGATCCCTGCCCTTGCTCAGTGGATAAGCATCCGGCATTGCCGTGAGCTATGGTGTAGGTCGAAGATGCAGCTCGGATCCCACATGGCTGTGGCTCTGGCGTAGGCCAGCAGCGGTAGCTCCGATTAGACCCCTAGCCTGGGAACCTCCATATGCCGCAGGTGCAGCTCTAGAAAAAGACAAAAAGACAAAAAAAAAAGAGAGAGAGAGAGAATAAAATAATGACTGTTTAGTTGCTGGGAAGAAAACCAGACCATGCCAGGTGGTCTGACCACACAAACCCAACTCTCCAGCTCCCCAAGGGACCTCACATTTCCCACACGTTTTCATACCAGTAAAGCCCTTCCAAGCCTTGTCCCATCGCCTCAGTCCTTCTACCTGCAAATGGCTCCCAGGGAAAATCTACTTCCTGGGATGCTGGGTAGGACTGTGGAAAATCCAGACTATTCAAAAGAAACTCTCACAGCAGGATGCTGGCTGCTTCTTACAAAAGGACGAACTGACCCCCAAGCAGGGTTAAACCCAAGGGCCAGAGAGGTGCTGCTGAGAGACTCTGCTGCTGGGATAGAACCACAGCACGGCCTCCTCCAGTAGGATTTTGCCTCAAGAACTTGAAAAGCCTGACTTGTACCTGAGTCAGCTGTGCTGCAAAGGCCCACAGTTACTAAATTCCTTCCATGGCTCTCTTCACAGCCTCACAAGAGAAAATCATGTGTGATTACTTAGGGACTGCTGCTATCAGACCATGTAAGGAAAAGAATACATTTTTAAACTTAAAATTTTTTCTTTCTTTTTTTTTTTTTTGTCTTTTTTGCCATTTCTTGGGCCGCTCCCGCGGCATACGGAGGTTCCCAGGCTAGGGGTCTAATCAGAGCTGCAGCCACCAGCTTACACCACAGCCACAGCAACTCAGGATCCGAGCCACATCTGCAACCTACACCACAGCTCACGGCAATGCCGGATCCTTATCCCACTGAGCAAGGCCAGGGATCGAACCCGCAACCTCATGGTTCCTAGTCAGATTCGTTAACCACTGAGCCATGACGGGAACTCCCAAAATAGTACATTTTGCTTCCTGTTGTCTCTTCTGAGGACAAATGGCAAACTGGCAATTAAAGATTTCTGAAAGTCAGTGAGTATGCTTTTGCCTTTTTCTAAGCTACCTCTGCAGAGAAGGGAGATAGGAGAGAGATTGGAGAAACGTTTAAGCCAGTCTATAGACACTGATGGTCTTTGCACAACACATAACGTTAATGTTTACCTACTCCAGCAGATGCTTCATGCTGCCATGTAGAACTGTATTAACACCACAGCACTTGTATCTTTGCTTCCCAAAGGTTTAACATGCTTGAAGGGTGGCCCATTCAAAAGATGTGACCACATCCTGATAGCCACACCCCATGAATGTGACCTTATGTGGAAAAGGGGTATTTGCAAATGTAAATAATTTATGGATCTTCAGATGAGATCCTCTTGGATTTTCAAGGAGATCCTGAATCTAATGACAAGTGCCCTTATAAGAGACAGAAGAGGACATGACAAAGACAAAAAGCAGGAGACCATGGGAAGATAGACCAGAGATTGCAGTGATGGGGCGACAGGTCTGGTGCCATCTCAAAGAGAATAGTGGCTTTGAAAAAAAATTGTTTCTTTTCTTTTCTTTTTATTTTTTTTCCTTTTGGGCTGCACCTGCAGTTCCCAGGCCATATGGAAGCCCCCAGGCCAGGGACTGAATCCGATCCACAGCTGCAACCTAGTCCACAGCTGTAGCAACACTGGATCCTTTAACCCACTGCACTAGGCTGGAGATCAAACTTGTGCCTCCACAGTGACCCCAGTCGCTGCTGTCAACATCTTAGCCCACTGTGCCATAGCAGGAAATCTTTGTATACTTTTTGATGATGGCCATTCTGACAGGTGTGAGGTGATAACTCACTGTAGTTTTAATTTGCATTTCTCTAATAATTAGCAATGTTGAGCATCTGTCAAAGCAGGAGGATGGAAAATATTTTGTTTGGCAAGTTAGTAGCTTGATCTATCAAGATTGGCGTAATGAATCTATGAGCCAAGGACAAGACAACCAAAGGTTGCCAGGAAACCAACAGAAGCTAAGAGAGGCATAAAACAGATTCTTCCTCATAGTCCTCAGAAGGAATTAACCTTATTGATACTTTGATCTTGGACTTCTAGCTCCTAGAACTGAGAATAAATTTTTGTTGTTTAAGCCACCCAGTCTATGATACTTTATTACTATACCCTAGAAAAATAACACGTCTGTTGAGCCTCTCCATTTCTTCTGCTCTTTCACTGTGATCCAGAAAAGTTCCTAAAGCTGCTCTCAGAGCTCATTAATTTGTTCTGCAGCAATGTCCGTTCATTTGTCACTTGGCCATTTATATTTTCATTTTTAAGATCTGTAATCAGTTCATTTTCATAACAGCCTGTTCTTATTTCATGGATAAAAGAAAGAATTTGGGGGAGTTTCCTGGTGGCCTGGCGGCTAAGGATCCAGTGTTGTTACTGCTGTGGCACAGGTTCAGTTCCTGGCCTGGGAAATTTCACATGCCGTGGGTGTGGCCATTTTTAAAAAGTAAACAAATAATAAATGCTGCAGAGGGTATGGGGAAAAGGGAACCTTCCTACACAGTTGATGGGCATGTAAAATGGTGTAACTACTATGAAAAATAGTATGGAGCCTCCTTAAAAAACTGAAAATAGGAGTTCCTGTCATGGCGCAGTGGTTAACGAATCGGACTAGGAACCATGAGGTTGTGGGTTCGATCCCTGGCCTTGCTCAGTGGGTTAAAAGATCCAGCGTTGCCCTGAGCTATGGTGTAGGTTGCAGATGCGGCTCAGATCCCGCGTTGCTGTGGCTCTGGTGCAGGCTGGCAGCTACAGCTCCTATTTGACCCCTAGCCTGGGAACCTCCACATGCCACAGGAGCGGCCCTAGAAAAGGCAAAAAGACAAAAAAATAAATAAATAAAAATAGAACTGCCATATGATGTGATTCCTGCTCCTGGGCATGTATCTAGAAAAGATGACTACTCTAATTCTAAAAGAAATGTGCACCCCCAACGTCCACAGCAGCATTATTTACAGTAGCCAAGACATGGAAGCAACCTAAATGTCCATTGGCAAATGAATAGATAAAGAAGATGTGGTATATATGCACAGTGGAACACTACTCAGCCATTAAAAAAATGAAATAATGCCATTTTCAGCAACATGGATGGACCCAGAGATTATCCTACTAAGTCAAAGACAAATATCATATGATATCACTTATCCATGGAATCTAAAATATGGTACATATGAACTTACATACAAAACAAAAATAGACTCATAGACATAGAAAAAAAACTTATGGTTACCAAAGGGGAAAGGAGGGGGAGGGATAAATTAGGAGTTTGGGATCAACAAATACACATGACTATATATAAAATAAACAACAAGGACCTATCACATAGCACAGTGAACTATATTCAATATCTTGTAATAACCTATAATTGAGAGGAATCTGAAAGGGAATACATCTGAATCACTTTGCTGTACACCTGAAACTAACAAAACATCGTAAATAAATTATACTTGAATAAAAAATAAAAATAACAAAATACCAGCCCTTGCTATTACCAGCCACCCCACCGCCACCAAAAGAGACAGATTTAAGATGAAACCAGCAACCATATGCCTTTCTCCAGGAGTTGTTCAGAAGAATTAAGGCTTACTGACAATGACTCACACGACTGTTTTCTCTGTTCTCCCGAGGATGATACAAAGCTAGGGAACATGCTAGATGCATAGGCAATAACTAATTGATTACATTCAATGAATGTTGTATGTCACTAGAGCTTAATTTCTGGGAGAAGGTGGCCACACACTATGACCCACCCAGCCCAGCACCTGTTTTCTTGGAACCCTAGGCTCATTTGTTTACATATTGCCTGTGGTTGCTTCCAAACTCCAGAGCAGAGTAGCTGTAGCAGAGCCGGCCTGCAAACCCTAAAATATTGACTGTCTGTCCCTTTACAGGAAAAGCTTGCCAACATCACTTTAGTTTGTTTTATTTTTTCATTAAAGTATAGTTGATTTACAGTGTTGTGCCAATTTCTGCTGTACAGAAAAGTGATTCAGTTATGTATACATATATATTCTTTTCCATCATGTTCTGTCCCAGGAGATTGGATATAGTTCCCTGTGCCATACAGCAGGACCTCATTGCTTATCCATTCTGAATGTAAGAGTTTGAATCTACCAACCCCAAACTCCCCATCCATCCCTCTCTCTCCCCTCTCCCCCTCAGCAACCACAAGTCTGTTCTCTATATCTGTGAGTCTGTTTTATAGATAGGTTCATTTGTGCCATATTTTAGATTCCACATATAAGTGCTATCATGTGGTGTTTGTCTTTCTCTTTCTGAGTTACTTCACTCTGCAGGGGATAATCTCTAGATGCATCCATGCAGCCATGAATGGCATTATTTTGTTCTTTATTATGGCTGAGTAGTATTCCATTGCATATATGTACCACATCTTCTAAATCCATTCATCTGTCAAAGGATATTTAGGTTGTTTCCATGCCAACACCACTTCAGAGAACCCTCAGGTATGTAAGAGATTTGGCTTTTTCTTTCTTGGCCTTTGCCTCATTATCAATGAGGACGGGGAAGGAAGACAGGCTAATGAGTCTTGCTGAGATGTTACTTCTGCCTCTGACCACCAGGTGGCCTCGGGCAACTTCCTTCATCTGTTACCCCATCACAGGGTTGTTATGAGGATGAAGTGAGGCCAACCTGTGCCTGGCACATAGTAAGTGCTCAGTAAATATTAGCTCTTGCTCCAAACCTGATACCAACTACCATTCACTTATCACACTTATTCTACAGGTAGACTATTTGGCCTGGGCACAATGGACTGGTTCTTCTGATATTGGCCAGGCTTGCTCTTGCAGCTGCCAACAGCTACAGGTCAAATTTACCTAATTCTGCTTTTGCTGGTTGCCTGATCCAGGATGGTCTAATTAACATATCTGGTGACTGACTCCCTATCACTGTGGCCAAGGGGCCACGTGGCATTTAGTAAGCCTCCTATGCCCCACCAAGCTGGCTTAGCTTTTCATATGGTGATTAGAAAGTTCCAATGAGATTGATATAAAGAAGGCTCCTTAAGGTCTAGGCTTGGAAATGGAACGGCATCATATTCAGCAGTTATTGAAATAGATCACAAGACCAGTTTAGACTCAGAGAGTGAGGAAAGAGCCTCCACGCCCTGATGGGAAGACTGAGAGTCACTTTGCAAAACCACATGCATAGAGGGAAGAAGAATGGCAGTCTTTTACATAAACAATCTACAACATTAAGTTAATCCATCTTAACTTAAATCTAAGTATCAAACAAATATTTAAGCACTTATTATATGACACGGCTTTGCTTCTTTCTTTCCTTTTGAAATTCAAAACTTTATTTGAAAAGAAGCCTTTTTAGAAAGAAATTAATTCTTTTGCTCTTAGTAATTGTGTGTTTGTGGGAGAACATCTGAATGCATGTAATAACAAACCATCAAATTCAGCTAATTGGTCCCCAGTCTTTTCCATCTATAGCCACATGCTGAGCTTATTCTTGAATTTTAATTCCTCTCTAAATAAAACCATGAAGTGGAATTCTAGTTTTCTTTTAAATGCATAAAGTAAAAGGAAACTGTTATCTCCTGATTTTTTTTTAACGTGCCATGAACCTCTTCACAATATACTAAACCAAACATTGCAACATATCAATCACACATCATCTTCAAAAATAAAAGAGAATCTTGACTTTTTTCCTCTACTTGACAATAGAAGCAATAAATAAGGATGGAAATTGGGGAAGAATCTAACAATGTCCTGGGATCCCCTAGCCTCCCATTCTCTAAAGGTATAGATCATTAAGTACCCAAATGATTAATATATTCATGCTCAAGCTTACCAGAACAAATCATTTATAATTCTACCCTGGACCATCTAGGTTCATTAGTGCTTTTAGGCAAATTAAAGTCTTCACAGTTCAGGTCCTAAAAAAGCGTCATAGTCTCTCCTGTTATTTTACATATTAACTTGCCAATGCTTTTGCTTTTTTGCTTTTTTTTCAGGGCCACACCCACGGCATCTGGAGGTTCCCTGGCTAGGAGTCGAATTGGAGCTACAGCTGCCGCCCTACATCACAGCCACAGCAACGCCAGATCCTTAACCCACTGAAGGAGGCCAGGGATCGAACCTGCATCCTCATGGATCCTAGTCAGGAGCATTACCTTCGAGCCACAACAGCAACTCTGCCAATGTTTTTTTCTATTAATAGGATTTGTTTTCTCTCCTCCACTCTCTATTTTGGACATAGTATATATATCCACCCTCTAAGGCCTGGCTCCATACTATATGGGATAGCAGAAGAGGATTTTTGAAATGCAACTGGAAAAAAAATGAAAAGACAATTGACTTTTAGCATAATAATAATAATATCAAAAATAAGATATGATAGCAAACACTTTGTCACTTAGAATGTGCCATTTGCAGCAACATGGATGAACCTAGAAAATTATCATACCAAGTGAAGCTAGACAGTGTAAGAAAAACATCACATGATATCATTTAAGCATGGAATCTAAAAAAAAGAAAAAAAAGATACAAATGACCTTATTTGTAGAACAGAGGCAGACTCCCAGGCTTTGAAAAATTTAGGGTTACCAAAGTGTACAACTGGGGGTGGGGGATGGACTGTGGTTTGGGATTGGCATGTGCACACTGAGGTGTTTGGAATGATTGGCCAATGGGGACCTGCTGTACAGCACAGAGAACTCTACCCAGTATTCTGTGATAATCTATGTGGGAAAAGAATCTGAAAGAGAATGGATGTGTGCGCATGTATAACTGAATCACTTTATTGTACAGGAGAAATTTTCACAACATTGTAAATCAACTATACTTGGATAAAACCTTTAAAAATGAAAAAAAATATGTATTTACTCTCGATCACCTTCCTTGCTGCTTTGTTTCTGTCAGCTCCGGCATCGAGCAGGGCGTGGAGGAGAGGGTTATAGGATGCCCAATCCCTCAGCATGGCATTCTTTTTTTTTTTTTTTTTGGTCCCTTTGCCATTTCTAGGACCCCTTCTGCAGCGTATGGAGGTTCCCGGGCTACGGGACCAATCAGACCTGCAGCCGCCGGCCTACACCAGGGCCAGAGCAATGCGGGATCCGAGCTGCGTCTGCGACCTACACCACAGCTCATGGCAACGTCGGATCCTTAACCCACTGAGCAAGGCCAGGGATCGAACCCACAACCTCATGGTTCCTAGTCAGATTCGTTAACCACTGAGCCATGATGGGAACCCCTCAGCATGGTATTCTATACCATATTACCTGGAACAAAGGAGTCCATTTTAAGGTAAGGGAGGTTCGACAATGACCTCAGGATTCACTAGTCCTACTACATACCCCATTACCAGCAGCAGACGGCCAGAAAGAACAATGCAGAGCCTACGGAAAATGCAGATAAAGAGCCTGCTTGGAATACACTGTCTGAGCCCTGTTCTCAGGTTCAATATATGCACGGAAAGAGAGGCCAGTATACGGCACTGTGTCCCCAGTAGCTGGACCACACAGATCTAGGAATCAAGGGCTGGAAGAATTGCTCCTCCCACCCTCACTCTCCCAGGCAGAATTTCTTTTTTTTTTTTTAATTTTTTATTACTCAAATGAATTTATCACATCTGTAGTTGTATAATGATCATAACAATCTGAATTTCTATTTCCTGTCCTGAAAATTCAAGCTCTGTTAAGGTAGAGTATCTATTTGTCTTTGGGGGCGGGGAGCGGGACGTGGGGGGGGTGGGCATGGAGAACACATCCACCAAGTGACTTGAGAAAGATTTTGCTGACTTGGAAGCCCTGACTGTTAGCACCTTAGGGCTCCTTGTGTCCATGAACCTGCAGGCAGAGGAAAGGTACTTCCCACTGAGCTTCTCAGTACTGATGACCATGAGGCGTTCAGGTTGCAATTGCACGAGAAGACAGAAGGGATTCTTTACAAAACCCAGGGGAGTCAGAAGGTCATCTCTTAATACTTAGATGGCTCAGTAATAACTGCTCACGGGTAGGGACGTGAGGCTAACTCCTACAGACCCTAAAGACAAAGCAACTAAGCACTCAGACCCCTTAGGGAGGAAGGGCTGGAATTCCTACCAGGCTAGCAGCCAAGCCCAGCCCATGTGCTTGCCTTGGGAGAAGGAAATCTAAAACGGGTGGCTAAAGATGCTGGTGATGGCTGTCAATAGCTATCAATTATGTCCTTGGGATCAGCTACAGCTAGAGGCCGCTGCTTAGTTTACTAACCCGCTTTCAGTGTTTATAGGCCATCACAGGCGACGGGGATTCTGTGACCAGTTGAGTTCATACCTCCCCTCTCAGAGACACTATGAGAGCATCTTGATCTGGTAAGAAGGCCCACTGCTACAGCGTGAGTGCCAGAGCACAGTGGACGGTCCCACAGCATCTCACGCACAGCTATGCGGTTCCCCAGACCTGTTCAGCCTTGTCTGTCCCCCAAGCCCCCCGACCACATCACTGTCCATCCTTGTTAGCTGCCTTGGCTCCTCCCTGGTGAAGGCCAGACTCTCTACCAGAAGCAACAGCAGCTCAGGGGCTCGGATCCAACCCAACTAAGACCCCCCAAAACTCTAGCTTCTGCAGCAGCTGCCCACAGAAGCCAAAGAACAAGCCCAGAGCTCCAAGGGAGTTAGTTCATGGCCCGTGGGGCAAACTAAACAGTCAGAGACAGAAAATGGGCAAGAATTGTCAGGAGTATTCCTCTCCCTCCCTTTCTCTGAGGCTCCGTGGTCCTTTCTGGTTTGGCTGGAAGCATACCACGTGGGTGAGTACCCGGGTGTGTTTTCTCACACAGAGCTGTGGCCCAGCCAGTACCCCCCACTTTATATCTGCTTCCCCTCCCTCCATGCCCCTCCTAGGGAATCTAGGTTGAAAAAGATGTCAGACTTGAGGGGCTCTTTCAAATGATGAGTGTGCCCCAACTGCTACCACTTTGCGGTGTCCTTCCAGTTTGTAAGGATGAGAAAAAAACAGAACACCACTGCATAAAACTTAGAAATGTTGGATTTAAGTTTCATCCTAATTCTACTACTTTACTGTGTGATCTCGAGCAAGTCACTGAACCTCTCTGAGCCTCATCACCCCATCTGGATCAACAAAGGATCAGCATGACAGGGCTCTCAAAGAACTTCTTGGGTGACTGTGACACTTGGGGCAATTGGCGTAACATGGGCTCAGCCTGTTTCCTCATGCGTAAAACAAAGCTTGTAATGCAACCAGCTTAACCAAAACGCTGAGCCAATGGGCTTAGCCAAAATGCCATGTCAGAACACATTATACAAGGTTTTATAGACTTGCGAGACCTGCCTCCCAGGTATGTTTGGGGAATTCAATGACATCATCTCTCATAGAAACCACTTGGAAAGTCTCTTATCTATTATTTTCAGTTGGCGAGGGGAAAGAGGTAAAAATTCCCCACCTTGAAGGGTGCTTATGAAGACTCACTGGCTTCTCCAGGCAGCTGTTGGAACTGACCAGGTGAGGTCTGAGCACCTGAGCTGTGCTGACACATGGCGTAGCTGTGAGATGACTTGGGTTGTTTTGGGATGTGGGGTGTATCATGTTGTCATTTATGTCTAGTCATTCTTCTCTTCCCTCCTGATAGATGCCAGGACCTTTACACCATCTGCTTGACCCAATGAGTTGACTCTGTTAACACAGACTTCCGCCCACATCTTCCCCGCCCCCCACCAAAACCAATCCTTTCCAGCTTTTCCGAACTCCACCCTGCACTTGCACTGGCCCTGGCTGCCCCTGCAGAAGGCAGATGTGGCAAGTAACAAAAATAATATTGATAATGTTTCCCTTCTCCATTCAAGCCTTTATTTGAAATAAATACTCCAAAGGCCCCGATCTGAGGAGGACAGCTTCTTGCCCAAGAGTTGAGAGGACAGATTCATATCAAGTGACTTTGGTTTGCCTGACGTATGACTGAAAGTAGCCCCCTGTGTGAAATCGTTTAGAATGTAAAGAAAATGGGCTTAACCAAAATGTCATGTCAGAACACACTGTAGAAGGTTTTATTGACTCGTGTGAAATCTGAGTCTGTTAGGCTCGCCAAGGACCCAAATACCCTGGTCATCTGAGAAGCAAGCATTCATCTATCCCTCCAACAAACAACTATGTGAGATGGAAACAGACAAGCCCCAGATTTTACAAAAGATCCAGCTTCTTCGGTAACACTATCAGAGCAGCTATACTTCCTTCGCCCTGGACACCTAGTTCTGTTCTCATCACCCATGGCCTCAGAGTAGCTAACAACAGCAAAAGCCGTGGGACCCTTGGAATCCAATGCCATTGTGATTCATCCAAGATACAGCTTTAATGGCTGCTGAATCAAACACCCAGAGTCCACACTGACCCTGTCCAGTTCTCATGACCATACTGACCTTGCCTTGAAATCCTCCAAAGATGTTTATCTCCCCAGCGGTCCCTCTTTAGAGATTGATAATTACCACGAAACACTGTGATTCCTACAATTAATGGTTTATAACAGACAGACAGCTAATACTGATTTCCACTGTTGGCCCGGATTAAAGGCTGCCTGTTACCAAGAGACATTGGGGCGATCTCTCCAGGTAATTAATGTTTTCAGGCACTTGTCTGGAACACAACAACTAGAGCAGAAGTTGCTGTGTAATTGCCATTGTTTACCACAAATTGCAAGATGCTGTGACCACTTCATCCTTACCACTGTGATCACTGCCATCACCAGCATCATCCCATTTATCAGTCATTATTAAATGCCCACTTAAATGGACTCTACTTCCCCATGTTCTCATGTGTCCTACAGCACAGCTTGCCAAAGACTAATCACGAAAAGAGCCCAGCAGTGTCTTCATACTGCGCCAGTATTTTTTTAAAAAGTAATCATTTGTCCTCACTTTTGGAATCTCAAAGTACAAGAGTATAAACACCAGCAAATTGCCTCCTTCTTTGGTAATCTCTACCTTTTGGTGTCTGACAGGTACAGGCTCTCTAAATATGTGCTAATGAATAAAAGTGTGGATGAAATTAATAATCCAGGATGGAGAAGTTTGGAGCAAAAATATCCAATGAGATTCTGAGGCTCCGGTGATAAAAGGGAGATTAAAAATTAGCTGATGTGTCTTGCGTGGTGGGCATTCAGGAGCCTCTTCCATCCAACCTTGTGTCCAGGGAAAATCAAGTCGCATTTTTCCCTTTAAAGGAAAAAGAAATCACAGGTAGGCAGCCGCTCAGAGGCTCTCTTGAGCATCATGTGATCAGACATTGTAGTATTTAAACTTTTCCTGTTGAGACCCAACTGATGACTGATGCTCACAAATGCAAACTCCTCTCCTGGATGTGTCCCAGGTGGAATGTAATCCCCTCCACTTTCCTCTTCACAAAATAATGGATTGTAAATATGGGCTATGAGCATGACTGTAGGGATGAATTTCTTCTGATTTTTTTTTTGTCTTTTGTTGTTGTTGTTGTTGCTATTTCTTGGGCCGCTCCCACGGCATATGGAGGTTCCCAGGCTAGGGGTCGAATCAGAGCTGAAGCCACCGGCCTACGCCAGAGCCACAGCAACGCGGGATCCGAGCCGCGTCTGCAACCTACACCACAGCTCACGGCAACGCTGGATCGTTAACCCACTGAGCAAGGGCAGGGACCGAACCCGCAACCTCATGGTTCCTAGTCGGATTCGTTAACCACTGCGCCACAACGGGAACTCCCCTCTTCTGATTTTTTTAAGACAAAAAAGTAAACTCTTGGCGTTCCTGTTGTGGCTCAGCGGTAACGAATCTGATGAGTATCCATGAGGATGCAGGTTTGATCCCTGGCCTTGCTCAGTGGGTTAAGGATCTGGTGTCACCATGAGTTGTGGTGTAGGTTGCAGACGTGGCTCCAATCCCGATCCTGCGTTGCTGTGGCTGTGGTGTAGACCAGCAGCTGCAGCTCCGACTTGACCCCTAGCCTGGGCACCTCCATATGCCACAGGAGAGGCCCTAAAAAGATAACAACAAAAAAAGAGATAAAAATGTCTCCCAGGGTAGAGGTTGAAAGAGCAACAGTAACTGTAACGATCAATAGTATTGATTTACAGAGCAGAAATGTCATGAGAGAGGAATCTCAATATGGAAAATGTAAAACAAGGGTCCAGGAAAAATACGACAGAGTTCATCCACATTGTCTCTATGAAAAGCATAATCTAAAGGGCAAAAGAATTTAGTCAGGAGAAAAACATTCTATGATAAGGGGCAAGGCTGGCTTATCAAAACTCACCATAGCTATGAAATATCTCCCAAGGTCATACTATTCACTTTACTCAATATCTGTATACTAATCCATGAAGTATCTGGTTTTTGGTTTGGGGTTTTTTTTTTTTTTTTTTTTGGCCTTTTTGTTGGGGGTCGCGCCCTCGGCGTATGGAAGTTCCCAGGTTAGGGGTCAAATCTGAGCTGCACATGCCAGCCTATGACACAGCCACAGCAACGCCAGATCCAAGACGCATCTGTGACCTACACCACTGCTCACGGCAACACCGGATCCTTAACCCACTGATCAAGGCCACAAATCGAAACCACATCTTCATGGATATTAGTTGGGTTCATTACCGCTGAGCCACAATGGAAATCCACCCCCCCCCCCTTTTTTTGGAAATCATGTATTAGTCACTTTCCTTTAATATAGTATAGCGAACACATTTTGAGTGTCTTCTGTGTACCAGGCATCGCATTAGGGATCCAAGATAAAAGGATGAACAAGAACTAATCCCTATGTTTGAGGTGGAGGGTAAGTAAGAGAAAGGAGATGAGAAAGATCCCTGAGATTCTGACTTGAGCAACTGGTGGATTTAAGAAGAGGAGCAGGAGAGGAGATGGGACAGGAGGAATTCAGTCTGAGACATTAGATGAGTTAGGGATGCCTTTAGTGGCAAGAAACAACCTCAACCTGCAGCATTTAAGCAATTGACATTTACTTAATTACCACAAGATGAAATCTGGAAAAATGCAGTCCAGGTCAGTGCAGTGGTCCATCCTTGGCATGTTGGCATTTTATCCTCGTGCTTGTTACCTCATATTTCAAGGGGCAGAGTGTATGTCAGCTATTCGACTAAACTGCCATTTTTCACCTTTCTTTAATCACAATAAGGAGTCTCCTAAACTCCAGTATATCAAAAATCAATGCTGACATGAAAAGCATTAATTCAATGAGGAGGATAAGTACCAAAAATGCATAAGCCTATTCTTCACTCTCCACCCAGTTATTACACAGATGGTGAGAAAAATGAAAATATAGCCTTGATTGCTAGTTAGATCTAAATTATCTCCTAGTTCCAGAAACACAAGCATGCATTAAACATGTAAAAATCTAAAAAATAATTTGCAAATAGCATTTTCTTGGGAAACCTTGGATGGTCCAGGAGACAAGGGAGGGAACAGCACTCTACAGATTATCTCCACTGTACCTTTCACATCCATTAGTTACAGCCATGGTTGCACCTGTTGAATATAAATTGCTTTATGAACAGCTGTTTCTTTCCAAAAGTAAACAGGCTGGCTATTGAATTACCCATCTAGTCTGGGGCTTGCTGGATAGCACAGCATCTTTTTTTCCCCAGATGGAAGACGATACACATTAAGTTTGTTTATGTATATCAAACACAGGAGAATAAGGGTTTTTCCCAGACAACGAGGTTATTTTCCACGACTACTTCCCATCAGCCTCCATAAATTCAAGAACGAGATTTGAATATTTATCATTAATGATTCATTAATGCTCAACCACTTGAGGAAATTACTGTCTTAAGGTACATAAATGTTCGATGGAATGTGTAAACAGGTGAGAAGCCTAATTCTATTCATTCTAGGAAGTTGCTCTTCTCTTTATCAACGTTAAAGGTTTTTTTTTGTTTTTTTTTTTTGTCTTTTTGCCATTTCTTGAGCCGCTCCCACAGCATATGGAGGTTCCCAGGCTAGGGGTCCAACTGGAGATGTAGCCGCCAGCCTACACCAGAGCCACAGCAACTCGGGATCCAAGTAGCATCTGCAACCTACACCACAGCTCACAGCAACACCAGATCCTTAACTCACTGAGCAAGGCCAGGGATCGAACCCGCAACCTCATCGTTCCTAGTGGGATTCGTTAACCACTGATCCATGACGGGAAGTCCTAAAGATTTTCAAAGTAGAATTTCTATTTAGGGTAGGAGGATAAGAGGCAAAAATAAAAATAAAAATAAAAAACACATCCTCCATAGACCAAGATGTTTAGTCCCCTAGAGAGGACAGCATCCTCTAGAGAGACCTGGGCAAAATGGTAAAAGAAAAGCCCTGATTTCTGCCCACCACCCTTTTTCACACCTGTTCACCCAAAGGGCATGCAAACACACACCACACATACACAAACTCCAACACACCCTAGTCAGCCTTCTTTGGATAAGCCCCTGTTCCTGAAAAATCAACCCTACTGGTTTCCTTGAACACTCTCTCTAAACTCTTAGTGTCCTCAGTATCTGATCTACCCAGAAGCCAGAGAGAAAGTTAATTGTCCTGGAGAACAGACTAGTGGTTGCCAAGAGGGAAGGGGAGGGAGTGGGATGGACCAGGAGTCTGCGGTTAATAGATGCAAACTATTGCATTTGGAGTGGATAAGCAATGAGATCCTGCTGTGTAGCACAGGGAACTATATTTAGTCACTTGTGATAGAACATGATGGAGGATAATATGAGAAAAAGGGTATATATATATATATATAAAACTGGGTCACTTTGCTGTACAGCAGAAATTGACAGAGCATTGTAAATCAACTATAATAGAAAAAATAAAAATCTTACCCCAAAAAAGTTAATTGTACAATTTCCACCAGAGGGAGAAAGATTAACAGGACTTCTCTGAAGGGCAGCTGCATTTTAAAAGCATGACTTATTCCAGACACAGAGAAATCTAACAGTAGACCCTCAGGTAACATGTGCTCTATCAGACGCTTCCTGATCTCTTCAAATCACAGCTTTCTCTTCTTACACACACACACACACAAAAGTTTGTCAAATGTTTTTACAGTTCTCCAACTAAGGCATTATGGCCAAAACAAAGACATTCCACAGTACATCCAGAGAGCATGACGAGCTAAAAACAAGAGTTTTTTGTTTTGTTTTGATTTTTTCCTCTTCAACTGCTGAGCAAGGTCAGTTAATGCATAAATTTGACAGTTCCTTCTGGTATGTAAACTTCAAAGGCCTATGCCATTAAAGAGTCATAGGACCAAATGGAACTCTCATCAAAACTATTCTAGAAAGAAAGAAAGAAAGAAAGAAAGAAAGAAAGAAAGAAAGAAAGAAAGAAAGAAAGAAAGAAAGAAAGAAAGAAAGAAAGAAAGAAAGAAAGAAAGAAAGAAAGAAAGAAAGAGAAAGGAAAGGAAAGGAAAGGGAAAGGAAAGGAAAGGAAAGGAAAGGAAAGGAAAGAGTGTTTGTGGGGAAAGGAACTGGAAAGAAAGGAAATGAAACGGAAATTTGTTGGGTTTTGCTTTTTGGAAACAGGATGTGCAAAGAAGCTCATATGGGGGAGTCTGGTTTATCCAGTCCAATGAAGAAGAACCTCAGAGTTAAACCTGCAAAAGCTGTGACGCTAGACATCCAGCTGGTTTTGGAATGAGGCCTTTCGGGTAGATCTGGGCAAAGCTTTCCAAGTAAAGACGATGATGAGACAAATGCTCTGAGCAGGTAATGAGTTTGACTTGCCACTGAAACAAGGAGAGAGCAAGAAGAAAAATTACAGGTGAGGAAGCAGAGCCCTAGAGAAAAGCCAGAAAATGCAGGGCTTTATAAGCTGATGGTCTGACACCCAGCTTCTCAGTATCCATCAGACGAAATATATATTATCAGTTAAGTTCCTCCTAAGAAACCAGAGACTGCTGTGGATCTTAGAAACAGAGAAAATTAAATTCAAGGGATTGATTAAACAGGTAATTCAAGAGTCCAGAAAGCAAAGAAAGAAATGACGAGGCCACAGCAGGAGTCCACTACCACCCTGAGCAGGAGAAATTGTACAAGCATGTGGCATCATCAGGGCCCAGAAACACAGGCCACTGGAAGAATTGGGGCCATCGTCCATGGAAGCTGGGCATCATGAAGGGAGCTGCTTTATGGGAGGTGAGCTTCACTCGGGATGGAGCAGGAGAAGTAATAACTGACTTCTCCCCTCCTCTTGCCCTGTGATCTTCTGCCGGCACCTCCCACTGGCCAAACCTATCTGGAGATAGCATTTCCTGGGATACAGAGCAGAGCAGGCAAGGGTGGGAATTGGATCATGGAGAAAACAGGTCAATGGCAGGTACATGGTTCGGCTCCGAGAGGAAGACAAAATTCCCCCTGCCCTTACCTGATCTGACCACACAGCTCTCCAGCAAGTCCTTTCTTGTTGATCTGACTGCATCTGTCTGACCACACCACTTAGGACACAACTGGAGCGCACACAGGGCCCCCATTCATCACCAGAATGATGGATTTTGTCCAGAGGTCCATAGATCTCCCTACAGAACCCATCAGCTGCTATTTCTTGTGGATGGAGATGATGGTGCCTGCGGATGCAGATGGAGGTCAAACTTAAAAACCAGTCAGTTTGAGAGTTCCCCTCATGGCTCATGGGTTAAGAACCTGATCAGCTTCCATGAGGCTGCAGGTTTGATCCCTGGCCTTGCTAAGTGGGTTAAGGATCTGGCATTGCCATGAGCTGTGGTGTAGGTTGCAGTCACGGCTCAGATCCCACTATGCTGTCGCTGTGGCATAGGCCGGCAGCTGCAGCTCCAATTCGACCCCCAGCTTGGGAACTTCCATATGCAGCAGGTGTGGCCCTAAAAAAAAGGAAAGAAAAGAAACAAGCAAAAACAGTCTAAACAAATGTTGGAGATTCTCTTAAATCATCGATGGCACCAATTAGTTCTTTTATTCTCTTTAATAATATCAAACTGATTTAACTGTTCCTTCCCTAAGGAACAGCATCGTCACTACTTTTGCCAGAAATCTGGGGGCCAAGCTTCTCTGTTCTTTTTCCCAAATAATGGTTACAAACTTAAGGCAATACCTTTTCTAAGAAAGTGCCTTTTCTTCAGTGCTCTCCTCTGATGGGCTTTTTTCATCACCACATCCACCTGTACACATTTTTGTTTACTATGAGGAGGATGCTGTAGAATCCTTTTTTTTTTTGCAACAAACTCTCAAATCACGGGCATGTTGCCCGTGCGATACATTTGCTCTTCTGTCACCTTGCATAAGTGGGTTGAAATGACTTCTCTTATGAGATGCCCACAATGCGTTTTTCCCTGGTGCAGGTGGAGGCCAGGGGGTCTGGAGGGGAAGCAAAAGCAATGCTGTGAGATTGAAGCCCCTCCCAGGATCCCGTTTGCATCTCCTTCTTAGTAAGTCAATAGCCATGACAACCTCCAGGGAGCCTGGGAAGGCTTGGAAGCAGCCTGCATGGGCTGTGTGTTTCGCTCCATGGGCCTCCACCAAGAGGATTCAAGTCCTGCATCTAACGGAGGCACAGGCAAGAATCCAAACCTCTTCCGAGGCCAGTCTTTCCTCCTCACGGCAGCTGTGGCTCAGGGCGGCTGTGGCTGCTGCAGACTTGACTCTGACCCAGGTCTGTGGTGCCCATTGCCATGCTCCCTCCTTGGCTCCTGACTATGGCTCCCACTTGCTCTCACGGTTCTCGGAATTCGCACTGGGTTCTGACCCAGAATGCTCTGCCTTGGGTCCCCGGGTCTGCCGTGACACTCTCCGTCCTGGCTCCTGCCTTGTGTCCTCTGACCTACGACTGCCCAGTTCTTTACCCACATCCCTGGCTCCTTCCAACAAGAAACTGTCCCTTGCCACTACCAGTCATTTACGTGCTGGGGCCAGAATGCTAGTTGGATGAGGGAGTTCGCATTACCCCATGGCTGGAAAGGAAGTGTTCCTGATGAAGCATTTCCATCAGCTGAAATTAGACTTGGCCAACGCATCAGGAGCACCATCCCGTAGGCAAAAATATAGGTGCTTGGCTTTAGACCGAGACTCCCAGGTATGACCCGTGGCAAATTATAACAGAATACATGGCTAGAAAGACCCTTGATCACATAAGTCCTTAGGTGAAGCTTTCACCACTTGATTGATGGATGATTTTTTTCCTTGGCCATGCCCACAGCAAGTGAAGCTCCCCAGGCAAGAGACTGAACCCATGTCACAGCAGTAACCAGAGCTACAGCAGTGATGAATGCTGATCCCTAATCCACTGAGCCACCAGGGAACTCCTGCATGATTTTTTTTTTTTTTTTTAGGGCCGCACCTGCAGCATGTGGATGTTCCCAGGCTAGGGGTCAAATCAGAACTGCAGTTGCTGGCCTACGCCACAGACACAGCAACACTGGATCCGAGCTGCATCTGTGACTTACACCACAGCTTGTAGAAATACAGGATCCTTAACCCACCAAGCAGGGCCAGAGATCAAACCCACTTCTTCATGGTTACTAGCCAAGTACTTAATCTGCTGAGCCACAAAGGGAACTCCCCTGGTTTGGTTTGGTTTGGTTTGGTTTGGTTTGGTTTGGTTTGTTTTGTTTTTCAAGATTTTTAAGATTGCAAAACTCAGTATTACTCATTTTTGTCTTTCCAAAAATGACATAGATCCTGACACATGATGAGCACCAAAAGTTTGCAGGTAGAAGGAAGGAGGGAAGGGAGGAAGAAGGGATGGGAAACTGGTTCCTACAAAGACAACCTGGGGCACATACTAGTCAGGTGCTGATGGAGGTAGAACTATAGAGATGAAAAATTGCTGAACCTGGAGCCAGCAAAGCGCCAGGAGCTCTAAACCTGACTCTGCCACCAACGTGCCATCCAACTGTAAGACATTCTGGCCCAAATCTCTCTGTAACTTCGTGGTCTGAGAAAAGGAATCCAGATTTCATCAGGGTTATCTGGACACTCCGGTCCCTTCTGAGTTTCCCGGAACTTAACCGATTTTAAATTATGCTTGGCTCTCTCCGGATACATCTGTATCCATCTGCTCCAGGGGGCCCCTGAGTTTGGGGGCCACTCTTCAAGCTTTGGATCTTAGATATATGACTTCAACTTGTCAAAGTCCAGCCAAACCTCCTAGTCAGCTCCACAGCCAAGGAATCTCTTCCTCACTCAGGCATTCCTCTCCCCTCCCCTAGTATCCCCTCTCCAGGGGGTTCTGGAGAAAGAGCCCCAGAAGCTTCAAATCACCACTACAGATGGCCCCAGACCTGAAAAACAGGAAATATCAGGCTCTGGGCTTTGAGGTCTCCCCCTCCCCCCTGTTCTCTAAACTGCCAACAGATCTATAATTTCCCTTTCAATTTATACTTCTATTTAGTGTTTCCTAGTCTTACGTTAAAATGACTTCCCTGTTCTTGGAGTTCTCTGAACAGTTTTCTGTAAGCCATGGGCAGCAGGAAGGATAAAGAACTCATGAAGAGAAGCTGGAGCTCATCACAGAGGCATGAGGCTGTATTTCAGAGATGCCTGATTTCACCTACCCCAGAGTAGGTCCTGTTGAGCCTCTTGATTCCCGATTTTTTTTTTTTTTTGCCTTTTCTATTCTAGGGCCGCTCCCGCAGCATATGGAGGTTCCCAGGCTAGGGGTGGAATTGGAGCTGTAGCCACCGGCCTAAGCCAGAGCCACAGCAACGCGGGATCCTAGCCAAGTCTGCAACCTACACCACAGCTCACGGCAACGCTGGATCCTTAACCCACTGAGCAAGGCCAGGGATCGAACCCTCAACCTCATGGTTCCTAGTCGGATTCGTTAACCACTGCGCCATGACGGGAACTCCTTGATTCCTACTTTTAAAAGACATTGCCAGAGGAAAACATTCATCAACTCAAGGCAGAAAGAAAACAAGGATTTATAAGCCTTTGTTTCTCCGTGTTCAACTATCTCTCCTCTCTCTGGCTGGGTGGTGACCCTCCCAGGCACACAGGGGAGTGGATGGTGCCCATTTTCAAGCTTCACAGCAGGTGCCCCTCCCCCTCAGCCTCAGGAGAGTTTTTGGGTGCACACGACTTTAGGCTATGAGGAGGGTGCTGCCTTACAGCCCCAGAACCATAAGGACAACACAAGGAAACTCCCAAAGACTAAAAGCCCAGTGGCACAGACATCCATGGTATGGAAATGGACAGCGCTCATGTTTGTTTGATCTATTCAGGACTGTTAAATTACATTAAATTTTGGGGGGGGGGGTTTCCCGTCACGGCTCAGTGGTTAACGAATCCGACTAGGAACCATGAGGTTGAGGGTTCGATCCCCGGCCTTGCTCAGTGGGTTAAGGATCCGACATTGCCGTGAGCTGTGGTGTAGGTCGAAGACGCAGCTCGGATCCTGTGTTGCTGTGGCTCTGGCTTAGGCCGGTGGCTACAGCTCCGATTCCACCCCTAGCCTGGGAACCTCCCATATGCCACGGGAGTGGCTCTAGAAAAGGAAAAAGACCAAAAAATAAAATGAAATAAAATCTCTAACTTCAAAAAAATAAAATAAAAAATAAATTTGGGGGATTATTTGGAATCCTGGTCCAAGGTCAGTTCTGAAGCCCATCTATGCTTAGATCCCCATCCTCAGTCAGTGAGATGGAGGAAGAGGGCAGGACGGACCTGTGATTCAGACCCATCCCAGGTTCACAGTGTATTCAAGATGCCAAGTGACTGCAGGATAAGAAGGCTCACCTCCCACCACTGCTCCCAGCCAGATCCCTCTCCAAGCCTCCTGGGACCCTTGCAGCTCCCTGCCTGCAAAATACAGCACCCCACAAAGGCTTTCTCCCTCTATCCCAAATCCACACCCCCATCCTGTCCCCACTCAGACCCAGTCCAGTCTTAGCTGACTTTAGGTGCAGACTCTTTGTTTCAGACTCTGTCCTTGATTCATTGCCAATCCCCTCTGGACTTCATATTTTGGACAATTCCTGTGGGTCTTGGACTATTCTTCAGGCTGGCTGTGCCCAAACACTAAGTGGCTCTTGTCACCCCATAGACTTGGAGGCTATCAGCCAAACGCCATAGACTTGGAATGCAAAGAAAACCTGCTCTTTGACCCACTGTGTTCTCACTGGGATTTTCAGAACTCCAGGGGTCCCACAGAGAAGCCTCCGTGGTCACCCCAGAGTCAAAGGAGGGTGACAAACATGATGAGTTCTAATGGAGTTCCCACTGTGGTTCAGCGGGTTGGGAGCCTGACTAGTATCCATGAGGATGTGGGTTCGATCCCTGGCCTCACCCAGTGGGTTAAGTTTCCGGCGTTGCCATGAGCTGTGGTATAGGTCGCAGATGGGGCTGGGATCTGGCGTTGCTGTGCTGTGGTGTAGGCCAGCAACTTACAGCTCTGATTAGATCCCTAGCCTGGCAGCCTCCACATGCCAAGGGTGCAGCCCTAAAAAGAATTTAAAACAAACAAACAAGATGCAGAACAGCCAGTTCACCTTCACCCAGAGCAGCTCTCTGACTGGCCTTGCATGTTTGCCATTCCCATACAATTTTATTTGAAGGAAGAGTTCTGCGTTTATAAGTTGTGCAAACTTCCTCAAGTTTATTATTATAAACCATTTGAATTATGACACTTTTCTTCAATTTTTAATGCTATCGTTTCTCTTCATTGTTTAAGAGCCCAAAACATCTCCTTAGTGGATGTGGAATCTTTCACTCACCCCACCTCAAGCGCAAAGCCAGTTGTTTGAAATCATTGCTGAGAGAGATCAGTCACCCCTGTTTTCTCCTCATTATCACCAAAAAATGCCCAGTTTTCCTCAGCAGCCTCTCTTTAAAGTGTCCATATTTATAACAACATAATTATAACCCAGGAGAGGGAAATAAAAATGTTAATGACTATTTTTCCTGAGAAACGGAAAGTTATGCAACGTTTGTGAACAAAATGCTATGGAAATGATCTAAAAAAAAAAGAGAGAGATGCATTTACATTTGGCATTGACCTTTGTAACAGGCAGCCCTAGCTTTCGCTCAGCTGGGAACAGTACGCAGCTATCTGCAGCTTTCAAGGGCAAATCTGTAAATCCCCTTCATTACGCGTTGCCCCAAGCTGCCAGTGTAATTCTCATCAAAGATGCCACCGCCTCCGCTTCTCAAGTTAACACATCTCCGCAGAAGTCGGAAAGAGAGAGTCGGATGTTCTCTTTCTTCCCCCTGCAAACACGAAACACACGTCTCCCTGAAGGAAGCTCGGTGGGAAAGCACCAGCCCTGCTTTCCCAGAGTTGGCCGCCGGCAGGGAGAACAGGAGACTCTTCCCACTCTGGGCTGCCTTGCCACGGCTCTGCATTTCCCAAGCCACACACCTCATCGTGGACGATGTGAGCAAAGGACTCCAAGTCCCCGCGGCTGCACATTGCTCCCCTTTTCTCAGTTCAGGGTTGGTGATCCAGAGTTACACACTTGCAAGGAAATAGGACATGTCTTCACTGCCTACAAGTCCACAAAAACAAGCTCCAGCCGGCAGTTCTGGCTCCATTCACTGAAGCCAGCCAGGAAGACCTCCTCACCCAGGGAAGAGGGGCCTCTCTCCCCTCCGTTTCCTTTCCCAGCTGATCTCCTCTTGATTCTTTTCCAAATCCACCACCTCTCCAGACAGCTGCTTCTCTGAGCCCACAGAGTGCAGTAGATCCCTTTAGTGGCGGGAGTTCCTTTTGAGGCAGCCAAAACAACAAAATTTTCTCCGTGCAGACCACTTAGCTTTATCAAAGCATAAATTATGCAGAAGAGACTCCTTGCCTTTTAGCCTATGTCCTCCCTCTTCTGTAATTCTTCAAGGGATGGTGGTGTAACTGCACCTCATTTTCCAGCCACCTCAACCAAAAACTCTAGGATTTTTTTTCCCCAGAAGCCATGTTTGATGGTTCTGTGATGTTGGGCCAAAGGACTGTGACTTCATCCCTTAGCTGGCCAATCTACGTTTTTTCAGAGTCCCAGAATTCTGCAGAGTGGTTGGGTGGGGGATGGTATATCTTCCATTCCCCCCCCCCACCAGAGAAGTCCTGCTTTTATCTGTGTAATGCGCTAGTGTTCCGTACCTATGCCCTTAACCAATGTAGCAGGAGAAGTAGCAAGATACAACCACTTCAGTTTGGGATTAGCAGATGCAAACTGCTAATATATACAGCAGGTTATTTATATATATATATATATATATATATATATACACACACACACATACATACATATACATATATATATATACATACATACATATACATATATATATATAAAACATATATATTGGAGTTCCCGTCGTGGCTCAGTGGCTAACGAATCCGACTAGGAACCATGAGGTTGCGGGTTCAATCCCTGGCCTTGCTCAGTGGGTTAAGGATCCAGCGTTGCCGTGAGCTGCGGTGTAGGTTGCAGAAGCAGCTTGGATCCAGCATTGCTGTGGCTCTGGGGCAGTCTGGCAGCTACAGCTCCGATTCAACCCCTAGCCTGGGAACCTCCATATGCCCAAGAAAAATGGCAAAAAGACAAAAAATATATATATATATAGCAACTAATACATATATTGCATACATATATGCAAACATATATACTATAATCCTATATAGTATATATTAGGTTATATATAAACAAGGTCCTACTGTATATAGCACAGGGTGTGCCCCCCCAAAAAAATTCAAGCAAATTAAAAAATTAATTCACATGGCTGCCGCAACACTACAACCTCAAACACAAAACAGTCAGGTGCCCTGACGCCTTCCAGCAACAGAAGCACGAGGCTCTGATATGAAGAGCCCTCCCAAGCACCATAGGCTCGCTGTCCTGGGAGCAGCCCAAGGGACAGGTAACTGTCTGCTGGGTTCCAGACCCTCCGCCAAGTGCTGCATGTGAATTATTTAATTTAATCCTCAAAACACCTGCCGTTTTACAGATGGAGAAGCTGGGGCCCTGCCCCACAGCCCCTCCAGAGACCTAGTTGCCGAATCGCACTCACACATTTTGATGCGATGTGTAGACAGCCCAGGAAGCAGGAGACCCCCTTGCCTCTCCCCACCACCACCCCATACCTGGGTCCTCCCCAGGGTGGGTCCTCTGTTTTCACCCAGCCAGTTGCAGTGCAATCCTTTATCCCATCCCCTGCTGTGCTCTGCCAACTGGCACTTTCAAAGCCCTGGGCACTAATTATAAAGCTCCCATGGGACTTAACAAGTGGGATCAGTTTTTTTGTGTGTGTCTTTTTGCCTTTTCTGGGGCCGCTCCTGCGGCATATGGAGGTTCCCAGGCTAGGGGTCTAATCAGCTGTAGCCGCTGGCCTACACCAGAGCCACAGCAACTCGGGATCCGGAGCCACACCTACAACCTACACCACAGCTCACGGCAATGCCGGATCCTCAACCCACTGAGCAAGGCCAGGGATCAAACTCTCAACCTCATGGTTCCTAGTCAGATTCGTTAACCACTGAGCCACGACGAGAACTCCTGGGATCAGTTTTGAGCGTGGGAACAAAGGATGCTGCTTACCTTCCATTTCCTGTCACCTCTCCTTCTGTACCTGCCCCCTTCCTGATAACAAGGGTGGCGACTTCGTCCAGCGAGTGTATTCTAGTCATTGGTGCAGGGCTTGGGTGCCTTTAAACCAAAGTCTGATTTCACAGCCATGTCCCTATTGTCCCTGAAGAAGTCACCGCTGCCTCCCTGCATGCGGCCTCTCTCCACGCCTCCTGCCTCCAGTTGCCAAATGCATCTTGCTCAACAGCTCAGTGAATCCTCGTTGTCTCAATAATCATGGACGAAGGTTTACAGCCCTTTTTGCTCTGGTACAAGTAACTTCCCAGCCTCACCTCCAGCCTCTCTCATGCAGGCACCCTGGACTCTAGCTGAACCCACTCACAGTTCTCTCTGCCAAATTCTATTAATGCTGGCAGTGCTCTTGCCCATGTCATCTCTAGAATTCCCAACACCAAGACACAGCAAAAATGCTGAAGCTTTTCAGAACTTCCTGAGCTGATTCCCCATCCTGGGTAGGTTTTCTCGGATTGCTACGATTGCCCGTGTTGAGCATCTTTTTTCTTTTCTTTTCTTTTTAGGGCCACACCCCTGCCATGTGGAAGTTCCCAGGTTAGGAGTAGAATCAGAACTGCAGCCCCAGGCTTATGCCACAACCACAGCAATGCCAGATCTGAGCCCTACAGCTCATGGCAAAGCCGGATCCTTAACCCACTGAGTGAGGCCAGGGATCGAACCCACATCCTCATGGATACTAGCCACGTTTTTTATAGCCGAGCCACCATGGAAACTCCTGTGTTGAGCCTCTTTTATTGCCTTCATAGCATCCCTGCTCCTCTCTAGCTGCCTCCATTCTCTTCTCACTTCCTTTATCATAAACTGTCGACTCCAAAGCAGACTTTTCTGCGTGTGCACCCCCACTTCCACCCCTCCCCACGACCATCACCACAAAAGCAGCCAACAGAGCCTCTCCCTTCCCATGCTCAAAATCTGCTCATTGAATTTCATTATAAATTGTTGCATTGGGTAAATATACCTGACAGAGCTGCTGGAGTTATTCCTTTATCCTGGGGTTTATCCTAAAGTCTATTATTTTCCTTTTCCTCATTGCACACACTGTCAGGTGGTCATTGCCCCTTTTCATCTGGACACATTTCAGAAGTGTCACATACTGTACAAGTGATTTGAGTCTGCGACTTCATCTAAACAAATTTGTATCCAGGTTATGGATGCAGTGTTATGAAGATAAAATGTGAAGGATATTGAGAAATGGCTTTTTTTTTTTTAACTACTGTGTCTGTTCCCAAGCTGGAAGGCCTATGCAAAGCATCAGGCTAGAATGAGCCTCTTTTTATTCCAAAATGTGTCCTATAGGTTTCATGCTTTTACTGGGTTTGAAAAATGATTACATTTTGATAAAAAAAAAAAAAAAAGGCCTCTACTTGACTCCAGACTCCAAGGGTAGCGAAATACATCAAAAGAGATGAAACGAAGGATATTAGGACCTCATTTGCTTCATTATGCTAATTAGAACTGGAAAACAAAAAGCACCGTTAAGCTTTTTAAAGGTCAACCCACAGAATGGGAGAAAATATTTGTAAATCACATATCTGATAAGTGACTTGTATCTAGAATGTATAAAGAACTCTTACAATTCAATAATAAAAACGACAAATATCTGAATTTGAAAATGGACAGGGAGTTCCCTGATGGCCTAGTAGGTTAAGGATCTAGCATTGTCACTGCTGTGGTGCAGATTCAATCCCTAGCCTAGAAATTTCTGAATGCTGCAGACACAGCAACCCCCCCCCCAAAAAAATGAAAATGGACAAAGGATCTGAATGGGCATTTCTCCAAGGAAGATATACAAAGAGTCAGTAAGCTCATAAAAAGATGCTCAGTATCGCTAGTCATTAGGAAAATGCAAATCAAAACCACAATGAAATACCACTGCACATCCAGTAGAATGGGTGGATTCAAAAAAGGCAGATAATATTGAGTATTGATGAGGATATGGAGAAATTGAACCCTCATACTGCCACAGCGGGAACTCCCTGGATGAAATTCGTAATTCTTGGGAAAGACTTTGTGTGGCCTCCTTAGATGTGTGTCCATCCTTAGCAAACCTCTATGGCCAGAGAATGGCATACTCTGTGGGACCAGCCAGCTCAGGGTTACATGCCAAGGGGACGTGGATGCTAAAGGGACCAAATCAGCGAATGTCCATGTCCTAGACTTAAGGAATGTTAGGGAACATTTTTTTTTACCCACTAGAAAATGTCATCCAGGGTCTGCTCCCTAAATCAATCAATGCTCTTATTTGAACAGAACGAATTGATTTGAGGAGAAAGATGTTTATTGAAATAATATTAGAAAACTAACAGAATTACCAGGAAGGAGCTAACATAACATTGTAAGTCAACTATACTCTAATAAACTGAAAAAAAAAGAGAGAGAGAGACAGAAAGAATATAATGGTGGTTACAGGGGCTGGCGATAGGGGTAGGGGTGTAATTGGGGAGACGTTATATAAAGATACACACTTGCGGGAGTTCCCGTCATGACGCAGTGGTTGGCGAATCCGACTAGGAACCATGAGGTTTTGGGTTCGGTCCCTGCCCTTGCTCAGTGTGTTAACGATCCGGCGTTGCTGTGAGCTGTGGTGTAGGTTGCAGATGCGGCTTGGATCCCGCATTGCTGTGGCTCTGGCATAGGCCGGAGACTACAGCTCCGATTCAACCCCTAGCCTGGGAACCTCCATACGCCGCAGGAGCAGCCCAAGAAATAGCAAAAAGACCAAAAAAAAAAAAATACACACTTGCAACCAGTTAATACATAAGTCCTAGAGATCTTAAAAGAAAAAAAAAAAGAGTCCCTGTTCTGACTCAGGGAGTCAAGAACCCAACATAGTGTCCATGAGGATGTAGGTTCGATCCCTGGCTTCACTCAGTGGTCAAAGATCTGGCATTGCCACAAGCTGCAGTGTATGTAGGTCGCTCAGAACTGCAGGCTTGGCTCAGATCTAGTGTTGCTGTGGCTGTGGTGTAGGCCAGCAGCTGCAGCTGCCACTTGACCCCTAGCCCAGAGACTTCCTTATGCTGCAGGTGCAGCCCTAATAAAAAAAAAAGGAATTACCAGGAAGGCCAGAGAATAAGGCTCAGGACACAGGAGGGACAGCAACACCACAGCTAAAATCATGCTAGAAAGCCAATGCCCGGCTGGATGCTGCCTCTGGCACCCCTATGCCAAACCCTGAATTACACCTCTGCTGCCACTGCCACTCTGCACCTGGAAACTAGATGGTTCGGGTGCCACCCCACTAGAAAGAATTATTCCTGGTTGGCCACGTGTTCAGCTAAGAAATGGGGACTCTGTTGCTGAAGAATGAGAAGAGAATGGATTTCCAGGAGTCTGACCATGTATCCCGGTTGCCCTGGGACTGTCCCAGACATTGTTCACGGCCATTATCCACATGTCCCTAACAGTTTGATATTTGTCCTGGAATCTTTCCCTTTTTTATGAAGTTTCATTATTACCAAGTATTCTATTAAAATAAGCCAGGAAGGGTTTTGTAGGGTTCCATGTTTCATTTCTGTGCCAGGGACCTATCTGGTAACCTGTGAGATGCATGTGAAGTCTCACACTAAACACACGAGGAAATCCAGAAGACAAAGAGCAATGACCCATTTCTCTCTTATTCATCCTTTGCAGATGCAACAGCGCTAACACCTCCCTGTAAGAGCCCAGAGGCAGGGAACTCTTTGTTGATAAAACAAAGTGTATTCAGGAGTTCTGTCATGGCTCAGTGGTTAACGAATCCAACTAGGAACCATGAGGTTGTAGGTTTGATCCCTGGCCGCGCTCAGAGGGTTAAGGATCTGGCGTTGCCATGAGCTGTGATGTAGGTCACAGATGCGGCTGGGATCCCGCAAAGTTGCTGTGGCTCTGGCGTAGGCTGGTGGCTACAGCTCCAATTCAATCCCTAGCCTAGGAACCTCCATATGCCATTGGAGCAGCCCAAGAAATGGCAAAAAGACCAAAAAAAAAAAAAAGTGTATTCAGACCAAAGCAGATTTAAGAGCCAACTCCTCCTGATTTTCCGTTAAGGTGGGCAAAATATGCGATGCTGCTGACCCCGCAGGCCACTTGTTGGATGAGCCAGCTGTGTTGTGACCTGCACTACAGGCTGTGAGTTACAGGAAGCCTCTAGGCTACCAGTCCCTGGAGCCAGTGGGAAACAATAGGGTGGATACATGTGGACTAAATGTGCAGAAAGGGAGACTGAGCAGCCTTAACTAGGGGTGTGCAGAGGGTGGTCTGAACTTTCTTGTTAGAGTCATTTAATCAAGCATGGTTGATTCAATTGGTAATTATATTATTAATTATAAGTATATAATGTTATCATCTTTTGTCTTTTTAGGACCACACCTACAGCATATGGAAGTTCCTGGGCTAGAGGCTGAATTGGAGCTGCAGCTGCCAGCCTATGCCACAGCCGCAGCAACACAGGATCCTTAACTCACTGGACGAGGCCAGGGATGGAACCTAGGTCCTCATGGATACTAGCTGGGTTTGTTACCACTGAGCTACAACAGGAACTCCAAGAACGAAAATCTTGAGTGTCATATAAAATTACTTCTATAAAATGTGAGTGTGTGTATGTGGACACCATTCATGGCGAAGCACTATTGCAAGAGGCTAGTTCTTGGGAGATAGAGAAGCCAGATGGCTAAGAGAGAGACCAGGAGCTGGAACATGAGCATGAGGAGCCTGTGACATCATGCTGACCCATTAGGACTCCTTAAAGCTGATGCTGCTGGTGTCCCCCCAGCGCCCCACCCTCATATCCCGAGCCCACCTTGGAGGTCACTTGCAGCTTTGGTGCAGAGTTCACTCCTTGCTGTCTTTCTTCCTCAAACACCCTCATATGTCTGCTGAAGGCTTTCCCTGGTGCTGAGTCTAGCACCTGTGCAGGGCAGGTTGCAAATGCCAGAGAGTTAACACCCCCAGAACAACTCTCAACAGGGAGGGATGGAAACTGGTGGATCGATATCACATCTTCTGCTCCCTCCAGCAGGACAGTTCGGGGGTGTGCTCTATACCATCCCAGAGGGTCCCTTTGGCGATCTGTTCATTAACTCTCTTGGCTTCCCTCTCTCAACAACCTCACTTCTTCACTCCCTCACTGTGCCTCCTGGGATAGCCTCCCAAATCAAGCCAAATATGGAGCCACGTTTTAGGGTCGGCTTTGGGGAAAATTCAAATGGAGACGGCTAGACAGAGAGTGTAAGGTGACGAGCAATGAGCAAACTATGGAAAAGATCAGGAACCTGTGCTTATAAAGGTTTATGTATCTCCTTGTTGCTTTGAAGTTTCTAATAAGTTCCAAACCTCCTTAGCTGTGCCAGGGGGGAACCGAGGGAAGGTGGGGGGGAGGTCTTGCTTAGGTATGAATCACAGCCTAAAAGCTGAACCAGAAGAGCTGTAGAAACTCAAGGGCTTCATGGTCCCACTATGGCCCCAAGAATCAAAATGAGAACTTCTCCGAGGCAGAAGGGGGCTTACTGATCCCATCACCTCCTGACCAGCAAATACTCTATTTGGGGCTAAATCTTAGAAGTGGTGAGTTGTACTAATGAAGATCTTCCCCAGAATTTGCCTCTCCTCATCTACCACTTTCCTTGCTCTCAAGCAAGTTTCTTTACTGGGCTAGAGTGTGATGACATTTCCACAACCAAGCTGAGCACACTTCAGTCTATAAGTTGACAGCAATGCTTAAAATGATGAAATGGAGTACGGCCATGGGATGAAAAAATATTCCTTCTGCTGTGAACGTATATTTAGTCCAGCTCCTTCTTTATTCTTTAATACCTTGTTCCAGCAGTGCAGGCCCCCACTGAGAGTGTTGTACTCGTGCAATATTCTTCTGAGATGGTTCACGGTAGCATTAATATTTTAGCTCACTTGTTGCGGCTTTCATGTGGAGCCAAAATGGGTGTGGAACTGATAGATGGCGTGGTGGTCATGCACCTTTCTTCCGATAATTATTCACCATGAGAATGGTCAGCTCTGTTTTCCTGCTGGGTTCCATCATGTCTAATCCTCTGATCCATGTTTTCCATTGATGTTTCCTTTTTTTACTTTTTTTGGTGACACTCGCTAATTGAATTCAGATCAGTGCCCACATTATCTCTGAAGACAGACACTCAGAGGAATACTTAAGGATAGAATCATATTTCTTTCCCCACGTGACATTTACCATGGGGTTATCAATGACTTGCTCAACTTCACAGAGGCATTCATTTCCAAGGTCTGGGTCTGAAGGATCCCAGGAGTGTGCAGCAAGATTTGGTGAACTGTTTGCCTAGAATGGCTAAAAACAATGTCATTAGGAAGACACAGTAAAATTGTAATCCAGAAAAGAAGTAGAAAGCAGCCTGGGAGAAGTGTAACCAAGCAGGAACTTCTGGGGCCTCCCAGGACAGAGGATTCCTCCCCCATGTCCTCCACCTGCCTCATGTTTGTAGGAAAACTTTAGTCTCTTAGTTCCCATTGTGGCTCAGTGGTAATGAACTGAGTAGTATTCATGAGGACCCAGGTTCAATCCCTGGCCTTGCTCAGTCAGTTAAGGATCCTGCGTTGCCATGAGCTGTGGTATAGCTCCCAGAGGTGGCTCAGATCCTGTGTTGCTGTGGCTGTGACATAGGCCAGTAGCTATAGCTCTGATTCAACTCCTATCCTGGGATCCTCTATATGCCATGAGTACAGCCCTAAAAAGACAAAACCAAAAAAGTAAAAACACTTTAGCCTTCCCCTAGTGCCAAAGAACAAATTAAGTCATAGAAGTGAGCAAATGCAGAAACCAAGGATAATCAAGCAAGACGATAACGGTTGGCCATCAAAACCCTTTAGTTCCTCCTCAAGGGCTACAGGTAATATTTGAAGTCATGTCCTCTGATCTGTTTTGCAGATACTGAAACCTCCACCAGACGGAAGAAGTTAACTGTAGGCTGACCACATGCACACAAACCCCAGATCAGTTACCACCAGTTGGAACCATATTTTTGACTCCAAGTCGCCTTACCAACCAACAGAAGAATGTCCACGAGCTAATCACACACCCCACAACCCCCCTCCCTCACCCTGACTTTGAAAAGCTTTCCCTGAACACCATGGGGTGGGGGGTGTCCGGGTCTTTTGAGCATTCACTGCCTGGCCTCCTTGCTTAGCGCTCTGCAGTAAACACAGCACATTCCTTCACCACATCCTGGTGTCAGGGGACTGGCTTTCCTGCATGCAGGCAGTGAGCAGACCCTAGTTTCCTGGCCATGGTGGTAATTACTTCACCAGTTATAAGCCAATTATTCTAGGTCTCCCCACTCTTGGGAAGAGCATTGAATTGCACTTTCTGACTCCATTATGGTTGGGTAGAGCCTTTTTTTTTTTTTTTTTTTTCATTTCCTGGGCCGCTTCCGCGGCATATGGAGGTTCCCAGGCTAGGGGTCTAATCGGAGCTGTAGCTGCCAGCCTACACCAGAGCCACAGCAATGCAGGATCCGAGCCGAGTCTGCAATCTACACCACAGCTCATGGCAATGCCGGATTGTTAACCCACTGAGCAAGGGTAGGGATCGAACCCGAAACCTCATGGTTCCTAGTCGGGTTCATTGACCACTGTGCCACGATGGGAACTCCAGGGTAGAGCCATTTGACTAGTTCTGAGCCAGGTTTTCACAAACGTCATCTGTTTCCCTTTCAGGTCAGAGCATTTAATTGCCATTGCAAAAGTCACCAGTGCTCTCTTTTCCTTCTGGAATGGGGACTGGCCACATTCAGGATGGTGACTACAACATCGGCCTGGGTGTCAAGTCAGAAAACATGGAGAGAAAAAAAAGAAAAGAAAACGTGGCGCAAAGAACCCAGCCGTCCTGCAACAGATGTCTAATATGAGCAAGAAATAAACATTTCTTGTGTCAACTAATTGTAATTTTGAAGTTATTTGTTACCACAGGAGCCTCTAACTTAGCCTGCCTCATACAGTGACAAAGAGGTAATTCTACTGGGTTCAAAGGGATGAGTTTGCTGAATATTATATTTATATAAGAAGTATCAGGATATAGTGAAAAGAACATTGGATTAGGATGGCTGGATGGGTGGATATAAAGACATGTATAAGGCAGATGCTGACAGAGCATAGAACTAGGACCTAGTTACCTCTTATTAATGGCATAATCTTCAGCATCAGCTCATTTAACCTCTCTATTTGAACATCAGTGTCTTTACCCATACAATAGAAATAAGAACATCTATCCAGGCTTCTCAAAGGACTGTGTTGATAATTGTGGCTGACACACTTCAGGTAGCCCACTCTGACCCCTTCTTCCTGGTGTCCATACCTTTATTTAATCCCCTCCCTTTGAGGTCATTCAGTGATTACAAAATATTACATGAGGCTCTATCTTGCTTGTAGACTCTCTCTAGACGCACTCCTTGCCAGCTTGGTAAAGTCAATGGGGAAACTGGTAAAGCCCAAGTGCCAAGGAGCTAGGGGCAATGTCCAGGAGTTGAAGATGGCCTCCAGGAGCTGAGTGTCCGGTAGCTGAGGGCCCAGCAAGAAACGAGCTCTCAGTCCTACAACCACAAGAAATCAATTCTGCCAATAACCTGGATGAGCTTGAAAGACAGTTCTTTCCCAGTTGGTCTTCCAGATGGAAATGCAGCCTAGCTGGCACCTTAATTACACCCTTAGGAGTCCCTAAGCAGAGAATCTAGCTAAGTTGTACCCAGACTTCTGACCCATAGGAACTGTGAGAGAATAACTGCATGCTGTTATAAATGGCCAAGTGTGTAGTACTTTGCTATGCAGCAACAGAAAAGGAATACGATAAAATTAGTGAAGGTATGTCAAAGCATTTAATGGAAACTGGCGAGTGCTAAATACATGTTATGTATTAACCTCAAAGTATACCAAAACTTCATGGAGACTTTACATAGTACAAAGTAAGAAATGTTACTCGTATGCTTTGGGGAATCCACAAGATTTTTTTTTTGCTTTTGTTTTTAGGGCTGCACCTGAAGCATATGGAAGGTACAGTGGCTGGCCTACACCACAGCAACACAGGATCTGAGCCACATCTGAGACCTACACCACAGCTCACGGCAACACCGGATCCTTAACACACTGAGCAAAGCCAGGGATCGAACCCGCATCCTCATGGATCTTGGTTGGCCTTGTTTCCACTAAGCCACAAAGGGAACCCCAACAAAAGATATTTTTTAATCAAGTCTTCACATAAATTTCTCCAATTTTCCTTAAAATTACAGCATCTCTTTTTTTCTGACCTTGATATTCTGACAGCTGTGTCACTGATTGCTTTTGGTCTGTGATATGCACAACTTCTATATTACTGTCAATAAAGACAAAATCTGGGGGTTAACTGCTCCTCCTTAGAGAACTATGAAAAGCCCAGGCTGTTTTAACTATGGATTCAACTTAATAGGTATGCTTCAGCCCGCATTTCAATGGAATTGCCACTTTCATCATTTTTACTATTTCCCTACATGTTGCTATAACTATTAAGAGCGTCAGTGAATGCTTGTACTTTGGGTCAAAGTTTTTCATCTGGAAACTTTTAAAATGGATGTTGGGGGAATATTGTTGATGTCAATATGCCAAATTTCATCTCAATTACAGGGGTATAAATGATATGCTCTCCATTTCTGTTACCAGTAATAACCTTTCTTGCCTTCTGTAGCAAATCTCTTTCCAAGAACCCCTGGCCCATGTGTAATCAGCTTCGTGGCTCTCGGATACGGCATCAGAGAACTTTTCCCTTAATCATGCCCAATCTGCAGTATGATGATTATAATAATGTTCAGAAACAAGCATCCTCTAAGTGCCAGGCTCTTTGCAGACGTTTTACCTAATTCTCAAAACAACTCTGCAACGTTAGCACTTTCATTTCCATTTTACAGATCTGGAAACTCTGGCGTAGGGAGCATAATTTCTTTACCCGAGGTCACACCTATATAAGTCACTCAACCAAGATTTTAAATGAGAGAGTCAGATAACAAAGCCTCCCTCCTTCCTCCACACCCTACAAACTCTAACGCTAAAAACTAACACAGCACCAATCCAAGACTATTTCCCAACCTTCTTCCATTCATTAACTTCTTGTAATGTTCCAACCCTTTTTGCATGTTATCTGTATAATCACTGAGTGGTGTCTAACTCTGTAAAGAGAAGGGGAAAGGGTCTTACATTAGTTAGGGTTATACTTGGCTGTGAGTGATGAAAAGTACAAAATGACCTTGGCTTAAACAAGACATGAGTTTACTTCTCTTTCATGTAGGCACTCTATGGAATTGGTGATGACCAAATCCAGGATCCAGCCCTCAGGAAAGTTACAATCTAAAGGAAAAAATGGATAATGGGAAACAGGATGAACACTTTGCTATAATGAAAGCAGGAGAAAAAGGACTAGGGAACACAGAAGTTAGTTCTAATTGGTAGAGTCCAAGAAAACGCCTTTAAGGAAGTGATATTGAATTTAAAATTAATTTCTCATTTAAGCTTGAGAAAAAAAATCAGTAGACAACAAAGGAGTTAGGAAGATATGTGAGATGCAATGGGGGAAAAGGGGATTTTGTGCTAAATAAATAACAAAAGCAAATGGACATAAAAATGCTGGTCTATCTCCCATTCATAGAGAGGGGTAGGGTCTCAAAGAGGCTCCTTTTTCTTGTTCTCCCAATATCCACTCTTCCTTTCTTCCATAGTCATAGAATCTTTAGCTAAGTGCATGGCCAATCAAAATAAAGACTCCATAGAATTCCCCAGTGGTGCAAGCAGGTTAAGGATTTGGGGTCATCACGACTGTAGTGCAGGTTCTAGCCTTGGCCCTGGAACTTCCACATGCCACAGGTACAGCCAAAAGTAAAAAAAAAAAAAAATGAAAAATAAATTTCCAGGAGTTCCTGCTGTGGCTCAGCAGGTTAAGGACCTGATGTCTTTGTGAGGATGCAGGTTTGATCCTTGGCCTTGCTCAGTGGGTTAAGGATCCCCCACTGCTGTGGCTGAGGTCTAGGCCCCAGCTCCAGCTCCAATTCAACTCCTAGCCCAGGAGCTTTCATATGCTGCAGGTGCAGCCATAGAAACAAACAAATAAATAAATACATTTCCAAACTCCCAAATAGCTAGATGGACTATGTGACTAAATTCTGATTAATGTGTGCAATGTGTTTTATGAGGCATGTATCTTGAGAATCATCCTTAAGAAACCAGCTGGCACTGCCTTGGCCTCCTCTCCCTCTTCACTTTTCTTCCTTCCTGCGTGCTGGAATGCAGAGGTAGTGGCTAAGCTTGAACTGCCATCTTGGAACGTGAGTGACCTGGGGCATGGAGGTACCAACATCCTATAATTTCCATGAGACCTCCCCACAGATCTAAATTGGCTTTTCAGTTGGGGTGGGGGTCCATGGGGAAAATACTATGCCTGCCCCTTACTATCCATGATGAGATTATCCCCTACTGAAGCCACAATAGTCAGAGCAATGTTGAAAAGACACACCAGCACTGGCTACCAGACATCAATACTAGGTGAGGCCACAATCTTAGCTGTGTCTTTCGAACATATGAAGAGTGGCTCCCTGCTCATAGTAACACATGTTCAAATCTTCCTTCCCCTCATATCTACTTCCCTCCTCACAGCCCTGCTCTCCTTCGATCTCCAAATTCCCCTGAAAATTCCCTCCTAGAAGCTCCTCCAGGGACTTTAGCTCTCTTGCCATTTCTCCTCCACCTCTCTGAAGACCCCAGGCATGAGTATGGTGCGGACACAGACCACCATGTGGGGGCCAAGCTTTGGACCGGAAGGTTTCCATTCCAAAAGGAACCCAAACTAGCAAGAGACACCGCTTGTCCCACAAGATATTTTTATACTTGGTAAAATTCAGTAAGAGGCCATGTTTTCAACCTTAGTCTTTGATTTTAATCCCTGAATGTGTCTCCATTTCAATTAATAGGCAACCAAACCACCTCTAAAGAAACAATAGAAAACATGTACATCAAACATCTCGTGTCCCTCCCTAAAAGCCATTTCTCTCTTTTCCTTACAACCGATGAGTATTTTGTTGAGTATTTTGTTGAGATTTGAGGAAGCAATGTGCTCAAGGACGTCTGGACCCCACCCCGGTCCTAGAAGATTAAGCATAATTTCTTTTACCAGTGATTGTTACGCAAGTGGGCATATGACCCACTGCTGGTCAAAAGGGCCTAAAGGGAACTTAATAGGGATGCCTCAGAATAATTTTTCTCCATTATTAAAAAAAAAAAAACTGTAAAAAAAAGCACTCTCCTTCCTGTTTGAGGAGCTGTGTGAGGACATGATGCTTAGAGCTGTGGCAGCCATTCTGTGACCATGAAATGAAAATGAAAAGAATCAGAGAAACTGACCCAGACCCTACACATCAACTGTGATGCTAAATTAGCAACTCAAAACTATTATTTCAAGATTTTGGTTATGTAAACAATAAACTCTTGTTTCGAGGTTCGATTCAATATTTCATTCCACAAAGCAAAACACCATCCTGATACAATATGCATGAATGACATCGATTTCCTTCCCTTTCATTGAAGTATGTCAAGGTTATTGAAGTTATTATAAATGAAATCATCGGATAATATTATAAATAGAATCTTCACTTTTATTTTTGTGTAATTATAAAATTAGATATAATTTGGAGTTCCTGTCATGGCTCAGCGGGCTAGTATCCACAAGGACTCAGATTTAATCCCTGGCCTTGCTCAGTGGGTCAAGGATCCAGCATTGTTGTGAGCTGTGGTGTAGGTCACAGTTGTGGCTCAGATCCCACGTTAGTGTGGCTATGGTATAGGCCAGGAACTACAGCTCGGATTTGACCCCTAGCCTGGGAACTTCCATTTGCCACAGGTGTGGCCCCCCCCCAAAAAAAGACAAATAAATTCGATATAATTCATAAACTCTATAATAATATTTGATAGATGTAATTAGAGTTCATGGGTATATGAAGCTAAATCATTGCAAAGGTCATCACAGCCAGGTCATTTTGAAATGAGAGGGAAGGGGGCATGGTATAACCTTTAAAAGAAGGACATATCCCTTGAGGATACAGCATAAACTGGTTAGAACCAGCTAGGTACCAGATGGCAGAAGATTTGATTTCCAGTGGATCGGGGGCCTCATTATATGTTCATTGTAGTACATTAGCTAAATGACACACCCACAGGCATCATGACAGTTCTGAAACCAACCATGAAAGGCATAAAGTGGGTGGTAGCCCAGTTCCTGGAAATTCCCACCTCTTCCCCAAAATTGTTGGAATAAACCATCCACTTGTTAGCCTATGAAATTACCCAGACCATAAAAACTAGCCACCCAATATTTGCGGGGTGCTTTCGCCTTCTGAGATGGCCCATACTCTAAGGAGTGTGTATCTCGCTCAATAAATCTCCTTCTTACCTATCACTTTGCCTCTCTCTGAATTCCTTCTGCACTGAGAGACATAAGAAACCTGAGCTTCAGTAAGTCCTGACACCAGGTGTGTGATGTCACTTACAAGACAGTGGGTTCGAGTCCCAATCTGAGATGAGCAGTTGCAATCTTACAATGCCTCAAAAAAGTCTTTGCCAACTCATTTTCATTTTCTTAACTGACTGGCTGAACCCATTCACTGTCCGTCCAGTCAAAGTGCACATCCGGGGCTGTGTTGACTGTGTATGACCACACTCTTGGTGCTTGACCTGAGTGTGGGTGTACAGATGGCCCGACATGTCTCAACAGGATGAAAAACCAAGTGGTCAAACTAGAAGATCTGCACAGAGAGCAAAGGCGTTCCCAAGACCCTTGGGGAAAGTTTAAAAGTAAGAAACCGACGAGTCTGAACTGCTTTTTCCCAGCTAATGCCGACTTTATCCGGGTGCCCCAGGACATAGTATATGTTTATATGAAGCCTTCTTCATGGTTATTTTTCATCATCTTGGATCTGGAATATCATGTGCCCAGCTGTGTGATGTACCTGCCCTAATGTGCCACACATTTATTTTTAAATGCCATTTGTAGATGATTTCTCTCAAGCCAGCAAGGACATAATGAGATAATGTGGTGGAAAGCACTTTGTAAGCTGTGAAGTACTGCAAAAATGTTGCTATTTTTATTACAACTTTAGCTTTTTTTTTGTAATTCTAAAATATTAAAGTGAGCAATGGCTTTATGAAAACTCTCCCATGGTTCCAGAGGGGCTGCTACTAAGACATTGGGAGCCTATCTAGAGGTAAGTGGGAGCTGATGGTTTTACCGTTTTTGTAGGCTGAAATTCGGTCTGAGAGACAAAAACAGTTCAGGAATTCTACCTTCTTCTGTTTCTTACAGCAAATGCGTAGTGAGCACTTCCAACCCTGGACAGGCGAAGCAGGATAAACCCCTAGATCATCTGTAAAACGGATGCAGCACCTGACCCCTCTGCTCAGATCTCTCCAGTCCCGAAGGCAAGCCTGGGATAGAGCCAGGACCCAGCTCAGCAGGTGACCAACAAACACATGTTGAACTGAACTGAATCCATGTACCTCTTTCTACTCAAAGACTGGCCCATGGCTGAGCTACCTCAGCATCATGGAGAAACTTGTTAGAGATGCAGAATCTCGGGTCCCACTCCAGACCCGCAAAACAGACTCTGTATTTTCGAAAAACCCCACCCCCCAATATCCAGTGGTCACCTGAGAGTAGCAGAGTTCTGCTGTAGTAGTTGTCACCTGCGCTGTGTTCTTGGCCCTTCTGTCTACCCTGGAGGTGACCGGAGATGGCTCCCTGGTATGCCTTGCTGCACAGCACTCCCTGGTGGTTCTATCTGACCCAAGACGCCTGCTGGGAACTCAATGCCTTCGCGGGGCTTAGGGAGTCAACGTATGAGCATCCCAGTTCTCCTGGCCTTAAATAGGAAAATTCTGAGTCATAGTCCACATCGTTTTTTCCTAGAGGCCCCCAGGGATACTAAGCCCCAGTTGCCCATGGTGATAACCCACAGCAGTTTTCCTATCTTCCTTTGTCTCACTTCCCCACACCCTCAGCTTTGCTTCCTGGACTCACCTCCCAAACAAATCACTTTCACTCTAATCCTTGCCTGGGGATCTGCTTCTGGAAGAACTCAAATTGAGACATGTTGCTTTCCACTTCTGATAGTCCACCCTCCCTAGTCTAGCCCCGTGTATTAGTCTGTTCAGGATGCTCTAGCAAAAACCATAGACTGGGTGGCTTAAACAACAGACATTTGTTTTCTCTCAGTTTCAGAGGCTGGAAGTCTGAGATCCAGGTGCCAGCACGATCTGTTTCTGGTGAAGACGCCTCCAGTTGGGAGACAGCTGCCTTCTAGCTTGCGACCAGACAAGTTAAACAAATGCCCAACAGGTCAACGAGATCATGCGAATCAGAGCAAAGAGTGAACTGTGCCACCTGGCTCCTCATTCTGGTTCTCCCACTAGGCTTGCTTTTCTGCTTGTCTGTTCATCTGAAGCATCAGAACATTAGACAGGTGATCAGTGAGGTACCGTAAGGCCGCATCCAGGGCAGGGGAGCAAATCCAGGAACCAGGGTCTCCAGATTCCAAGTCCAGGGTCCTTTCCAACACACCAAATAGCCTCTCCTAACAATGTCAGTAGGAGCTTTAAGAGCAATAACGAAGCCCCACAAGTTATAACATTAAACTAAAAAATGCACCTCATTCTTTGGTTCCTCTAACTTAAATCACTCTGATTACAACCCATTCGTGACAATTCACACTAATGAAAGGGAGCATTGACATAAATAATTCAGAAACTCACTAATAATCAGCCCAGCTGTAAGACACTCCTGCCAAGGGCAGCATCCCGGGAGGCCCTCCCGGCGGGGTAGGAGGCAGGCAGGACTCCCAGTGAATGCAGATGGTCTGCAGTGTAGACTCAGCCTGCTGCCAGCCTCAAAAGTGGTCCCTTAGTGGTGAGGACAGGGGATGCCTTTAGTACGTGCAGTCAAGAGGCCAAGAAGACAATCCAGGGTTTTCCAAAGCTGACCAATGTGTAGGTCTGTGCAAGTCTGTGCCAGCTTCCTAATTCAATCCCATCACTTCTGTGTTCCATGGGCTTTGCTTACAGCTGTCACATTCCCCACGGCTTCCTGTGGCCTGGGATAGTGCCTTAGGGATCTGATGGAGCACAGGGAGAAGAATGCCAAGCATTCTGTGATATGCCAGCTAGCCACTGGGCAAATGAACTCTGTTCTTATTCTCAAGGAAAAATGGGTGGGGGTGTTGCAGAATCACCTGCTGAGAAACTCCACCAATACTCTCCCATGTCCATCCCCTGTCATTTCCCCTGTCCAGAGCACGATTTTGTAGGAGAATTTCCCAAGCGGATCTTGACTGAATTCACCCCCATCGCTGGAGCCACACAGCTTTACTCTGGGCTCTCTCCCAACTCGGAGATGAATTAAGTCTATGTCTACCTTCTCTGACCCAGAGAGGCGCACATTTTACAGCATTGCTGGGGAAGCATCAGCCACCACGTAAGTATTATGCTAAGAACACATCCATGTAGGTGGCACTAGCCTCAGGAATGTACTTGAGGCTTAGTTTAGGTAAAACCCCAGATATTTGTGTGTTTCAAGGTGATCTTGAGTCTGTACCACCTTGTCTGTAAATGTTGGAAGGAAGGAGCTGAGGAGCAGCTAGAGCCCCAACCAAGATGGCGCCACGAACGCCCCATAAGCAGTGTGACCTGATGCCAATGAATCCAGACTTTAGGAACTGTCCTGTTGTTTGACCACTGTGTAATGATTTGTTGGAGCCATAGAACAAGATCATATAGATATCTGACACCTCTTGTGACCATGTCATGTGCCCTCAGTCTACCTTTTTACCCCAGTCATTCCTGGCACAATCAACTGTGCTAAGATGAAAACTGACCGCACATTTTATCAGCTGCCCCAAAGGAACGACCCACTTTCTGCCCCCAGGCTTTTCTGCCACTGTCAGACCATTTGAGATACTGCAGACCCGCTCTTCTAATCCCACAGGTGTCCGAAAGTAGAAGGTAGTTAACACCCAAGACCACTCTTGGCCAACTGCATGTGAGAGACAGAAAATAACTTCTCCCATTGTCTGTCTTTTAGGAACACACACTGGGGTACATTTCACACAGCTCCTCGAAGTCCCTGGAAGGATCAAGCCCTGGGGTCCCATACTGGAGACTTTAATGCACCTGCTGGATTGGCTTCCTCCCCTTCCCACTTTCATGTCTCCCAATATAAACATCCTAAACACAAGACCTTGTCTCAGGCACTGCTCTCAGGAAGAACCTGGACCAACAGCTGTTACCAAACCTTCGAGATGGGATTCAAGATATGGATCTCTTGCATTGAGAGATAAAGACCAATAGCTGTCAGTAAGTAAAGAACTACAGACTCTGGCATATGCGAACTACCAAGATGTCCCTGTGGGGGACTGAGGAAAGGAGACAAAGAGAAGCACTGGAGTAGGCGCCAGCAGTGACACTAAACAGTATGGCACCCAGGATAATTATCAGGGTCTTGAAGCTGTCTGCTCTTACTTAATAGATTTAGAAACCTTGACAAGAGGAAATGACAGGCTCAAGTTAGCTAATAATACCAAGTACACTGTAAAATTATGAAATCTCCCTTATAGAACTTAAAGAGACCCTTAAATCTTGCCATCTGTGCTGAAATTCAGGTATAGGACTTACCTGGCAAGGCAGCAGGACTACAAAGAAAACTGAATGCACAGCCTCAACAGGTCTGCTAGGTCAAGGTCAGGCCCCAGAGGTGAATAGAGGGGGACCTTGAGGGAAGAAACTCAGTGTGGAGACACAGTAAGGGGTGGGGCTGAAGGATTTGGGGGCCCGACTCCATTCCCAGGACACGTGAGGCAGCCTCAGCACATGCATAACTAGCTTGGGGACACTTGGCCATAAAGCCAGTGGAGGTTCCTATTACTGTGGTTTGAATTATATTTTGTAAATATACCATTATCTTCATCATATCCCCCCAAAATACCCTTAGACGTGAGGAAAATCTTGCGAGTTGTTGGGATGTTAAACAGCATAAAGAATGTAAAGCTCCTAGCTCACAGACAGCATTTAGTACAGGTTTTGTGTATTAATTTTTTCAACATTTAAACAATGAGCCATATCTTTCAACATTAAATGAGCACTCAATATTGTACGTTTGGTATAAACCCGGAAATAATTCAATTTACGAATCTAGATGGAAATTTTATGTTGAGGATAAAAATCCGCCAATTTCTCATAGTAATAATGTATCAAATCCAACCTGGTTAATTTACATGTACTATGTGAAGCAGTGAAACTCATTGTATAACAGCAGAGAAAGCAAGAGAGAGATTGTATTAGAAACCCTTAATTGAAGGTTCCGCTTAATTTTTATGGCATTAAACTGCCAAAGAGTTTGGACTGTTCACAGTTTTTAATAATTACTGTCAAGGTTTCAAAGCTCCAAATTTGGCAGCAGTGTGATTTTACCCTGGAGTTTCAGTGCCATTCCACAGTGTGGAGCAGATATTTGGCTACTGTCCGAGGAATCTGATGCTATAGACAGAAAAGAGGTCAAAACATCCACTTCTGTAGTTAAACCTGTGGCCGCAGACTTCGAATTGGCCAGTCCATCCTGACTTTTTCAGACCATAATCATGCCAGGAACACAGCGGAGAAGAAGGCTTGTTGGTTGCATAATTCAGTTCAGAAACTTTGAACAAGACAGAGATTGACAGGGGGTTGAATCAGGGTTCTGTAGTCTACAGGCTCCCTTCAGAGAAACCATTTGTAGAGCGTTCCTATAGGGCAACCCCTGCTGAGAAAAGCCCTTCCAGAAGGATTGTGCAATTCACCTGCCAAGTCTCGTCACTTACATGAAGGAATTTTGAGTATTAAAAAGTTATCTTATGTGAATTTTTCTCCATCCAAGAAAGACAGTCCAAAGTACAAATTATTTTAAAAAGCAATACTGTTAGCTTAGAAAAGGAATCACAGAATACCTGATAGAGAAGGATTATAAAAACACAAACCCTGGGTGTTCCCTGGTGGCCTAGTGGTTAAAGATCTGGAATTGTCACACTGCTGTGACACAGGTTCGATCCCTGGCCCAGGAACGTCATGCCATGGGCTCAGCCAAGATGGACAGGAAAAAAAAAAAAAAAAAAAAAAAAACTCTTTCCCTTTTTTTGGAAATAAATGCAATTACATTCATTGTTTCTTTCATTCACATATGTTTATGAAAAGTGTACTAGGCACCAGCATTAGGAAGGTAAAAGCAAATAAAACATAGACCTTGCCTTCCAGAACTGGATAATGTAGTCTATCTAAAGACAACCTGATACTGTAAAACCATCTATATATGTGAACAGAATGTCAGAGTACTGGGAAAATAGAGGAAGAACAAAGCTATTGAATATAATTGAGTTTTATACATAAAAGCTGGGAACAATAAAAGGTACTCACCTTGGCCAAACCTAAGAGGACTTCTCAGGACACCTAGATTGGGAACACCCTTAAATAAAAGAGCTAATTATACTGCTTTACTAAGTTAAGAGCTGTGACATGATTACAGGGCAGAAAAAGTATTTTTTAAGTATTTTGAGAGGCAGAAGAGTTGACGGAGTTACCCAAGTATGAGAGAAGAGCAGGTAAAAATACAAAGGCAATTGTTTCTGTAGTGGTCATATTATTTAATTTTGCTTACTTTGGACTAGAGGAGAATATTTGAGCAAAGCCCAGCCAATCAGTTTCCCCTTTAGCTAATTCTGAATAGGAGCCAGCAACTCCAGTCAATGAAGGGTTTTTCCACCGTACGCTGGGAGGCAGAAAAAGTGGTCAACATAGGGAAAGGACAACAAAGCAGAGAGAGAAACTGAGTTGCTAGCCTAGGCAACTCCAGAAAAACAGAAGAGTGGCCTCCTTTGTTCCTGGAAGGTTTCAGGGCCCTGGTTTCAGTCCTACCTGAGATGCAGCTGTGCTATCTGCCATTCAATAAATGCCCCCTTTCGGCAAGCCAGGGTGAGTGATCCGTAATAAGTAATACTCAACTACAACACATTCCTCCAACAAGACTGATCTGTTCCCGAAACCCCAAAATGCCACTGACACTAAGAAACGCAAATATATCCTATTCTTTTCAGAGTACCCCTGCCCAAGCCCACCCCACCTCCAGCTCCCTTGCACTCAGTAAAGTCTTCTCCAATCACAGTGGCCAACATGTCTCAATAACTTTTTTTTCTTTTAGGGCCACACCCACAGCATATGGATGTTCACAGGCTAGGAGTTGAATCAGAGCTGCAGCTGCCAGGCTAGGGGTTGAATCAGAGCTGCGGCTGCCAGCCTACACCACAGCCACAGCTACAGGGGATCCGAGCCACGTCTGCAACCTGCACCACAGCTCATGGCAACACCAGATCCTTAACCCACTGAGCGAGGCCAGGGATTGAATCCGCATCCTCATGGATACTAGTTGGGTTCGTTCTGGCTGAGCAACAATGGGAACTCCCTCAATAACTTTTAGATGAACTCCTAGGAAGAGACTGAGGCTGGAAGTGAGGTTTTAAGTCTCATTTCACACTACAGCCTCTCCCAGATGCACCATGATGTGAAGAGTCTTTGAAATCTGGTATGCATTTTAGACTTACAGCACATCATAATTCAGACTAGCCACACTTCAAGTGCTTGGTCGTGACATTTGGTAGGTAGTTACTGTGCTGGCTGGTCAGGGCAGGTCTAGAGGCCACTTTCTTATTCTATGACGCTGGACTGATTATGTAACCTCCCCAGGCCTCATAAAGCTGTTTTGCTTATTAAATGATATCTATTGCCTGCAAATCCTTTAGTTAGTGTCTGGCACGCAGAAAGCTCTCGATAAATTTTAACCACTAATTTTATCTCAAAATACAAGGGTAAACAGAAGGGAGAGTCAGAGAAAACTCATCCTTTGGTGGAATCCAAAAAAATAATTTAGATTAGAGTGACAAATGAATACAAATTGTGTATGACCGCTAGGATTTCTGTGTGTTTTGCTGTGCTTAAAAGCTAGTTTGAGATTCAGATCCTGGTTCTGTTTATGAAAGCGGGAAATTTATTTAACCTCTTGCTATTTCAGTGCTTTCATCTGTAAAACAGGAATCGTATCACATATGACCGTGGTGAGGGACAATGACTTAGGGACCGTAAAGCACTTAGAACAGGGGCCAAGAGCAAAGACAAACAGTAGCTATCATTATCGTCATCATTATTCTCTTCATCATTATCACTATTGCTGTTGTTATTCTACCATCCCAGATGGTTAATGGCATTGTAATTATCACGTCTCAGGTTCTCAGCTTTAACTAAATACAGGCTGACTTTCAGTGGGCCTAAAATCAAACAATCCATTGTGCACATAACTGTGAATTATCTCCATTCGATACATAGAGCCACACAAGGGCAAAAACGTAATTACAGCAGACTAGTTAAAAACATCCAGTTCTTGGAGTTCCCGTCATGATGCAGTGATTAACGAATCCGACTAGGAACCATGAGGTTGCGGGTTTGATCCCTGGCCTTGCTCAGTGGGCTAAGGATCCGGTGTTGCCGTGAGCTGTGGTGTAGATCGCAGACGTGGCTCGGATCCCAGATCCCGTGTTGGTGTGGCTGTGGCGTAGGCCGGTGGCTACAGCTCCGATTCAACCCCTAGCCTGGGAACCTCCATATGCTGTGGGAGCGGCCATAGAAAAGGCAAAAAGACAAAAACAAAAAACAAACAAACAAATCCAGTTCTCAAACATCACCATTTAATTCACAATGATAAGTGCTGAGAAATAAAACTGGGATTCTGGGGACCGGATGCTGGATGCTGTTGTATAAAACCGACGATGACCAGATAGTGCCTATCAGCCCCGCACACTCTTGATTCCCTTCTCTGTTCTCCCTTACATCCCAAGGACTGAAGAATGGGAACTAAATGTCCCATGCTCAGTTGCCTGCAGGGTACAGGGCATGGCCTAGTCTACAACGAGATACACTCGTGCAAGACTTCGAAGGCAGAAGGGAATGGAATAACTCTTCTTCCTCTGCTAGCTTTCCTCAACATGTGGGCTTCACAAATGGGGAGTCTGAATAAGAGCCTCCATGTTCCCTTGAAATTCACCCCCTTTCGGCTGCAGAGAAACTACAAGGCCAGCAGGAGTGTCCTATCGGTTCCTGACCTCTGAGTGGCATCAGAATCTCCCTGGTCCCTTGGAGGGACCATTGCTATGGTTGTCCTCTTGACTTTTGCTTCTCCATTCCTCTCAATGTTTTCTTTCTTTTTTTTTTTTTTTTTTTTTTTTTGCTTTTTAGGGCCATATTCGCAGCATATGGAGGTTCCCAGGCTACAGGTCAAATCAGAGCTACAGCTGCTGGCCTACGCCACAGCCACACCACATCTGAGCCGTGTCTGCGACCTACACCAGAGCTCACGGCAACGCTGGATCCTTAATCCACTGAGGCCAGGGATCGAACCCGCAACCTCATGGTTTCTAGTTGGATTTGTTTCCACTGCATCACAATGGAAACTTCTCCATTCCTCTCAGTGATTTCTGCAGGCAACTTATTCCCCATTTCTTCTGTTTGAAATGCCTAGAATGATTTGTTTTCCCTCTTGAACCCTAACTGATATTGGTGCTTTTCTCTGAAAATTAACCTTGACTCTCAGATCTAGCTACTTCTAAGAAATGCAGGCAGTAAAATGTCAGGAATTAGCTTTAGAAATTCTAATTCTGAGAGTTCCCTGGTGGCTCACCAGGTTAAGGACCTGACGTTGTCACAGCTGTGGCTCAGGTCCCTGCTGTGGCGTGGGATCAGTCCCTGTCCTGGGGACTTCCACATGCTGCAGGTGCAGCCAAAAAGGAGAAAAAGAAAAAAGAAATTTAATTCATTTGGCAAAGTTTAACTTCAAGAACAATAGCAACAATGAAAAGTAGCAGCGACTGCCACTTCTAAATGACAAAGTAACTTTTTACAATGAAAGAGACCTTTTTTTCATGACTCTCTCCTTAACTGAAGAATCAACCTAAAACCACCTGCTATGGACTGAGTGTTGTGTTGCCCCAAAATTCATATATTGAAGCCCTAATCTCCAATAAGAAGGTACATGGAGGTGAGGCCTTTAGGGGTAATTAGGTTTAGATGAGGCCATGAGGGTAGACTGCTCGTGATGAGATCAGTGTCCTTACCAGAGGAGGAAGAGACCAGAGTCCTTTCTCTCTCTCTCCCCAACATGTGAGAACATAGCAAGAAGGTAGCCATCCGAAAACCAGGAAGAGGGCTCTAGCCAGACATCAAATCTGCCAGAAACCGTGGTCTTGGATTTTCCAGCCTCTCGACTGTGAGAAATAAATGCTTGTAATGTAAGCCACCCGGTCTACGTCATTTTGTTAGAGCTACTGCTCCCACTGAGACACTTTGTAACACCAAAGCCCATGCTCTTAACCATGAGGCTGTATCTACCACATTGCACTGTAGTTGAGAAACACGGTCACCCAGTGGGGAGACATTCGCACCTGTGGTCAGACGCCAGCATCAGTGTCGTTCCCAGGAGGAGCTAACCCATCCCAGAATGACTCTGCTTAGAATTTTGTTTCCTTGACCGCAGGAAGACATTAACCATGAGTGAGCATACTCATTCCCACTTCTGGGAAGAGGGAGGTGAATGTTGAAAGAATCGAGGCTCAAAATAAGACTGAGTCTACGATGGATCCACTTGAACTTAGACTGCAATAAATATGCAGGAAGTGTGATTCCCAGGAGTCATTTTGAAAATCAATGCAGCACACAAGATTTTGTTTCCATCTCATTTAGCAAATATTGCCTAAAAATACCCCAAGATTCCCACTTGCCCACGAAAAAGCCCAGGGGTGGGGCGCTTCTCTAGAGAACTGGGTTGAACAGAGATGTGGTCAAAGCCTCCCGTCTCGCCAGGTTCCTTCTGCTAATGAGACACAAAGCAGATGGATAAAGCAGCTGGATTAGAACAGAGTGTTCTTTGAGGCTTCAGGCTCTGTTTCCACAGCAACATCATACCTGGAGGAAAGCAGCCTTGTGATGAAGCCCGGCACGTCTGTCTCCATAACGACAAGATCAAGGCAACTTGGCCATGACTCCTCCTCATTCCTCCTCAGCAGTGACCACCGTAACTCTGCGACATGCCCTCACATTACAAATAGACAAGCATCCACCTTGAAACTTCTTAATGGTTGTTTTGGTCAGGTTCCCCCAATATAGACCCTGGGCAAAGGATGGGTGTGGTTTACTGAAGAAGTGCTCCCCGAGGAAACCAGGAAGGAAGCAGAGAAGAGACGGGAAAGGGGAAAGCCAAGCAGTAATGTCACCCCAGGCACGGGCCTGCAGAGGCTAGCCTCAGCCTGCTCCCAGGGAGGAAGTGGAGTACATGCCACACCACAGAGTGGCCTGCTCCCATCTGTCACTGGTTAAGGTCGCCCCAGGGGATAAAATTCCCATGGACTTTCAGCTTTCTGCCTTTTAGGAAAACCAGGCTCCAGGAGTCAGAGTCCAGAGCAAGGCTAAAAATACGATCTTTGGAAAGCACAGAAAACCCAGGTGGTGCACAAAAATAGCATGGTATCCAAGGGGATCTGAGCAGAGCACCTGTTATCCTCTACATTGGAGGAGACTGGACAACTGTGGAGAGATGGATATAAAGAAAATATGAAGGTGGCCATACCTTCTTTCTCACACATCTCAGACCATGTCTGCCTAGCATTATCCAGGACTTTAATACCAAGGTCACTTGGTAGCTACTGATCATCAACACCGGTGCCTTGCACAGGAGTGGGAATTATGGAAACATCAGATAACAGAACATACTGTCCTATTTCCTTAAGCTGAGATTTATGCTGCCTAACAAGTGACCGTGTTTTGGTGCAAGCTGCAGGAAATTAGGAATCATGGAAATTTCTTTCATGGTCTTTTACTGATGACCACTTACTAAGGACATGAGAGAGAGGATTCAGTATTGGAAAAGATACTAGAAAATGCTGGCTCCTCAACTCTGACATTCAGGACTTAACAGCCTAAGTTTTATTCTGTTCTATCTCTCACTTTCTGTGTGAACTTCAAGAGATTCATTAACATCTCTCTCTCTCTTTTTTTTTTTTTTTTTGGCTGCACCCACAGCATGCAGAAGTTCCTGGGCTAAGAATCAAACTCACACCACAGCAATGACCCCAACCACAGCCATGACAACACTGGATCTTAACCTGCTGAACCACCAGGGAGCTCCTCATTAACATCTCTTAATATCAAATTTTTCTTCTGTAAAATGGAAATGTTAAAACCTACCCTGGTCCTCCATTTCTGAGAGGATGGAGTAGACATCATTTTCTCTCTTCTTCCCACTAAGGTCAACTAAAAATTCTGGACATCAGATATACAATAATATAAGAAGACGCTGAAAGGTAAGAGCGAAAGCAGACCAGCTAGGGACCTCATGACCTAAAGAACAACACAAGTTTGCTTTTTGCCTCATATATCCCAGACTTGGAGCTGAATAAGATGGCAACCTGAAGACACCAATGAGCAGAGACTAAATAGATAAACAAAATAAAACCAAAGTTGCTCACAAAACTAGCCAAAAAACCAGGAAAGTGGTAATCTAGCAAGACAGAAATCTTTCAGACAGTGAGTACTCTAGCCCAGCCAAGCACTACAGAAAATGCTGTGGCACCACCACCATCCATGGTAGCAGAGGTGAAGTGGGGAGTCTGGACCTCCACCCTTGCAAAATTGTCATGAGGCATCCCAACACCACTACCCCCAGGGGCAGAAAGCCAACTAGAGAGCCAGGCAATAACAAGCCCCTCCCCCACAGTGTCACTGGAGACCATGGGGTGAGTCAGAACTTCCACCTCCACCTGGCAGCACCGAGTTATCCCTTTCCTCCCCACAGGGGTGGTATGAGAGGTACCTCCTGGTGGAGAATCCGATCTTGCCTCATCGCCCACTGATAACATGGGCACCCACCCTTGTGTCAGTGAAGACCATGTGGGGTGGTAATTCCCACCTCATCTGGGATAAAGAGGAGTTCCCTCCCACCATCTTGGGTGTCAGTGGAGGCCAGGCAGAGTATGTGGACTCCTTCTTCCACTCAGAGGCAATGGGGTGGCATCCTCAGAGCAGTGTCAGAAAAAGGCTAGCTAAACAGAAGTTTAAGTAAGATCCAGGGTCATGTAATACAATATAGAAATGTCTACATTTCAACTGACAATCACTCATGAAATCAAGAATCAAAAAGATCTCGAGCTGAATGAAAAGTGTCAATCACCAAATGCCAAAAACAAGGTGACAGAGATGTTGGATTTTAAAGCAGCTGTTATAAAAATGCTTCAACAAACAGTCATTAACATGTTTAAAACATACATGAAAAATATGCCTCAGAAAATATAGATGATATAAAGAAAAGATGAAAATCCTAGAATTATAAAATATGAATCCAAAATAAAAAGCTCAGTGGATGGTTCACAGCAGAATGGAAGAAACAGAAAAAGAAGAAACAACACATGAGATATTAAATAAATACTTTAAGTGGCCCTACAACCATTAAGGAAAATGAATTCATAATTTTAAAGCTTCCAGAAGCGAAGTATCACCATTTTGGAAAGCAGTTTGGTGGTTACTTACAAAGCTAAACATACTCCTACCATAGGACCCAACAATCGCACTCAGTATATTCCCAGAGGAACTGAAAACTTGTGTCCACACAAAAACCTGTACATAGATATGGCAGCTTTAAATATATTTTTTCATATACATGACACATATGTATATAATATATATATATATATATACATACACATATATGTAATAAAGTAATTTTTAAAGCAAGGTAGTGATATACACAAAATCGAGCACAGCTAGTACCTTTGAGGGAAGTAGGTGAATGGGGCAGGAGCATGGGAAAGAGAAGCACTAGGTAGATGTAACTGTCACTGTTTTAGTTCTTGAGTCAAACGATGTTAAAAAAATTTTTAATCTATTTTTTAGAAGCGATGAGAAGGGAGTTCCCATTGTGGCTCAGCAGTTATGAACCCAACTAGTAACCACAAGAATGTGGATTCGATCCCTGGCCTTGCTCAGTGGGTTAAGCATCCAGCATTGCCGTGAGCTGTGGTGTAAGTCACAGACACAGCTGGGATCCCACGTTGCTGTGGCAGTGGCATAGGCCAGCAGCTGCAGATGCAATTTGACCCCTAGCCTGGGAACTCCTACATGCTGCAGGTGTGGCCCTAAAAAGAAAATAATAATAATAATAATAAAAGGGATGAGAACAGATAAACTAGTTAAATATAAACCTGGAGAAATCCAGTATAGCAATTTTAATACTAGACAAAAAGAGACATACAAAATGAAAAACATGATATGGGATAGAAAGGAGTAGTACATATTAGCATTAGGAACAAGGGACCAAGAAGATGTAAATGATCATAAACATATGCACACTTAGTAATACAGCTTAGAAATATATGGAACAATAACTGACAGAACAATGAAATAAATTAATCTTCTACTTGGAAAATTTTGAGTCATTATTTTCAGAAATTAATAGCTTAAGTGAACAAAAGGGCAAAGATACAGAACATTTAATTCTCAAATTAAAACTAAAAAATGTTATTAAAAATAGATGCAAAAATTTTATAACACATTCCAAACTGAATTTTGGGCTTTTCAACACTGTCTCTTTTTCTTTTTTTTTCTTTTTTTTTTTTTGTCTTTTGTCTTTTTAGGGCAACACCCACAGCACATGGAGGTTCCCAGGCTAGGGGTCTAGTCAGAGCTGCCGGCCTACTCCAGAGCCACAGCAATGCCAGATCTGAGCCACATCTTCACCTACACAGCTCATGGCAACACTGGATCCCTAACCCACTGAGCAAGGCCAGGGATCGAACCCGCAAACTCATGGTTCCTAGTCAGATTTGTTTCTGCTGCACCACGATGGGAACTCCAGCACTGTCTCTTTTTCATTTCAGACATTTTAGCTTTTAGCCTTGAAAAACTAGAGGCTCCTAACTCTAGTGAAAAGTCTTTGCAAGATAAGTAGCAAATTATTTCCACTTCCCCCTGAAGCTGCCAGAAAAAGCACAGAATATTCTGCATCATAAAACTGACCTGACAACTTTAATTCTAAAAAGATTTGTAAGATATCCAGACTTCAGAAATTGTTGTTATATCCTGGAGAAATAGTTCCTCATCTCTAAGAGGCTTATCATGCTGATTGGTTGTTTTATAATATGTTGCCCTGGTGATAATATTTAAAATGGCATCTTAAAGATATAAATACTTGTTGACTTTCTTTGTTAAGCCAGAAAGGGATCAATGGCACTTAACATGCCTAGAGAAAACAAGCAAAATGACTTTTAGATTCCCATTTTATACAGAGTTTGATTGAAAGTCTCATCTTATTTAAATAAATGAATAACACTTGGGTTAAACAGTAAATTAGGAGATGCTTAGAACTGAATAACAATGAAAGTACCAAACATTAAAATCTGTGAGATGCATCTAAATAGATCTTAGAAGGAAATTTATATCTTTGAATATACTGATGGAAATTTAAAAACAAATTATTTGTCTTCTTCCTTTCTCTTCATCTTTTTTCCTGCCTTCCTTTCCCGAACAATTCAATCCTAACTATATTTGATAGGCTCACTTCTAAGGGATGCAGGCCTCCACATATCAGGAATGGGCTGAGGCTGAGCCATGGCAACCCAAAGCAAGGAGGTGGCATCTTAGGAAGATAAGAGTGTCAGGCAGGGTAAGGGGTTACCTCCACTCTGAGGCACAAGGCCTACGCCAGAGCCACAGCAACGTGGGATCCGAGCCGTGTCTGCCACCTACACCACAGCTCACAGCAGAGTCCTAGCAAGGTGGGCAGGGCATCCCTGCGGAAAAGCAGCCTGGCATGGGAGGTTAGCAGGATGGGTACAGCGAGGAGGCCATCACACAGGGATGGGCATGAGTAGAGAAGAGAAGTTGATTGCATAAGGATTAATCAAATAATTAAATAAAAGTTGTCCCTGAAGTCTTCGTGCAATTTTAAGCTTTAATAACTGCAGAACCTGGAGTTCCCATTGTGGCGCAGTGGTTAACGACTCCGACTAGGAACCATGAGGTTGTGGGTTCGTTCCCTGGCCTTGCTCAATGGGTTGAGGATCCGGCTGTGAGTGGTCTGCAACCTACACTTTGCTGTGAGCTGTGGTGTAGGTTGCAGACACGGCTCGGATCCCACGTTGCTGTGGCTCTGGCACAGGCCGGTGGCTATAGCTCTGATTCGACCCCTAGCCTGGGAATTTCCATATGCCGCGGGAGTGGCCCAAGAAATGGCAAAAAGACAAGAAAAAAAAACAAAACAAACAACAACAACAAAAAAAACTGCAGAACCATAAATTCTGCAAACTTATAAAAAACGAACTTGAGGAATTCTATTGTGGTGCAGTGGATTAAGGAAGCCAGCATTGTCACTGCAGCAGCTTGGGTCACTATGGCACAAGTTCAATCTCTGGCCCAGGAGCTTACCTAGGCCATAGGTGTGACCAAAAAAAAAAAAAAAAAAATTTGAATGTTTGAGTATTTAAATTTCTCCTATACTTATTTAGGTGTGTATATTTTGTTTTTTGTTTGTTTGTCTTTTATAGGGCCGAGCCCGCAGCATATGGAGATTCCCAGGCTTGGAATCTAATCAGAGATGCCGGCCTATGCCAGAGCCACAGCAATGCAGGATCCGAGCCGCGTCTGTGACCTACACCACAGCTCATAGCAAAGCCAGATCCTTAACCCACTGATTAAGGCTAGGTATCGAACCCACAACCTCATGGTTCCTAGTCGGATTTGTTAACCACCAAGCCATGACAGGAACTCCTAGGTGTGCATATTTTGAATGATAAATATTTAATTTTAAATTTCCTTTTCAGTCTCTCTGATTGAAGATGGCAAATAATTGAAACAGGATAAAATATAGACTGTATTATTCAAGATTCACACCAAAAAAAAAAAATGTGTAAAGGAAAAAAAGAAAATTTGAACAAACTTTCAAATGTAGGTGGAAAGGGGAAAAAAAAAAAACTACATTATACCTATGATGTTGGATTGGAAATGAAGATACAGGTGCAAAATCATGGTTTTCAATTTATAAATACAGAAATAATAGATGTGCTGGAAAGACATCCCGTGTTCATAGATCGGAAGAATTAATATTGTTAAAATGTCCATAGTACCCAAAGCAAACTACAGATCTAATGCAATCTCTATTTAAAATGCCTAAAGAAATAGCAAAAAGACAAAATAAATAAATAAATAAATAAATAAAATGCCTATAACATTTTCTGTCTTTTTTTAAAGGCAGCACCACAGCATTTGGAAGTTCCCAGGCTAGGGGTCAAATCAGAGCTTTACCTGCCAGCCTACACCACAGCCACAGCAAGATGATATCCAAGCCCCGTCTGGGATCTACACCACAGCTCACAGAAACACCAGATCCTTTAACCCACTGAGCGAGGCTCTTGGGATCAAACCCACCTTCTCATGGATCCTAGTCAGTTTGTTACCACTGAGCCACGAAGGGAACTCCCAAAATATCTATGACATTTTTTCAAAGAATTAGAACAATTAATCCTAGAAAACTAGGATAATTAATTTATATGGAACCACAAAGACCCAGAATTTCAAAATCAATCTTGAGAGGAAAAAAAAAAATCTAGAGGTATCATGCTCCTTTACTTCAGACTATGTTACAAAGCTACAATAATCAAAACAGAACAGTACTGACACAAAAACAGACACATGGATCAATGGAATAGAACAGAAACCCCAGAAATAACCCATGCTCATATGGTCAATTAATCTGCAACAAAGAAGGAAAGAATATACAATAATGAAAAGATGGTCTTTTCAATAAGGAGGGACTCGGAAAACTGGACCACTACATGTAAAAGAATAAAATTAGAACATTTTCTCACATTATATATAAAAATAAATTCAAAATAGATTAAAGACCTAAATTTAAAACTTGAAACTATAAGATGTCTGGAAGAGAACATTGGCAGAACACTCTTTGACATAAATCATACAAGTATTTTTTGGGATCTGTCTCCTAAGGCAAAAGAAAAAAAAAACAAAAAAAAAACTAAACAAGGGTTCCCATCGTGGCTCAGTGATTAACGAATCCTACTAGGAACTGTGAGTTTTCGGGTTCAATCCTTGGCCTTTCTCAGCGGGTTAAGGATCCAGAGTTGCTGTGAGCTGTGGTGCAGGCCGCAGACGTGGCTTGGACCCTGCGTTGCTTTGGCTGTGCTGCAGGCTGGCAGCTGCTCTGATTAGACCCCTAGCCTGGGAACCTCCATATGCCATGGGAGCAGCCCTAGAAAAGGCAAAAAGACAAAAAAAAACTAAACAAGTAGGACCTAATTAAATTTAAAAGCTTTTGCATAGCAAAGGAAACCATTGACAAAAGATGCTTAGAAAACAAGTAGTTATATTAAATATGTAAATGTAGTAAAAAAAAATGTTTAAAGGAGTTCCCGTCATAGTGCAGCAGAAACAAATCCGACTAGGAACCATAAGGTTGCGGGTTCAATCCCTAATCTTGCTCAGTGGGTTAAGGATCTGGTGTTGCAGCTTGGATCCTGAGTTGCTGTGGCTGTGGCGAAGGCCAGCAGCTGTAGCTCCAATTAGATCCCTAGCCTAGGAACTTCCAAATGCCACAGGTGTGGTGCTAAAAAGCAAAAGAAAAAAAAAATATTTAAGGGAAAAAATATACATACATGCATACATACACAAAAGAACTTCTAAATTCCCAGAATTTTTATTATAATATTTTTTCTTCATTTACAATGTTAAACAATTTTAAAATTATATTTGTCTATGGTGTAATATAAGGGTCAAATCTTTTCTTCTAGATTTAAATAATTTTAACTTCTCCCAACATAGTAAAATACTGGTTACTTGCATTTGCATTTTAAATTATCTTATATGCTCAAATCTATTTCTGTATTCTCTTTTTGACCCACTTGCCTATTTGTCTCTTTCTATGCCACTGCCATATAGTTTTGACTTGAATGGCATTATATCATATTCTAATATCCAATAAGAAAGTCACTCTTGGAGTTCCCTGGTGGCTCAGCAGATTGAGGATCTGGCTTTGTCACTTCTGTGGCTTGGGTTACTACTTTGACTCAGGTTTGATCCCTGGCCTGGGAACTTTCACATGCCATGGGCACAGTCAAAAACAAACCAAAAAAGTCACTCCTTTGTTAGTCTATGTTTGCAAATTTTTCTTAACTATTATTAGGCACCTATTCTTACTTCTAAACTTTAAGGTAATTTTACCCAGTCCCAAAGAGATCTTTTTTTAGAAACAAATTTACTTCTCTTTCAGAATTATTTCTCTTAAGTGTCTAGATGTGGGTGATCCAGGCTTCCCAGCAGAACTCTGCTCATCCAGGTACCAAGGTTCTTTACCTTGGTTTTTATTTTTTAATTTTTTAACTTTTTTAGGGGCACACACGCGGCATATGAAAGTTCCCAGGCTAGGGGTCAAATCAGAACTGCAGCTGCCAGCCTATACCACAGCTCACAGCAACACTGGATCCTTAACCCACTGAGCAAAGCCAGGGATTAAACTTGCATCCTCATAGCTACTAGTCAAGTTCATTACCACTAAGCCACAATGGGAACTCCCAAAGAGATTTTTTAATGCCCTGTTGGTATTCTAATCTACATTTCATCAACTTATATTAATTTAGGGGAAATTGACATTTTTATTACACTGCCTTCTCATTTGAAAACATTGTCTTGGGAGTTCCCGTCATGGCTCAGCGGAAATGAATCTGACTAGGATCCACAGGACGCAGGTTTGATCCTTGGCCTCGCTGAATGGGTTAAGGATCCAGCGTTACCATGAGTTGTGGTGTAGGTCGCAGATGCTGCTCGGAACTGGCATTGCTGTGGCTGTGGCGTAGGCCAGCAACCACGCTCCAATTCAACTCCTAGCCTGGGAAACTCCACAAACCTCCAGTGTGGCCCTAAAAAGACAAAAAAAAAGAAAAGAAAACATTGTCTTACCCATTTGTTCAAACCTTGTTTTAGGTCATACAAGAAGATTTATAATTTTCTTCACATAATTCCTGTGTTTTTCTTTTAAATCTTATTCCTAAGTACTTCACACTTTTTGTCACTTTTGCATAAATGCTATTTTTTCTATTTCCCTTACTCAGTGCTTATTATTAAAATACAGGAAATGACCAATTCTTGTATAAGAATCTTGTAGCAGTCACCTAACCAAATTTTCTTACTAATTCTTTTGTGTTTTATATACTAGCGTCTTGGGTTTTCTAAATATAAAATCATATCCTCAGCAAAAAGCCATAGTTTTCACTCCGCTTTTACAACATTTATATCAATTTCTAGATTTTATTGCCTTACACTACATCACTAGTACCTCCTAATCAGCGTTAATAATAATGGTGAGAGTGGATATCCCTAATTAGTTCCAGATTTTGATAGAAAAAGTTGCTATGAGTTGATTTTAGGGTTGTCAGGTTTGGGTACATGATCTTTATCTTAATTCCATAGTAAAATTGGAAATGACCAATCCCACTGGTAATTAGGGTGTAAATAAAGACAGAGGACTACTGGGGAGAGTCAAGCATCAGATTAGGCTGACCTTCAGTCTGGACAGTGCCCAGCTTCCCACCATCAGGCAAACGACTGAGGTCTCATAAGATGCCATATAACAGGAATTAGGAGACTGCCATGAGCATTTTGTAACATGAAGGAGATCGGTGGACAGCTTAAAAAAGGAGAACTTGTCTGAATAATTAGTTCTCTGAAATCTATGTGGTTAGCTGCCAGCATTCAACTGGTTAGCAAGAATATTTGTATTTTATCATAAAGGTAAGAAAGCCTAATTTTTTTTAAATAATGGGACAAATAATGGTTGTCAGATGAAATATTCCACCCCCAAAGAATTCCCTCCTGTTTCCATTGTACTTACAGTTAAATTGGGAATGAATGTTAACTTTTATTGAATATTCGTCCATATCTACTGAAACGATCATATGATTTGCTGACATAATAAAGTATGTTGTCAGGTTTTTTTGGTTTGTTTTTTGTCTTTTGTCTTTTTAGGGCTGCACCTGCGGCATTTGGAAGTTCCCAGGCTAGGGATCAATTCGGAGCTGCAGCTGCCAGCCTACACCACAGCCAAAGCAACGCGGGGTCCAAGCCATGTCTGTGACCTGCACCACAGCTCCCATCAACTCTGGATCCTTAACCCACTGAGTGAGACCAGGGATTGAACCGCATCCTTATGGATACTAGTCGGGTTTGTTAACAACTGAGCCACAATGGGAACTCCTGTTGTCAGGTTTCTTGCTATTGATTATCCTTAAACTCCTAAAATAAAAATATTTCATCAAAATATTGTTTTAATATTATTTTAATTCATTACCAGATTATTTTTGCTAATACTTTGTAATTTTTGCATCTACATTCATACATGAGATTTGTCTATGTTTTCTTCCTACCTTTCTCAGGTTTCAGTATTAAATCTACGATGACCTCATGAAATCATTTAGAAAGACATCTATCTTTTTACACGGCCTGGAATCATTTGAAAAACAATGGCAGTATTCATTCATTGAAGATTAGATAATTGCTCTGAAACCATCTGTGCCTGATTTTTTTCCAATAAGACTTGAATCATCTTTCCATTCTCATCAATAGTAATTTTCCGTTTCTCCTTTGTTCAATTTTGATTATTGATATTTTTCTGGGAAATAAACATTCCCTCTAGTTTTTCAAATCTGTCGTAATGAAATTCCATGATCATGAGTTAAAACAGAGAAATAAAATGAGAATCAACCTCAAAAACCCAGCAGCTTCTCCCTTAGTTGTAAAAGCTGTTCCTTCCCACCATCAATCTAAGTTCCTGCGTGGCCTTCAACGGCTGCTCTGGACTCTTCAGGGAATGGGTGAGACACAAGTAAGTTTCCCATCTACCCCTTACTGGCCATGTAGTCGACCCTCTGTTATGACCCCAGTTCAAGCCACTCTCATCTAATCCCTGGACTGCAACAGCCTCTTAACTGTCCCCCTGCAACTTGCCCCACTTCTCTCTATCCTCCTGGCAACCATTAGAATATTCTTTAACAGTACAAATTAGGTAAACTACTACTTAAAACTTTCCAAAGTTTCCCACTGAACCAGAAAAAATATCTTCACTTCTTACCACAGGATCCAAAGTCCTACATGACCTGGCCACGCTTTTTTTTTTTTTTTTTTTTTAAAGGGCCGCACCTGCGGCATATAGAAGTTTCCAGGTTAGGGGTCAAATCGGAGTTGCAGGCCTACACCACAGCCACAGCAATGCAGGATACAAGCCACACCTGTGACCTGCACCACAGCTCATGGCAATGCTGGATCCTTAATGCCCTGAGCAGGACCAGCGATGGAATTCACATCCTCATGGATACTAGTGGGATTCATTTCTACTGTGCCACAACAGGAACTCCCCAAAGAGATTTTCTTGCACGAGAGGTCATTTGGTCCTCACAACCCCCCTAATAATGAGTGTCATTGATGCTGTCGCTTCACATACGAGGAGACATGGCAGAGAGGTTAAGTGTGTCTAAAGTCGCAGAGCTAGGGCGGAGACTAGGACCAAGGTCTTCAGATGATAAAGTTCAGCCTCTTTCTCCTTAACCACACAGGCTGACGTAAATATCCCAACGTAAATATCCCAATCCATGGATATGTATAATCGCAGAGCCAAAATTTTGTCTTTTCACACAACTTATTAATTAGTCGATCCATAGTAGAATAAAAACAAACCCCTTACCTTCTGCCACAGTTACCACCAACCAGCAGACCCATAGCCAGGAGGAGAAGCAGAGTCTGGGAGGCATGGCTCCCACAAAAGTACTCCTGGCCACCCTTTAAACTCTTCGAATTCATCTCACTCTGCTCATCACCCAGCACCGTGGTCCAACCACTCTGCCCTCTTCTCTCCCTAAAGGTGCCAAACTTGCTTTCATCTCAGATCCTTTGCATCTGCTGTTCCTCATGCCTAGAATAGCTTTCCTCCTTTCTAATTTTCAGCCCTCACCTCAAATGTCATCACCTCAGAAAGGCCTGATCTGACCACTCTAACTAGAACAACCATCCCCAACGCTAGGCGCTCTCTTTAACAATACATTATTTACCTTCTTCATAACGCTTATCACTACCTATTCCTATGTTCATTATTCTCCACTGGAATATAAGCACCTGAAAAGTAAGGACCCCATCTGACTGCTATATCCTTAGTGCCTAGAACAGTGCCTGCCTATAGTAAATATTCAATAAATAACCACTTGTTACCTTCTGGATAAAATCCAAACTTATTTTGCCAAACAAGTGCTACATCATGTGACCTGGCTCTTGTCTTTGGGCTCATCTCCTTCTTCACCACCTGCCGGGATGCAGCTGGGAGTCGATGTGAAGGGGTGCTGGTCTAATAAACCCAAAAGAGTAAGCCTAAGTATATCGATGCTTCACATAAAATCTTTACCCCAATCCAGATACCAGGAAAGGAAGAGAGGGGAGAAAGAGAGGGAAGGAGGGAAGGAGAATCAGAAGAAGGAAGGAAGGAAATGAGGGAGGTGGAGCGTGTGTCAGGGTGGGTGAAGGACACAGAAGCATCAAAATAAAGAGCTTTGCTTCTTACACAGGAGGATTCAAACATAGAAGTAGTAGAATGAAAGATAGGGGAAGTTTCTATTGCACATGGAAAATGACCGTGCCTGGTGAATGTTATACATGTTACAAGCAAGAAAGAAAAGTATTTTAGGACACTGAACACTTAGATCATTTGCCATGAGAATTTTACACGTACATTTTAGTTCTCCAACTAGAAAATTGGTCTTCCCCAAAGACAAAACCACCTTTCCTACTTCCTTCTTTTCTTCATTTTTGTGGAGACCCCAAAGCCTTGAGTGCAGGTATTCCACATGTATTGGAAAATCAATCAAAGCTTACTGAAAAATTAGAGGAACAGAGGCATGTCTAGCCTTCATGGACTTTAAAGTGGGTGAGAAGTGAGTTAGTGGGTGGCAAGGAAACACTGATGCCTCCTTTTGCAAAGTCAAGAGTATCTCCACAGAGGTCATCCATGGACCCAACCCAAGGTCAGAGTTAGAACCAAGAGTCATGCTTCAGCCATGGAGGAAAAGGCAGTGGAAAATCTTTCCTGACAAGAACAAATGACCCCAAAAGTACCCATCGATATAGAGAAAAGGAACTCTGTACCTGGCCCTCTAACTAGAGTTATCACATGCTTGCAGGGCAGAGAGAGCATTTTCAAGCATCAAAGCAGGAAACACTTAACATAATGACGTCTGAGAAGCACAGTTATCTCCTATCTCCTCCCACTCCACTGCAGACAGGAAAATGCTGCCAGGGTCAGCTGCAAGTGTTAGGTGGCACTGAACAGCAGCCCGAGGGAACTTGCCGATTTCAACGCAGTCTATAGAAATGCATTCCCAGAGCATCTGACAAATGATGCTAAGTGTCTGGGAACAGCAAGCTGAGGAGGACAGGCCGACCATCAGTGCCTGATCTGCTTTAGCATCTGATCGGCACTTTCCTTTGGGCATGTCAACAGCACTTGTCTCTCTGTAGGTGTGTAGCAAGTGTGGATGTTTCAAAAGCAAAAGCGAAAGCATATTCTCAATTTTAAAGCAAGAGGAGAGGGAAGATAAAAGTTCTTTAAAAATAGGGAAGAACTCATTCTGTTTGTGATCAGCTATGTGTGGTCGATCAAAAGCATTTCACTTGAGTGAGTGAAAATACCCAAAACAAGGTATTTCATTTCACAGAGGACACCCGCACTCAGGGGAGCAAGATGATGGAGGTGCCGGTGCAAACATCATCCCCCTGCACAAGCTACCAGAAACATAAAATGAAGCTGGTTTTGAGAAGGAAACAGCCAAGCTCCATGAAGGCAGTAATGTTACCAAAACTGAATTCCTTGACATAAGTCAGTTCAATGGGTTGCAGCCAGTATCCCTTTATTCTTTTTAATGAAAAGGTAAATACACATAATGCTTACTAAGTATCAGTGTTCCAATTATTTTGTGAATATTAACTCATTTAATCCTTATAACATCCCGGGTAGGTGATTTATGCCTCCTTTTTTTTTTTTTTTTTTTCCTTTTCTTTTTATGGCCACACATGCAGCACATGGAAGTTCCCAAGCTAGGGGATGAATCAGAGCTAAAGCTGCCAGCCTTACACCACAGCCTCAGCAACACCAGATCCAAGCCACATCTGCAACCTACACCACAGCTTGCAGCATCTCCGGATCCTTAACCCATTGAGTGAAGTTACATATCAAACCTGCATCCTCACTGAGACTACGTCGGGTCCTTAACCTGCTAAGCCACAATGGGAACTCTTATGCCTCCATTTTATAGATGAGGAAGCTGAGGTATAAAGAAGTGACATGGCTTGCCCAGAGTCACACAGCAAAGCTAGGATTTAAAATATGAAGAATTCCTCTAGAGTCATGCTATTAATCAAGCCATTCTGATTCTCATGTTTATGACCTGCTAATAACTACCCTAGAACCAAATGTACTTAAATAAAAAAGACACTGTTAATGTTTATTATGTAAAATATAAAATGTAGATAAAATAGGAGTTCCCGTCGTGGCTCAGTGGTTAACAATCCGACTAGGAACCATGAGGTTGCAGGTTCAATCCCTGGCCTTGCTCAGTGGGTTAAGGATCTGACATTGCTGTGAGCTGTGGTGTAGGTCTCAGACATGGCTCAAATCTGGAGTTGCTGTAGCTGTGGTGTAGGCCAGCAGCAACAGCTCTGATTAGACCCCTAGCCTGAAAACCTCCATACGCCACGGGTGCAGCCCTGGAAAAGACAAAAAAAAAAAAAAAATGTAGAGAAAAGAGTAAAACAAATCCCCTCATACCTTTACCTCGGCTTCAGCAATTATCAAATCACAGCCAATCTTGTTTCATCTAGAACCTTAGTTCCCAATAATGGATTATTGTGAAGGAAATCCCAGGCATCATGTCATTTCATCTGGAAACATTTTGTTTGGTTTTTAGTGGTGGTTTTTGTTTGTCTGTTTTGTCTTTTTAGGGCTGCACCTGTGGCACATAGAGGTTCCCAGGCTAGGGGTCCAGTGGGAGATATAGCTCCTGACCTACACCACAGCCACAGCAATGCGGGATCTGAGCCGCGTCTGCAACCTGCACCACAACTCACGGCAATGCCAGATCCTTAACCCACTGAGCGAGGCCAGGGATCAAACCCATGTCCGCATGGATACTAGTCGGGTTGGTTACCACTGAGCCACAGAGGGAACTCCCTAGAAACATTTTTGAGTGTAGTGTTGGCAGGTCCTTTTTAATAACAGCTTTATTGAGATATTAACGCACATAACATAAAATGTACCCGTCTTAAGTATACAACTCAGCAGTTTTTAGTATATTCACAAAGTTGCACAGTTATTACCACCATCAATTTTAGAACATTTTTATCACTTCCCAAAGAAGTTCTGTAATGAGTAAGAGTCACAGCCCATCCCTCACTTCCCTCGACCTGTGGCTCTACTTTCTGTTTCAATGGATTTGTCTATTTTGGACATTTCATAGAATCATACTACATGTGGTTCTTCATGACTGGCTTCTTCCCCCTAGCTTAATGTGGCATGCCGAAGTTCCCAGGCCAGGGATGGAACCCACACCACAGCTGTAACCAGAGCCAGTGACAACAACGAATCCTTAACCTGTTGAGCCACCAGGGAACTCCTAGGATTCTTTCTGGAATACCTCGTTTAATTCTGAAATGTCTGTTCTCTCTTCTACCAATAGAACATTCATACATTTGATGCCCTATTTTTTGCTTCCTTCATCCCTGTTCCCCAATAGCTCCAACAATTCCAAACTTAGTCTCTAGCCAATAAGGAGCTACTCTTTCTAAAGTTGCCCCTCCATGTTTTATTTCTTTCATAGTATTTATCACTGTCTAAAATAATATTTACTTGTTCATTGTCTGTCTTTCCACACATACTCTGAAATAGTCGCCCCTTAGTATCCACAGGGACTGGTTCCATGACACCCCAAGGATACCAAAATCCATGGCTGAAGATGGTACAGTATTTGCAAATAACCTATGCACATCCTCTCATATACTTTTAATCATCTTTAGATTATTTGTAATAACCAAATGCAATGTAAATGCTGTGTAAATAATTGCCAGCATGTAACAAATTCAACTTTGCCTTTTGGAGGAACTCTCCGGAATTTTTTTTCAAAATACTTTAGATCCATGGTTTGTGGGATTCAGGGGTACAGAACCATGAATACAGACAGCCCATTTACTAGTCCCATGAGAGAAAAGACCATGTCTATTTCCTTACCACTGTATCCCCAGTGCTTAGAATAGAGACATGGCAGAAATTCAACAAATATTTGGTGACTGAATGAATAGTTCTCAGATTGTGGAGTTCTTATTTGATTTGTTTTGCTACATTGCACACGAGCCTTTCATAGCTTTTTGAAATAAACTGCATTTCCTAGGGATGGCCTCTGAAATACATCACTCTTCATCATAGCACATTTACAAGTGAAAAGATATCAGCAACACTCGAAATGCTTGACATCTATAAACTGAAATACTGTGAAAGACATTTAAACAATGTTTACAGAGACTGTATTACTATAAGCATGCTTGCTCTATTACAGGAACAAGAGCAAGATATATATATGCAAGACACTACAACCACAAACGGGGTCCTTTTAACGCCTAGACAAGAGATAGTGTGGAAATAAACCGAAATGTTCACAGGGTTGTCTGTGGGGTGATATAATTCAAGGCCACTGTTTTCCTCCCTTCTTTCTACTGTTCCATATTTTCTATCATGAATGTGTGTTTACTCTTATGATAAATAACAAAAATAACTTTAAGAAATTTAAGAATAACTATAATCTGCATAGAACTCTCGCCATTTAAAAAAGGAGGCATTTTTACTGATTGTTACAAGATTTTAAAGCAATGGTTTACAAAATGAAAACATCCAGCCACAGTTGTCATTTACATGACCAAGCTGATGAGGGGAGTTTCTCCTTATGGCAACATTCAGGCTAACAGATAAAGAATGAATAATAGGAGTTCCCTGGTGGTCTAGCAATTAAGGATCCTGCCTGCATAGTCACTGCTGTGGCTCAGGTCTGATTTCTGGCCTGGGAACTTCTGCATGCTGCAGGTGCCACACACACACAAATAATAATAATAATAATAATAATAATCTTCAACCCTTAATAAAGTACTGAATCTAAGATAATATTCATATTGGCTGCCAACCATTATATGTCTCCTAATAGAAAAACACAACATAACCTATAAGTAGTCTTGGCAAAAATTCAACTTAAATCTGATCAAGCTTCCAGATCAAATAAAACATATTAATTTTATTTTTACTTTCTAAATTATAATTCTTTTAAATTATTTATGACAGCACTGGTATTGATATTATCCAGATTTTTTTTTTTCACAATTCTTTTTTTTTTTTTCCCACTGTACAGCAAGGGGATCAAGTTATCCTTACATGTATACATTACATTTTTTTTCCCACCCTTTGTTCTGTTGCAACATGAGTATCTAGACATAGTTCTCAATGCTACTCAGCAGGATCTCCTTGTAAATCTATTCTAAGTTGTATCTGATAAGCCCAAGCTCGCGATCCCTCCCACTCCCTCCCCCTCCCATGAGGCAGCCACAAGTCTTTTCTCCAAGTCCATGATTTTCTTTTCTGAGGAGATGTTCATTTGTGCTGGATAGTAGATTCCAGTTATAAGTGATATCATATGGTATTTGTCTTTCTGGCTCATTTCACTCAGGATGAGATTCTCTAGTTCTATCCATGTTGCTGCAAATGGCATTATGTCGTTCTTTTTTATGGCTGAGTAGTATTCCATTGTGTATATATACCACCTCTTCCGAATCCAATCCTCTGTTGATGGACATTTGGGTTGTTTCCAGGTCCTGGCTATTGTGAATAGTGTTGCAATGAACATGCGGGTGCATGTGTCTCTTTTAAGTAGAGTTTTGTCCGGATAGATGCCCAAGAGTGGGATTGTGGGGTCATATGGAAGTTCTATATATAGATTTCTGAGGTATCTCCAAACTGTTCTCCATAGTGGCTGTACCAGTTTACATTCCCACCAGCAGTGCAGGAGGGTTCCCTTTTCTCCACAACCCCTCCAGCACTTGTTATTTGTGGATTTACTAATGATGGCCATTCTGACTGGTGTGAGGTGGTATCTCATGGTAGTTTTGATTTGCATTTCTCTTAAAATCAACGATGTTGAGCATTTTTTCATATGTTTGCTGGCCATCTGTATATCTTCCTTGGAGAAATGTCTATTCAGGTCTTTTGCCCATTTTTCCATTGACTGATTGGCTTTTTTGCTGTTGGGTTGTATCAGTTGCTTATATATTCTAGAGATTAAGCCCTTGTCGGTTGCATCATTTGAAACTATTTTCTCCCATTCTGAAAGTTGTCTTTCAGATTCTGATTTAAACACACAAAGTTGATAGATATAGACACAACTGTTCATTTCTTCCTGGCTTTAGGTGTGCTAATAATATTGTGGTTACATTTTTTAAACAGTCCTCATCTTAGGAACCAAAATATGTAGGGACAATATGTTATGACCAAGATTTGCTTCAAAATAATGTGAAAGGGAAAAATGATTAACAGTATAATGTGGCCATGAGTTGATCATGCTGAATATGGAGTTCACTGTATTAGTTACTCCACTTTTGCACCTTCAACATTTTCATGACAAAAAGTTAGGGGATTAGAAGAGGCTGCGCCTGGGCTTACTGTTAAGAAGAGCGATAGTAATAAGCAGTCCGCCTTGTCAGAACTCTGAGCAGTCCCGCCTCATTACAGACTCCCCTGACCAACGCCGCATCTTCCACCTCCACCCTTCTTCTAGAGTCAAACTACTTACAGCTTTTACTTTGGAAATTCAGGCTCAACTTAACTCTCTTATCCCAGACCCTCTGGCTAATGGACTTAACTTCATATTTCAGTTACTATTGTTGCGTCACAAATCACCCCAAAACTTGGTGAATTCAAACAACAGCAATCATGTTCTATTATCTCTCATGATTCTGTGGGTTGACTCGGTTGAGCTGGGCTGTTCTCACTCACAGACTGTCACATAGTTACAATCAGAAGGTTTCCTCAGCCCTAAATATGTCAATCAACGCGGGCTGTTGGGATGTCAGCTGAGGCCGTCAGCCAGAATACCTAGACGTGGGCTCTGCATGTGACCTGGGTTTCCTCCTAGCATGGTGATGAAGTTCCAAATGCTAGCATCCCAATCATATCCCAGGTAGCCACTCTATCACTTTTATGACCTGGTTTAGGAAACCTCACTTCAGCCAGTCACTGGCCACACACATTCAAGGGGAGAAAAGCAGGTGCCGTGTCTTGATGAAGAGAGTGTCAATGTCACGTTGGAAGGTGGGTGCATGGGATGATCATCTTGCTGCACCCATCTCAGAAAATTCACTCTGCCACGCTGGCTCCTCCTTGGCCCGCACATGTTTCTCTGGCTCTGACCACTTCCCATTTGTCAACAAGCCAAACAGCACTTTTCCGCTTAGAACTATCATCCATCTGGCCCTGCTCAGCTCACAGACTCCCCTTGGCACCAAAATTTACATCATTCCAGCACTGGTGCTGCCTGCTCCCAGACTTCTGCCTCTACTCCCTACCACTCACCATTCCTCCTCCCTCCTCCCTCGCCCATTCCTAAATATATAAGCACATCACAGCAGAGAACACTGGCCATATACTCTGAAAAATACTCTTTCCAAACCTGGACCACAGAATGCAAACAGGCAGATATGAAATACGGTGCTAAGAGACATGCTTGATTAAATTTTAACCGTTCAAAGACTGTGCATTTTGCTGTTGGCTTTTGTCATTATTATATAATAGGCAATAAAAGCCCTCTATGTTAGTATCCTGGGAAAGCTCTTAAAGAACTAGGTAGGAAAAAAATCATTCTGCACAAAAACATTCCTGTCACCAGAAACACTGTGGCACCCTCTGCTGTCAGGAAACAAAGTTTAAGGTACTCTGGGTTTAAAGTATCCTGCAGGATTCTTTAGCATCCTTGTACCATAGGCTGCCAATCACTTTATCCAGATATGAAAGCATACATCAGTGAGGGGATGAAAGTTAATAGCGCTTCATTTGGGCAATAGAGTAAAGGAAGAGAATGAAAATCGAATCCGTATGTGTAGGAGAATGGCAGTAAGAAAGGGAGAGCCAGGTAGAGACTCAGGGGACAGCAGATATCAGACACATCATGTAATATTGCTACCTTGGTCCAAACCCTTTACCTAAGTAAAGAAATCTCCACAAATGACCCATAAACAAGTTGCCCAGGGTCACACAGCAAGTAAATGGCAGAGCCAGGATCCAAACCCTAGCCATTTGTCTCGAGTCTATGTCCTTAACCACTCTGTTCTACCACCAAAGAAAGAACTATGATTATTTAGGGTGGAGGGGCTGTTTCTTTAAATGTATCAAGAATTATTATTTGGTATTATTGCTCTTACCTAAAAGAAAATTGACTGCCAGGAAAATTACTCTCCCCATGCTAAGCAGCGGACGGAGGAAGTATGTAGTCGTAGTCTCCCATCCACAATAAAACGGTTCTTAGGTTTAGAAGATTCTTTCCCTTCCAAATTTAGGAACAATTCTGTTCTTCTGAGAAATCAAAATGTATTACAATGACTGCACAAGTTATGTCCCTTATCACAGCCTCACTAAAATCCATCAGTTGCTTTTACAAAGAGAATGGATACCCCCCATGACAAGTTCAAGGCCTACATAACCGGACTGATTCATCCACCAACCAATGAATCGGCTGAGCAGAGTCACTCAGAAGGTTCCAGATTTGAAGACTAGTTCACTTGTCAAGTGAAACCTGCATGGGGGAAAGGAAGGGAAAAACCTTTCCCTGGAAAAGACAGAGCTCCCATTCCTACCCTCCTCCGGGAAAAATGAGTCCAACAGGTCTGGGGCAAGGTGGGAGGGAGGTCAAGGAGTCGCAGAGCTCTGGGCTGAGGGCTGAAGGGAACAGGACCACATTCCTATGCGAGAAGAACCTCATGTCTACGAGGCCTCCTAGGCATAGCAAGGAGCAAGGCCCAATCCACTTGAGACCATTTGTCCCTTGGCCGACTCCCAAGCCCTCCTCAGCCAGCACCCATGATGTTAAGGCCTGGACTCATTTCCAGCCATGGGCAACTTGGGGACACTGGTACAGGTCACTGGGAACACACTAGAGATCACCTCAATGCTGCAGCAGGGAGGGTGTGAGGCTTGATGTCTACCCAAGGCCAAATACATAGACACTATTCTTATTGCTTTACACTTTATCTTATTCAAGCCTCACCACACAAGCCCTATGAGGCCATCACTACTGACCCTCTTTCACAAAGAATAACAGGAAGTTAAGACTGACTCAGGTAACATGTTAAATCAACTGAATATGAATTTCTCTCTGCTTTCAAAGTCCAAGCCATTTCTAGAATTCCCGTCATGGCTCGGTGGTTAACGAATCCGACCAAGAACCATGAAATTGTGGGTTCGATCCCTGGCCTTGCTCAGTGCGTTAAGGATCTGGCGTTTCCATGAGCTGTGGTGTAGGTCACAGACATAGCTCAGATCCTGCGTTGCTGTGGCTCTGGCGTAGGCCGGTGGCTACAGCTCCGATTAGACCCCTAGACTGGGAACCTCCATGTGCCACAGGAGCTGCCCTAGAAAAAAAAAGGCAAAAAGACAAAAAAACAAAAAAAACAAAAAAACAAAAACAAATTCCAAGCCATTTCTATTATACACTGCTCATGCAATATACAAGTCATGACACGGGCAACTCTAGACTTCTTTCTGGCCCCTCCCTCAAAACTTTAGGCTAGCCTGAGAGCCCAAATATTTGGATATACAAGTACACCTGGAACACAATGCCCAGCTATGGTGTTGGGAAGCACAGCCTAGAGAAGATACTCCTTCTGTTTACTCCTCCATGTTTCCCATCCTTCTCACATATTCCTCATGCCTCCCTTCTCCCGATTCAGATTCTCTCTAGATCTGTATGTCTTGGGTACATGTTTGTCAAATAGGACAACCCTATTTACTCCTGCCTCCAAGGTGTGTGCATTACACGGAGCCTCTGAGAGATAATGGTGCAGAAAATAACAAGAAGCTTCCTTTGAAGGTCTTCAAAGAAAGCTCGGACAATTAAATTGAAGTTTGCTGGTCTTCTGTTGATCAAGCAAAATCAGAGTGGGCTGAACTACATGGTCTTTCAGTTCTAAAGCAAAAGGTCAAAGGAGATAAATTCTAAAACTGCTCTGTGCCTACAATATCAATATGCTTTGATTTAAAAAAAAAAAAAAAAAAAAGGTGTAGACTTACTTGAGCCAGCACTGCCTCACTCTCAAGATGACAGTGGAAGGCAGGTCTTGCCTGGTGTCACAGCTCATCACCCCCGGCAGTCAGGCCAATTTTAGAGTCTCTATCAGGAAAAGATTATTTATCTTATCCTCTCCAAGTTCCATTGGCCCACAGGGTGTGGTCAGATTGAGATCACCTTCCATCCAATGGATACCAGGACAATGAGGCTGTTTCAGGGTCTCTGGAACAGGAATTTTTCCATATTCTTTCCTCATGTCATCAATTCTGACCCCTTTAAAAGTACTAGGAAAGTCTCCATCCTTCTTTCCATGGCTTCCCCATTCATCCCACCCCATCAGAGGGACTTACCTGATAATGGTTGGATTTGGGAGTCACTGCACATGAGTGGTGAGATTTGGGAAAAAGCCATTGTCCATGGGTGGCTAAGCCTTTGCTTGGCTCTGGCCTTGCCCTCAGCAACTGCAGTGTTTAGGTCTCACTGGTCCCTTCTCCAGGGCTGAGACTCCCCTGTATGGACAAATTCAACTTAGAACAGGGAAGACAAAACTCAGCGTGGCCTTGGTTCCAAACCTCAATCTCCTTTCCAGCTTTAGCAGCAATATCTGACTCCCATATTTACTTCTCAATTGATTCAGAACTCAGGAGGAATGTAACTCTCTAAAACTTTGAGAGAAGGCCTAGATCATATTAAGTTCAGTATCAAGCACTGTACAATTGGCTCCAAAGGAAATTAGAATTCAGCAAGAAGATTAACGTGCAAACAATCTAATAAGCAAGGCAGACTGGAACAATCAGAGATTTTAAGTAAATGCTATGGTGATGCCAAGTGGGAGGTGGGGAGAAGGGGGTGATGGACAACGTGTCAGGGCCAGCATGGATGGGTTTCCAAAAGAATCTCTTCACTTTGTGACCAGACCCAAGGACATGCAGAACTGTCCTTTTCTTTCAAGTTTCTCCAGGCTCAGACAGGTTCAGCCCCTCAGAGTCTCCACATCCTTGTAAGAGGATGAGGAGCAATGGCTGAAATTACCTCTGAAGAGCAGCCTCAAAAAAAGCCAAGGGAATGCTTACCATACTTAGCTCATTCTGAATTATGACTCCAGAAAAATAGAATATGCAAGACGAAAAGGGCAAGGAGTGAAAATGAGAATAGTTGAAAACAGGTGGAAGATTAAGAAAAGTTTTTACTCCAATTTTGATTATCATGTTGTTTGCCTCGAGAGAAAAAAAAAAAAATAGTGCCATCATTCTGATGCTTTGATAGTGATCAGAAGTTTACAAGTGTAGACGCTTGGCAGGCCTAAGCAACAAAACCTGGACAAAGACAATCCTTTATGCATTGGGAATGGCAGGTGTTACACCAGGGACCCTGTGTATCACCCTCAGAGTGGGCTTTGTCTGCTGATAGCCATGAGAATTTAAGATAAACTGCCTATTCTAAAATAGAGAACATCTTAAGTCGCAGACTTACAAACCTCCCAAAGACTGTATTTTTGTGGTCCTTTTGTGGCAGAACTAAGCAAAAAGCTGTCCTGAAGAAGCTGTTTCTAAAGAGCTCATGACTTACTGGGCTACTTGGATACTGTCAGAAATCAGCAGAAGCCCTCCTGTCACACTACTAGCCACACACCCACCTCTCCTATGCCAAGAACAACTTGAGGTCGTTTACTGTCTTTTTTAAAATAACCCAGCTCCAGAGATTGTACCTGGCACATAATCGGCACAAAATAAATGCTTGTTAAATGGGATAAATGAATAGATGAACCTATTAACCGGATTCCAGCATGACTTGATTCCTACCTCCTAGATTGAGAGATTTAATACCATCATGTTTCAATCAATATATTCTAGTACTAAACACTTCTGGGGATCTTTCCAAGGAATTTCTGTACATACAAACACACTTCTATCAAATTCTTATATACAGTAACACTTAGCTGTTTCTTTTTTTTAATTTCACTAGAAATTCAACAAATTCTTATAAGCAAGGTGTTTGAAAAGATGTAAAGATGCGTCACTGACTTCATAAAGTAACAGGCTATTTTTCTCACCCCCAACCCCGGGGGTCAGTGCGCTCGCTGCCTCAGTCCACCCTGCTCACCTTCACCTCCTTTTACCCCCACAAAGTAACTGCTAGAGGGCTGTCGGTAACCTCGGGTGTACTCCCACCCCAGCTTGGTCCATGGAATGCTTTCTATACTTACTTTTCACATACAATGTACAAATGAGGGGAAAAGGACAAACCGGACGATAATAAAGGAAATGCTAAGTCCTTTTAAGACTTGTACAAAGTGCTGTAGCTCAGAAGAGGGAGAGGTTAACAAACAGGTTTGGGTGTTAACTGGCATTCATGGAGAAGGTAAACTTTGAGCTGGACCAGGAAGAAGAGGCAGGCCTTTGACAACTTTATTTCTCTGAGAATGATCATTCCTGAGGGACCATGTGTGCAAAGGCCAACAGCATAATTTCAAAGGAGGTGTTTTAAAGAAATAATATGTAAATAAACAATGAAAAATAAAACTGAAAAGATAAAATTGGAACAGTATTGTAAAGACTTCAGTGCAAGGAATCTGGGCTTAATTGAATACACAGCAGGGAACGCGTACATTATTTTGACCAAACCTGTAACAAGTCTAAGCTTAGGAAAAGTACTCCAGCAATGGATGTTGGGGGAGAGAGAGAGTGAAACTGGATGGAATATAACCATTTTATGAGAATGAAAAGGGAAGTGTAATAACAAATTTAAAAAGCAGACCTGCCGAAGGTGGCATATAATCCAAAGGATTAAAGACAAGCACTATGGGAAAAGCCACTTGAAGATGACAATAAGAAAGAAGTCCACTTAGTAAGAAATTCAGTGAAATAATGCAAACAGCAAAAACTATAAAAGAACTCCAGCAGAGATGATTATTTAAAGAAGTGGCATAGACTCTGAACATCTATTTCAAATTAATTCATTTCAAATTAATCTATTCACTACTCAACACCTATTAAGTGTCAAGTACTTACAAGAGATGATGTTGGCTACTTACTGCTCACATTCATTTTGACACATGACTAAAAATTTTTTAATTAAAATTAAATACATATACAATATAAAAATAGGCTTTAGTGAGAAAAAAAAAAGATTGAGCTTAAAATTAAAATTTATGATGCCATAAACATACTACTACCTCAAAGATGAGCTAAAAGATCATAGAGAGCTCTATATACTGGTTAAGAAGAATTGAGAAATCACAAAAGACAAAAAGAAATTGGTGTTTAATAAATACCTGCCAATAGATATGTAAACATTTCAGCTCCTAATCTAAATAAGCTAAGCTGGATACTGGGACACCACTGTAAAAAATTCAGGATCAGAGTTCCCATTGTGGCTCAGTGGTTAACAAATCCGACTAGGAACCATGAAGTTGAGGGTTCGATCCCTGGCCTCAATCAGTGGGTTAAGGACCCAGTGTTGCCATGAGCTGTGGTGCAGGTCACAGACGTGGCTCGGATCCCGTGTTGCTGTGGCTGTGGTGTAGGCTGGCGGCTACCAGCTCATATTGGACCCCTAGCCTGGGAACCTCCATATGCTGTGGGAAGCGGCCCTAGAAAAGGCAAAAAGACCAAAAAAAAAAAAAAAAAAATTCAGGATCATCAAACATTTCTCTGTACCATGTTCCTGAATTGAGGTATAATTAATTCCATCTTGAGTCTCCAAAAAAAAGGTTACTCATCCATATCTAAATTCAAGCATGAGGGAAGAAAGAATCTACCCCATTTATAACAAAGACAACCACTGCATGCATAAAGAAAAACAAGGAAAAGCCAATCACGCAGGAGGAACACCAGAATGTAACACCATGAGGGCAGGGACTTCCGTCTATGTTGTTCACTACAGCATCTAGAACCATACTCAGAACACAACGGTTGCTCACTAACTACTTGCTAACTGAATAAATAAACTATTTCTGGAAAAAAAATCATTTCAGATAAGCAAAAGAGAACTATTTTCAATGCAGATGGTTTCCTTTAGGCTAAGAAGAGTTCTACTATTTTAACTTTTCTCAATTACTCTTAGGGAATACCTCAAAACAAAGAAAAGAGGATTTCTTTTACATTTTAAGACTATATTGCTCTGAGCCAAAAAATAGATAACCTTAGAAAAAAATTTCTATAAAATTCTGTTTCCATATAATTTTATTAGCAGTTATTACATCAAAATTCACATTTACAGGACTGTCTTAGAAAATTCTAAAGTATATGTAATTAGATTTTAACAGTAAGATAGAACACATTCTCATTATAGTGCAGCCCTTAAGAAGTCAAGAATAATACTGAGAATTAAGTACAGTTCTATCAAGACCTAGAAATGAATTCTGTGTGCATAGTGTCACTTAAAGCAAAGGTCCATAGACGTATAATACATTTATGAATGTAAATTTCAGTGGCAAACATCATTGACTTCCAAACAACTAACACCAAAGCAATTTCCAATCAAAACACAAGCATGGTGGCTTTCATTCTCTTCTATAAAGAGACCCTGAATCCTTAAGTCTTGTAATATGATTTTATGCTGTGACACTAGTACAAAACACATCAGCTCTACTGCATAGATTGACGCATTGACAAAAAGATAGCCTTTTTCTGTATCAGAAAATGCTGAGTTTTCCAGTGAAGTACAGGCTGCTCACTGCTGATCTAATGAAATTCTACATCCTCCAGCCTGAGCAGTATTGTACGATTCACAAATGTTACATTTCATGCCTAATATATGGAACTGGACTGTAGATCTTCCATTGCAATCATTGCAGAGAATCTGAAAAGAGATGAATTCAAATTATGTATATTAAACCTTACAGATAGGAATTCCCATCGTGGCTCAGCGATTAGCGAACCCAACTAGCATTCATGAGGACATGGGTTCAATCCCTGGCCTCACTCAGTGGGTTAAGGATCCGGCGTTGCTGTGAGCTGTGGTGTAGGTCACAGACCCAGCTCAGATCTCAAGTTGCTGTGGCTATGGTGCAGGCCGGCGGCTACAGCTCTGATTGGACTCCTAGCCTGGGAACCTCCATATGCCACAGGTGCATAAAGACAAAAGACAAAAAGATAAAAGGACCAAAAAAAATAAAATAAACTTGAAACCTTATAGATAGAAGTGGCACTGTCTGCTCAAAAAAACCATACTGAAGATGTGAAAACATACATATATAAAACTAAACATTTCCATAAACAGAAATATCTAATTTAACCTTTTATTTGTTCACTGAAAACTCTAAGAAGCTATTAAGGTAGCTCTGAATTTAGAAAATGTAAATGTGGATTTGAGCCAAGAAGTCTTATTTTAAAATAGTTCCCAAGTAGTAAAAACAGTACTAGTACAAAAATTAACAAAAGCAGAATCAGATCAACACCTATACTAACTCAAAATAACACACAACTTCATTATTTTCATTGACACCTAGAAAATAATCTTAGTAGGAGTTCTCATTGTGGCTCAGCAGAAACTAATCCAACCAGTATCCATGAGAACGTGGGTTCAATCCCTGGCCCTACTCAGTGGATTAAGGATCTGGCATGGTTATGACCTGTGGTGTAGGTCACAGATGCAAGCTCAGATCCTAGGTTGCTGGGGCTGTGGCATGTAGGCCGGTAGCTACAGCTCCGTCGAACCCAAACCTGGGAACTTCCATATGCCAAGGATGCAGCCCTTCAAAAAACCAAAAAAAAAAAAAAAAAAAAAAATATATATATATATATATATATATCTTAGCTAATAAAACAATTTTTTACATACTCATAATATTTTTGCTTATTTTTTAATATACTAAGTTCCTAGTCTTCCATGCCTTAGGAATGAATTAAAGTCCAAATAGTTTCTAAAGTTGCACAAAGAAAAGTTTTGGGATCGTCCCTAAAATAAGATGCCTCTTAGGAATTAATCTCTTCTAGTACTGAGATGCTGAAAAATAAAAAAGGTGTTAACCTGAAAACAAGTTAATACAGTACTATGTGAAAAAAGCATTAGCTTTAGAATAATCACACCATAATAAGTAGAAAATATCCACATTTTCTCTAAATTATAATTTGGAAAATAACTCCTTTAAGAATATGATCTAAATGTAGAAAATAGATTAGTCATTGCCTAGAGCTAGGTGATTAAGGAATGATGACTGCTAATGAATACAGGGTTTCCTTCTGATGAAAATATTCTAAAATTGATGGTGGATATGTTTGCACAATGCTGAGAATATACTAGAAAGCACTGAACTGCATACTTAGTATGGACAAGTTTTATGGTATATGAATTATATCTCAATAAAGCTGTTATTTTAAAAAATGATCTAAACAGAACACGGTACACTACAGCATCTAATAAAACATCACATGACTATCAGTATTACAAAAGCCATCTTTCATTGACCTTACTAATAATTATCCACATGAATTATGAAGTGCTCCAGCATAAATAAAACAAAGTATTTCTTATCTGGCTTTGTTAAGTGGTTTTCATCTGTTTATGTAGAGGTATCTGAATTAAGGATGTTTTGAAAATTCCTATGTCCAAAAAATTATTTAAGTACCAGAAAGCTATCTACTTTGGATTCCAATCTGTCATTTGATATAATATGTTGAGACTTAAGACAGCAGCAATCTCAATTAATGGAGAAAAGATGATCATTCTCCATAAGGCAAAAGCACAGAAATACTTCTTTTATTTTAGGTTGTAGGCTAAGACCAAATTTTAAAAGAATTAGAATAAAATGGGTAATAAACAGTAAAAACCAAAATGTAACCTTCAAAAAAAAATAGCAAACATATTTGCATGAAATAAAATTTAAACTAATTAAAATTGAGCATATTAATTATATAATTAAAATAAAACAGACCAGTAAACTACCTCTACTCAGTTACATTACTGACTGCCTCTGTAAGTAATATATAAATAATCCAGAATAAAGTTTCTGCCTGCCATCTAGTGTTGGAGAGAATTACACAAAGGTATTCTTAGATTCCGCCCACACCCTGGTCTTCTGAGTTAAGAGTAACTAAAAGAAGATTATTTTGTCCTTCCCATTAATCATCACATTGGCATCTATGTCAGAACAATTTTTTATACAGGTTTAAGAGAAACAGCAAAAACGAACATCAACAAGGAATCTGCAAAGTTTTTTAAGCATGGATCCTACTCACATCCACAGTCATGTTCTGATACTCTGATGGCATAGGAGTCTGTGCTACCTCATCATCCAGCTGTCTCCAGTACCTAGTCATATCTAAAGCAGAGTGCATACATAATGGACATCTGTAGCCTCTAGAAGAGACAGAAGAGTTATTTTCCAAACATTATACAAGGTGTCTATAAACTCAAGCATATAAGAAGATACATGTTGATTGGCACATAAACCAAGACAGGGCATACAGTCTATACTGCCAAGATAAACTTACGAACCCGCAAACTCTTAAGGATTAAAGTTTTCAATTAAATCCTGTTATCAAAGGTACTTTTTAAACCTACTTTTTTCTCAGTTCTCTAACATAGAAAGGAATTACGCCATATTCTTTGTAGAATATACTCAATATATTTTACAAATCAATTAAGCTGCTTTTTACCTAAACAGCCTTAATTTCTTAATATATCCAAGCAAAGAAGAGATAGTATTCCTTAAAACTTATTCAGATGATATTATTTCCTTTCTAAAACTTCTGAAAAATGTTCCATTCTATCTGTTAAATTAAAATCTCTGCTCATCAGTATTCAGGACGGAATGAGTTATGACGATCTCCTCTGCCCTAACTTTTTGCACCCGCTTTTACCACCCTTTCCCCGCAATAAAGTCAATATGAGATAAATTGTTATCAGCCTTTTTTGCAGGTCTTTATACTGAGCCCATACAACAACTTAGAATTTTGAGCAACACGCCTCAGTATTTTTATTTTCTTACAACACTATGACTGCCTCTGGCAGAGAAACTGAGTTTTCCACTAAGTACAGCCAGAAAATGAGAGGTATCTGTCTCCAGTTGTGCGATGAGATAAGCATACCAGAAACACAGGAACAAAGGCATAGTCCCACGTCCCCCAAAGTGCTCCACCGATTTAACACAACCTGACCCATCTTAAGGGAAGTCTCTGCCATACCCTATATAAGTAACTGCAAAGTCTGCCCAGTTCCCCCTCCTTTCAAAAAAGAAAAAAGAAAAACACACATCTTACAATTACAATTTTTTAAAATCCCATCAAACACTCACTCTTTCAACATTTCTTCATAACATGTTCTGAAAGAAAACACAACATTATTTTAGTAAAGCAAAAAGTATCTACACTATTTTCAAATGTTTTTGAGGAAAAAAACCAGTTACCTTACCTATGTAAAAGATGTCCACATGGCAAGACGTGAGCAACAATACGGGATGTATGAATGTCCTGTAAAAGGAAATAAATGCTAGTGCTTACTTACACGAAGACAATATAAATAATCAGTACTTTCAATCCAAGACAGAATGTTCCAAAGCTAAAAACATTTTAAACTCACCTCCAAACATATTGGACAATTCTGCCGGGAAACATTTTCAATACACTGTTTAAAAGCAAAACTAAAATTACCAAAAGCTTAATAGTATTAATTATAAAAAAAACTAACAAATGAAACAATACCAGCTTACTAAAGGTAATAAGTAACATTAATACACGTTTCCTGTATGTCAGACAAGAACTGAACAGTTAACCCTCACAACTATTTCAGGCTGTGCACATTACCTGAGACAATGAAATTGCTTAATGTGTCTTAATTATTCAAATTATCTTCATTTTACAAATAACAAAATAACAGTTCATATTACAGAAATTTTAACACATGTCATATGCCAGGTTCATTACCCGTATTAACCCAATTAATCCCCACAACTCTAAATGAAACAGGTACAATTATTACTCCATTTTATAGATGAGGTATTTGAGGCCTAGAAACACTAAATAACTTTCCAAAATTACATACTAGCAAGAGGTAGAAATATATTTGAGCTCCAACAGGGGACCTCCAGGGCCTGAGATCTTAACTTGACAAGATAGTGTCGTCTGTGAAGAGGTAAGAGAAGGCACCAAGCCAGAGATGATGCCCAGGTTTTTTTAAGTAAGCACTTGAGTAGTTGACAGGACCATTTACAAACACAGACAATACAAAATAACTAAGAAACAAAACCACAAGAGAAAATAGGTATATAATTTTTCTAAAGACAACAGAGCACATCCTGCCATCACCCCAAACTAAAGCCAGTAAAACTAAACTTAATTTTTTATCTCCTACAAATTCACAATCTATTAATCAAGTACTTTAAGCCAGGGTTAAAATCCTTGGGAGTCTTTATTCAGCCTCATTCTTTCTCCCTTACACCTTGTCAGCATATTCCATATGTTTATTATTCACCTCAATTTCTCTTACCACTCTAGTATTTTAGGCCAGTTATTACCTACTATATAGTATTCAAAACCCCTCATCAGTCTCTACAGTCTCTAAATTCTTGGACAGAATCAGCACTGTAAATGAGTCATTAGATTTTTTCCTAAGTAATGAAAAATAATGTTTAAAAGGCCTAGAATCATGATATAATTGCTGCATCCAAATTAAAAAATATTTCAGATTATGAAAGAAATACTAAATTTTCTAGGAATGCTAACAAAAGGTTACACTTTATATCATACATTATAAAGCTATTCTTAAAACCAGTACCAATAATAAGAATCCATGAGCCAATTTAGAACTTGTCTACATTATACTAACAAAAATGTAAGTACTCTTATATAGAGAAAAGGAATTATAGATTAGATGTTCTGACACGTAAGCTTTAGAACATCTACTTCTTAGTATTGCTTAAAAATAACAAGCGACATGAACGACTTGGTAATATCTGAAAATCAGCATGTTCCTAAACAAATTAGGATTTAAGGTGTTTTCAAAAACACTGTAATAGTTTTTAAATCATGAGAACTGAATTATATACCTTGTGCTTTCCTTGGAGATTCATTGCTAGGCATAAGTTACATTTCAAACAGTGGAAAAAATCTTCCTTTGGACCAATCCTAAAAAAAAAAAATATGAAAAACAAAAGTTCAGATTCATTTTTACTATAGTAATCATTTGTTCATTATATATAAGCTTAATTTCACTATAAAGTTCAAACCACACTGAAGATGAGGTAATAAATCCCTACCTCCTCAACCTCACTCCCCAAACGTAAACACTCTAAGGAGAATGATTATCTACCCTTCCATGTCTTTTTCTCTACAAATATACACATAGACACAATTTGGGTTTTATTTTTTACATAGATGGATTCTATATATATTGCTTGGCAACTTTTTTTCACTTAACAGTACTTCCTCAAGAGTATTCTATGTGTGAATATATAGAACCACTTCATTCCCCTTCATAGTTACACAGGATTACATGATAGGAACATAGTGTAAATTTTAATACTTTTATTGACATGATTTACTATCTTTAGTTAATACAATAACATAATAAATACCTATATATAGACATCACAACCTACATGGTGATTTTTTATAAGATTCCTAAAAGTGAAACTATGGGGTAAGAGGGCATTGCATCAGCAGTCTGATACCACCAAACTGACTTGCAAAGACGGTACCAATTTATACTCCCACGAACAGCGTGTGATGGTACCTCTGTTCCCCACACTCCTGCCAACACTGGTTACTTACATGACAAATAAAAAATGGCACTTTAATTTGCATTTCTCAAATGATGAGACAGGAAGCGTATTTTCATGTTTATGAACCATTTGGATTTCTCCTGTGGATTGTCTGTTCATGTGCTCGGTTCATTTTTCCACATGGGTATTTGCCTTTAATCAACTTAAAGGAGCTTTTTTTTTTTAACTGAAGTTGATAGTTGATTTACAATATTATATTAGTTTCAAGTGTATGGCATAGTGATTCAATATTTTTATAGATTATACTCCATTTAAAGTTACTAGAAAATAATGTCTATATTTCCCTATGCTGTACAATATATCCTTGCTGCTTACCTATTATATGTATCAGTTTGTATCTTTTAATCCCTTACTCCTATATCTTGTCCCTTCCCCAACCCCCACTGGTATCCACTACCTTTGTTTTGTATATCTCTGAATCTGTTCCTGTTTTGTTACAAACATTCATTTGTTTTATTTCTTAGATTCCACACATAAGTGATAATATACAGCATTTGTCTTTCTCTGACTTCTTTCACTAAGCATAATACTATTCGGGTCTACCCACAGCATTGCAAATGGCAGAATTTCATTCTTTTCTATGGTTGGATAATATTCCATTGTGTATATGCGTATGTCTGTGTCTGTGTGTGTGTGTGTGTGTGTGTGTACATACTATATCTTCTTTATCCATTCATCTATTGGTCAACACTTAAGAGTGCTTCCATATCTAGGCTACTGTTATGAACTAGGATGCATGTACTTTTTCTAATCAGTATTTTCAATTCTTTCAGATTATGTTCCCAAGAGTGGAATTGCGTATGGTATCATATGGCAGTTGTACTTTTAGTTTTTTGAGGAAACGAATTTAAAAGAGCTCTGTATGTATTCTGAATATTAATCTTTTTCACCTGTATATGTTATAATTACTTTTCTGGTACACCATTGTTTTTTTTTTTTGGTCTTTTTGCCTTTTCTAGGTCCACTCCCGCGGCACATGGAGGTTTCCAGGCTAGGGGTCGAATCGGAGCTGTAGTCACTGGCCTACACCAGAGCCCTAGCAACACAGGATCCGAGCTGCGTCTGCAACCTACACCACAGCTCACGGCAACACCAGATCCTTAACCCATGGGGCAAGGCCAGGGATCGAACCCGCAACCTCATGGTTCTTAGTCGGATTCGTTAATGACTGCACCACAACGGGAACTCCGCCCGCCACCTTTTTTTCTATCTTTTGTCATATAGCCATTTCAATTCCCATGTAATAAAAAGCCGCTGATATTTTCCTTTATGGCTTATGCTTCTGTCTGTTTTGCAAAGACTTTTGAAACCTATGGGTCATATTCTCCAATACTTGTAATACCATGACTCATAATTTTTATATTTTTCTTTCATTCATCTGAAACATTATATATGGTAAAAATGAGATTGCTAGTTGTTACCCAATTTTTTTTATCCTCCTCTTGCACAACAGAACATTTAGCTAGGCACAGGGCTATCCTGAATAAAAACTATTTTCTAACTTCTCTGGAGGTTGTGAATAGAAGAGACAAATGAAAATTCTGTCTTATGCCCTTAGAAGAAAAGAGTGTACCTTCCCTTCACCATTTCCCCCTTTCCACTCACCCGGAATAGGAGCTCTTTTAAACTATGTAGACAAGAAAATATCTTATGGATGGAAAAGCAAAAAAATAAGAGGAACCTGGACTCCTATTTAACAAACTACATGGTTCAGACTTTTCCAGGAGAAAAGTGACCTTTTTGAGTCACTTGCTATTTTGGACTTTTGTCACAACATGCTAAAACCATACTCTAATGAATGCAAAGAGTTTAGTAATCAATTTTTTGTTTCCCCGATGGGTAATCAATTATCCTAATATCCTTTCCCCTGCTCCAAAATGCCACTTCTGCTATAAAATCGTATGTGTAAATATGACACACAACAGTTTTTCCTGTTATCTGTCTATTCCTGTGCAAAGGATGCCATTTGAAGTACTCTAAATTTACTTTGTTTTGATTATGCAATTAAGCAACTCCCCCCCCCCTTGTTGCTCTTCCTTTTCAAAATCTGCTTAGTTATTGTGACTTTTCTCTTCCAGATGAAATTCAGAATTAGTCTGTCAAATTCCACAGGTAAAAGCATGCAGGGAGGCTCCAATACTGCCCAAGACAGAATAACAGACAAGAGACTAGGTCTACCTGCCTTTCATATATCTACCTATATGAAACAGGTTTCAATGAACATCAGGGGATGAAGGACAGTGAGTGATCTCTGAGATATAGGAAACAAACCAAGCCTTACAATTGCCCCAGTTTACTGCCTAGAGCACTTTCAAGCACTAGGACAAGTTGGAGGAACTGAGGCAGAGCCACGAAGACTTCCTGACTGAGAAGATAAGCTGAGAACCCAGGGAAACCAAGGCAGCTGGAGTACACAGGACAGAGCACCAGAGAGGACAGGGCTGCCCTGAGGAAGCCTGTCAAGTATTTACCTAGCAGGATACACGTCAGCATATGCATGTAAAGAAACTACCCAAGGTAGGGAAAGAACCACCCAAGGAAACCAGCAGTGCTTGGCACTCAGACATGCCAGAGTCAGTGCTTATTCCCAATAGACAGACTGTAAAACCTTCAAGTTCATGGGGTACCAGGTAGAGAACTCAGGAAGGTAATGCCTCAGGAGTGAGGAGTAATACTACTCCTAGAAAAATCATACCTCCAAACTCATCTAACAAATTATAAAAGCAAGTCTCAGAAGCACCAAACTGCTTCCAAGAAACTTAAGTGCATCCCCAAATAAAGTTCAAGAAGATCCAGAGGAATATGAAAATACTCAGCACCTAACAAGATCAAAATCATAATAAAGTCTGGTATCCAATCAACAATGACTAGGCATGCAGATAAACAACAAGGTTCTAATGCATAGCACAGGGAACTAGATCCACTTTCCTGGGATAGACCATGATGGAAAACAATATTTAAAAAAGAATGTGTGAGTGTGTGTGACTGGATCACTTTGCTACACAGCAGAAATCGGCACAACACTGTAAATCAACTATACTTTAATGAAAAAAAAAATTTTTTTAAAGGATAGCTTAACATATTATCAACTCTACTCATGGGTCCTAACTGTAGGTATTTAAAATGCCAGTAGCAATGAAGAGAGAGAAGATGACCACTGCAGGTGTAGACAGAGAAGAAACAGTATGGGGCAGAGAAGATAGCTTCTCTCCTTCCCTGAATGGCTCAAAGTTAGCTATCTCTCGATGTGTTGGAGAAAGTGAACCCTGTGCTGTATTTAACATGAAACAGAAAACTTAAGGATTCACACTCCGATAATCATATTATAATATACAATGGTTTTAGTCAAAGAATCTTAAGAGTCACCTTGATGTTATATACTAATGTTGTATACTAAAACAAACTTCAACTATCATATTTACATATCTACAGACCTACCTGCACTAATACATGTTTTAATTTATTTGCTTTTTTTCCCCCACTTAAATAAATCTACTTAATAAGGAAACTTAAAGGGGAGGAGGAAAAAAAAAGACCAGGCATGCAAAAAGACAAGAAAACCCAACCCAAAAAGGGAATAATCAATCAATGAAAATCAATCCAGAACTGACAAAGACGTTAAATTAGCAGAGGACAGTAAACCAATCATCATAACTATATTCCACACGCTCAAAGAGCTGGTATATATACGTAAATATTATTAAAAACCCAAATCAAACTTATAGAGACAAAAATTATGATTTCTGCATCTTTTGGTATGTTTATTATTATCCTTCCTTAAAAACTACATAAAAGAAAAGTGACTTAAAATTCTCTAATAGAAACAAGGAGAAAGGACTGGCATAAAATACTTGGAACTCCAACACTATTAGTAACATTCTATTTCTTAAAATGAGTGGCTAATCCTATTAGTATACTTCAAAACATACATATGTCACATATATACTTTTGTACATATCTAACACTTCAGGATTTTTAGAAACAAAAAAAATTCCTATACACCAACATGTTAACTGTAGCTTGTTAGTGGGTGGTTGGACTGCAGGCTGTTTTGTTTTCATTCTTTCTACTTTTCTGTATTTTCTAATTTTTTTTTTCATCTTTTTAGGGCCTCACCTATGGTATATGGAAGTTCCCAGGCTAGGGGTTGAATCAGAGCTGCAGCTGCCAGCCTACACCACAGCCAAAGCCACAACCACAGCAACTCCAGATCCAAGCCACGTCTGTGACCTATACCACAGCAACAGCAATGGCAGATCCTTGACCCAAAGAGCAAGGCTGGGGATCAAACCCACAGCCTCATGGGAACTGAGCCATGAGAACTCCCCCCCCCCTTTTTTTTTGTCTTTTTGCCATTTCTTGGGCCACTCCAGTGGCATATGGAGGATCCCAGGCTAGGGGTCTAATTGGAGCCATAGCCACAGGCCTACACCAGAGCCACAGCAATGCAGGATCCAAGCCACGTCTGTGACCTACACCACAGCTCACGGCAACGCCAGATCCTCAACCCACTGAGCAAGGCCAGGGATCAAACCCACAACCTCATGGTTCCTAGTCCGATTCGTTCACCACTGAGCCACGACGGAAACTCCGAGAACTCCGTAATTTTTAAAAAGGAAAAAAAATCTACCCTAATTTCCTACCCTAGATGCCTACAAAACACCTGATATACAAGGTTAAAATTTTAAATGGCCAACACAATTCTTGATGGGCTAGTTAAATGATTATTGCAAAAGAGGCATGAAGAAACTTTCAGAATAATGGGAATGCTTTATCTTGAGACATACATTTATGTAATATGTAAGTTTGTCAAAAGTTACTGGACACTTAAAATGAATGCATTTTATAAGATGTAATTATATTCCAACTAAGTTGACTTTAAAAACTATTGCTGCTCAGATATATTAATTAGGAAAAAACCTTTTACATACAGTACCTACAAATTCCACAGTTTTCACAATGATACTGTTTCTTATCTTTGTCAAAGAGATGGCATATACTGCAATAATATTCTCCAAACAATGTGCTACATTCTTCACAAATCTGTTGTGCCTAAAAAAAAAAAAAAAAAAACACATGTAACTAAAAAATTAGAATACATTTTCCAAAACATTTTTAATCCCTATTGAAATATCCAGAATTTTTTTAACATATATGCAGTTTTATAAGTTTTTAAATATTTAAATCCAAGATATTGCTCACTTCAAGAGCTAAATAAGTCTTATTTGCAATACTCTTAATTTTTTAATCCACCTTAGTAAAACTTTAAAAAGAAAGGGAATATAGAAATGATCAAACCTTACATGTTGAATTTTTTCACAGTTTATGCACTGCACTTCCTTTACTTTAAAGCGATCTAGCTGATGATCTTCATTGCTATCATGACACAACCGGCAAGTATAAAGCTTGTCACAGCAAGGTGCCTAATACCCAGGGGAGAAAAAGAGTTATTAGAAGCAAGAGAAGACAAGTTTTGCCATGCAAAAAGACATTTTTTTTCCTCCTCCTGGAACAAGGTCAAAGATTACATCCAATGGACCATTTCATAAACTGATCCTAAACATAACCAGTTCACTGTTTTCCCTTCAACATCCCATATGTCTGTATCAAGTTGAACACAACCTTGTCCTTAAAGATAGAAGAACTGTGAAGGACGGAAGTCACTAACTGGAAAACTAATCCCACAGCACCCTAACTAAACTCATTCTCAGCCTAAATGGCATGCAGGCAACTTCTACTTAGACTTTCCGGAGAAAATCATTTACCAACTTCAACCCCCAAGCATTAAGTATTATAAAGATTACATTTTAGTTCACTTATGGTTATTAACCATCAACTATGTGCCTGATGCAATAAATGCAAAAGCCCTTGTCTAAGAGGAGCAAAGACTGTCAGTTAACCAACAAAATCTACTCTCCTCTTCCCGGGTACATGACTGCTGTTAGATGAGGCCAAATGCCTTAAGTTCTTACCAAGAGGATACAGACAGAAGAAATCAGTGCTGCTCCTGAGCCTGAATATTAAGTAACTGGGCATGCCTCCTCCTCCATACTTCCTTCTCCCTTGCCTTCAGATGAGGCCTGGACCTAGCAGCTACCCAGCTGATGACTACTATGCCCCAAAACATGGCAAAATAATACAATGGGAAGAACTTGTCCCTGGAGTGATGATGTGGATCAAAGCCTCATTACCAAACTGGATCACTCACCTCGAATTGGTAGGTGAGAGGAAATGAACTCCTTACTGTTTAACTCACATTACTTTTGGGTCTTTTTGTTATAACCTTATCCTAACTAGTACACTGAGAAGTCTCCAGGCCAGTAAGCTAACCCAATGCTTTCCCGTACACTGCGACCTTTCAGATCCATTCATTTCTGAAGGCTCTCTGTGCTGTGATTTCCCATGGTTCATTCCTCATATTAACACTCAGTCATCTCCTTTTCTTTGCAATTATCACTCTTGTCCTAAATCATAGTGATCTGCACACCCACAGTGCTAATCCCTCCAAGACCATGAACTCTCAGTTCCCTTTCTCACCTGCAATGGTCTTATCCTCCAAGCCTCATCAGCCGCATATTCTCAGTCATACCACGGAACAGTGGTTCTCAAATGTTTTAGTCTCAGGACCCCTTCACACTCTTAAAAATTACTGAGGATCCCAAAGGGCTTTTGTTTATGTGAATTTTATCTATTGATACTTACCGTATTACAGATTAAATCTTCCAGGTTTTTAAAATAGTTATTACTTATTTTTTAAAATAATAGCGGAGTTCCCGTTGTAGCTCAGAGGTAACAAACCAGACTAGTATCCATGAGGACCTGGGTTTGATCCCTGGCCTCCCTCAGTGGGTTAAGGATCTGGCTTCGCTGTGAGCTGTGGTGTAGGCTGCAGACACTGCCTGGATCCCGAGTTGCTGTGGCTATGCCTATGGCCAGCGGCTACAGCTCTCAATTCGACCCCTAGCCTGGGAACTTCCATATGCCTCAGGTGTGGCCCTTAAAAAAAAAAAAAAATTAGCAACAAACCAATTACAGGTTAACATAAATAACATAGTTTAATGAAAAAGCTATATTTCCCCAAAATAGGTAGATTCCCATATTTGCTTCTACACTCAATCAGCTTGGGTTGAAGTATATGAGGAAATTTTGGCTTCACACAAACATGTAGTTGGAAAAGGGAGGAGTATTTTAATAACCTTTTCAGAGAATTATGGATACTCCTCTCTGATACTCACCAGAACTCAACTACTCAAAATTGTTTGCTGCAACGTAGAATCTGAAATTAATCAGTGAACTGTTAACAATAAAATCTATTAATCTATCTTGCATTTTGGTTTTTGGTTGTTTTTTTCCTGAAAAAACATGATTTTAAACATTCATATCTTCTTATTTCTAACTGTCAAGAGTTCTCGGTCAGACTTGAAAATATTTTAAAACAAGTCCTTGGCAACCTCCAAATTATTCTTGGTGACTTAATATCCCCCTGGCCATAATCTTGGGACCAGAGGACATGTAAAAAGTCACCTTTTATCTTGCATTTTGAATGGCTCTTTTATCCCTGCTCTGGTCATTTGGAAAAAATCAGTTTACTGAGTTATGCAGACCTTCCAAATGTCCCCACCGTTGACACAGAATATCCAAAAAACATCATGTTTGTTAACACCACCACCCATCTTGTCAGAAAAGTCAAGTACTGATAAACTTTCAAGCTCACAGAGGCTGAGACAAGCTTTCCAAAACTCTAATTTTCACATGAAAGCTCGAATTTTATCACTGCTGATTGTTCTCCTTGTAATGAGTCTCGCTTCCTCCTACTCAAGAAAATGTCCACCAAATACCCAAATCTGAATAACCACGGTTCAAATAAAAAAAATGTTCCACTAAAAAAGAAACTAGTTCAGTTCATAAGCCAATTGCACAAGAACGTCTCATAACAACCACCTAATTTCACTTTGCATACGTGCTTGATGAAAACACCCCATTTCGAACATACAAAAAAGACATGTATTCAATGGTTGATATTTGATACAATAATTGTAGTGCTTTTATGTTATCAATAATATTCTTAAGTGAAACTGGTTTTCTTTTTTTTTTTTTTAAAAAAACTACAGGTCTAGTACAGTTCAGTGCCACCGCCCTGATTCATGCTAAGGTACCAGAGATTTTAATTATTAACTTCACACACGCTCAAAAAGACAAATAATGTCTTAGTATTAGAAAGTACTCTTCTAATTGGCCACAGGAATTCCCAGGGTCCCAATCAAGAAGTGACTCCTGTTTCTTAATTTTAAGCAAGAAATTCTCTAACCACTATCTCCTCTCTTTGCAATGGATCTAGTTCCTTCCTTCTCTCTTTCTCTACACACTCACCTACCCAGAATCCCTACTCTGGTTAAATACAATTCGCTCCTACTCAACCTGCATAGGAACAGCTAAATATGGCTAAAGCAATAGCACCACTAGAGTCGCTGGTGTCACTTTTAAGTCACAACCACTGACAAAAAGTGGGCTCTTACTACCATGTTCCCCTAATCAATCCCCTCCTTCTTCCAAAGTCTTAGGCCCTAATAGGACCTCGATGATGATTTCACATCTTCTCCTCGCTCTTTAAACTTCAAACACCTCTTTTTCCCCCTTACACTCTGCTGATGACCTTGCTTATTTAACTATGAAAACCGAAATAATAATCAAAAAAGAACATCCTCCCACAAACTCCATCGACCTACCTGCAAATGCACCTCACACTGTCTTTCCTTCTGTTACAGAATCTTACAGTCCACGTTTTTACTCAAGGCCAACTTCTCTACTGTATGTACACTGGATCGCATCCTGTTTGGCTACTCAAAAACGGGGTTCCTACAATTTTCCCTCTTCCTTTCATGATAAAATGTTTTCATTTTATTGGGTCATTTCTAAAAATTTACAAATATGCTGCAACATCTCGCATCTCAAGGCGGGGGGACACTATCCCACATCTTGCAGCAACCAGAGCCTCATATTTTTGCTCTCTTTTACAGCCAAACTCCAAGAATTGCCTACAAAGGCTATTTCCATTTCCATTAATGTCATCCCATATTAAATCCACTCCAATCAGGCTTTGTCCCAATCTCTCCACAGAAACTTCTCATATCAACATCACCAGTGACCTCCTTCTTGCTAAATTTAAAGGTTGATTTTCAGTTCTTATCTTACCCAAAGAGCAGCATTTGATTTAGTTGATTACTTCCTCCTTCAAACTCTACACTCCTCTCCGGTATTTAAGCAAAGAACCAAGGGGGTGTGGATAGCATTTGATACTCAGGGTCAAGTATCTTATGAATACAATGAATACTATGTATCTATGAAACACAGATGTATTTGTGCCTTTCTTGGGAAGATGAGAGGAGGAGGTCTAAAACCCCAAGGCCGAAACTCTAACACGGCATCTCAATGGAAATGGAATCTTAAGGATAGCATTCAATATCTTTACACAACCCTTGGTAAATGACCAGCCGAGAAAGAGCTTCATCCAGTGCGGTGAAGGAATGTTCACCAAACCACAGCCTACAGCAGAGGCTTTAGGTTATCTCAAAGACCTCAAACTTATTTATGAAAGAGGAACTTCTATCACTCCTATTTTATATGTAAATAGTAGTTTTCTCAAAAGTACCGAATTATTAAGGCGCAGAGCTAAGATTTGGCGGTAGGACTGTCGGACTCCAAAGCTCAAGCCTTCTAAGCAAAATCTTTAAGGAAGAAAAATTCTTGCAAGAAAAATAACTGGATGGATGTCAATTTTTCAAATTCGAAGCTGACTAGGAATTTTTCTTAAATAACAGAAGTAACAATACATGCCCATCAGACACTCTCCCATACATAATTTCCTATTTTGTGGCAATTAAATGACTGTCTTCCTATTTCACATATACGTTTCCTCTGCGGCAGGTTTAGGCATACTCACTGCCTCTAAAATGAAGCTGGCAAGCTGTAAAACTTATTTACTACAGGAGATGAAATCGTATGCCGATGCTCCGCTTGTTCGCCCTTCTTCCATTATTTCATCACACACCTGAAAGTGATCCCAGGGAAATGTCAGCACAGGCCTGAGGCTGCCTAAGTCCACTTCCAGAAGTGAAAGACTAAATAAAAAGAACCCACTAATAAAGTGACCTATGTGCAAGCCCAGGCTCTTCCCAAGCAAGAAGAGCTTTGCTTGCAAAGTACAACACAAGAGGAAAGGTGGGGCGTGTGGTCGCCTTGTCAAAAACGTTCTCTACGGCAGCAACCCAGCTAGACAAGGTGTCCTGACAACAGCCTAGCCTCAAACTTAAGCCCAAGCCGAACCGCTTTGCCCACCCCGCCCCCAGCTAGACCCGGCGGAAGCTCCTAGGGGAAGAGCCCAGTGAAGTCGTCACCTTCAGGAGGCATCCTCTGTCATAGTGCTCGCAGCCCCGCCGTCCGTGCTCCTGCCCGCGGCCGCCATCTTCCCGCGCCGAGGCCGCCATCTCTTCCACAGCCTCTCAAACTCCACGGCCCCTTCCCCCAGGATGAAAACTACGTCCAGAGACCCAGCTCTGCTCCAGCACCCCCCCTCCTGGCTGCTGCTGCCAGCAGAGCCAAGATGGCGGAGCGACACGTGACCCGGGGCAGCCGGACTTCCGGTTCCCGGGGCGACGGGGCGGAAGTGAAGTGAGACGCAATCTCGGTTATCGGTGTTAGTCGCTGCCTTCGCCTCTAACGGTAATAAATCTTAGGTTGTCTCTCCTTTTCTCCCCATTGCTGCCTGCCCACACCCTGGGCGAGGTTGGGCGTGAGGAGGACCGCAGCGGCGCGGAGACGCCCGGTGGCCCCAGAGGAAGGGCCGCTCTCCGGCTGCATCCACACCTGTGACTGGGCGGCCCCTCCCTTTCCCAGCCGCTGCCAGGGCCTCGAGAAGGGGGCGGAGCTCGGCCGGCCTCCGGGCTCGGATCTGGTCCCCACGGGAGCGCCGCTGCTGCTGGGCACCCGTACTTGCCAGCGTCCCACGCCCCACCTTTACCTCCTCTTCTCCTTTACGTCCGCTTCATTCCTTCAAAATGTGTATTAACATTTACCAGCTACGCGGTGGGGACACACGTGAGAAAAAAACACAAGCCCTGCCATACTCTCATGGAACTCACCAGGCTGGTGGAGGAGGACTTTCATCAGAGAATGTGGAATAAATGTAGGAATGATTACAACTTTGAGAAGGAGAAGTGTGTGTTTTCCGAGAGCTAATACTGGAGAGGAGCCGACATATCTGGGTGTCAAGGATGGTTTCCCGGGGGAAGCTCAGGAGTTAGTGTGCCAAGGCGTTGTAGCGGAGGGAACGTGGTGCCTGTTAAGGGGCTGTGGATGGGAAATGTACCAGCTACAAAACTGCAATCAGGCGCCTTGTGGCATAGCTAAATATGACTCGCTTTAGTAAAGAGACAAACCCCTCGAAAATTTTATGAGCAAAGTAAACGTTTTGGAAGAAAATATTTGCCTTTGGCTTTCTAACGTGATTTCATGCTACCTAACTGAAACATAACGGGACATACTGGGAAAGGTGAATATGTTCCCCTTAGCTTTTAAGTTACTAACGCTTGCCCTTTTAATTTTTTTTCAGTTCTGTTATGAGTTGTTAACACCATGGTGAAATGTTGCTCAGCCATTGGATGTGCTTCTCGCTGTTTACCAAATTCCAAGTTAAAAGGACTGACATTTCACGTGTAAGATTCTGCCCTAGTTAATTATACCCAGTATGTTTTTGACTGTTAGAAAAAGCAAAAGGCAGTTCTATTTTCATCTTCAATTTTGAACTGTAGTTCTCAAGTTCTTTTTAAATAACCTTTGTAGTTGAATTTGAAGTGACAGTGATAACTTCTACACTTGTGTGATTTGGTATGGAAGTGTAAAAAATACCTCCCGAGGTATCATAAGCTGATTAACAAAAATATCATTAAAGTCATCTTTGCTAAGATTCTTACTTTGCATTTTAACATACCTTCAAAGAAATTCAGTGTCGTTTACATATAGTTTACAATGTGAATGAAGGATCTTTGCCTAAATATATTCTGTCTTTTAGAAAATAAGTCAAGGTTATGTTTATGTTTAGAAATAGATCAAACTTCCGTGGTAGGAAAAAAATATATATAAATTACTAGTTCAGACTAAAGGTTTTGTAGCTGTATTGCAGATAAATTAAGATGGTCCTAATTTAGTATTTTAACCACTCTTCTGGCAGCATAGGAAAGAAGGGACAATAAGATTTAATAATTACTCATTTGCTACAAGTTTATTTTGCTGTTTTTGTGCCAGGCACTTGTGCTATGTGCCAGAGAAGTGTCTCTAACTACTTGGCTAGATATAATGAAATAAAAAATGAGTATGTGTGCCCTACCTTATTCCAAAAAAGATTCAAACCAGCTTGGAAAATTAGAAAAGATAGTTATTGGCCTCCAAATCTCAAATGAGTTCTGATCTCCAAAATTCCAAACTCTGCAGGTGTTCTCTGCATTCATTCACTACGCATTTATACCCGTTTTCTATTAAATGCTCTACTAAGAAATGTCTTGGTGCTGATGGAAGAATGAAAGTACCAGTGTGTCTGTTCATCTGGGATAAATTTCTCAGATAGAAAAAGGCCCAAGTGCTATTCTTTTTTTTTTTTTTTGTCTTTTCTAGGGCCGCTCCCTCGGCATATGGAGAGTCCCAGGCTAGGGGTCTAATCAGAGCTATAGCTGCTGGCCTATGCCAGAGCCACAGCAACTCAGGATCCAAGCCGAGTCTGCAACCTACACCACAGCTCACAGCAACACCTGTTCCTTAACCCACTGAGCAAGGCCAGGGATCGAACCTGCAACCTCATGGTTACTAGTCGGATTCGTTAACCACTGAGCCACAACAGAAACTCCCCAAGTCTTATTCTTTATCATTTATAGATGAAGAAAAATCTTCAGCTGTGAATCTTACTATAAGGTGTTAAATGTCCTTTGAAACTTTTTTCCTTATAATATGAGAAAAATTTAAATGAGGGCCATATGCCTGCAGCATGTTTGATAGAAAGACTGACTATGAAAACTGAAAGTTATGAAAGTGTGAATCATGGCGGTCTCCTGAATATTCCAGTTCCCAAGAGTAATAACAAACTAAAGAATCAGTTTAGTCACAGCCTTAATTCAAGTATAAATCAGTAGTGTTTAATTTTAAAAGGCTTTCTGTATGTTTTCCTAGATTCCCCACAGATGAAAAAGTCAAAAGGAAATGGGTATTAGCCATGAAAAGACTGGATGTGAATGCTGCAGGCATGTGGGAGCCTAAAAAAGGAGATGTGTTGTGTTCAAGGCACTTTAAGAAGACAGATTTTGACAGAACCACTCCAAATATTAAACTGAAACCTGGAGTCATACCTTCTATCTTTGATTCCCCATCTCACTTACAGGTTTGTTGATGAAATACTGCTTGCCATCATTACTCACTTTTTTGCAGTACTACTTAAGAACTTAAACCACACTTGCCACCATGTTTATTGTTTGCTTATTAATTTGAGGTCCATTGTTAATTTTTTTTCTTTTTTTTTCTTTTTTTTTTTTTTGTCTTTTTGCCTTTACTAGGGCTGCTCCCGCTGCATATGGAGGTTCCCAAGCTAGGGGTCAAATCGGAGCTGCAGCCACCGGCCTACTCCAGAGCCACAACAACTCGGGATCCAAGCCGAGTCTGTAACCTACAGCACAGCTAACGGCAATGCCGGATCCTTAACCCACTGAGCAAGGCCAGGGACCGAACGTGCAACCTCATGGTTCCTAGTCAGATTCATTAACCGCTGCGCCATGACAGGAACACCCATTCTTAAATTTTTAGATTCGTAAACTGCTGCTTTAGTTTTTGTCATGAGTAGTAGGAGTATTTTACCAGTAGCCACTCATAAATATCTGTACATTACTTAGGTTTGGTGAAGTGGGCTAATCTTAGGAGTTGGTGTAGATGAGTATGTGTCTAAATAGTGGAGGCGCATAAGAGAGTTGAACTGAAGTCCCAGGTTGGTAGTGGTCCTCACACTGGAGCCAAAATCAAGAGTAAAGCCTCTCACAGACCCAAAGTTTACTTCTAGAGCCACATACGTTCAAGCGTGAAGCCTAGGTGGGACTAAAGATGGAAAACCAAAAAGAGAGAAGAACAGGAGAAGGGAAGGAGAAAAAGAGTTCAGAAAAAGACAATAAAAGGATTGTCGAAGTCAACGCAGTTGAATTGTGTGTTTTTCCTCTGTGATATTGGTGCCCCTGCTGGGCTGCCTCACCCTCAATCTCTCAATTTCATTTCCCCAAAAGTATCTGCTTCTAGAAGCTATAGACTGATTTGTGTGGACAATTCAGAGAGAGCCTGTGGGTTCTCACAGCAATCATAATGAACCTCCATTGAAAGGTATCTCCTTCCTGACAGCTGGAAACAAGGGGAGTAGTCCAGAAGGGAACCTGCTCCCTGGAGGTCTTGGTCACCTTCACAGGTGTTCATATTGCAGTACTTTAAGTTACCAATTGCCTCACTTTCTTCTGTATTAATAAATGTACAGTATCTTGTGGAGTTTGCTCTAAAGGGTTTGTCTCCTGTAGTTAAGGCAACATCTGTAATGTTAAGAGGACCTTAAGAAATACACAATAAATCAAATAAACCGTAAATTACCAACTTCCAAAAACTATCTCCTGGAGTTCCCTAGTGGTTAAGGATTTGTCATCGTCACTGCTATGGCTATGGTTTGATCCCATGCCATGGGTGCGGCCAAAAAAAAAGTATAAAATGAACATTTATGGTAGCTGAATCTATGTACATATCCTCATTTCCTCAAACTGAATTCCTGGAAATAAAATCATAGGATCAAAAAGTGTATACATTCTTGGAGTTCCCATCGTGGCTCAGCGGAAACGAATCTGACTGGCATCCATGAGGACCCAGGTTCTATCTCTGGCCTCACACAGTGGGTTAAGGATTACAGTGTTGCTGTAAGCTGCGGTTTAGGTTGCAGACCCTGCTCGGATCCCACGTTGCTGTGGCTCTGGCGTAGGCTGGCGGCTACAGCTCTTATTGGACCCCTAGCCTGGGAACTTCCATATGCCTCAAGTACAGCCCTAAAAAGACAAAAAAAAAAAAAAAAAAAAAGTATGTGCACTCTTAAGGTGCTTGCTTTGATAGAGACCTCTCAAAGGCCCAGCCCACCATAAAGCTTATACCAGTCTGCTCTCCAGCTAGCCAAGAATAAAGGTGTCTGTCCACCCTAACCCTCTATAAGCTGTGTTTTAACCTTTGCTAAAAGCGATAGGCAAAAATGGCATCTTATTGTTTCAGTTTATCGTTGAATATTAGTGCATTTCTACATTTTCACGTGTTTATTAGACATTTGTATTCTTTTGTGAATTAACTTATTCAGGTCCTCTTCAATTTTCATCTTTTTCTAAGCTGTTCTGTAACAACACTAGATATTGAGGCTGTGAATCATTTAAATGCCATCTGCATTGCAGTTACTTTTTGTTGTTTGCCTTTACTTCTAATTACCGGGTTGGTTTGTTTTGTTTTTTGAAATTCAGATTTTTTTTAAAAGTCGTCCTATATTTTTTCTTGTGCTATCTGACATTAGCCTTCCCTGCCTTAACATTATATAAATAATTCCCATGTATTTTTCTACTTCCTCATGGTTTTCATTCTTTTATTTTATTTCATTTTTTTTGTCTTTTGTCTTCTTAGGGCCGCTTCTGCGGCTTATGGAGGTTCCCAGGCTAGGGGTCAAATCAGAGCTACAGCTGCCAGCCAGCCTACGCCACAGCCACAGCAACTTGGGATCTAAGCTGCACCTGTGACCTACACCACAGATCACGGCAACATAAGATCCTTAACCCACTGAGTCAGGCCCCGGATCAAACCCTTGTCCTCATTGATACTAGTCAGGTTCGTTAACCACTGACCCACGATGGGAACTCCATGCTTTTCATTCTTGCTTGAATTTTCAGTATGTAGAATTTCAATGTGGTTTATTACACATAAAGGATATAATTTTTTCTTAGCTCATTTTTTTCATGATTTATAGCCTTTTGCCACTTATTTAGAATGTCATTTTTATCCTAAAGGCTTTTATCTACATGACCTATTCAGATTTTTCTAAGAGAGTAATATACTATTTTAACTATTAATACTGTGTAGTGTATTTTTAATACTTTAGGGCATATTTTCCCTCATTATCACTCTTTCACTCTTTTTTTTTTCTTTTTAAGGTAAGTTTCCAAATGAACTTCAGAGTTATTTAGGGGAGGTTTATTTTATTTTAACCTCGAACATCATTATTTTATTTTTTTTTTTTTGGCTTTTTGTTGTTGTTGTTGCTATTTCTTGGGCTGCTCCCTCGGCATATGGAGGTTCCCAGGCTAGGGGTTGAATCGGAGCTGTAGCCACCGGCCTACGCCAGAGCCACAGCAACTCGGGATCCGAGCCGCGTCTGCAACCTACACCACAGCTCACGGCAATGCCGGATCATTAACCCACTGAGCAAGGGCAGGGACCAAACCCGCAACCTCTTGGTTCCTAGTCGGATTCGTCAACCACTACGCCACGATGGGAACTCCCATCATTATTTTTATTTTTTGCTTAAAGAACATTTTAAAAAGAGATTCAGGAGTTCCCGTTGTGGCACAGCAGAAACGAATCCGACTAGGATCCATGAGGTTGCAGGTTCGATCCCTGGCCTCACTCAGTGGGTTAAGGATCTGGCATTGCCATGAGCTGTGGTGTAAGTCACAGACCCGGCTCAGATCTGGCATTGCTATGGCTGTGGCGTAGGCTGACGGCCGTAGCTATGATTCGACCCCTAGCCTGGGAAACTCCATGTGCTGCGGGTACAACCCTAAAAGGCAAGTAAATAGATTCAGATAATTAGAAAAGGAAAACACATGTTTACTCATTTAGTGACCATTTCTGGTAGCCTGCATTCTTTTGGGAAAAGTTGTATTTCCATCTAGAATCATTTTCCTTTTTTCTAAAGAATTCTTTTGCCATTGCTGGTAGAAAATAAATCTTTATTTCTCCTTTGTTTTAAAAAGATTTTTCATTGTTCTCAAATGGTAGTTTTCATTATTGTTTGTCCTTTAGTACTTTAAAGATGATCAGCCATTTTTTTTAATGTTATATCAAAGAGCTTGGATCTTCCTTTTATGTTGTTATAAATTTTATTGGAGTATAGTTAACAATGTTGTATTACTTTCATATATACAGCAAAGTGAATCAGTTATATATATGCATATATCCATTCTTCTTCCCATGTAGGTTATTATAGAATATTGAGTAGATTTCCCTGTACTCTACAGTAAGTCCTTGTTCGTTATCTTGGGGGAAGTTCCTTTAAAGTAATCTGAGTGAATTTAAATTTTACTGACTTTTAAAGCAATTTCCATGAAAAGAAATATGTTCGTTTTACTACACAAAGTTAAAAAGATTAATAATTTACAAAAGGACAGAAATATCTACAACGATTGCTATTAACTATTCTTAACAGGGGAAGAGAGAAAAGCTCCATTGTAGGAAAAACTTCACCCTCAAAGCACTTCCAGTCACGAACCACAATCACCAGCTTGTTGGTGCTTCCTCATGTACTGAAGAATTCCAGTCCCAGTTCATTTTTGTAAGTAAATTAGTTAATGGGCTAATGTTGATATTTTTAAGATGAAGATGAACATGTGCTCTTAATTAGGATTGAGCTTTTCAAAATCTTATTGAAAAGCAAGTTTGGGTGTTTGAGATTTTTTTTTTTTAAATGTAATATCCAAAAATAATATTGTTTCTCAGAGCCATTATAATTTATATAATTGCAGTGATGATATACAGGTAGTTAATCTTTTGTGACATGTTTAGTACAAAGAATACTTGCACAAGGTTATTTCAACCAATAAAATACAGTAATCGTTTCCTCCCTTTAGGTACTGTTGTTTCCATATGGAAAGATCTAATTTTTGAAAATAACTATGTCTCTAGGTTTTCTTTTTTGGCCATGCCCACAGCATGTAGTAGTTCCAGTAGTGATGCAAGCCATTGCAGTAATAACGCCAGATCCTTAACCTGCAGGGCCACAAGGGAATTCCTGTCTTTAGGTTTTCTTCAAGGACAGTCATACACACAGAGGGTATTGAAACTTGCATTTATTTATTCATTTCATTGCTTGTTCATGTTAGAACAAAGCCTGGAGTCCAGATCTGTTTTACTGTCTTGATTACTATAGCTTTATAATTCTTGAAATCAAGCAGTGTTAATCTTCCAGCTTTGTTCTTTTTCCAAAGTATTTGGATATTCTAGGTCCTTTGCATTTTTATGTGAATTTTAGAATCACTTGGTAAATTTCTACAGGAAGCCTGCTGGGGTTTTGACTGGGATCACATTGAATCCACAGATCCACTTGGGAAGAACTAACATCTTTTTTTTTTTTTTTTTGTCTTTTTGCCGTTTCTAGGGTCGCTCCCACGGCATATGGAAGTTCCCAGGCTAGGGGTCGAATTGGAGCTGTAGCCACCAGCCTACGCCAGAGCCACAGCAGCAGAGGATCTGAGCCATGTCCACAACCTACACCACAGCTCACGGCAAAGCTGTATCCTTAACCCACTGAGCAAGGTCAGGGATCGAACCTGCAAACCTCATGGTTCCTAGTCGGATTCGTTAACCACTGCGCCGCCAAGGGAACTCATAGGGAAGAACTGATATCTTAATAAGACTATTTTAAGTCTTCCAACCTATGAACTCATTATATCTCTTCATTTACTTAGACCTTTAAATTCAGCAGTGCTTTATAATTTTCATTGTACAGGTTTTTCACTTCTTTATCAGATTTATCCCTAAGTATTTTATATATTTGGATGCTATTATAAATGGTATTTTACTGACTGTTAGTATATGGAAATAAATTGACTTTCATATTGATCTTATATCTGTCAAACTTGCCAAACCCACAAATTAATTATCAAAGCATTTTGGTAGAAGTTAGCAGATCTTCCACATAGACCATCATGTTGTCTGACATTAAAACAGTTTCAATTCTTCCTTTCCAGTATAAATACCTTTCATTTCTTTTTCTTGTTTTATTGCATTACCTGGAGATCTTGAACCTCCAAGGCTATGACAAATAGAAGTCCTGAGAACTGATTTTTATACTTTGCTCCTTATTTTAGGAGGAAGGCATTCAGTCTTTTACCATTAAAGACATTCATATGATATTAAATAGGATGTTAACTGTAGGCTTTCATAATTGCCCTTTATCAGATTGAGGAAGTGCCTTTCTATTTTTCCTTCCACTTTTATTGATTTAACTGGCATAATAATAGCACTGTATAAGTTTAAAGTGTACAGTAATGATTTGAATTACATATATCATGAAATGATTAGTAAGTTTAGTGACTATCCATCATCTCATATAGAACAAAATTAAAGAAACAGAAAACAAAATTTTTCATATGATGAGAATTCTTAGGATTTACTCTCTTAACTTTCATATATAACATACAGCAGTGTTAATTATATTTATCATGTTGTATGATATATAGCTAGTACTTATTTCTCTTATAACTGGAAGCCCATACCTTTTGACTGCCTTCACTCCAGTTCTTCCTCCTCCATACCCTGCCTCAGGTAACCACAAATCTGAACTCTTTTTCTAAGAGTTTGTTTTGTTTGTTTGTTTGTTTGTAAAATGTAATTGACCTACAACACTATGTTAGTTCCTCTTATACAACATAGTGATTCCCTATTTTTATACATTTCAAACTTATCACAATAAGTATAGTTACAATATATCACCATACAAACATATAACTTAGTCATTGGTTTCATTCTCCACACTGCACACTCATACCTTTGGTTATTTTATAACTAGAAGTTTATTGCTCTTACTTCCTAACCTTTTTCTTTCCTCCCTTCCTCTGGCACCTGTATGTTCTCTGAATCTATAAATCTGTTTCTGCTCTATATTTGTTTATATGTTTTGTTTTTTTGGATTCCATATATTATTGAAATCATACAGTTTTGTCTTTCTCTGTCTGACTTATTATCACTTAGCATAATGCCCTCTAGGTCCATCCATATTGTCTCAGGGGAAGTGCCTTTCTATTCCTAGTTGCTGAGACTTTTTATCAGAAGGGAATGTCAGTTTTGTCAAATGCTCTTTCTGTATCTGTTAAGAGATCGTATGAGTTGTGTTTTTTAGTATGTTAATGTGACTAGTTACATCGACTGATTTTTTTAATGTTAAATCAGCCTTGCTTTCTGGAATAAACCCTACTTCTTCATGATGTTATCCCTTTTATATTTTGTTGCATTCAAATTAAAATTTGGTTAGAATCTTTCCTTGTATGTTCAAGAGGGATATTGGCCTATAGTTTTCTTCTCTTGGAATGTCTTTGTCTGGTTTCACTATCAGAATAATGGTAACGTCAAAGAACCAATGAGAAAGTCTTGCCTTATTTTTCAATTTTCTGGAAGAGTTTGTATAGATTGGCAATAACCTCTTTTATAAGGATGTAGTAGAATTCTCCAGTAAAGCTTATCTGGAACTGTGTTTCTTTATGGGAAAGTTTTTTAGTAACTTGTATCTGCCAAGGGACTTGCCCATTTTATTCAGTTGTCAAGTTTATTAGCTTAAAATTGTTTCAAACATTTCTTTATTAATCTTTTCAATATCTGCAGAATCTGTGGTTATATCATCTCTCTTCTTTCTAATACGAGTACCCTGTTTCTGTCCTTTTTTTGTTGATCAGTCTGCCTAGAGATTTATCAGTTTTATTAATTTTGTCAAGAACTAGCTTTCACTGATTTTATCATTTTGCTGTTTTGTTGTTTTTATTTTCTACTTCAGTAATTTCTGCTCATCTTCTTTATTTCCTTCTACTTAGTTCAGTAAAATTTGCTTATTTTTCTAGTTTCTTAAGATGGAAGCTGAGGTCATTGATTTGAGGCTTTATCCTTTCTAATGTTAACATTTTATAATATTTCTCCATTGCTTTAGCAGCATTCTACAAATTAAATATGTTATGTTTTCCTTTTCACTTAATTCAAAATACTTCCAGAATCCCTGGTGGCCTAGGAGTTAAAGGATCTGGCATTGTCACTGCTGTGGCTCAGGTCAAGGCTGTGGCATGGGTTCAGCCCTGGCCTGGGAACTTCCACCTGCCTTCTGCATGGCAAAGAAAAAAAAAAATTCCAAATTCCATTTTGATTTGTTCTTTGATCCATGGGTTATTTCTAAGTGTGCTGTGTACTTTCCAAATATTAGGGAATTTCCCAGAGATCTTTCTATTATTAATTTCTTTTTTTTTCTTTCATAACTGAGAGTTTATTGGTTGTTTTGAGGATCAGTACACAGACATTTCAATTTGTACCCAATTCTTAACATAACGTACCAAAAATCTAAAAAAATCATATAGTTGTGATTCTTTTCTCAACAGTTATTCCAGTGACTTTACAGCTTAAAATTTGGAGGCAAATTTTCCTTAACAGGATATCAAGTACCAATATCTTCAAATGTTGATATGCTGTTATATCATAATTCCCACTAATTCACAATTTAATATCATATACACTACGTACTCAAATGTTCAGTCTTTCACAGCACACTAACAAAATTACTAAGAAAACTGGACTACCATGACCAAAGGTGTTACAGAGTGCACAAAATTCTGACAAGGAAAGCCACAGTCAAGGTTGGTCTGCTTTAGGAAACAGTTCTACCAAAAACAACACGGGAAGAGAAGTAATTTCAAGTGTTCAGGACGTTAAATGCACAACTGACTCCAAATCACCATTTAGTAGCTTTGTATTATAGGATATAAAAGCTCCCTGTCTATGGAATGTTAAGCTGACACCCAAGACGATCAAAGCTTCCCACATTCAATATCCCACTATTTTCTGATTGTACCAAAAAAATAAACAACCAGCAAATGATTTCACCTCTTAAAAAGAAGCATTTACACTTAAAAAATGGGATGAGGTGAGATTCCCTTCTTCTTAAAAATGTTCTGGAGCTACCAAAAAACTTGCATTTACAAAATAATTGATAAAAATATTCCCCTGGATTGTACAAGAAGGGACTCAGGGACCACTGACAGGACTGGGCATGGGCTGTTAATCAGACTTGGCTTCCTTCTCTCCTGCTTCATCAGAGGCTGGGCTCTCCTCGTTTTTAGTTTCTCTGTTTTCTGCAGGCAGATCTTTTGTCTCTTGCTTGGTCACTTCGGCCTGTTTTCCCTTTGCTCCCCTTTTCCCTTTAGTTTGTACTTTTTTGTCCGAAGCTTCATCCTTTCCTGCCACCTTTTTTGGCTTCGTTTCCACTTTTGCAGGAGCAGGTTTAGCTGACAGCCTCGCCGATCTCCTCTTGGGCTCCTCCTTCGCCACCCCCTCGGCAGAGCTGACCTTCCTCTTGGGCATCGTGGCGACGGAGCGGGCGCGTGCCGGGTGCCTGCGGTCCGCCGCGCCCCAAGAGCCTTCGCGAAACTGGAGTGTTTGGCCGCTGCCGCTCCTCCCGCCGCCGGAGCTCCTGGGACCCGCGGCGGGGGCAGTCTGTTATTAATTTCTAATTTAATTCTGTTGTGGTCAGAGATGAAACATTGTATGCCTTGAATGTTCTATAATGTTAAATCTTCATTCTTTTTTTTTTTTTTTTGTCTTTTTACCATTTCTTGGGCCGCTCCCGAGGCATATGGAGGTTCCCAGGCTAGGGGTCAATCAGAGCTGTAGCTGCCGGCCTGCGCCACAGCCACAGCAATGGAGGATCCGAGCCGCGTCTGCAACCTACACCACAGCTCTGGGCAACACCACCAGATCCCTAACCCACTGAGCAAGGCCAGGGGTCGAACCCACAACCTCATGGTTCCTAGTCAGATTTCGTTAACCACTGCGCCGCGATGGGAACTAAATCTTCATTCTTAATGAATTTCCATCTACTTATTCTATATATTATTGGGAGAAGTGTTTGATCTTCTCGTATAGGTGTAGATTTGAGTCTCCTCGCAGTTGTTAGCTTTTGCTTGTTACATTTTACAGCACTGTTATTAGGTACTAAATACTTAGTATTTTTATGTCCTCATAAATTAACCCCTTTGTTATTAAGAAATGGCCTTCTTGGAGTTCCCATGTGACTCATTAGATTAAGAACCCAACATGGTTCCTGTGAGGATGTGGGTTCAATCCCTGACCATGCTTAGTGGGTTAAGGATCCAGCATTGCCACAAGCTGCGGTGTAGGTCTCAGTTGCAGATCAGATCTGGTCTTGCTGTGGAATTGGCTTTGGCATAGGCCTGCAGTTGCAGCTCCTATTTGACCCCTAGCCTGGGAACTTCCATATGCCATAGATGGCAGCGAAATAAAGAAAAAGAGAAGGAAAGAATGAGAGAGAGAGAGAAGGGAGGGAGAGAAAGAAAGGAAGAAAGAAGTGACCTTTTTTTTTTGTCTTTTTAGGGCCACACCTGCAGCATATGGAGGTTCCCAGGCTAGGGGGTCCAGTCGGAACTGTAGCCACAGCAACGCAGGACCCTAGCCGTGTCTGCGACCTACACCACGGCTAGGATGGCAATACTGGATCCTTAACCCACTGAGCAAGGCCATTGGATCGAACCCGCAACCTCCTGGTTCCTAATTGGATTCACTAACCATTGAGCCACAACAGGAACTCCGGAAGTGACCTTTATCCAGTAATATTCTTCACTCTACTTTGTCTGAAAGTAGTGCACCAATGATAGCTTCGTTTATTAGTGTTATTGTTGTATATTTTTTCCATGCCCTTACTTACAACTTATTTATATTTTTTTTTTTTTTTTTTTTTTTTTTGCTTTGTAGGGCTACACTTAAGGCATATGCAAGTTCCCAGGCTAGGGGTCAAGTGAGAGCTCCAGCTACTGGCCTACAACACAGCCATAGAAATGCAGGATCTGAGCCGCATCTTCCACCTACACCACAGGTCACAGCAACTCTGGATCCTTAACCCACTGAGTGAGGCCAGGGATCGAACCTGCATCCTTGTGAATGCTAGTTGGATTTGTTTCCACTGAGCCACGACGGGAACTCCCGAAATGGTTTTATTTAAACCTATCATCTTACTTGCTTCCTATTTGTTCCATTTGTTCTGTGTTCCCATTTTCTTCTTTTTCTCTCTTATATTAGATTAACTGAATTTTTTTTTTGCAATTCCATTTTATCTCCTTTTTTTTTTTTTTTGATTCATTAGCCATAACTCTGGTGTATTTATTTAGTAATAACTTTTGGGTCTGTAGCATCCATCTTTAACTTACCGCAAGCTACCTGATAAGCGATATTATTCCACTTAATACATAGTGTATGATCCTTACCACAGCATACTTTCATTTCTCTTCTCCAACCTTTTTTGCTTTTGCTGTCATGCTTTTCACTTTTACATAAGCTGTGAATCCCACATTGATATTATTTTTGTTTAAATAGTAAAATATATCATAAGGAGATTTAAATAATAAGAAAAAAATTTACATGTTACCCATGTGGTTGCCATGGCAGGACTTTTCATTGCTTTGTGTAAGATTGTACTTCTGTCTGCTATCATTCTGTCTGAAGGACTTACTTTAACATTCCTACAGTCCAGCTATGCTAGTGAGAAATTGTTTCAGCTTTTGTATATCTGAAAATCATTCTTTAGTCTTCATTTTTGAAAGATACTTTTACTAGGTATCAAATTCTAGGTTGACGGTTTGGGGGTTTGTTGGTTGGTGTTGGTTTTTTTAAGATGTTGCTCCACTGTATTTTCACATGCATTGTTACTCAGCAGAAATCTGCTGTCACATTTAACCTTTATCCTCTGTACCTAACAGTTCTTGTTTCTTTGCTTTCGAGAAATTTCCTCTCCAACGGGTTTGAATAATTTGATTATAATGTACCTAATTTAGTTGTCTTCATGTGTCTTATGCTTGGGATTTGTTGAGCTTCTTTATCTGCGGGTTTATAGTTTTCATCAAATTTGGAAAAAAATTGACCGTGATTTTTTCAGATATTTCTTTCTACCTCAACTTTTCTTCCTTCTCCTTCTGGGAGGTTAATTACCTTAGGCTGTCTGAAGCTATTCCACCTCTCACTGATGCTCTGTTTGTTATTTTTTTTTTAGTATTACTTTTTCTCTCTTTTGTCCATTCTATATAGTTCCTATTCCTATAGCTTTACCTTCACTAATCTTTTCTTCTGAAATATCTAGTCTGCCATTAATTCTCTCCAATACATTTTTCACTTCATATATTGTGATTTTGTATCTAGCTTTTCTATTTGATTCTTTTTTTATTTCTTTCATGTATCTACCTAGCTTTTTAACATATGTAATACAGTTTCAGTAACTTTCTTAATTCCCTTGTCTGCTAATTCTGACATTTGCTAGTTTTGGATTGGCTTCTCTTGATTGTTTTCTCTCATTACAGCTCATATTTTCTTGTTGCTTTGCATGCCTGTAAATTTTGTGTGCCACACACTGTGGATTTTCCCAAGCCGGATGCTGGGTATTTTTGTATCCTATACACTTGAGCTTTGGTATGGGGTATAGTTAAGTTACTGGGAAATAGTTTGATCTTTTCAGGTTTTGCTTTGTTAGGCAGGACTAGAGCAGTGCTCAGTCTCTGGCTGCTTGTTCTCCATCCCTGAGGCAAGACCTTTTTGTATACTCTGTGCAGTGCCCCATGAATCTGGTCTGGCTGGTGGGAAGAATGTCTGTGCCTTGTGAGCTCAGGGCACTCCTTATCTTTTCTAATCAGTCTTTCCTCAGCCTTGAGCAATCTCCTACACACATGCGCTGATCTAACTCAGAGGAATACTTGGGGAGCCTCAGAAGATTGCCAGGCTTCTCTCTCTGTGCAGCTCTTTCCTCTCCGGTACTTTGCCCTCTGAACTGTAACCACCTGGGTCTCCCTGGGTACTTGGCACCATATCCTGGACTCAGTCTACCAAGCCCTGCCTGGATTTCCCCTCCTTGCATTGGAGGCCTAGAACTCTCTCAGGAAGATGAGCAGTCATAGGGCCCACTCTATTTCCCATCTCTCTGCAGTCTCTGCCTTCCTTGCCTGATGTCATTATCTTCAAAACTTTTTTCACATCTTCTGGCTGTGTGTTGGTGGTTTTTTTTTTTCTTTTTTAAGTAGGAATCAATCCAATCTCTGCTCTTTCATCTCAGCTGGAAGCAAAGTCCTCTTTGCTAATTCTAATATTAAGTAATAGCTTTTCAAAATTATTTTCTAATGAAAAAAGTATATGTAGCAAACATAATCATAATAAATACTGAGAGCTTAAATTATCTCTTTAAAAATCCAAGACCAGAGTCCCCTGTAAAGCCATAATGCCCAGCCTTGAGCACCTGCTTTAGTGCTCATTTCCTGTCATCCCTTATAGAGTGAAATAGTCATCAAAATAAAGCAATTCAGGTAAAAGTTTAATTATTTAAGTGTTTTTGATAAGTAACACTTATCACACTTAGGGACTGAAAGCTTTTTTTTTTTTTTTTTTTTGCTTTTTAGGGCCACACCTGCAGCATATGAAAGTTCCCAGACTAGGGGTTGAATTGGAGCTGTAGACCCTGGCCTGAGCCACATCTGCAACCTACACCACAGCTCACAGCAACACCAAATCCCCAACCCACTGAGCGAGGCCAGGGAGAGAACCTGCATCCTCACAGATACTAGTCAGATTCGTTTCCCCTGCCCACGAAGGGAACTCCTGGGACTGAGAGCTTTATAGTCATTGCAGGTGTCATGGTGTTGATAAGCAGATACCCAGTTGCAGGCGAGAAGTGCTTCCCACCTGCAGGATTCTGCACTCCATGTGGAGGCCAGGTCTTGGACAAAGAGGGTCCACGGCCCCTGAAATACTCCTTCTACCTTCATCCTCTCCCTATGACCATTAAACCTCTTAGTACCACAACTTAAAGATCCTCTCTAAGCATAGGAAGTGGAGAAACAGGCCTAGTTATAATTTTTTATCGAACCACTTGTCTGGTTTAATAACTTGCTGTTTGTGTTTTTAGGAACATAGCTACAGTGTAATGGACAGTCCAAAGAAACTTAAGCATAAATTAGATCATGTGATCAGCGAGCTAGAGGATACTAAGAAAAGTCTGCGGCATGTTTTAGACCGAGAAAAACGTTTCCAAAAATCACTGAGGAAGACAATCAGGGAATTAAAGGATGAATGTCTCATCAGCCAAGAAACAGCAAAGAGACTTGACGCTTTCTGTTGGGAGTGTCGTCAGGAGGGCATAGAACAAGACTATATTTCATGAAATTGATTTCATGTTATGTTCTACCTAAAATTGACGTTGGTACAGATTTTTAGAAAAGAATTCTCATTTACCATCATTAAATAATAGCCATCATCAGAGTGCTTCTTTGGATCTTCTGCAGCATTATACATTAGAGTCACTATCCAAAGACTTATTTTGAAGATGTGCAGAAATTTGTACGAGTTACCTAGTTTTTGTGTGACATGTGACAATTATGTTTTCATAGACCTAAGCTAGTGCCAGCTCACTAATGTAAGATGTTACAAGATCAGAAAAATTGTGTAGGACTAAGGAAATGGTATCAAATCAGCCACATTAAGCTAGAGTAGTAGGAACTGGACACTTCAGCAGCATTAGATTTTTGGCTTCAAAGGAGTACCTTTGCTTGTGTGTGCTTGATGATAATAAGTACATTGAATTGTCCTTTAATGGATTTTACCATAAAGCAGAATTCAGTTACTTTCAGTTACCATGTGCCTATCTTGGCTCCAATCCAAGGTGCTTCTGTCATCAGTAATACCAAAAGATCTTTTTATAAGGCATCCCGTCGCACTGAACTTGCGAACAGCATATGGCGCAGCTCTTTTGGCTTTTAAAGTTCAGAGCCAAGTTAAGAAGACCCCCGATGAGGGCTCGGCTTTTCGGTACAGTATGTCATTTCTCTCCACTGGGAGCACTTGGATGTAAACCCGCATAGCTTTAACAGGTTTTTAAAGAGGGTCATAAATCTCATTTTTAAATGGTTAGGTACTCTGACAATTCTTCTGAACATTGTGTTTCATGACTGTAATTTCATCATAAAGGTATATTCAAAATCTGAATGCCAGTAGTAGCAGATACATTTAATGTTTCATATCTTATAGAGAGTCATATTACTTACATTTTTTAAAATACAAAATACTGAAGAAATGATTAAAAATAATGTTGTGGCTCTTCTAGTTAAAATAGGAATTGGAGAAAGAGTTACAATACTTTCCTTAAATTAGGAAAGTAGATTACTATCCAAGAGCCTTTGTTTAGAGAAATAAATATGTAAAATAGCAATTCTAGAATAGCTTCTTACTGAATTTACAAGAGAATAACTCAGTTATTTTCTGATTGATCCAAGGGTCAGAAGTTTAAATTTTTTCTCCTAATTTCTTCGTAAAAACAACTGAAGTTAAGAATCATAAATACTGTGGATTAGGATAAAAATTACTATCCCCCAAAGCCAAATTCTGCTTTGAAGCATGTGCATATACACAAACTTCGTTCTCACATCTATGCTATAAGAGTTAAAATTTAAATGTCAGTCATTTCAGTGTGCTAACTAGAACTGTATTCTGGGCTAAAATGTTCATTGTAATTTTATTTGTGTTATATTACTATCAGTAAGGATATGGTCACTTGAATTTTTTAATATTTAAGAACTTTGTTTTAATGCATGTTATGTTTTTATGTAGGATTCCAAACCTTCCCTCTAAGTGGGATTTTACCCACCTTTGAGAGATTAGCATTATGCTAAGAAATCACTGAGGTCCTCCTATCTTTTTACTACCTTAAAACTCAAGAATCACCCATTATTTATTTTAGTTATTTAATTTTAAATTCATAACAGACACTCTCATGGAAAGTTAGGGTACGATCTTAGGTTTTACGGAGATTCTGTGATAGAGATGGAGAGACTCGTTCCCTCACCCTATTTTCAAGTTAAAAAATGAAAGTCAGTGGACAATGGAGAAAAATAAGAGGGCAGAGCCAAGCACAGTATTGGCCAAATCCTCGGTCTCTCCTGGCTGCTTAGAGTAAATCAAGCCCAGAGGACCTTTCCAAGAGTTAGTTCCCAATTTCCACCACCATCATCCCAGTTGGCACCATCAGTTTTCCTACTTGCATTCAGTGTTTAAGGAACTCAGTTCGTCTGTTTTCGTTGGCCATAATATCACAGAGAGCGAGATAACCGTGGGCAGAGTATTAGTATCATCAAGGACCCAGAGCTACCATTTGACATTATTTTTATAAAGAAATGTTTACCAATAGAGGTCTGACGTACGAAACTGGCTCTTTCCATCCTGGTCTGCCACCTGCCAGCCACACCAGTAGTGCCTGAACACAGCGTATACCTCAGTCCACTGTTCCCAGGGCTTCCAGCTTGGCCTGAGGAAGAACTGTCCTGTGCAGAGCAAAACGAGCTGCCCCTTCCAGAGGCCAGCCTGGGGGTCTCACTTTGCTCTCAAGCATGGGATTGCCTCTGGGTCCTGGGACAAACCAGCCTTGGCACCAAATCAGGTACGAAGGACTTGACATAGGATTCTTCTCCATCGCAAGTTTAAATCTCCGGAAATAGACTTTGGTTGCTAAAGATAATCACAATTATACCATAGTCTTTAATCTGAGAAAAGATAAATGTAATAAATATACATCTATTTAGGTTTAATACAAAGATAAAGTTTTTATAGAAATAATTGAGCAATGGAGAATCCATTATATATTTGAAAAATAAAATGTTTTCCACTAATGTGCTCTGTGTGGTTTTTAAACATTCAGTTATTCAGTAAAATGAGCAGAGGTAAATCAAGAATACATAAACAGTGATTTTACTTTAATCTCTTCCGCATTTTTTCCTCACCAATAACTCTAATATCACGGTCTGCTAGGGTAGATGACCCAGGCGGCAGCGTGCTTCCATCCTGGTCTGGACCTGCCACAGACCTGCTTGCAGCTTCACTCCAAACTGGCCACCTTCCTGTCACCAGTATATAGCTGAGAGCAGTATTCTGAGATTGGAAATATGCTGCCTGCATCAGAACCCAGCCAGGCTTATTAGGTTTTGTGCCTCCTTCTTCATGATGGGAGATGCAAGTTGCACTCATTTGTCTTTACTTTAGAGGGAATGTTCTAGCATGGAGCCAATCACTGGACACTCATCCCTCCACGTTTTACTAATGTGGTAGCCCCTGAATTTCATGGGTTTTAGCTCACTCTCTGGAGCACATGTACTTTATTGAGGCCTCATTTACTAGTCACATCTTGCTCATCCCATTTAACATAATCCATCAATATAGTGAAGTGATTTTCTGTAGAATGTCTACCTGGTCTAGGTCTCTTTCAGCTATAACAGCAAGAGAGTTATAACATAACCTAGGCTGTTAACATTGCTTTTTTTGTTTTGTTTTATAAGGGCCACACCCACAGCATATGGAGGTTCCCAGGCTAGGGGTCGGAATGGAGCTGTAGCTGCCGCCCTACACCACAGCCACAGCAATGCTGGATCCAAGCCGTGTCTGCAACCTACACCACAGTTCACGGCAGCAGCAGATCCTTAGCCCACTGAGCAAGGCCAGGGATCAAACCCACAACTTCATGGGTCCTAGTCAGATTCATTTCCATTGTGTCACAAGGGGACCTCCAACATTGCTTTTTTAAAATTTCATGTGAAGGAGTTCCCGTTGTGGTGCAGTGGAAATGAATCCGACTAGGAACCAAGAGGTTGAAGGTTCAATCCCTGGCCTCACTCAGTGGATTAGGGATCCAGCATTGCCGTGAGCTGTGGTGTAGGTCGCAGATGCAGCTTGGATCTGGGGTTGCTGTGGCAGTAGCGAAGGCCAGCATCTGTAGCTCTAATTAGACCCCTAGCCTGGGAACCTCCATATGCCATGGGTGCAGCCCTAAAAAAACAGACAAAAAAATATAAAATAAAATAAAAATGCATGTGAATATGAACTGTTCCTGATCTTGTTTTTTCATAGGGATGGAAAGTATGCGTCCAAACCATGACTGATCACATACCGTTAATGTGCCCATAGCCATATTAACCAGCTCAAAATACTGCATCTGGCCCACAGCTATAGTCAGGGTTACTGGTTGATTTGCTTTAGTCCACTGTCAACCTGAAGCATCTGTCTAAATTTTGCAGGAGCTATGGAATTAAGTGGAGTTTTAGTGGGGGGCCATGTTCCTACATCCTGTGAGATCTGCAAAGGCGGCAATCTTAGCCAACATAGATCCGAAGCTGAGGGGTCTGAAAAAAATAAATTAACATAGCAGACTTGAGGACTGCTATCCTTAGGCCTATTGGCAAGAATGGCTCTTGGCTGACATCTAGGAATTTGGATTTCAGGAGGACTTCCCCCATTCCCTAACTGATAAGAGGGGAGCTCTCTCTGCCTTCACCATTCGTAGAAACACTGTGGTTTATGCTGAACACCTGCTCTCCTTCTAGGAGTCTGGAATTTGGGGATGTCTTAAGCAAAGAGCACCTACATGACCAGCCCCCAGTAAAATCTTGGTCACTGAGTCTTTCATGAGCTTTCCTGGTATACAGCACTTCATATGTGTTGTCACTATGCTATGCTATAGGAGGTAACTGCTACCCTGAGCGAGGACTCTTGGAAGCCCACATCCGGTTACCTCCAGACTTTGCTTCCTCAAACTTCATTTCACCATCCTTCCAACAACAGTCACCTCTCCTCTTCGGAGATGTGCTCAGGAAAAACAATGGTGCCCACACTCCCACATCACTCACCTTCCTCCCAGCCTGTACTTCTCATCACACAATTGTGCCTGATGCAGAACAGAAGCTGGAAGTGATGGAATTGGCAGAAGAAAATGTCAGACCAGCACCAGGAAACCATGGAGCAGAAGCCAAGTACAATCTGTAATCTAAGAACCACACGGGGGCCGATAGTAAGCTCACGTAACAGCGGTTGAAGAAATGCTAAGAATTTAGCACATTCAACCATTTCACACATATTTTTCAAGTTCCAGGAACTGTGTGCCAAAAAATGTGCTAGGCACCAGAGAACCAACAAAGAGAAGCCCAGTTTCTGCCCTCAAGGAGGTTAGAGACTGGCAAGAAGCTCCAAAAGCCCCAGGGAGAGGAAAGAGTGCATTTCAGGAGGATGGGCTGCCTGATGCCTTTCTCCTCGGCTTTATTAGTAGACACACATGCTCAACGGAATTCACATCACAGCATCTTGAAGTTTAAGTATTTGCATCTCATTCAGTCTCATTCATTTAATTTTTTTTTTTTTCTTTTTCTGGTCGCCTGGCAGCACATGGAGTCCCTGGGCCAGGGATCAGATCCAAGCTGTAGTTAAGACCTAAGCCGCAGCCATGGCAACATGGGATCCTTAACCCACAGTATTGGACAGGGGTTGGGACCTACATCCCTGCACTCCCTAGATGCCATCAATCCCATGCCCCAGAGCGGGAACACCTCATTCATTTAACATTTATCTTAGGCACATAAAGAAGTTCGTAAGGGAGTTCCCATCGTGGCTCAGCTGACTGAGAACCTGACATAGTGTCTGAGAATGTGGATTTGATCTCTGGCCTCAGTGGGTTGAGAAGCCAGTGTTGCCACAAGCTTCGGTGTAGTTCAGCTCAATCCCTAGCCTGGGAAGTTCCATGTATGGAGGTTGCAGCCCTAAAAAAAAAGTTCATAGGCTAGCATATTTAACATAATAATCTACTGAGTGTGCTGCTTTCAAAGCCCCACACATTACTGTGAGGGATACGAAGATAAGACGAAGGCATTCTCAACCTATAGGGAGGTACAGAGTCTATAACACAGAGAAGTGGACATGGTGGCAGGACCGTGGCAATTAAAGTGGGTGACCATGTGGAGTTCCTGTTGTGGTTCAGCAGGTTAAGAACCCGACTAGTGGGAGTTCCCGTCGTGGCGCAGTGGTTAACGAATCCGACTAGGAACCATGAGGTTGCAGGTTCGGTCCCTGCCCTTGCTCAGTGGGTTAACGATCCAGCGTTGCTGTGAGCTGTGGTGTAGGTTGCAGACACGGCTCGGATCCCGCGTTGCTGTGGCTCTGGCGTAGGCCGGTGGCTACAGCTCCGATTCAACCCCTAGCCTGGGAACCTCCATATGCCGCGGGAGCGGCCCAAGAAATAGCAACAACAACAACAACAAAGAGACAAAAAAGACCAAAAAAAAAAAAAAGAACCCGACTAGTATCAGTGAGGATACGGGTTCAATCCCTGGCCTCACTCAGTGAGTGAAGGATCCAACATTGCCATGAGGTGTAGATCACAAACACAGCTTTGGATCCCACGTTGCTGTAGCTGTGGTATAGGCCAGCAGCTATAGCTCCAATTCAATCCCAGCCTGGGAACTTCTATACGCTGCAGGTGCGGCCCTAAAGAAAAAAAAAATGTAGATGACTATGAAATTAATGGAGCCAAAAGGGAACATAAGTGTGTCAGTGTGGGCACCTTTAAGGTTCTGTGCCAGGACCCAGATTCTGGGAGCACTCTCCTTGGGTGCGAGAGTAGGAGCCCAGACCACCAGGGAGAACCAGAGACATAAGTTCAAGTTTACATGTAGGTGCCAGTTTATTGCATATGCCCCAGGCCAAGTTCCTGAACCTCTCTGAGCATTTACAAAGTAGACAATAGGGAGTTCCTGTCATGGCTCCTCGGTTAACGAATCCAACTAGGAACAATGAGGTTGTGGGTTCGATCCCTGGCCATGCTCAGTGGGTTGAGGATCCGACGTTGCCATGAGCTGTGTAGGTCACAGACACAGCTTGGATCCCTCATTGCTGTGTGCTCTGGTGTAGGCCGGCAGCTACAGCTCCGATTAGTCCCCTAGCCTGGGAACCTCCATGCCACGGTGTGGCCCTAGAAATGGTAAAAAGACAAAAAATAAAAAATAAATAAATAAATACAAAGTAGACTATAATAACTTCCTCAGCCCGTTGTAGGGAGAATTGTATTTAATAGACCATAGAATGAGCTTTCCATATATTGTTTTTTTTTCCTCAAGTCCCATGGCAGGAGTCTGAGAAAAGGAGATAAGATCTGGAAGAAGGGTAAAACACGACAAGAGAAAATGCCTTGATAGGGGATAACAGTAGCAAGGCAACAGTGGCCAGGTGAGCCTGGTGCCTTAAATAAACCTTCCCTCCGTGGCAGGCAAAAGCAGGCAAGGAAGGGGTTCCTGTCGTGGTGCAGTGGTTAATGAATTCGACTAGGAACCATGAGGTTGCAAGGTTCGGTTCCCTGGCCTTGCTCAGTGGGTTAAGGATCTGGCGTTGCCCTGAGCTGTGGTGTAGGTCACAGACATGGCTCGGATCTGGTGTTTCTATGGCTGTGTGATATAGGTAGTGGCTACAGCTCCGATTCAGTCCCTAGCCTGGGAACCTCCATGTGCCATGGGAGTGGCTCTAGAAAAGCCAAAAACCAAAACCAAAAACAAACAAACAAACAAAAGCAAGCAAGGAACCTCATCCCACTGAGTGAGAAAATTTTATTTGATCACATCCTGCCTTGTCAACCCTGAAAAGTTATTTTACTCCATCTCAGATATGTCTCATTCACTCATCCATTTACTCATTTGAGTTCCTAAAGCCCATCAGACATATAGTTTAGGGACAGTGCCCAAGTGAAAGCGCCTGTACCAGAAAGTAAATCCAACTATATCATCAAGCCCATGATTTAATGTAGTCACCATTTTTTCTCTCAAGATTTTCTCTGTGAAAGGAACCAATGTGTTGATTTTCATTCTAGAACAAAGGAGCATCAGGAGTCCTTTATCTCTCTTATCTCCCCAGGACTAGCTACTTTGACACTGCCTCAGCGTAGACAGCCACTTACTAAACAGTGTTTGAACTAAATTTAGTTCCATGGTCCATGGTCAGTTGACAGTAGAGGAGTCTCCGACAGGTTTGTGTTAGATAATAATTTTCCAATTCCGAGAGTTCCCCTCGTGGCTCAGTGGAAATGAATCTGACTAGTATCCATGAGGTGGCAGGTTCGATCCCTGGCCTCTCTCAGTGGGCTAAAGATCCGGCATTGCCATGAGCTTTGGTGTAGATCGCAGACACAGCATGGACCCAGCATTGCTGTGGCTGTGGTGCAGGCTGGCACCTGTAGCTCCAATTTGACCCCTAGCCTGGGAACTTCTACATTCCATATGTTGCAGGTGCGACCTTAAAAAATAAAAGGCAAAGAAAAAAAAATTCCCAAATCCTTACAGTAATGCTTGTACAGTTGAAGAAGAAAAATAACATCACATCTGACTCAGCAAATCTGGGCCTCATGCTTTTTAAAACAGAAGTGGGGGGGGGGGAAGAAGTGGGGTTTTTTGAGAGGGTGTGGGGGTTTTTTGGTTTGTTTTTTAACTTATGGCCGCACTCGTGACATATGGAAATTCCCAGGCTAGGGATTCAGTTTTGAGCCACAGCTGTGACCTACACCAGATCCTTTTACCCACTGCACCGGGCCAAGGATCGAACCCGTACCTCCTCAGCGACCCAAGCTGCTGCGTTAGGATTCTGCCATGGTGGGAACTCAAAAAAAGAAGTGTTTTATTAAATAAAGGTAGTGAGGCATAGAGGCCGTGCAAGATGCTAACCACAAATACTGTAGTTAACATCCTGTGGAGAAAGGCATCAGCTGCAGACTTGCCAGCAAAGTGTACTCAACATGCAATTTAATTAGAAAATAAAGGGTGCTGGTGCTTATAAAAGAGGGGGGCCTGCTAATGGTACAAAGTGTTGCCAGGCTACAGAGCTGAAGGGAATTACCTCTGAAATCTTGAGGATTTTTTTAAAAATGTTCTGGCTGCCACTTTCACTATGACACCTGGGGTGGGGGTCTTAAGAGTAGGGAATGCCTTATTGAGATGTACATTCTGCCTTTCTGTGGCCATCACCATTATCCTGTCTCTTTTTTTTTTTTTTGTCTTTTTGCCATTTTCTTGGGCCGCTCTCGCAGCATATGGAGGTTCCCAGGCTAGGGGTCGAATCGGAGCTGTAGCCGATGGTCTACACCAGAGCCACAACAACTCGGGATCCGAGCCGCTTCTGCAACCTACACCACAGCTCACGGCAACGCCGAATCCTTAACCCATTGAGCAAGGCCAGGGATCAAACCCACAACCTCATGGTTCCGAGTCGGATTTGTTAACCACTGAGCCACGACGGGAACTCCTATCCTGTCTCATTTTGTTGAAAAGACAAGAAATGGTTTTAGCCAGCAAATGACATGTGTTTAGTCCAAAAGATCAAATCACCAAGGCCTCATAGGGACCAGCAAATTTTAGAGTGAAATGAAAATATATTCTAGAACTTAAATCTAAAAACACTTGCAGCAAGTTTTTTGTTTTTCTTTGTTTTGCTTTTCAGGACCGAATCCTAACCGCATCTTAAACAGCTTAAGGCAATGCCAGATCCTTAACCCACTGAGCAAGGCCAGGGATTAAACCTGCATCCTCTTGGATACTACTGTCAGTACTGTCAGGTTCCTTTTTTTTTTTTTTTTTTTTTCCCCTGCTTTTTAGGGCTGCACCCTCAGCATATGGAAATTCCCAGGCTAGGGGTTGAATCGGAGGCACAGGTGCCGGCCTATACCACAGCCACACTGGATCCGAGCCGTGTCTTTGACCTTCACCACAGCTCACGGCAACACCAGATCCTTAACCCACTGAGCGAGGCTAGGGATCAAACCCACCATCCTCATGGATACTAGTCAGATTTGTTTCTGCTGAGCCACAACAGGAATTCCCACTAGTCAGGTTCTTAACCTACTGAGCCACAGTGGGAACACCTCAGCAAATTATTTTTAAATGCACCTTACAACAAAGGTACTCTACATGTGCCCAAAGAGGGCCGTGGGAGGATTATTTGCAAGAGCAGAAAATAGAAAGCAACCCAAATTCCATCAAGTGGTGAATTGATAAATAAATCTATGATGCACCCATACAAGGCAATAAGAAGCAACAATTCAAAAGAAAGAGATATATATATATATATATATATATATATATATATATATATATATCAGCATATGGAAACAAAAGACATTTTAAGTGAACAAAATGATTTAGAAGGCAACTTAGGAAGTTCCCTTGTGGCGCGGTGGTTAAGGATCCAGCGTTGTGGCCACTGCTGTGATGCAGGCCATAGCTGTGTAACGGGTTCAACCCCTGGCCCAGGAACTTCCACATGCTGCAGGTGCAGTGAAAAAAAAAATAGGAGGCAACTCAAGATGTTGTCCCATTTATATAAAAAACTATTAAACCCACCTACAAAACAATGTCTGGGTGTGTGTGTATAAATATATTTAAAAAGGAATGGGAGTTCCCGTCGTGGCGCAGTGGTTAACGAATCCGACTAGGAACCATGAGGTTTCGGGTTCGATCCCTGCCCTTGCTCAGTGGGTTAACGATCTAGCGTTGCTGTGAGCTGTGGTGTAGGTTGCAGACGCGGCTCGGATCCCGCGTTGCTGTGGCTCTGGCGTAGGCTGGCGGCTACAGCTCCGATTCGACCCCTAGCCTGGGAACCTCCATATGCCGTGAGAGCGGCCCAAGAAATAGCAAAAAAAAAATTTTAAAACAACAACAACAACAAAAATAAATAAATAAATAATAAATAAAAGGAATGGAATGATAGGGCAAGTGGTTAGCTCTAGAGAAGGAAGCATATACTTCCTGTGTGGGGTGGGGGGTGTGGAGTTTGAGAGAGAGGGAGAGGAAGGGAAAAAATCAGGCAGTGAGTGAGAGAGGAAAGAAAAAATTTTAACAGCATTCTGCAAATTTACATCAAAACCATGCCATTTCTGAAAAAACAAGGAGCTGCTTGTTACCCTCATCATCTCCTGGAGGCACTGGCCGAAGCTGGATCCAAATCTTAAATTACTACCATTTCCTGTAACTCCAGGATATTTCAAAGAACTCTGTCAAAGCCTGCCAGCTTAAGTATTGCAACTGACAGAAACCACTGTCTTGGTAGGCGCGGTGACAAGATTTTAGCTTGCCTGTCACCCAACAGAACCCTCAAGAAAACGCCCCCTGCTCGCCTGTTGAGAACCTTCCAGGTCAGCTCTCCAGCTGCCTCGGTACCTCAGAAAACGAAAAATCAGCACTTCCAGTAGGGATGTCTGAGAAGCAGGGCACACTCGCATAGAACGTCTCACGATTTTGGTACATCGTCACAGTCTGTCTTGTCTTTGTTTTAATTTCAGATTTCGGGTTCTAGAGAAATGTCCATCAGAGGTAGGAAGCTACTGTTGTTCAGCAGTCGTGATAGTTGACAATTACTAGGCACCAGTGGCCACTGAGAGCGCCTAAATGTTGGTATCCATCTAACCTCCTTCCTGTGAGGAGGGTTCTATTATTTTCCTCATTCTATGAATTAAAGAGAGAAAATTAAAGAGAGAAATTAAAGAGAGAAAAGTTCATTTGCCCATGCTCTCACAGCTGCTTTATACAAGGACATGTCGCCTCAACATTACACAGAGACACAATGTTGTGGACCCGGCCCTACAACGCCAGACCCAGAAATTTCCATTCCCTGCAAGCTGACTGCTGTGGCACATTCATGACACTTGAAGCCAGACCTCAGTCATGCCATTCAGGAGCTCCAGCTGGGGTGGTTAGAGGCCAAAATGTGAAGTCAGCCTGTGTCTGAGCTGGGGAGAGCCCACAGTGACTCATCACCACAAACTCATCCATCTGATGCTACCGCCGAGCGTAAACAGGGCGGCTACACCCGCAGAGTGAAGTCACCTCACTGCACACAGAGCCGAGACAGCCAGGTATCTGCAACTTCCGCCTGCGAGGGAGTCTGTCCCGTCACCTGGTCGCTCTCAGCTCTCACGAAGAATGCACTGTATGAGAAAAAGATTGGTCTAAGTTCTGCAAATACCTTTCCCAACCACTGGAAGGGACATAATTTTTTACCCCTGTCTACTTTGTAATCAAATACAAGAATATAAGACTTCATAGCTCTTCTTTCCACTTAGCAAGCGACACTGGACTTAAAATAGAATCTTTTTCTCCATGTGATTTGCTACTGTAAGATTGTGTTTGGTAATATTTTAGAATCAGTTTTAGCAAATCACATGCAAACATTGTGTGTGGCTTCAGGTACAGCTGGATCTAGGGATTCAAATTAAATTGTCAGGAGTTCCTGTTGTGGCTCAGCGGGTTAAGCATCCAACTAGTGGAGATCCCATTGTGGCTCAGCAGTAATGAACCCAGCTAGTATCCACTAGGACGTGGGTTCAATCCCTGGCCTCGCTTAGTGGGTTAAGGAACCAGTGCTGCATGAGCTTGGGTGTAGGTCACAGATGTGGCTCAGATCCCAAGTTGCTGTGGCTGTGGCGTAGGTAGGCAGCTGCAGCTCCAATCTGACCCCTAGCCTGGGAGCTTCCATATGCCATAGATGCAGCCCTAAAAAGACCAAAAAAAAAAAAAAAGACTCCAACTAGTATCCATAAGGATGCAGGATCCATCCCTGGCCTTGCTTGGTGGGTTAAAGCATTCAGCGTTGCCGAGAGCTGCGGTGTAGGTCAAAGATGTGGCTCAGGTCCCAAGTTGCTGTGGCTGGTTTTTTGTCTTTTAGGACCCTCGCCCAAGGCACATGGAAGTTCCCAGGCCAGGGGTCAAATTGGAGATGCAGCTGCCAGTCTACGCCACAGCCACAGCAACTCAGGATCTGAGCTGTGTCTGCAACCTACACCATAGCTCATGGCAACACCAAAACCTTAACCCACTGATCGAGGCCAGCGATCGAACCTGCGTCCTCATGGATGCTAGTCGGGCTTGTTACCACTGAGCCACAACAGGAACTCCTAACAGAGTGACTTATTAAAGACTTTTTATAAGGGAAAATTCCAAACAAAAGTAGAGAGGAGAATAAACTCAAATGCACCCATTACCCAGCTTAAACAGATATTAAACATGGACAACCTTATTGCAACTATACCGGCACTCACTCTGTATCTGCTGATTATTTTGAAGTAATCCCAGGTAACATATAATCTGTAAGTATTTCAGGACCTATCTCTGAAAGGTAAGGACTCTATTTTTTTTTTCACAAAGTCATTCATCATTGTCACACCTACAAGAATCACTTAATATCATCAAATATCCAGTCAGTGTTCACATTTCCCCAGGTGGATTTTTTTTTTTAGCAATTTATTTGAAGCAGGACCCAAATAAGGTTCAAAAGTTGTATTGTTTGACGTGGCTCTTTAAGTCTCTTTTACTCTGTAAATTCCCCCTCCACCTCTTTTTACTTATTTATTTTTGCCTTGAAAAAATACTTTTTAACAAACCAAGTTTTGGTCCTACAGCCATGGGTGCATTTTAAGGATCCTTTCACAGAGCTTTTCCCTCAGCAGGTGGACAACCAGGGGCCCAGAGCCCACCTAGCACAGTGTGAGGGCAAGGATTCTAGAGCCAAACTGCCTGAGTTCCTACCATGGCTCTGCCACTTATGAGCCACCTGACTCGGCCTCTCTGTACCTTCATTTTCTCATCTTTTAAGTGGCGATGACAGTAGTTTCTAACTCTTTGAGTTATTTTGGCAATTAAATAGCTTAACTAATGCATGGACAATAATTGGAATAACGATGCTTTTAGAATACAGAAAATGATCTATTGTACAGATGAGGAAACTGAGGTCAGTGGGGCTGACTGGTCCAGGTCTCCCAGCTAATGGATGGCAAGGCCGGGACTAGAACACTAATTTATCCTGCTGGTTTAATGCTGTTCAAGCCATTGATAAACGAGGGATCTCCTGTACTGGGCTTTACTCTGCCCCTGACCTGGATGTTACGACCTTTCTGCTGTTAAATCACGGAGACGACTCTAGGAAACTTCTCCAGGCCTCCTGATTTGCAAAAGGGTGGAGCTCGAGTTATGTCTAAGCTGCTTGCAATCCCTTTTCGGAGAAGTCCCCATAGAAGATGTCCTAGCAAGCCTAGAGTCATACAGGCCACCCTGAAGCAGCACCTTCAAATCGGCGCCAACCACAGAAACTTCAGATTCCCCAAGTATGTGCTCCAGTCCTTCCACCCCCAGGCCTCCGGGAGGTAAGCCTCGCTCGCAGCGCCAGCTGCTACTCCCTCAGCCTGACTCCGGCAGGCCTGGTACCCACCACTCCCCCTGCTACCCGTAACCCTGACTCATGGAGGACCTCCTGGCAGCGTCACCCTTACTCACCAAGGCCGAGTGAGCGGACCATCTCTCCCGGACAGCTGCAGCAGTTTCTGCAGCAGGAGACTAACCCCAATGGACATAACTCTAGCTCATCTTTGCTTCTCCAAGGCCTGGCAGCAAAATGGGGACTTCATCCCATCAGGCCAGCAGAGATGAGGAAGGCCAGGTGAAGCCAAGCATCCCTCAGGCCGACACCTGGGAGCCCTTGAGTGCGTGAAAGGAAGTTCAGCAAAGCATCCGTCCAAGCTGCAGCTAGAGCAGACCAACCTTTCTGACGCCGCTGGTCTAAACTAGAGTATACACACAAGACTGGCAAGACTTACTCCCTATTCCAACAGTAAAGAGAAAAGTTAGAAATTTTCAGCCAAAAAAGAATTTTTTTTTTTAAGGCTGCATCTGTAGCATATGGAGGTTCCCAGGCTAGGGGCTGAATCGGAGCTGCAGTGTCCGGCCTACACCACAGCCACAGTAGTGCCAGATCCGAGCCCATTTGTGACCTATACAGGCTGCTGGCTGGCAACGCTGGACCCTTAACCCACTGATTGAGCCCAGAGATGGAACCCACACCCTCATGGACACTATGTCAGGTTCTTAACCCACTGAACCACATGGGAATGCCTCAAATAAGAATTTGAAGAAATTTTTAAAAATTTCACTCTCTTTGCCGTTTTGTTTCTTTTATTAATTTCAGGACAACAGATACAGAGAAAAACAGGTATACCGTTTTGCTTGGGTTCTTTAATTTGGACAAAACATCAAATGAAAGGTCAGCAGAAATCCAATACCGGAAAGAAAATTTCTAGTAATCAGTAGAAATAGTGCGGTGTCCATCAACAGAAAGTTGTCTTTTTTTGTTTTGTTTTGTTTTGCCTTTCTCTAAGGCCGCACCCGCAGCATATGGAGGTTCCCAGGCTAGGGGTCCAATCCAAGCTGAGGCCACCAGCCTACGCCAGAGCCACAGCAACGCGGGATCCGAGCTGCATCTGCAACCTACACCACAGCTCAGGGCAATGCCGGATCCTTAGCCTGCTGAGCAAGGCAAGGGATCGAACCCACAACCTCATGCTTCCTAGGCAGATTCCTTAACCACTGAGCCATGATGGGAACTCTCAACAGAAAATTTTCTTAAATAATTTGCAAGAAATGGGAGTTCCCGTCGTGGCGCAGTGGTTAACGAATCCGACTAGGAACCATGAGGTTGAGGGTTCGGTCCCTGCCCTTGCTCAGTGGGTTAACGATCTGGCGTTGCCGTGAGCTGTGGTGTATGTTGCAGACGCGGCTCGGATCCCGCGTTGCTGTGGCTCTGGTGTAGGCTGGTGGCCACAGCTCCAATTCGACCCCTAGCCTGGGAACCTCCATATGCCGCAGGAGCGGCCCAAGAAATAGCAAAAAAAAAAAAAAAAAAAAAAGACAAAAAAAAATTTGCAAGAAATGCATAAAACAGAACACAGGGCAGTAGTTAAGAGAGCATGTGAATCTAATTTTGTCGGCATGGCAGTATGAGTCACACCTATTGACGTAAAATTCATTATGTTTCTCGACTTCATAGCCTCCAGTACTTCCTTTCTCTTAACACTCAAACCCTTTCTTGTTCCTTAGTGTTTAATGTCCCTGCCAGACTGGAAACTCCATGGGAGCAGGAACCCTATCTTTAGCCCAAGCACCTACACCAGACCTGGATGTGGCTCAGGACATGGGATCAACAGAGCTGCCGACTCTCAGGAACTGAGCTCCTTTCAATGTGCCCTCCTTCCTCTCCGGGCTGCTGACAAATCGCCCATTTAATCATCTGTTTCTAGACGTTTGCCTAGGATTAGCATCAAGCCTGTGGAATTTACCATTGTCTAGTTGGGGAGTGTTTGCGTTCTTACTCACTTTGGTTCTCAGTTTGCACAGTCTGCCTGGCTAGATAGTCCGCCCTTCAGAGCCAAGAACTGCGCTGTTTTGTTCTTTCTGCAATGGCCAGGGACTCTTCTGCTCAACCCAGAGGCCGCTGAGCAATGCAATGAGTCAGCAAGCATAATCTAAGAGAACAAAGAATGGGACTCACTGTAATTTAATTGCAGCCACAACAACTCCCGTTGGAGCACCAGGCCCTGTAGGTGGAGCTTTATGTCAATTACCTTTTTTATTCATCACAACAATCCCCTGAGGGAAATACTGCAAGCCCCATTTCACAGACCGGGCCTCTCAGAGACTCATCATGATTGCCCAGCTGGTAAAAAATGAGACACAATTGGAGCCAATTTTTCCTAACTCCAAGCTCCTTTTTTTTTTTATAAATTTAATTACTGAGATATAATGGATTTAAAACATTGTGTTAATTTCTACTGTAAAGCACAATGACATACGCATATGACAAGATACACATTAATCACAAGATATTGAATATAGTTCCCTGTGCTACACAGTAGGACTTGTTTATCCATCCCAAATGCACTAGTTGCATCCACTAGTCCCCAACTTCCATTCCTTCCCTCCTGCCTCCCTCCCCGCTTGGCAACCACAAGTCTGTTCTCAGTGTCTGTGCGGCTGCCATCGTCAAGAAGTTCATTTGTATCATATTTTAGATTCCACAAATACATGATATCACGTGATAGTTGTCATTCTCTTTCTGACTTACATCACTTCGTCTGATAATCTCTTGGTCCAAGGTCCATGCTCTTGTGACCCCCCACCCCCACCCCCAGCCCCCTCCACGCCTCCAACAGCTGACAGACAAACCCAGCATCTTATGAGCTATTCGATGAATTAGAGGGAGCCCTGGAAGGACAACTCACGAACCTAATCTCCCTAAAATTTCATGTTCGCTTAGACCTTGACCTTGACAGCTACAGGAAAAGACAGTTTTATAACTCTGCTGCCCTTGGCTCCTGGACAAGAGCAGAGAAGAGAAGTCATCCCCTCTGAACGGAGGTCTGCCAACAACCTCTTCAATCCACCTGGGTCACGAAGCCTTTGGATAGGGTCCTCCCATCCTGTTTGGCTTTGTGAAGTAAGTAAGCCACACAGAGCAAAGCCGTGCTGAGTATTTCCTGGACCGGGTCTTTCTCTTGCTGAGGGAGACCTATCCACACAAACAGAGAGATGGCGCTAACAGGGGGAGAAGATCTGAAGGAATTAAAAGGATGGTGAGGGCGTGGTCATCCGCAATCCAACCCCAAGGAGAGATGAATGATGCTCAGCTGTCATTACACGGAGCTCTGGTTGATAAACACTGTCTGGTGTTTCTTTGCTGACCTCTTCCCCTCACACCACAAGCCCTGATCACTGTGGTCCACTATGCAAATGCAGGCTCCCTGAATCAGGCTGTGGGTGACTCACCAACCCCTTTAAAGCCACGATGGCTTCAAGGCAGTGACTGCTCGGGGTGGAAGCCATGGCTCCCAGACTCTGCTTCTCCTCCTGGCTATGGGTCTGCTGGTTGGTGGTAACTGTGGCAGAAGGTAAGGGGTTTGTTTTTATTCTCCTGTGGGCCCACTAATTAATAAGTTGTGTGAAAAGACAAAATTTGGCTCCATGATTATACACATCCATGGATTGGGATATTTACGTCAGCTCCCGTCAGCCTGGGTGGTTAAGGAGAAAGAGGCTGAACTTTATCATCTGAAGACCTTGGTCCTAGTCTCCGCCCTAGCTCTGCGACTTTAGATGCCCTTAACCTCTCTGCCATGTCTCCTTGTATGTGAAGCGACAGCATCAATGACACTCATTATTAGCGGGGTTGTGAGGACCAAATGAGCTCTCATGCAAGATCTCCCTGCTTCCAGCACTGTATGAATACTAGTAGTTATTGTTATAGAGCTAACAATTTATACAATGTCCACCTCTTTCTATCCCCAGCGGCACAGTAATTTGCACGTGGTGGGTGTTGAGTCTCTATTCATTCTTTAATCATATCTAGTCAGCTGTGTCTTGGGGCCACAGAGGTGGACATAGACTTCTTTCTTTAGGATTCCATTAGATTCCATTTCTCCACTGCTCCTAGCGCTTTCCTTTCCCCGATTACAAACTTTCCAGGTCACCTGAGCCACAGAATTGGTTTGCAAACCCTGGGGACAGGAAAGAAAAGGATCAGCAGGAGACAAACTGAGTCCTCTGTCCCCATGTCCCAAAAGCTCCCGGCAGAGCAGAGAAGGGCAGTGACGTCAGGGCTGGTGGTGACACCACCGAGACCACCTAGTCCAATCTCTGGGTGAACTGGAGCCATCAGGAGGCAAGGAGCCATAGATAACCCAGAACACCTGCCGTGGTTCCCAGGACTCGACCTGCAAGCATCGCCTGCTAAAAGCAACATCCGAAAGAGGCCCTGTAAAATAGAACTTGTCCTCTGACCCCTTTTCAGAAAGTGAACCCCTCTCCAGGAAACCTTGTAAATATGCAGCTAAGTAATAAGGAGATTAGAGGTTTATACACGTCTGAAAAACAAACACCTTTTTTTTTTTTGGTCTTTTTGTGTTTTTTTTCTAGGGCTGCTCCCTCGGCACATGGAGGTTCCCAGGCTAGAGGTCTAATCAGAGCTGTAGCCACCGGCCTACACCAGAGCCACAGCAACTTAGGATCCGAGCCACGTCTGCGACCCCACACCACAGCTCATGGCAACGCCAGATCCTTAACCGACTGAGCAAGGTCAAAGATCGAACCCAAACCTCATGGTTCCTAGTCAGATTCGTTAACCACTGCGCCACGACGGGAACTCCTGAAAAACTAACGCCTTTAACGTGTGATTTCTGATTTGGGCTTACCCTTCCCCACTGTCTCTCAGACTGGCCTCCAAGTCCTTCCAATGCAGTTTCACCCTCTCCAGGCAGCCCAGGTTCCAGGTCATCACCTGCTTACCTACGCCCTGGCTCTGCCAGTCAGGGGCACGTGTAGCTCTCCAACCCATCTCGTTCTTTCTCCTCCCGCCTTCCTGTTCCCACCTCTGTTTATCAAAATTCTGCTTCTCATAATGACATTTAATGTCACTATAGTATTATCCTCACAAAGGTTTTCTTTGCTTTGGATTTGGTTTTTTTTGTTTTTGTTTTTTGTCTTTTTAGGGCCGCACCTGCGGCATATGGAGGTTCCCAGGCTAGGGGTCTAATCAGAGCTGCAGCTGCCAGCCACAGCCACAGCCACAGCAACAAAGGATCCAAGCCTCGTCTGCGACCTACACCACAGCTCACAGCAATGTGGGATCCTTAACCTGCTGAGCGAGACCAGAGATCGAACCTCAACCACGTGGTTCCTAGTCGGATTCGTTTCTACTGTGCCACGACGGGAACTCCACAAAGGTTTTCTTAAGACAGTTTTAAAATCTGCAATCATGCACTCTCCAATCTCTTTGAATTCTTCTAGCAATTTGTTCATCAACCACAGAGCTCACTACATTCTGCTCTGTATTACAGATCCATGCATTGGCAGCGCCTCCCCACACCTCCCTGTGTCTTTATCATCTCTGCATTGCCACAGCACCTAACACAGTAACCTGCACACTGTTGAAATGACTAGACTTGCAGCCTAGGACTGAAAGAGGCCTGTGTGAACTTGTGCGAACTGGGCTCCAAAGTCTTTATCTGTAAAATTAGAGATTTGACCAAAATAGCCAGTCATTCAGTGAGTCTACAAAATGAATTAAGTTGCAGTTGTGAGCAAATTAATCACAGGGTTTATGTTTCTTTCTGGCTTGACTCTGAAAGCACCTGAGAATGTTTCTAATTCTCCATGTATAAAGGAAGCACCGTATACTTACATGTCAAGCATAAAGCTTACTTCTGTTAAAAGTCAGGGTAGTTCACTACAAACCAGCTATTGTCTGCCCAAAGAACCACAGACTCCAGATAATTCCTTTTTTTTTTTTTTGAAAAGTCATCTCATCCTTACTTTTTAAAACAAGTACTAGTTGTTGGTGTACCATGACTTTCATGTCTAGACTATAATAAACCCACTTAAAACTGATGTCCAAACTCCAAGCAATATTCTGGCTTGATTTTTTTATTATCCTGTAATTTTGTTTGTGTTTTAGGGCCACATCCATGGCATATGGAAGTTCCAGGCTAGGGGTCAAATATGAGCTGCAGCTGCCAGCCCACACCACAGCCACAGCAACATGGGATCCGAGCTGCCCCTGTGACCTACACCACAGCTCATGGCAACGCCAGATCTTTAACCCACTGAGTGAGGCCAGGGATTGAACCTGCAACCTCGTGGTTCCTAGTCGGATTCATTTCTGCTGCACCGTGACAGGTACACCTATCCTCTAATTTTGAACGTTGTTATTACTACAGTTTTTCTGGGACAGGAATTAAATACTCACTGAGCTTCACAAAAATCTGCAGAGAGGAACATCTACACTCAACATCTCCCTGCCGTTCATTCAATTCCCACTATAAATTGTCACCACCGAGGAGTTCCCATCGTGGCTCAGTGGTTAACGAATCTGACTAGGAACCATGAGGTTGTGGGTTCGATCCCTGGCCTCGCTCAGTGGGTTAAGGATCTGGTATTGCCGTGAGCTGTGGTGTAGGTCACAGACATGGCTCGGATCTGGTGTTGCTGTGGCTGTGGTGTAGGCCAGTGGCTACAGCTCCAATTCGACCCCTAGCCTCAGAACCTCCATATGCCTCAGGAGCGGCCCTAGAAACAGCAAAAAGACAAAAAAAAAAAAAAAGAATTGTCACCACCGAGCAGCACTCTAAGCCAGGGGCTATTCTAGGTACTAGGGACATAGCAGTGACCAGGAGAGTCAACAGTCCTTGTCTCCATGGAGGTCCGGTTGTAACAACATCTTTACCCTTCAGTCCTATCAATAGTGCACAGATTTTATGAATACAATATAACCATCTGGATCCAAGAAAATGACGTTTCATGCTAACAGAATTTTCCATAACATTCAAGATTAGTAATAACAGCAGCTCACACCTACTAAATGCATGCTGTGTGTCAGGCACGATCTGAGCCCTTTACGTATCTTATTCCAGATGTTACAACAAGCCAATGAGATAGGCGGTGTTATTTTCTCCATTTTATAAATAAAGAAAAGAAGCCTTGGAGAAGTTAAGGAAGCTGTCGGTGGTCACAGTTATTAAATGGCATCGCTCAGGGATCTGAGGCTTTTGAACACTGTGCTATCCTGCCTCTCAAAATGCTTTCAGGAGTTCCCATCGTGGCGCAGTGGTTAACGAATCCGACTATGAGGTTGCAGGTTCGATCCCTGCCCTTGCTCAGTGGGTTAACAATCTGGCGTTGCCGTGAGCTGTGGTGTAGGTTGCAGGCGTGGCTCAGATCCAGCATCGCTGTGGCTATGGCGTAGACTGGCGGCTACAGCTCCGATTTGACCCCTAGCCTGGGAACCTCCATATGCCGAGGGAGCAGCCCAAGAAATAGCAAAAAGACAAAAAAAAAAAATGCTTTCGGTCTGCATTTAATATTTGACCTACTTTGGTCTAATGAGATTTGCAGGAGAACTCTGGTCTTTGACATTCAGGGCCTCGGGTGTCATGTCAGTGTGCTACACAATGAAGAACAGTTGCTTATTAATGATCACATTATCCCTGAGGGGTAGGAACATGGTAATTTTTGCAATTAGGGAAACTGAGACTTCTCTCAGTTGATTGAAGTCCATTGTTGTGCTGTGCCAGTGACAAGGAGACCACGGTTTACAGGCTGGTCACACGGATATTGCGGTGGAGGAGGAATATGACCACTGAAAAGTAATCAGACTGAGGAGTGAGATGAAAGTGGACTCAGAGGGTGCTAGGAAAGCATCTTGCCAGGGGTGGTAAGCCAGCCTCAGGGAAGGGAGGGCCTCCCGGAGGAAACAGACCTGAAATCTGCAATGGTGTAAGCCAGTCAGAGAGGGCAGGAAACGGTGGCTATGCGGCAGGAGCAGACTTTTTTTGTTGTTGTATTTGTTTGTTTTTTATTTTTTGTCTTTTTAGGGCTGTGCCCATGGCATATGGAGGTTCCCAGGCTAGGGGTCTAATCGGAGCTGTAGCCACCAGCCTACAGCACAGCCACAGCAACACAGGATCCAAGCTGCGTCCGTGACCTACACCACAACTCACAGCAACGCCGGATCCTTAACCCACTGACAGAGACCAGGGGTCAAACCTGTGTCCTCATGGATGCTAGTCGGATTCGTTAACCACTGAGCCACGATGGGAACTCCTTTTCTTTTTTTTTTTTTAATGGCTGTGTGCATGGCATATAGAAGTTCCAGGCCAGGGGTGGAATCCAAGCCACAGCTGCAATCTGCAATGCAGATCCCTTAACCCACTGCACCAGGCTGGGATTGAACTAACAACTCTGCAGCAACCTGAGCCACTGCAGTTGGATTCCTAAACCCCTGCACCACTTAAACTTCTTGAACCAACTTTTTAAACCCCAGGATTGTTGATAATTTTTTTTAATAGGGCCACACCTGCAGCATATGGAAGTTTCCAGGCTAGGGGTCAACTCAGAGCAAAAGCTGCCATCCTACACCAGAGCCACAGCAACACAGGATCTGAGCCGCATCTTCGACCACAGCTCATGACAATGCCAGTTTCCTGACCCACTGAGCGAGGCCAGGGATCGAACCCGAGTCCTCATGAATATTAGTTGGGTTTGCTTCCACCGCACCGCAACAGGAACTCCGATGATTTTTGTCAAAGTAGTTTTTGTGGACTAGAAGAAACAGAGTCAGATTCCAATGGATTAAACAGGTGGGGGGGTGGGGATGGAGTCAGAAATGGGTAGAGTTCTCTTTGAAGTGAGAGAAGTAGAAACCGAAGAAGTTCATGGCAGGTCGCTGATGTTTTCTCCCTAAAATGTGGAGCTAAGTAATCTGCCTAGAAAGGGAGAGAGAATTTTGAAGAGAAGTCTTCCACTGAATGAATAAGAATGAGAAACTTGAAGGGGCTCTGAGGAGAATGTGACAGGTGAGCCGATAGGGGGAGTGAAGCAGGACAGGGGTGGACAAAAGGATGGATGAGCTGTGTTAGCTTCTTGGAGACCAGGCACAGCATCAAGCCACTCACTCCCCTGTGTGTCCTGAACCTTGCAAAAAACCTGTAGCAGTTTCCCAAGTCAATCCCTGAGGCTCTCACATTTTAGAGCACTTGAGCTGGCCAACGGGGGACTTGAAATAGTCACCATGTGTCTAGTCTGCTGGGAGAATGTGGTTTTATGTGAGCCAGTTACTGGGACAAACTTATATCTCCATCTTGAGTCTTGAAAATTCCCAGAAGAGAGCAGTGAATAATATCAGATGCTCCCGGAGTCAGAGAAACACTGACTAGAGACTCTAACACCCACTGTCTGGAGGATTTGGAGAGTAGCCTCAGTTTTAAGAAATGAAATGAGGAGTTCCCGTAGTGACTCAGAGGTTAACGAACCCGACTAGCATCCATGAGGACGTCGGTTCGATCCCTGGCCTCGACTAGCATCCATGAGAACTTGGGTTCAATCCCTGGCCTCGCTCCATGGGTTAAGAATCCGGCATTGCTGTGAGCTGTGGTATAGGTCTCAGACAGGGCTCAAATCCTGTGTTGCTGTGGCTGTGGTGTAGGCTGGCGGTTGTAGCTCTGATTGGACCTCTAGCCTGGGAATCTCCATGTGCCACAGATGCAGCACCATCCCCCCCAAAAAAGAAATGAACATAAGGGGTGTGTGCTTTTATTTATTTTTTTAATTGTCTTTTTAGGGCCGCACCCACGACAGCATGTGGAGGTTCCCAGGCTAGGGGTTGAATCAGAGCTGTAGCCACTGGCCTATGCCACAGCCACAGCAATACCAGATCTGAGCTACATCTTCGACCTACACCACAGCTTATGGCAACATTGGATCCTTAACCCACCGAGCGAGGCCAGGGATCAAACCCACATCCTCATGGACACTAGTCAATCTCTTAACCTGTTGAGCCACAATGGGAACTCTGGGTGTGTGTTTTTAAAAGCTTCAATACAGCTTACTGAGGGGCAGAGCCAAGGTCCCACTAAGCCTGATCTGATAGCAAAATGTCAAAATGGAATTGAAGAATAAGGCTAGCTTCTCCCCCTAAGACTGGATTCTCAGCAAAAATTTTCTTGTTACAAAAGTTCAGAACTGATCTGACTGTAGAGGAGGAAAGAATGAGTAATATGGGATTTAATCACCTTCTGTTATTTGAAATGTCTTAATCTAGTTTCAACCCTAAGATTTTAATACTTAGTATCCTGGGTGGGGATGGGAGAGAGGGTTGGTATTTAATTCAAGATACACGGAGTTCCCATCGTGGTGCGGTGGTTAACGAATCTGACTAGGAACCATGAGGTTGCAGTTTCAATCCCTGGCCTTGCTCAGTGGGTTAAGGATCCGGTGTTGCCGTGAGCTGTGGTGTAGGTCACAGACGCAGCTCGGAACCCGAGTTGCTGTGGCTGTGGCGTAGGCCGGTGGCTACGGCTCCGATTCAACCCCTAGCCTGGGAACCTCCATATGCCGAGGGAGCGGCCCTAGAAAAGGCAAAAGACAAAAAAAAAAAAAGAAAGAAAAAGAAAAGGAGAGAGACAGACAGCCATTCGAACTGGCTTAAAAGAAGAAAAGAGCTGGAGGTGGAATGATAAGTATGTGGACATTTCTAAGAACCTGAAGTACAGCCAGCCCTCAGAAAGACCAGCCTTGGAAGGTCAGGTGCCAAGGTTACTCTCATCATCACTGTTACCACATGGTCTCATGTCTCTTCTTCTCTTTGAGAGGCCTTCTCCACTTTACAGTTATGGAAAGATTGCCTTCTCTGTTTATTCAACATTCAACTGGCCAACAGCTGACACTCCAGCCCCTAGCCTGGGAACCTCCATATGCCTCGGGTACGGCCCTAAAAAGCAGGAGAAAAAAAAAAAATCAAGTTAAAAAATGAGTTAGCTTAATAGGGTTAGGGTGGGTGTTATTTAGTGGACAAAGTAACCAGTGGATTCTTTAGAGCAGGGTGGTTGTTACATGAATATGGGGATACACATTTATATTTATACACAGCTACCTACATACACAAAAATACACATGTACACACGTGTTTCCATGCACGTATACCTATGCCGTATACCTTCCACTAACATCTTTCATTGGCTGTGTCTCTTTGTTGAAATTCTCAAATGAGAATCTGATTGGTCACTGGCCAGCCAGTGAATGAGTTGAGTATCAAACAGTTGTCCAATCAGCCACCACCATAGGGGTGTAGGACTGGCCTTTCCAGGGATTGTGGGTGAAAACAGAATCTCTAGAACGGGCTAGGAGTGTAGGCAGTCAAAAAGCATATGCAGGTCATGGCTCAGAAGAAATGAATCCAACTAGTATCCATGAGGCAGGTTCAATCCCTGGTCTCTCTCAGTGGGTTAAGGATCCGGCACTGCCATGAGCTGTGGTGTGGGTCAAAGGCATGGCTCAGATCTGGCATTGCTGTGGCTGTGGCATAGGCCAGCGGCTATAGCTCTGATTTGACCCCTAGCCTGGGAACTTCCATATGCCCCAGGTGCAGTCCTAAAAAAAAAAAAAAAAAAAAAAGACTAAGGCTGTACAATTTGGTTGTGATGATTGCTGTACACCTATAAATGTAATAAAAACTCATTAAGTAATTTAAAAAAGGAATTTAAAAAATCTGTAGATTGCCTTGGAGAGTTAAAAAAGAAAAAAAGACCAAAAAAAAAATCCAATACAACCAAGAAATCTGAATTCTGCTGTTCTAAAGGTAAAAGGAAATCTAGCTCTAAAGTGCCTCAGTAGTCTTAACTTCTTGTGAGGAATTCATTTCCCCACCATTCCCACTCAGCAGGCCTGTATTGGTAAGTCTCCACGGGAGGGACAGAATAATTTTCTAAAGGAAAGCTTGCTTTTTCATAGTCAGTTTGAGGGAATGATACAGCTGGAGGGAAGACCTTGACCCTGGAAACTGATATGAATTTCTTCTCAGAAGCTAACTTCACCCCGGTCCTTAGTGCTCCTCCCCCCACTGCATGCAGGGGGCCCCTCCCTGTCTCTTCCGGGGGGTGATCGCACTTGCAGAAGTGAAGCAGATTTTTTGGATTAATGGACTTCGGGAGGGGGCAGGGGCAATTATTTTTATTTTCTTAGAACTTATTTAATTCTTTTTTACAATGAATTTTTTTATTTATAATTTATGCACAATCGAATGCACAAAATCTTAAAGGTACAGATTGATCTTGTTTTACATGTATGTGTGTGTGCATAGAAACACGTGTGTACATGTGTATTTTTGTGTATGTAGGTAGCTGTGTATAAATATAAATGTGTATCCCCATATTCATGTAACAACCACCCTGCTCTAAAGAATCCACTGGTTACTTTGTCCACTAAATAACACCCACCCTAACCCTATTAAGCTAACTCATTTTTTAACTTGATTTTTTTTTCTTCTGCTTTTTAGGGCCGTACCCGAGGCATATGGAGGTTCCCAGGCTAGGGGTTGAATCAGAGCTGCAGCTGCTGGCCTACACCACAGCTCACAGCAACACCGGATCCTTAACCCTCTGAGCAAGGCCAGGGATCAAATCTAGTCAGATTCGTTAACCATTGAACCACAATGGAAACTCCATTTTTGACTTGATTTTTTTTTAATGCATCCGTGTTGTTGTATTGGTAATTCTTCCTTTTCACTGCAGCATAGCCTTTCACTGTATGAATACACACAGTTGGTTGATCCAGTCTCCTACTGATGGACATTGGTATCCCTTCCAGGGTGGGGTTAATATGAATAAGGCTGCTGTGAACGTCCTTGAACTAGCCTTTTGTAGACATTAGCACTCATTTCTTGGGTAAATTCCCCAGAGTTGAATTGCTGGGGCATAAGAAGCGGTCCAGGTCTCATTTTACTGACCTGGGTAGTTCTTTCAAACTTGCTTTGAGACTCTGGGGCTCTCTCCTTCCTCCCCTGCTCCCACCTGCAGACTCGCCCTCTGCTCCCGCCAGCAAGCCTGTCTCCTGACTTGCACTCTTCTCCCCCCCAGGACAAGAAGAGGTGGCCACCCCCCCTGGAGACTCGCAGAACAATGCAGACCCTACAGACTGCCAGATCTTCACACTCACCCCGCCCCCCACCACAAGGAGCCCGGTGACAAGGAGCCAGCCCATCCCAAGGACCCCCAGGCGTCCCTTCTATTTTTTTCCGCCACGAAGGCCCAGAGTCTACATTAGGTTCCCATACACACCTTTCTTCCCTCCGACCTGCAACCACCGTTTTCAGTTCTATCCGTTTGTTTGGCCACACGGTCGCCTTCCTCCTCATTACAATTATTTCCCCGGAAGAAGATTCTGGAGCGGGAGCTCCTCCGAGGAAAGCTGAGAGAAGACAGAAGCCCCAGACATGCTGATGTAAAAGAAGCCAAGGCCTCAGAAAAGACTAGAAACAGATTTCAGCATCTTAAACACCACTGACTAGAAATTGTTTTCCTTCTCAGCAGTGAACATGTCGGTTTATAGGTTATTTGTTTTGCAAAAGAGAAGCGACAAGGACATTATTCTTATCCCCTACTTTTTATGATCACAGGATATTTATGCAAGAAAAGTTCTAAAAATCCATACTGAGATGCCAGAAGAATCAACTGCCTCTTCCAAATTAAAGAACATTTAAATAAATTCAGATTGTTATAAAACAATTGGAGACATTACTGACACCCTTTTATTGTCACTAGAAAACTTACAGAGCAAGGTGTATTTACAAAGTGAATTTTAAAAGAAATTATGGAGTTCCCGTCGTGGTGTAACAGAAACGAATCTGACTAGGAACCATGAGGTTGCGGGTTCTATCCCTGGCCTTGCTCAGTGGGTTGAGGATCCGGCGTTGCCGTGAGCTGTGGGGTAGGTCAAAGACACGGCTCGGATCCTGTGTTGCTGTGGCTGTGGTGCAGGACGGTGGCGACAGCTCCGATTAGACTCCCTAGCCCAGGAACATCCATGTGCTGCAGGTGCAGCCCTAAAAAGACCAAAAAAAAAAATGTTTACAGGGGGAGTTCCCGCTGTGGCCCAGTGGGTTGAGGATCCAGCATAGGGTTCATTACCGCTGAGCCACCACGGGAACTTACACTTGGAGAATTAGATGCCCACCCTCACTCAGAATAGAAGTAGATGTCATATAGTCATAGTAATAAAATTGTGTATAAAATGTATTTTAAGGTTCTGTTTTCATATTAGCAAAGTATTTCCCCTTTTCTATATAGTCGCTTTTCAGTTTTCAGTGGTGATTTTTTTTTTTTTTTTGCACATCAACATGCTGAGAGGTATGTTGAGGACTTTAATTTTAGACACACAATAGATAACTTATTTCCCCTAAACAGCATGCCCCAGCACTTTTGCCAGTTCCAGTGGACTGACCAATGACTTAACTGTTAGCTGCCTGATACCAAGTTTAGATGTGTGTCTGGGGCTGAAACCCCCTATGCTGCACTCCAATATAACCAAGGAAAACAGCCAGGCCCGGTGTGACCTAATTTTCCAATTTCCATTCACTGTGAGCATCAACTTACATTTTGCTGCTTGTAAATCACACTTGAAGACCACATTTCCAGTTCATTCCAAAGATGTTCAACACCCTTTTCAGATTAGCAGTCCTGGAAGTGGTCTGATCAGCTTCCTGCCGCTCTGCCTTCACCCATCCGCTCACATTTCATCGTCGTGAGGCAAATCTAGTTTCATCAGCCTCCAAGTTCTTTTTCTTTGACTCAGGATTTTCAGTGTAGTCCACGGCTTCTCTTGCCACCTCATTCCCATCGTGCTCTCACAGCCTAGCCCTCCACCAGCCACTGCTTCTGTCTTGCTGAGCTCTGAGTCACCAACCACCTGCTAATATTAGGGAAACCCTGACCCAATCACAGAGACAAAGGCCACATGTTTTGGGTCTCTTCCGTTCTCATTGAGCTTCATACCCGAGGACTGGACTGCTAGAGTGTTGAACTATCAATGTCCACTAGGGCGCGCCACTCTTCGGCCAGCACCACCTGATGGACCGTCTACTACAGCCCTTCCTTGAGGTTCAAAGAGACTAAACACTCAACTCTGGACCCAGAAAAAACGGGAACGAAGACCGCGTAGGGCACAGACGCGAGAACACATAATAGCCCTCGGGTGGGATTCATCACAGGTTTGGGCACTTTTCCCCTTTGGGGAAAGCAAATGGCTTGCGGCGAGCGGGGCTTTACTGCCACCTCCTGGATGGCGCTTGGCAGTACGGGGCGGAGCCAAAGGAGTAAGATGCCGTTCTTGGAGTTCCTGCTGTGGCGCGGTGGTTAACGAATCCGACTAGGAACCATGAGGTTGTGGGTTCGATCCCTGGCCTTGCTCAGTGGGTTAAGGATCCAGCATTGCCGTGAGCTGTGGTGTAGGTTGCAGACACAGCTCGGATCCCGCAATGCTGTGGCTCTGGCATAGGCCGGTGGCTGCAGCTCCGATTGAACCCCTAGCCTGGGAATCTCCATATGCTTCGGGAGCGGCCCTAGAAAAAGGCAAAAAGACAGGAAAAAAAAAAAAAGATGTCGTCCTCGTGAGATGGATGTAAGGCCACCTGCAGCAACTATGAAGCAGAACTTTCATGGTTCTCCTTAAACAATCCCTGTCCATCCGAGCAGAACTGAGTTCTTCATTGCTCTACCTTAGAAGGGAAACGTACTCCTATCTCATTGACTTTTTTCCTCCCAAGACTCAACAGAAGAAAAGGGGCCTGCTCACCCCCACTTAAGACAAGTGTGACTTAAAGTGCATTCTTCTGGTTGAGTTGCATTTCCCAGTTTAGAATAATTTTTGATCCACAATATACTTTGAGCCAAACTATATTATATGAATCTGGTGTTTGCCTTTGTTTTCAGGAGGCAGGAAACACATCCACAAAAGAAATCTCCAATACTCAAGTTAAAATCTGATTCACCTTTTTAAAAAGAACTTTAATATCCTTTATTCAAAGAAGGAAGCCCAATGACCAACACATATGTAAAAAAGAAAAAGTGCATGAAAATATGTGTAACCTCAGTAATCATCAAGAAAATGTAAACTAAAGCCAGATAATTTTCACCCAGCAGATTGGTCAACGTGGACATTATTAGCAGTATTATCTAACATAATCCAGGTGTGGGGAAACAGACTTTCTCATAGGCTTGGTGGGAATGTAAATTACTATGGCATTTGGGGAGGACAATTTGGTAGAATCGGTCCAAAACTGTAATTTTCCAGCTTCAAAACGTCCATCTCTGGGGAGCATTGTGATAATTTCTTCAGCATTCATTCCATGTATGTCTCCCCCGCTACATGGAAGCCGTGTGTGTCCAGAGGAGGCTGTCATTAACCTCAACCAATTGGTATAAACCTATTTCCTTTTGCTCTCAGATTACTGCAGACAAAGGGATTTACAGAGCCCCAAGCTGATCAGATCATATCATTTCCTTGGTTATAATGCTTGATTCAAGGTGAGCAGTATCCAAATCTGGCTTAATTAAAGTGAAGTTCTGTTTATGGCCAGGGAAATGCAGTTCCTCCTCTATAAATGGATGAGGATGCATGTAGCTCCAGGGGTCTAAGCTCCCAACATTTACATCATCTAAACAAACAAACTTGATTCCAGATCTAAGTAGCCATGACTGGTGTATTTTAACAAACACCTCTGGCTCCATCATTTATTGTGAGTGACACCGAGTAAATTTCTTAAGCTTTCTAAGCCTATATATACCTTGCCCATAAAACATGACTAAAAGTCCTACCTTCATAATGTTATTACTATCGACACATAGAAATCACAGCGCTAGACGGTGTGGAACAGAAAAAGATAAATAAGATATGGATCCTGATCTTTAGAGACACAGAAATTTCAGGGGGGCAGTGACACTGGGTATTTTCAGTGCCTTCAGAACCTGGCCAAGCCTCTTCCGGAGGGTCTAAGAGCACTTTAATAAACAGCTTTTTTACTTAAAAAATACATAGTGGGGGTTCCCTGGTTGCTCAGTGGGTTAAGGATCTGGCATTGTCACTGCTGTGGCTCTGGTTACAGCTGTGGCAGAGGTTTGATCCCTGGCCCAGGCACTTCCATATGACTCAGGTATGGCCCAATATATATTACATAATATACTATATTTAAAATATATATTGTATAAACATGATATAAATATACAAATTTTATTTATACACACACATACATATAATGGGGGAGACAGACAGGTAGGTAGGTATACATATAATCAAAGAAGTGCTGATCCAAGGAAGAAGACTAAAGGCAAGTTCAGGAGGGAAGTAACCAATGGAAACGCAGTTGTCACGGGATGGAGGGATGATTTTAAATCTCGCAGCAAGGTTAATGCAGAGCACTTTCAAATCTAGAGGCATGAAGATAGCTAAATGGTGATAAACTGACATTAAAAAAAAAAACAAAACTGTTCTCCTGAGTGGTAGGGGATCCTACCCTAGTGTAGGGATAGGAAAACATGCTGAATTGAGATATTTTGGTTTCACTTCCCTGACTCCTTATTTAATTCATGTTAACCAACAATACAGTTTCCAAAATGTTGCTTGAACTGTCCTTACTTTTGCAGGAAATGCAGGCCAAAGCAGAACCAGGAGGGGTTAGGTAAGGCTGTGCAATGGGGGGAAAGAAATTTCACTGAAAGCAAAGGAAAATGACGTTTTGTGAAGGGGTGTTTGTTTTCAGTTTCTCAGTATATAATACAGTCAATATCAAATATCCACAAACACCTACAAACACAAAGCTCTAAATCACAAGTTACTTGCCAGTGATGACAAGTGGTTTGTGATGAGACACTTCTCATAAGACATGTTACGAAACAGATCAGTGGTATGGTAATTACATTTTCAAGTTACTTCATGTCTGTAGCTATAAAGAGAGAAAATAAGACCCTTTAGAAAGCCATGTGAGGAGTTCCCTTGTGGCACAGCAGGTTAAGGATTGGGCGCTGTCACTACAGCAGCTCAGGTCACGGCTGTGGTGTGGGTTCAATCCCTGACCCAGGAACTTCCACATGCCTCAAGCATGGCCTCCCAAAAAAGACAATATGAAGATATAGTTTTTCATTCACCTAGAAGAGGGTTAAGGGCCCATTTCTTTCTTTCTTTTTTTTTCTTTTTTTTTTTTTGTCTTTTTGCTATTTCTTGGGCTGCTCCCGTGGCATATGGAGGTTCCCAGGCTAGGGGTCGAATCGGAGCTGTGGCCACTGGCCTATGCCAGAGCCACAGCAACGCGGGATCCGAGCCACGTCTGCAACCTACACCACAGCTCACAGCAACGCCGGATCTTTAACCCACTGAGCAAGGGCAGGGATCGAACCCGAAACCTCATGGTTCCTAGTCGGATTCGTTAACCACTGCGCCACGACAGGAACTCCAGGGGCCCATTTCTAATGCCAAAACACAACACAAAATAGAGAAAAATCCATTTAGTCCAATTCTCTAGGACTAGGCTTAAAACCTTGGGAGTGGCGATGTCAATGTTTCTAATTCCTGCCAATGGTTCAGTTACATAGAGGAGGCCTCAGAAAACAGGTCAATCACATTTCTCAGTCTAGTCTTACCTATAACTTTTCTTGTCTTTTTAAAGACATACCTGTGACATATGGAAGTTCCTAGGCTAGGGGTCAACGTGGAGCTGCAGCTACAGCCTGCACCACAGCCATAGCAACGCCAAATCCTTAATCCACTGATTACAGCCAGGGATCAAACCTACATCCTCACGGAGACAACACTGGGTCCTTAGCCTACTTAACCACAACAAGAACGCCGACCCATAACTTTGTACAGATCCAGCTTTATGTTGTAGCACAACTAAGATGAAGGAACCAAAAATGAGAGTCACCTAAGAAAACAGAGCTTCTATGTTCCTGTTTCTATAGGAGGTCAGTTATTCTAGGCAAGCAAGGGACTCTCAGTTGGGAGAATCAGGTTCTACACCTGCGTCTATCACAGCCTTTACCAGGTAGTCTGTACAAGACAGAACTTTAGGACTAGGCTATTTATGTCACTGGCTCCACAGAACATTAAGCTGCCACCCCCATACCTAAAATTTCGAAAAGAGTTCCTGTCGTGGCTCGATGGTTAACGAATCTGACTAGGAACCATGGGGTTGCGGGTTCGATCCCTGCACTTGCTCAGTGGGTTAAGGATCCGGTGTTGCTGTGAGCTGTGGTGTAGGTTGCAGATGTGACTTGGATCCCGCGTTGCCCTGGCTCTGGTGTAGGCCAGCAGCTACAGCTCCGATTCAACCCCTAGCCTGGGAACCTCCATATGCTGCGGAAGGGGCCCAAGAAATGGCAAAAAGACAAAAATAAATAAATAAAATAAAATAAAATTTTGAAAAGAGAATTAACAGATTATTTCAAACATTTGTCAAAATGACACAATGTTGTATATATGATTCATGGTCTCTTAATTAAATAAATGTAAATACAAACCATATTTGGAGCTCAGTAAGATATAACATTTATTCATTTTAAAACATATATACACGCAGCAAGCCCATTTCCTCCCACCAGTACATACACAACTTTCCTATTAGTTAGTGGCTTAATCATATCCTTGTAAAGTGAGACAAAGTACCTTAAACTGAAAAAAAGGGATTATTCTGGTTCAGTTACCTATGGCCCCAATTTGCAAGATCTTTTTTAAGTTCTGCCAACGTTCTAACCAGATACGATCCCCAAGTCTCAACTTAGACTGTAGTAAATATTTTTTAGTTCTTTAATTCTAAGGTTCACAAAATGTTCTAATAAACAAAAAAAATACCAAAAGCAAAGAGAGACATGAAAAGGTAACTGATCTGAGACCCTCCAACATCGAGGTGCTATTTTCACACTGATCTTTAAATAACATTGAAATAACGTCAAGAAACACTTAGCTTTTAAGTATTATCTGTGTTCCATGCTATAGAGTCTGCTGGAAATATTTTCCAAAGTCAAAATAAAATAATAATATTTTAATGTGAAGCCTGTTAATACTTATACACACCAATTTTGTTCAGCATGTTACCATGCCAATCTAGTCAAACACCTGGCCAGAGGTTAATGATACAGCTTCAAAATCAAGAAATTTTAGTTGAATCACCTGTAGACACTACATCGAAGTCCCTTATTTTGCCTCCTATGGGATGTCCAACTCTTTTGAAGCCCAAGTGTCTAAGGTCAGAATTTCAATACTCAGCTCCTTAGAGTAAGAGAGAAAAGTGCTATTAAGTTTTTCCGTTAAGTTCTAGTCAATGCCTTTTGGGAAAAAAAATACATTGTTAATTAGTTAGGGCAAAAAACATCCACACAAATTCATGTCCCCTTAACAACCTCTCTAAAATAATAAATGCAAAACCCAGAAGCCAAGAGCTTGGAGTCCAACTGGTTTAACTCTCCCACCCGAAAGTTGGGGACCAGTGCATTAGAAAAGACGTCGTGTGGGCTGTGGGGAAGCACCCTGGTGAACAGCTTTGGGGAAGACCAGAGGGTTTGGGGAAGCAAGGAGACGGGGACATCTCTGGGTTATGTCTACTGTCTCCTTCAAATTATCGGAGTGGACATCCATCCCCAGAGCCCCTCCAGCTGGGCCGTTCCAGAGCCAGTGGCCCAGAGAGAAGCAATCAGCCCTGGTCAATGGGTAACCCTGCTTCCACCACCTAGTTTTCAATTTTTTTTTCCCCCCAATGAGAAAGAAGCACAGTACTCATCTCCATGGTAGACTTATAAAATTCTCCTTCACCACTCTCACTCCAATCATGTTCCTACACACAGAAACATGAGCACCAGAACCTTAAAAAACAGAGGACTGTCCAATGTCAGAGTCACACCAGGTCGTGAGAGAGAAAGGGTTTCTTTGTGAACTTTGCATTTGTGTGGGTCTTAGAATTTTGGCAGAGAGGCCAGATTTGCACAGTAACACTGATCAAACATCAAGGATAATCACAGAACCAAAGATATACATCTATTCACAGAGAGCAGTTACATTTCTCCTTAAAGGCTAGAAACAAGCAAGATTTTTAAATGTGTTTTATGGATAAGTTAGGGTAAAGGAAACATTTTCTCTTACTGATCCTAGCTGTTTTTTGTTTTTTTTTTTTATTTTCTTCAAACTGATCCTAGTGTGCATCCCCCACCTCCACCAAACCCACCCCCAAATAAATACACACATTTACACAGATAACTCACACGGTTCGATGCATTAAGTATCATGACCTTTTAAATGCTTCTCTTTTCCCCCCCCTTTTTTTACTCACTTTAGATACACAATCTACTAATAGTAAATACACATTCCTGTAACAAGAACCCTATCACTATGCTTTCACTGGATATATGCTGGAAAGGCATCAGTGGACTTGAAAGGTGATGGGCTAATGGTGGGAAGGGACAGTTGTTAGATCTTCCTTTGAAACACTTGGAAGTCTTTGTCATCTTCTGTGAGGCCTTAAGAAAAATGCAGGCAGCTCAGAAGCCAATGTTCAAAACCACAAAGCTCTTCTAGGATGTCTGCACTTTCATTGCAAAAGGATGTCGCCTCAAGTGCAAGAGCAGCATCTAAAAGCAAAGGGGGATATACGTCACCAAGGAGTTTACACAGAATCTTCTAGAAACTGATTTCTACCTCATTTGCTTTCTCACATTGCATATACTGATTATACTGGTATATGTGGTCTATGAAAACTTTAGATCATATGTATCAAAAACAAGATTTTAAAGACAATCTTCAGGATAATTACCCACCAAAACTATTGAATGTAGCACAATATCTCCTTTTAGGTAAATAATGACCAATTTTGACAAAATAGGCCCAAGATTTATAGAGCTTTCAGTTTATACAGTATGTATAACAAATGCATTGCAATGACTTCTAGTAGGTCTTGGAAGGGACCTGTGAAAATGAGAAACTAAAACTTAAGATTTGTTTATTTCACAGTAAATTCACATTTGATGTCACAGATATTCAAAGTGCTTTGTGGGGAGTTCCCATTGTGGCTCAGCAAGTTAAAAACCCAACCTACTCTCTGTGAAGATGTGGGTTCGGTCCCTGGACTCACTCATTGGGTTAAGGGCCCAGCGTTGCCACAGGCTGCAGCACAGGTCACAGATGTGGCTCGGATCCCATGTTGCTGTGGCTATGGCTGTAGTTGTGGCTATGGCGTAGGCCTGGAGCTGCAGCTACATATGGTTAGTTTCCCTAACCCAGGAACTTCCATATGCTGAGGGTGGGGCAATAAAAAGAACAAATAAAATAAAATAAAATAAAATAAAATAAAATAAAATAAAATAAAATAAAATAAAAAAATAAAAAGTGCTTTGTGGAAGTTAACAGATTAATTTCTACAACACAGTTGTAGAACGTGGTATTTTATCATCAACCCATTTCACACCATTAGAGATACTAAGTTTTGAATGACTTGTCTGAAATCAAATAGCAAGTTATCACCTTAAAAGGTCTGATTTTTAGTTTTTAGGACTAAAAAGTTATATTTAAAAGAAAGACAATTATTTAGTATAGACCTGATACCTCTCTATTAGGGAAAAGATTACCAAGCAATCATTTTTTATTCTTAATTTTTTTGCTTTTTAGGGCCACACCTGCAGCACATGGAGGTTCCCAGGCGAGGGGTCCACTCAGAGCTACAGCTGCTGGCCTACACCACAGCCACAGCAACGCAGGATCCCTAACCCACTGACTGAGGCCAGAGATCAAACCTGCATCCTCATGGATGTTACTCAGGTCCATTAACCACTGAGCCATTTAATCTTTTTTGCTTTATGAGCCCCAAAGGCAAACAACTGATAAGGGGGAATACATATATATCCTCCATAGCACTTGTCATCCTAAATTCACATTGCTGTATCCAACAAAACACAGGGGATCAGTCCGAAAGCAAGAGATGTAAGCACTACAAAAAAAAAAAAAAAAATCCCACAGACAAACGCTACTACTGCTTTTTTAAGTAGTATAACTCTTTCTCTATCAGGAATTCTCATGCTGTCAATCATTGGAAAATGTTTCAGCTGCAGAATCTATAGCTTCGGCAAGCTACAAAACATTCCTCGTAAGACGTTACATGGCTTCACGTGTGAGAAACCAGACCTACCCAAATGACAGTCAGTGCTGGTGTTCCACCCGAGGTAAATCAGCCTCTGAATCATTTGGCAGGGGAGATCCCAATACCTACAAGTTAATAATTGGGCATTATAGATTCTCAGTAAGAGTCCTTCTCCCCCCAAATCCCAATTCTCATTCAAATAGCAGATGATTAGAACTAACTAGTCATAGCTCAAGCTGCTGACACAGCAGAAGATGAAGTAAGGGCTTCATCTTACTCTCTGACTTTGTCGATTACTGTAAGCTAGGAAATGTTTATGTAATTACATATATATGCAAAAAAAAAAAAAGGTATTCAATGCAATGAACCAGAAGACCAAGTTTAACAAGCAAAATTTTGTAGATCCCACTGGTAAACCTGCCCAATCCTTAACAGCAAGCTCTCCCTAAGACACTTAAATGGGAAGTATGAGAGAGACCCTAGGGACATACGAGTGTTTCTGTACCTGATGTAATGCGATACCCGGAGTGTGCAAGTCAATAGTGGCCAGAGAAGGAATTCGAGATTCTAAAAGATTTTTGTTCTCTTTTCTTATCAACCTGGAATTTCGAGCTAGACAAAAATAAGCATGAACACAGTGAGAAAATTAGACATTTTTGTTAGTTTTCCACATTTTGTATCTGTCCTTCAGTATATAGTTAGGGTACATAAGCCTGTACATATTCACATACTTAAATATGTAAAGTTACTATACATGTTTATTTTTCATATTCTAATAGTTTATTTAATATACATTTTAAATAATATAAAAAAAAAGGGCTGAAAAAGTAAAAGCATAACGAACATACCAATGCCTTCCAAGGCTTTTAGTTCAGGAAGATGATTGTAGTTTAGTTCAGGCAAACGGACATCTGTCTTCGAGAATTCCCTTCTTTTCTTATTCGCCTGAAGTAGGCTCTTTTCACTAGCAACCTGACAGCATCAGAATGGTTAACACAAATGAATTAGCTTCCACATGAGCTTACGCTCTTCTGTAACTACTTCGTTCACAGCCTAAAATGCATGGGATTGAAAACTAGAAAAAGTCAACCTTTGAAGAACATTAATAACATACAAAACAATCTCACCCAATTATTTCAAACCTCTTCCTCACTGGATTTCTTACCATTGCCAACGAGTGGTTTGCTTGGTGGCTGTGAGTTTCTCATCCCCCATCTGCCAGCCCTCAGTAGGCACTGGCAAGCAGTGAAGGTTTGAGAGATGGGCATCAATCCTGAGCATCAAGGCCCTTCAGCCTGCAAGGTCGGGCCTTATGACACTTGCTGGGCTTTTCAGCACATCCTTGGTATCGTCACCAAAATCCTGAGAAGACCCTCTTGTCTTGTGTATATCACATCTCCTGGCTTGATTTTTGCTTTCCCAGTAATAATCTCCTCACTTATTTTTAAATATTTGTCCTCATCTTGCGCCTCAGAGTTAGTAAATGATACTATCTTCCTATAAATACAGTTGATTAAGTAAAAGATTATAATGTCATTCTTTTCCTAGTCTTTTGTAATACTATCACTTCGTATTTGATAAAGTCTGAAAAAAATAATAAAGAGGGAAAACAGGAGCACTTCAATTCTGCACCTTTGTCAATCGGACATTTTTCCAAGGTTTCATTTGAGAATCGCAGAAACTCTATATTCTTTTCCACATTTTCAAAACAGATGATACAGAGATTATGTGATTGGCTAAAAGGAAAAACACCACACTTGTATAATGAAATCATAGGTATGTCCATGTATATACACATATATGCATGTATACTGACATGTACACATGAAGATATATAATGCCAATGTTAAGCCACTGAGGTTCTGGAGGCCTCACGTTTAATATTCCATGAATTGCACAAATCTGCCTCCCAGAAAGTCTTCAGAAGTCCTGTAGAATGAGCGCTAAGGCTCTTGGTTCAAATCAGCTATAAAACAAAATTAGTTTAAAAAAAAAATCTGCAAGTACAAAAAAATAAAATGAGTCCAAACTACTAGATTTATATACTCAAAAGGTGACAAGCAAAATACACAAGAGATGTTTATAATAATATATATTCACATCTCAGAATCAGGGCATAAAGCGTGGGAGAGCTGCACTGATACTCCACCTAGAAGTTGAAGAAAGTTTAGGCTTAGCTCTCTACCTCTGTTAATTTTCATTACAAAAAGGCTCCTGTGGGTCTTTCCCCCACTAATCTTTACCTTCTTTCTTAATCGTGTTCCAAAGAAGGATAAACAGAAATAAGACCTAAAATTATCAGCCAGCGTTGATTACGCAGTACCTGAAAGAAGGGTGATGGCAACTCTAGCAAAATGGTCCTAAGCCAGCTGTGAAAAGACTGCAATCAAAATCATCTTCCAGGAGTTCCCATCGTGGCTCAGTGGTTAACGAATCCAACTAGCAACCATGAGGTTTCGGGTTCGATCCCTGGCCTTGCTCAGTGGGTTAAGGATCGGGTGTTTCTGTGAGCTGTGGTGTAGGACGGTGGCTACAGCTCCCATTCGACCCCTAGCCTGGGAACCTCCATATGCCTTGGGTGCAGCCCTTAAAAGACAAAAAAAAAAAAAAAAAATCTTCCAAAGCAGACCAGGAAAGTAAAACACAAAAATATCCACAAATAAATTGGTAGGGGATACCAAAAAAGAAAGTATTATGGGTACAGAAAATAGAGGCTAAAAATAATTTAAAAGAAAAGCAAATGCCATGTCTAAATCATAAGAGATATGAAAAGAAATATAAAAAGAAGGCTCTATTTTTTTCAGCTCTGAGGATAATGAGAGAGGTAGAGAAGGAATTCTATGAGAAAAAGACTCCTTTGGGAGTGCATCCACACCTCCCCTTCCCTGGCAGAAGAATCCATTCACCACATTTCGTAAGCAGCGTCAATGCACTAGAGACTGTTCTGGGTGTAGACGGAGCAAAGAGGAAAACAAACAAAGCACAAGTCTCTGCCTTAGAAGTTTACATCCTGGTGGGGCAGTGGGGGCAGAGAGAGACAGTATATAGATAAGAGAATCGAGATGATTTCAGCTAAGACAAGGGGAAAAAAATTAAGCAAGGAGAGAGGAGAAAATAATGGGAGACAAAGTGAGTTATAAATATTTGGGAAGACCTCACAATAAGGTTTCCTGTAAGCCAAAGAGGAGAAAAAGCAAATTCTTTGGATTATTTTGGGAAAGAATGCTCTAAAACTGAGGAAATAGCAAATGCAAAAAACCCAAAAGTGGAAATATGTCTGGCCATGTTCCAAGAAGAACCAGGAGATGGATGTGGTTGGAATAGAGTGATCAAAAATGAGAGTAACCAAGGGTGAGAGAGACAGATGGGGTGAGTCCTTCAGGGACTAATAGGCCCTGAAACACTGTGCTCTTGACTTGGAGATAAGAAACCAAGGGAGGGTTTTGTTTTGTTTGTTTTTTGCTTTTTAGGGCCACACCTATGGCATATGGAGGTTTCCAGGCTAGGGGTCCAATCAGAGCTGCAGCTGCCGGCCTACACCACAGCTCACGGCAACGCCAGATCCTTAACCCACTGATCGAGGCCAGGGATTGAACCTGCAACCTCATGCTTCCTAGTCGGATTCCTTTCTGCTGCACCATGATGGGAATTCCAATGGAGGATTTTGAATGGAAGAAGGATGATGATTTGACCTAACTTTAAAAGGAAGCATTCTGCGGAAATAAAAACAAAATAAACAAACAGGACCTAACCAAACTTAGAAGCTTTTGCACAGCAAAGGAAATCATAAACAAAACAAAAAGACAACCTACTGACCTGGAGAAAATATCTGTAGACAATGCAAACAATAAGGGCTTGATTTCCAAAATATACAAACAGTTCCTACAACTCAACAACAATGACAACAACAAAAACCCAGCCCAATCAAAAAATAGAAGACCCAAGGCATTTCTCCAAAGAAGACATACAGATGGCCAATAGACACATGAAAAGATGCTCAACATCATTAATTAAAGAAATGCAAATCAAAACTAGGAGTCATGCCCTCACAATGGTCAGAATGGCCATCATTAGAAAGTCTACAAATAACAAATGCTAGAGAGGGTGTAAAGAAAAGGGAACTCTCCTACACTGTTGGTGGGAATATAAGTTGGTGCAACCACTATGGAAAACAGTATGGAGTTTCCTTAAAACAACAAAAATAGAGTTGCCATATGATCCAGCAATCCCACTCCTAGGCACATACTGGAAGAAAACTCTAACTCAAGAAGATACATGCACCTCAATGTTCACAGCAACATTATTTATAATAGCCAAGACATGGAAGCAATCTAAATGTCCATCAACAGATGAATGGATAAAGAAGATGTGAGATATATATATACATACATACATATATATAATGGAATATTGCTCAGCCATAAAAAAAGAATAAAATAATGCCATTTGCAGCAACATGAATGGACCTAGAGATTATCATACTAACCATAAAAAAAGAATAAAATAATGCCATTTGCAGCAACATGAATGGACCTAGAGATTATCATACTAAGTATGTCAGAAAGAAAAAGACATATATCACGATATCACTTATACATGGCATATAAAATATGATACAAATGGACTTATTTACAAAACAGACTCATAGACATAAAAAACAAATGTACGGATACCAGAGGAGAAAGGAGGGAGGTATATAAATTAGGAGTTTGTGATCAGTAGACACAAACTACTATATTTAAGACAGATAAACAAGAAAGTCCTACTGTACAGCACAGGGAACAATATTCACTGTCCTGTAATAAACCATAATGGAAAACAATATGAAAAAGAATACATATATACACACACACATGTATATATGTATGTGTGTGTGTATAACTGAACAACTTTCTTGCATAAGAGAAATTAACACAATACTGTAAATCCGCTATACTTCAAATTTAAAATTAAAAAAAAATTTTCTTTTGTCTTTTGTCTTTTTTGTTGTTGTTGCTGTTGTTGTTGTTGCTATTTCTTGGGCCGCTCCCGCGGCATATGGAGGTTCCCAGGCTAGGGGTCGAATCGGAGCTGTAGCCACCGGCCTACGCCAGAGCCACAGCAACTCGGGATCCGAGCCGAGTCTGCAACCTACACCACAGCTCACGGCAACGCCAGATCGTTAACCCACTGAGCAAGGGCAGGGACCGAACCCGCAACCTCATGGTTCCTAGTCGGATTCGTTAACCACTGCGCCACGACGGGAACTCCTGAAATTAAAAAAAATTTTAAAGAAGCATCTGGCAGCTGTGTTGAACATAATAATGCTACTGTGAACTTTCAGAAGACCACTGAACCTTGACAGGCTTCTACTACTGCAATCTGACGCTACGTTTTAATTTGTTGATTCACTACTAGACTGTGAGCTCCTGAAGAGAAATACTGACTTTGTCATCTCCAGCATCTTACACATAGTAGATAATCAATAAATATTTGTTAAATTAACAAATATAATAATTTTTTTTTTTTTACTTTCTAGGCCCTCACCCGCAGCATATGGAGGTTGCCAGGCCAGGGGTCCAATCGGAGCTGCAGCTGCCAGCCTACACCATAGCCACAGCAACATCGGATCCGAGCTGCGTCTGTGACCGGCACCACAGCTCATGGCAACGCCAGATCCTTAATCCACTGAGCGAGGTCAAGGATCAAACCTGTGTCCTCATGGATACTAGTCAGGTTTGTTACCACAGAGCTATGACAGGAACTCCCAATAAATAGAATACTTTCATCAAAAATCTGATATGAGTAAGATAAGACAATTTATCTTCTCATCTACCCAAAAAAAAAACTGATCACCAAGCGTTAGATTAAGAAGGTTTACAGTTACTCGGAGTTCCCGTTGTGGCACAGTGGAAACGAATCTGACTAGGAACCATGAGGTTGTGGGTTCGATCCCTGGCCTCGCTCAGTGGGTTAAAGATCCTGCATTGCCTTCAGCTGTGGTGTACGTTGCAGATGCAGCTTGGATGCCGCGTTGTTGTGGCTCTGGCGTAGGCTGGCGGCTACAGCTCCGATTAAACCCCTAACCTGGGAACCTTCATATGCTGCGGGTTTGGCCCTAAAAGGACCAAAAAAAAAAAAAAAAAAGTTTACAGTTAATGAAAAAATTAAAACAGATGTTATTTTAATAATAGCATCTATATTTGAATGTCCGGACTTATTAAACTTTATCAAACTTAAATTTTAAGACTTTTGGGAGTTCCAGTTGTGGCGCATTGGTTAATGAATCTGACTAGGAACCATGAGGTTGCGGGTTCGATCCCTGCCCTTGCTCAGTGGGTTAACGATCCGGCGTTGCCGTGAGCTGTGGTGTAGGTCGCAGACTCGGCTCGGATCTCGCGATGCTGTGGCTCTGATGTAGGCTGGCAGCTATAGCTCTGATTCAACCCCTAGCCTGGGAACCTCCATATGACACGGGAGCGGCCCAAGAAATGGCAAAAAGACAAAAAAAAAAAAATTTAAGACTTTCATATTTACGATTTTGACAGGCTGGGACGATATATACATAATTAAGTTTCCACTTTATGATACATCTCCAAATAAAATTCTCAGTTCTTCACTATCATATTTAATATTAACAAAAGTTAGAAATGACTAATGCTTGCTCTCCTACCACTCAACAACGGCTCACTTACCGATGTGGTCACATTAATATTATAACCGCCTGACGGAGAATGTTTATTTGGTTTACCAAATGGAATACAATACTTCTTGTTTTTTTCATCCACTCTGCAACAAAAACAAACAAAAAAAAAACTGTTAGAACCAGGAGTAATTTTTTCTCAAGAATAAAATCATACAATCCAACACCAAATGACAGGCAGTTTAATCAAAATTTAATGTCTATTCTTGGGAGTTCCCTGAGGGCTCAGCAGGTTAAGGATCTGGCATCATGGCTGTGGCTGGGGTTATACCTGTGGTGCAGGTTTGATCCCTGGCCTGGGAACTTCCACATGCCACAGGTGCTACTTTTTTTTCTCAGCTACACCCGTGGCACATGGAAGATCCTGGATCAGGGATCAAACTTGTGATGCAGCTGCAACCTGCGCCACAGCTGCGGCAACACCAGATCCTTCACTGGCTGTGCCACATGGGAACTTCCTGCCTATTCTTAAACATAGATGTTCACAGATCTGGGGAAACATCCTGTACTTTACCACTATCCTCGTGCCTCCCAGCCTCCAACTCCAATAAATGACCTTCTTCCAGCAAAATTCCCCCAAGGAATTTCTGTGTAGTACCAAAGGCCCATAGCCACACTGTGCAGCAGCAGACTCTCAAAACCCATTGTCTCATTATCTCTTTAATTATGACAACCTCCTTTTGGATTACTAGACTAAATGGCTATAGATCCTCTTCACCTTAAGCAATACAACCCAATTTTCTCAGGACTCAGGTAAATTTTTTGATCAAATGCTAATAATTTCCATCACATGGGCCAGGAAGTCTTTTGAAACAGCAACCTAACAAGAATGAATAGCATTGAGAAGCCTGAAAGTAAATACACATGTGGCTGACTCGAGAAATATTTGCCATTGGCAAATATGTCCTTAAACAATATCTTTGCCCTGATGTTCCTAGTTCATACCTGTAACTCTGAACTCCTGGGATGGTCCCCATTCCAGAATTCACAGCAGGGGCCACTGCAGAGAAACCGTGTACCAGTGGGGGAATCGCCATGACTGGATTTCTTGTGTGGTCCACGCTGCCATTGCTGTAGTCTCGGAGGCTTGTTGAAGGCACTGTTTTGATGTGGCTCGCTCCGTTGTCATGGAGACAGCTGGCATTCAGAGCTCGACTGATTTTTTCAACTTTTTCTCCATCCATTTTTGACCCTTTTATTTTAATTACTTTAGAATCCTTAACTTTGGGATCAGCATTGGTATCCTGACCATGAAGACAAAAGTTAACAACATCAAGGATCTGAGGAGGATGAAAAATTGCCTTTCTATAAAGAACTTATCAACTAAAGCAGAATTCCAGAGATAATCACACCTGCTTGTGCCCTTGTTTTTCTTATTCCACCTGTGGAATTAAAATTAAACTCAGGGAGTTCCCGTCGTGGCTTAGTGGTTAACAAATCCGACTAGGAACCATGAGATTTCAGGCTCGATCCCTGGCCTCGCTCAGTGGGTTAAGGATCCTGCATTGCCATGAGCTGTGGTGTAGGTCACAGATGGGCAGCTTGGATCCCGCGTTGTTGTGGCTCTGGCGTAGGCCGGCGGCTACAGCTCCGATTAGACCCCTAGCCTGGGAACCTCCATATGCTACAGGTACGGCCCTAAAAGGACAAAAAAAAAAAAATCTCCTTTGCATAAAATTCTAAAAATGATACTCTCGTATCATTTAAGGAAAAAAATGGCATGTGTATGTGTTTGTGTTCTTGTGTTTGTGTGCAACACACATGTCTAAATGTTCTCAGATGAGTGCAATTTTCTGATAAGCTCTACTGCACAGGCTAGTACTCAGTAGGCATTCAGTGCATGATATGCTAAGATTTTTTAAACAGGCCATGTCTATACAGAAGATACATTTTTATAACTAAGCTAAAAGTTAACTTGTTACACACTCAGGAAACTTTTAAGATCTTCATTATTTCCCCCCACCTCAAATTGAAAGATACATTAAATTTTAAATTTAATACACATTAGGGAGTTCCTGTCTCCTCGTTCAGTGGTTAACGAATCCAACTAGGAACCAAGAGGATGTGGGTTCGATCCCTGGCCTCACTCACTGGGTTAAGGATCCCGTGTTGCTGTGGCTGTGGCGTAGGCTGGCGGCTGCACCTCCAATTTGACCCCTCGCCTGGGAACATCCATATGCTGCAGGTGCTGCCCTAGAAAAGACCAAAAAAAAAAAGACAAAAATAAAATAACATAAAAATAAAATTTAATACACATTAAAATATGAAATTTACCTGTACCACAAGTGTTTTTCTTTCTTCACTTAAAGAATCATCTTTTTCCTTTTCCTTCTTTCTATTCTGGAATTTTTTAGATAAAGAAATGTTTCTGGCATCTTTCTGTACTTTTAACTGCAGTTCCTGAGAAAACCTATATAAAAGGACATTTGTCAGTAAAATAAGATTGTACGAGAAAGATAAATCTAGGGAAAAAATTGGTTTTCAGGCCACTCTATTTTTTAAAATTGGGTATTAAGGAGTTCCTGTAGTGGCTCAGCGGTAATGGACCCAACTAGTATCCATGAGGATGCGGGCCTCGCTCAGTGGGTTAAGGACCTGTGTTGCCACGAGTTGTGGTGTAGATTACAGACTCGGTTCAGATCTGGCATTGCTATAGCTGTGGCATAGGTTGGCATCTACTGTTCTGATTCGACCCCTAGCCTGGGAATCTCTATATGCTACAGGTGCAGCCCTAAAATAAAAAGACAAAAAAATTTTAGAAAATTAAAAGATAAACTGGGTATGATACTAGATGGTGTTATTTAAAATGAGAAATGAGGTAGTTTGCAGACCTCTGGGAATCCCTGAGAACCTTTCAGAAGATTCATAAGGTCAAGGCTCTTCTCATTTTAATACGAATATGACTTCTTTTCCACGATGTTAACACATGCACTGATGATATAAAATGATACGGTGGGTAAGACTGCAGGCGCCTTACCAAGAATAGAAGCAGTGGCACCAAACCTTACTAGCAGTTATTGTATTTTTCATAACCACATATTCCCCCTTTTTTTTAAAAAAGATGGAGGGCAGTTTTAAGAATGGCCCTGATGGGGTTCCCTGGTGGTTCAGTGGGTTAAGGATTTGGCATTGTCACTGCTGTGACTCAGGTCTTTGCTGTGATGTGGGTTCAATCCCTGGCCTGGGAACTTTCGCATGCTGCGGGTGTGGCCAAGAAAAAAAAAAAATGAAATGTCCCTCATGAAGCAATAAAAAACTAAATCGAAACCCCTGCATACATCTTTTTTTTACATTCCGTGTTACAAAATGGGAATATTCAGGAGTTCTCCTTCTGGCTCAGCAGTAATGAACCTGATTGGTATCCATAAGGACATGGGGTTAATCCCTGGCCCTGTTCAGTGAGTTAAAGGATCTGGCATTGCCGTGAGCTGTGGTGTAGGTCGCAAACGAGGCTCGGATCTGGTGTCGCTGTGGTAATGTGTGGTGTTGCAGCTCCGATTCCACCCCTATCTTGGGAACCTCCATATGCCAGAAGCATAGCCCTAAAAAGCAAAAAACAACAAAAAACTAAAATGGGAGTATTCATAAAGCACCTCTGCTACAAATCAAAGTGCAATGGTTATCTTAGGAAAAACACCTGTAAGTGATGGAGCTACAAACTAAACTAACCGCTTTTTTCATGGAACAATAGTTTTACTTGAAAGACTGTCGGAAAAAAAAAATTATTATTATTATTCAGACTTGGGGTACTCAGCAGATATTTTCTTTCAAAAAAATGAACAAAGGAGCTTATCACCTCATGGAAAACAACTGATAATATTTGCATCAATGATAAAATTTAAATTTTTATGCAAAATTAGAATTCTGTTCAACTTGCATCTACCCCCGTGAACTTAGCAGATTCCCAATCCCCAAGACTTGTTGATGAGAGAGACTGCGACTTTTGGATATTGTATGATGAAATAATGCCAGCATTTTAAAGCCTTGCATAACTTAGCAAGACAATATTTTCCAAATGCCTAGAGCATGATGCTGCAAAAGCACGCATGGGTAAAAGAGCTATTCAAAGTGCAAGACAGGAGTTCCTGTCGTGGCGCAACAGAAACAAATCTGACTAGGAACCATGAGGTTGCAGGTTTGATCCCTAGCCTTGCTCAGTGGGTTAAGGATCCAGTTTTGCTGTGAGCTGTGGTATAGATTGCAGAGGTGGCTCAGATCTGGCGTGGCTGTGGCTGTGGCATAGGCCAGCAGCAACAGCTCTGATGAGACCCCTAGACTGGGAACCTCCATATGCCGCAGGGGGTGGCCCTAAAAAAACAAAAAACAAAACAAAACCAAAAAAAAAAAACAGCAAGGTGCAAGATAGACAAGTGAATTTTAATGTAACAGGGGAAGAAGTTTGTTGATATGGTTTCAGATTCCACAGTGCAAGCAACTTTTAACAAACTAATACTGTCAGGTTTGGGTTAGTATCAAAGTTTGGGATATAGAATAAAAGAATACCCACAATGATCAAAAAGGGCTATTAAAATACTCTTCCATTTTCCAACTACCTATTTGTGTGAGGCTAGAATTTCTTCATAGATTTCATCCAAAACAGCAGAGTACAACTAATTGAATCCAGAAGCAAATATGAGAACCCAGCGATCTTCTATTAAGCTAGATAGTAAATAGTTTTGCAAAAATATAAAGCAATGCCATTGCCACTCATCTCACTATTTTTTGTTTTGTCCGCTGCACTGATACCAGCAGCAGGAACAGCATAGGGGACCATGTCAGCAGCTCTGGCAGCCACAGGTTTGGTACATCAAGGTCTCCAGCATATTGGCAGTGTCAGCAGTGTCATAGGACTGGATATGGTGTGAGTTTGGCTACAACAGGAGACAGCACCTTTGCAAATGCATCAGCATCCAAGATGATGGCATCACACAGCTGGCAGCAACACAGAAATCAGTGACCTGAGTAGTGTCACCACAAGGAGACTGAAAAGCATGAAGGGACTGCCTTATAAAAAGCAAGGGGGGAATTTCCATCATGGTGCAGTGGTTAACAAATCCAATTAAGAACCATGAGGTTGTGGGTTTGATCCCTGGCCTTGCTCAGTGGGTTAAGGATCCGGTGTTGCCATGAGCTGTGGTGTAGGTTGCAGACACGGCTGGGATCCCGCGTTGCTGTGGCTCTGGCGTAGGCCGGCAGCTACAGCTCCTATCGGACCCCTAGCCTGGGAACCTCCATATGCCGTGGGAGCAGCCCAAGAAATGGCAAAAAGACCAGAAAAAAAAAAAAAAGAAATAGTGTTTGTTCCTGTTATGTATTGTTATGGAGGCCTCCCTTCAGATCTAGGTTGGTATGACCCAGAAAACACAGTCAGTACTGTACCTCTCAGCAAATCCATCCACATGAAAGAAATCATGGTGTAAGAGCTCAGCACAGAAGGGCCTTTTGTCTGGGTCAATATGTAAGCATTTCTGGGAAATCAAGGAATACACACAGTTCACATCAAAGAAAAACGGCCCACACTTACATTTTAAACATAGAGAAATAGAAAATTCTGCTTCAGAGTCGATGGACATTAAACATCCATCAAAATGATAAAGGATAAAGCACCAGTCTAGACAATGACTACCAATGATTGCTAACAGCACACAAAGAAAGACCACCAGACATTAAGTGTCTCTGGACAGAAATATACAAACCTCTCATGAAATAGTCTTACCAAAAACTCAACCTGATTCTGATGGAGCTCTAGCTGTACTATGATTTTTATGAAATATAGGACATAGAGGAACATATTAAACTAGACTATACAGAAAACTCTTAGGGATAAACAACCTATTTCTTCAACAGACAAATGGCAAGGTTTAACAAAAAACAAAGAGATGGAAAGGAGCTTGTAAATTGAGACTCTTAACTCACTGCAGCAGTTCAGGTCATTGCAGAGGCACGGGTTAACCCCCAGCCCAGTGCACTGGGTTAAAGGATCTGGTGTTGTCGCAGCTGTGGCATAGGTTGCGACTATGTCTTGGATTCAATCCCTGGCCCAGAGAGCTTCCATATGCCACAGGTGTAGTCATAAAAAAATAAAATAAATAAAAGTTAAACATTAGGAGTTCCTGTTGTGGCTCAGGGGAAATGAATCCAACTAGCATCCATGAGGATGCAGGTTTGATCCCTACCCCCACTCAGTGGGTTAAGGATCCAGCACTGCCATGAGCTGCATTGTAGGTCACAGACGAGGCTCAGATCTGGCGTTGCTGGGGCTGTGGTGTAGGCTGGCAGCAGCAGCTCCGATTTGACCCTAGTCTGGGAACTGTCATATGATGCAGATGCGGTCCTAAAAAGAAAAATAAATGTTAAACATTAAAAACATATCATTGGAGTTCCCGTGGTGGCGCAGCGGAAAAGAATCTGACTAGGAACCATGAGGTTGCGGGTTCGACCCCTGGCCTCTCACAGTGGGGTAAGGATCTAGCGTTGCTGTGAGCTGTGGTGTGGGTCGCAGACGCAGCTCAGATCTGGTGTGGCTGTGGCTGTGGCTGTGGCGTAGGCTGACAGGTGCAGCTCCGATTCGACCCCTAGCCTGGGACCCTCCATATGCTGTGACTGTGGCCCTCAAAAGACAAAAGACAAAAAAAAATAAAAACTAAAAAACAAAACAAAACAAAAAACCATTTTTTAAATAAAAACATGAAGCTGTTTGCTGTTTCCACACTTAAAACATGCTAGATAATACTAAACAGTTTCTTAAAACAAGCAAAATTTTCAGGCCTTTATCTCTGAAGTCCCTCTAGCCCCGCCCCCACCAAATTAAACTCTTTCTTAATGTGCAAAATTTAAATCATTGGAGAAAATTGTTGACCTAAAAGACCGACTACACAAGGGAAAAAAGAAGACAAAATCAAATCTCCACAGTGTAAATTCCTGGGCAGAAAGTGCAAAGAAAAAGTATGATTACCTTTGCTAAATCTATCACAACTTCAGAGAGCTTGGAATAGCGTCTTTCGAGAGGTACTGTCTCTTTGATTTCAGGCAACCTGACTCCAGCAAACACAGGATTTTTATAAAAGAGCTCCTGATGTCTTGGAATGAGATTACCTGGTGGTGAGAACGGCATACACCTTTGTCATAATGCAGCACGAGACAGGTGATGATAAGCGTGGGACCCAGTTAGCAGAGCTGGAGACCTCAGCAGGCAGCATCAACCACAGGCAGTGCTCTCGCTGTGGTTGTGCCTGGAGGTCTTTATCGTGGTTTTGACAAACGTCAACGCAAAGGAAATTAGCATTCTTATCTCAACACACTCGTTTAGAACAGTTCACAGGCCACTAGGCATAGAACTGAAGACATGAAGGAGCATAGGAAAAGGAAAGGTAAAGAACATTTTATAATTTTTAAGATATAAATACCAGCACTTCATGCCTAAGAGCAAAGTATAAAGTGCTGATGAAAACTGAAAATATTAATAGCCATGTGGTCAGAATCTAGTCTCAGATAAGTAAGTTCCACCTTTTTTATTTTTCGCTTTTTAGGGTCGTACCTGAGGCATATAGACGTTCCTGGGCTAGGGGTCAAATCGAAGCTGCAGCTGCCAGCCTACATCATAGCCAGAGCAATGCAGGATCTGAGCGGAATCTGTGACCTACACGACAGCTCATGGCAAACCCGGATCCTTAACCCGCTGAGCAAGGCCAGGATTGAACCCGTATCCTCATGGTTACTAGCAGGGTTCGTTACTGCTGAGCCACAAAAGGAACGCCAAGTTCCACTTTTTAAAAATTTAATTTTTGCCAACTCATTTTGTACCTGATCCTATGATCTGATTTGATCCTTTTTACCTTTTTTAATCAACTTTAATACCTTACCTAATATAAAACATATATCATCTTTAATGTACCAAGAGCTTATAAAATCAATACAAACAAAAATAGGGAAAAGGAGTTCCCTGGTGGCTCAGTGGATTAAGGATCTGGCATTGTCACTGCTGCAGCTTGGGTCACTGCTGTGGCTCGGGTTTGATCCCTGGCCCCTGTCATGGGCGTGGCCAAAAAAATTCACTAAAATTTAAAATGCAGATGTATGATCTTACCTAAGCACAACGTAATATGATAGAGCTGATCAATGTCAGAATCTCCGGGAAAAAGGGGTTCGCCCATGAGCATTTCAGTTACCAGACAGCCGATGGCCCACACATCAACAGCCCTGAAAGAAAAGCAATACAGAGTCAAATGTGGCATCCTGACATGTTTATTGAGACTGAACTTGCTCTGGATATTGCTATTCGATATTTCTGGTATTGAGAAAAGTAATAGTAAACTTTAATTTACCCCCCAAAACACATTTCCCTGTGAACTTAAAATACTAACTTCCAATTTTACATAAGTCAGGTTTCCAGAAACTTCAATCATGTGCCTTAAGAGAGAAAAGTCTTTGGAAGAGTGAAAATAAGTAGACTTTATTCTGTAAATAAGCCTTTTGGGTTTTCGTTCAGGGGCTATTCACTCTTTGTTCACACATAATTTTAACAAAGTTCATCGGTCTAGCCCACAGTACACTGAAAACTGTGTACCAGGAGGAGGGGGTCATTAGGGACACGTACAATGAGGGTAGGAAGCTAATAAGGAGAAAATAGGGAGAAACAAGTCTTAAAAATCGAGTGCAAGTTGCCGTTGTGGCTCAGTGGTAACGAACGACTAGTATCCATGAGGACACAGGTTTGATCCCTGCCCTCGGTCAGTGGGTTAAAGATCTGGTGTTGCTGTGGCCGTGGCGCAGGCCAGCAGCTGTAGCTCTGATTCCACTCCTAGCCTGGGAACCTCCACATGCCGAGGGAGCGGCCCTAGAAAAGGCGAAAGAAAGAAAGAGAGAAAGAAAGCAAGGAAAAATTGAAAGAAAGAGGGAAGAAAGAAAAGAAAAAAGAAAAATCAATCACAAGAACTTAAAGAATATCCTGGCAGCATTAGCATAGGGACGACTATGTAGAAAATGTTTAAGATCACAGTTTAATTATACAAAAGTTACAGTATGAGAGTAAAAGGAGAGCTCAGAGTGATCAAGAAAATATTGTCATGTGTTTTCTAAAAACAGAAATTATAGAAAATATTTTAGAACAATTTCTATCAAACCAGTAAAAGTTACAATCCCTTCTTCTTTGAAGAATTCATTTATGAAGACAATTTATGCTTTGAAAACGTTTCACTCATCCCACCCTGTTTCTGCCTTGCCTCCCTCGAGCAGTGTCAGATTTATCCACTCAGTTACCCCTCTTTACAAGTGATAAATATATCTATTTCTAACTTACTGTTAAAAACAGACCACTTACCTTGATTTCCCTACCTTTGGGGTTCCCGGTGTGGCTCAGCATAACGAACCAAGCTAGTATCCATGAGGATGCATGTTTGATCCCTGTCCTCACTCAGTGGGTTAAGGATCCAGTGTTGCCGTGAGCTGCGGTGTAGATCGAAGACGAGGCTCAGATCCCGTGTTGCTGTTGCTGTGGCTGTGGCGTAGGCTGGCGGCTACAGCTCTGATTTGACCCCTAGCCGGGAACCTTCATATGCTGCGAGTGCAGCCCTAAAACAAATAAATAAATAAAATAAAACAAATTTTAAAAAAAATTTAAATACCTTTTTATCAAGAAAAGAGAGTTAAATCTGCCCTGCCTACCCCCGGACCGTGTTGATGTCTTACTTGCCGTACTTGACGTCCCCAACCAACAGTTCAGGAGCTCTATACCATCGTGTTGCCACGTAGTCAGTATAAACCTCCCCAGGAGCTGCCAGTGTCCGTGCAAATCCAAAATCACATAACTTGATGACACCAGACTGGGAGACTAATATATTCTCTGGCTTTATATCTCTGTGGATGATCTAAGCCAAAAAGCAAAGTGTGACATGGACTGGCACATCGAGTTAAGCAAATTAATTCTTTTTTGAGCACCTGTCATGTGCAGGACATTATTTTTGTCCCTATAATGAATACACATAAAAGCATATAAAATTGTTCCTGAGTTTATAGACCCTGGGACTTAGTTGGACAAAAAACATTTACGCTTGAAATTTAAACTATCAAAGATACTGTATAAAATATATATATATAATTAATTATCAAATGAATTGTTCTGTTAATGATGCTTTCAAGACTAAAAGAGACAGCGTTGCCTGGTGGCCTAGCAGTTAACCATTCAGCATTGTCACCATGGTGGTGTGGGCTTGATTCTTTGGCCCAGGAACTTCCATATGCCACAGGCGCAGCCAGAAAAAAGAAAGAGCAAAAGAGTAAATCTATCGGAGTTCCCACTGCGGCTCAGTGCTAACGAACCTGACTGGTTCCATGAGGATGCGGGCCTTGCTCAATGGGTTAACGATCTGGCATTGCCATGAGCCGTGGTATAGGTTAAAGACGCAGCTCAGATCCCATGTTGCTATAGCTGTGGTGTAGGCCGGCAGCTGCAGCTCTGATTCAACCCCTAGCCTGGGAAATTTCATATGCCAACAGTGCACCCCCCCCCCCCGCAAAAAAAAAAGAGTAAAGTTACCAGTGAGGACCGGCGTGGTCAGGGAAAACATCCATGGAGAAGGGTGGGCTCTAAGAAATGTCTTTAATATTAGTATGACTTGGATACATGTAGAAATGAAAGGGCCATCCGTCCGAGTGAACATGACCAACAGGGTCAAAGAGTGAGGACGGGAATAGATCAGGAGATTCGGGGGAAACATTCTTCCTAGAGTAGAGCTTACACACAAGGAAGGAAGGATGCCTCAACTGCCAGCCTGGGAAGTCTGAGCTAGTGTCAAGGCCACGGGAACTCATGGAAGGACATGACCAATAGGGTGTTAAAACAAGATGTTGGCCATTAACCAGCTAAAGCAGAGCGGAGGACGAGAAGCAGGAGGCAGAGCAGTGGGACAGGTAGGACGTGGTAAGGGCCCGCGCTTGTTTGGCGCTCAAAGGAATGGAAAGGAAGAGGGTACCAGTTTAGAAACATTTTCAACTCCTTAAAGAACTGTTTAAATGAAATACTTACATTGTGACTGTGACAAAATCCAATTCCATTGATAATCTGAAACAAATACTTCTGAACTAGCTGGTAGTCGAGTCCATTGGGAAAGAGCTCCAAATCATCAAGAACTGTGTGGTCAACAAATTCAAAGACTAGGTACCATCGCTTTTTTTTCTTACACACTTCCAGCAGATTCACCAGATTTTCATGCCTCAGTTGCTATGATGAAAACAATGCAAAAGAGTTTTTACAAGATCAAATTACCTGTAATTATTCACAGTCTAAAACAGATCTTGGCATAAGAAAAACACATAGGAGTTCCCTTGTGGTGCAGCGGGTTAAGGATCTGGTGTGTCATCACTGCACTGGCTTGGGTTGCTGCTGTGGCGTGGGTTTGACCTCTGGACTGGGAGCTTCCACATGCCAGCTTGGGCTGAAAAAGAAAAAGAAAAACATATAAATAAAATGCATAAACAGTGTAAATTGTGAAACTATATTCTGGTTTTTAAATTACAGTTAAAAGACTATACTGCTGAGTTCCTGTCATGGCTCAGTGGAAACAAATCTGACAAGTGTCCAACTGAGAATGCAGTTTCAATCCCTGGCCTTGCTCAACGGGTTAGGGATCTGGCATTGCTGTGAGCTGTGGTGTAGGTCGCAGATGAGGCTCGGATCCTAAGTTGCTGTGGCTGTGGTGTAGGCCAGTGGCTGCAGCTCTGATTCGACCCCTAGCCTGGGAACCTCCATATGCCAGGGGGCCTGGGAACATCTATATGCCGTGGGTACAGCCTTAAAAAGACAAAAAATAAAATATTAAAAAAAAAAGACTATGCTGCTCCATTTTCCTCTTAGAGAACACAATAGCCAATGAGAAAAAGAAATGTAGCTCCATCTTTGATGAAACTAAGCAGGATCTATGACCCCTACCCACCACAAACAAGGGGCACCATCAAGATCAAATAGGAGCCTAGCAAGAAACCAAAGATTATCTGTGGCCACAAAGCTGGCAGAGCAAAGTCTTCCAAAATTGGTGACATACCCTGAAAAGAAAAACAACCACACACCAAAAAAAACCTTCTTTGATATAATGGGACCAGGGCACACAGACTGTCAGTGAAAGAAAGCATCCCTAGAACTGAATGGCACCACGGAACAGGAGGGGAGGGTCTGGATAACCACACAGAAACTCATTTGCTGGAAGCGGTCTGTCCGTGAAGCCAAACGGAAGGCAAAACAATGCATTATCAACAAACCTGTAACTACAAGTTTCAGAGAAATTAAAGATAACATAAATCAACCCCCCGCTCAAGCCTGTGTTGCAAGAAACATCACCATGAACCATGGTGGCTTCCTGCTAAGCACGGACCAAGACCCCGGCTTCTCCCGAAAATGAACCTCCTCCAAATTGCTGGTCCAGGATGGGCTCACTTTGTCACAAGATAACAGACAATCAAAAAAGAACCAATTCAGGATCTACTCAAAGATACTGTAAGAAAAGAAAAGGAAACATGAATGGCAGATGAATGCTCATCAGAAAAGGTTGCCACCTTTTTAAAAGAAGAAACTACTAGAACGCAGTCCTCAAAATCCTCAAGGAAAGAAAGGAACTTCACACTCAACAAAACTGTTGTTCAAGTAAAAGACAATAGAGAAAAATTCCTGAACATAAGCAGTAAGCTCATCAGTGCAGGACTAAATCTTATACAAAGGTGGGCATCACAGTTACAAAATAGAAAGTGAATATTTAGAACCTAACAATACACAAATGATATTAGTAACAATATTAGGAGAAAGAAAAGAAGATTAAAAACAAAGTAAGGAAGTTCATGTGCTAATTTCCCTGTCAATGGGTCAAAAATTATATTTTTGACCTGAAATTTTTTTTTTCTTTTTAGGATCGCACCCACAGCACATGGAGGCTCCCAGGCTAGGGGTCAAATGGGAGCTGTAGCTGCCGGCCTACACCACAGCCACAGCAATGGCAACACAGGATCAGAGCCGCGTCTGCAACCTACACCACAGCTCACGGCAATGCCAGATCCCCAACCCACTGAGCAAGGCCAGGGATCAAATTTGCATCCTCAGGGATACTAGTCAGATTCATTTCCCCTTGTACCACGACAGGAACTCCTTGACCTGAAATTTTAAATTATAAGGTCTAACTATATTTATAGGTTCAATGGTAAGCACTAAGATAAAGAAGATATCTTCTAAAATCAGATGGTAGACGAATGAGAGAGAGGAGGAGATAGAAATACAACAATTACTTTACAAGGATTATGTATATCATACAATGCTATAGTTATAAAGGTAACACAATATACAAAATAAAACATTTCCAATTACAAAAGGAAACACATCCAATGTTTAATAAAAAGGAATTCAGAGCCTACGTAGAAAAATATTTTTAAAATAGCAATAGGGAGTTCCCGTCATGGTTCAGCAGAAATGAATCTGACTAGTATATCATGAGGACGAAGGTTCAATCCTTGGTCTCGCTCAGTGGGTTAAGGATCTGGTGTTGCCATAAGCTGTGGTGTGGGTCACAGACACATCTTGGATCTGGCATTGCTGTGGCTGTGGTGTAGGTCAGTGGCTGCAGCTCTGATTTGACCCCCTCACCTGGGAACCTCCATATGCCATGGGTGTGGCCCTAAAAAGACAACCCCCCCCAAAAAGGTAGTAATAAAACAGCATAATATTATAAATAATAACTCCCACGTAGAGCTTACTATGTTCTATCACTATTCTAAGCACAAAACCCCTAAAAAACAGTTGCAATTATTATCCTGTTTTACAGATGAGGAAACTAAAGCACATAGATGTTAAGTAACTTGTTCAAGGTGACTCAGCAATAATTGGTAGAAAAGGATTAGAACCCAGGAACTGTATCCTCTGTCTTTTCCTGAAAACATTTCATTTTGGTTCAGTTCCTCCTTTATGCATCCAGGAAAAAAAGAAAAATAAAAAGACATACTAAGGAATGTCTGACTTTTCCATAGATTGAATGAAAGCCAGAGGAACAGCAGATGTCTTGAATACAAGGAATGTAATTAACTACCAACCCAGAATTCTACATTCTATGAAAATTGTCTTTTTTTTTTTTTTTTTTGCTTTTCAGGGCTGCACCTGTAGCATATGGAGGTTCCCAGGCTAGCGGTCCAATCAGAGCTACAGCTGCTGGCCTACACCACAGGTCACAGCAATGCTGGATCCTTAACCCACTGATCGAGGCTGGGGATTGAACCCGCAACCTCATGGTTCCTAGTTGGAATCATTTCTGCTGCACCATGACAGGAACTCCGAAAATAATCTTTTAAATAGAAAGTAAAGTCTTTTTTTGAAAGATAAACACAAATGGGGAGTATTCCTTACAGCATATCTGCTTTAAAGAAAATAAAGAATGTATTTAAGCACAAGGAAAATGATCCCAGATGGAAGCTCAGAAACATAGGAACAATCAACAAGCAATGGAAAGGATAAATATTAGGTATTTGGTGTTTATTCAAAGGAATAAACTTACATAGCATATACTCAGGTCACAGGGCAATTGTGTCAAAAGTAAATAATTAGGGGAGAAAAATCTAGAAATTTTCTACATGTGTTTGGAAATTAAGGAAAATGAGAAAATATTTTGAACGGCTAATCAAAATTTCTAGGATACATACCACACTATTCTTAGGAGGAAAGTGATTGCCTTAAATGCATATATGAGAAAAAAAAAAAAAAAAAACGCCAGAAATTAAAGAAGTATATAACTCAGAAGTTTAGGGAAGGGAACTGTAAAAATAAACCCACCTAAAAGAAGTAGAAGGTATGAAATAGTAAAGAACAAAAATTAATGAAATAGAAAAGAAATACCCAATAGGGAAGATCAACAAAGCCAAACATTAGTTCCTTCTAAGGATAAAATAAAATTGACAAACTTCTGGTTAGATGGATGGTTGGTGGGTGGGGGGGAATGGCAGGGAGGGAGTTCACACAGCAAACCTGGGACTTCTTTTTTTTTTTTTTGGTCTTTTTGCCATTTCTAGGGCTGCTCCCGCAGCATGTGGAGGCTAGGGGTCGAATCAGAGCTGTAGCCACCAGCCTACACCAGAGGGGTCGAATCAGAGCTGTAGCCACCAGCCTACACCAGAGCCACAGCAATGCAGGATCTGAGCTGCATCTGCGACCTACACCAGAGGTCATGGCAACACCGGATCCTTAACCCACTGAGCAAGGCCAGGGATCGACCTGCAACCTCATGGTTCCTAGTCAGATTCGTTAACCACTGTGCCATGACAGGAACTCCAAACCTGAGACTTTTATCCTTAGAAAATTGGCTAGCAAAGTAAGCCCTTGGCTGGTACCTGGGAATTTGGATTTCAAAAGTGTTCCTTCATTTCCAGAACTGATTAAATGGCTCACTGTGCAAACAATATGGCTTATGCTGAATATGTGCATTTCTTCTGAGAGTCTGGAATTTTGGTACGAGCCAGGCAGGTGGTGCCTGGGTGACAAGCTCCCAATGGAAACCCTGGGCACTGGGTCTCTAATGAATTTCCCTGATAGACAATATTTCACATGTGCTGTCATAACTCATTGCTGGAGGAAATAAGTGCATCCTCTATGACTTCACTGAAGAGGATTTTTGGAAGCTTGTGACTGGTTTCTTCTAGAATTTACTCTGGTTTCTTCTAGAATTTACTCCATGTGCCTTTTCCCTTTGCTGATTCTGCTTTATGTCTTTTCACTGTAATAAATCATAGCTAAGAGTACAACTCTTCGCTGAGAGCCGTGAGGCCTCCAAGTGAATCATGGAATCTCAGCGTAGTCTTTGGGACCCCAAAACAGTTCAGACAGATAGATAGATAGGCAGACAGATAAATATAGAGAGAAGCAGCAAATACTTTTAAGATCATGTTTATATTCATAAGATAAATGAATATGCATATGTAATCTTTTTATTTCTTTTTACCAAAAAAGAAGAAACTTCTTTTTTGTTTTTTTGTTTTTTTTTGTCCTTTTGCCATTTCTCGGGCCGCTCCCGCAGCATATGGAGGTTCCCAGGCTAGGGGGTCCAAGCAGAGCTGCAGCCACCGGCCTACGCCAGAGCCACAGCATCTCAGGATCTGAGCTGTGTCTGCAACCTACACCACAGCTCACCGCAATGCTGGATTCCTAACCCACTGAGCGAGGCCAGGGATCGAACCCGAAACCTCATGGTTCCTAGTCAGATTCATTAACCACTGTGCCACGATGGGAACTCCTAGAAACTTCTATTTTAAACCTAGCTATGGAAATACAACAAATATAAAAACAGCACTTTTTTCCTAAAAATTGCTGTCAATCAAGAAACAATTCATTAAAAAAAAAAAAAGAAACAATTCATGTTCTTTTAAGGTGTATTCACTCACCTTTAGTAACTTGATTTCCCGCATAGCGATTTTTTTAACCATTTTGTCATCATCACTTTCTAAGAACTTCTTGATAGCCACAATTCGTCCAGTATCTTTATTCCTGCACTTCATCACCATTCCATAACTCCCTTCTCCAACCAGTCCTAGGTTCTCATATTTCTCCATTTTATTTCAAAACCAGTAGAAATTTTTCTTTCTAGGGAAACCAAAACATAGAGATAATGGAGTATATTAACTTCCTCCACCCTCCCAAATTAAATCTTTCCCACCTGTTTTCCACATTAGAGCAGTCACTGCATTGATGGCTGTCCTGTGTATCATTTTGCATCTGAGCTATATTTTCAAAATATTCATTTACATTTCATAAAAAATGAGGCAAATGGAATTGTGCCCATTAACTTTAAATTTAAATTACTAAATGTCATGTTAACAAAATTTCAATTTTTTTTTCTTTTTAGGGCCGCACTCGCGGCATGCGGAGGTTTCCAGGCTAGGGGACAAATTGGAGCTACAGCTGCCAGCCTACACCACAACCACAGCCACTCGGGATCCTTAACCCACTGATCGAGGCCAGGGATCAAACCCACTTCATGGTTCCTAATCGGATTCGTTTCCGCTGCGCCACAATGGTAACTCCTCAATATATTTGTAATTCAGATAAAGCAACATGAACTAGTAAACAAAATAATTACAGTTTACTTTAGAAAAACATAATTCCTTCTCACTCAAAGGTGAAAAAGGCACAAGTGAATTTGGTTTTACTGAAGATAAATTTATTTAGTGAAGATCAAGTTTAAAAGATCAAAACTGATCTTTAGTCAATTGGGGAAAATATTCGATCACAAATCGATGATTTACCAAGTTAACATTAGTAACTTCTGATAAACTATTTTTCTTATCATAGTAATTAAATTTCTATATTGAACATATAAAACAATAGCAATAACATCGCAGTATGTAAGCAGATTTTTAAGAATTATCTATGTGTACCAAATACAGTGTTCCTAAAATCCTTTTCATCACTACTCACTGTATGATTATTTGAATTTTTGATTATAATTCTTTTACCTCTCATTATATGACATTTTCTGGATAAAGGCAATCCTAACAAAATCTATCTTACTTAATTAATAATTGGTGAAGGTCCAGCAATCATTCCACTACATATTTTGGAATAGAAATATCAGAGTCTAGTTATGGTTAGATATTACTTTATAACAAATTAATTGCCATGAAATACAAAAGCTAATAAACTACAACTTCAAAGTTAAACTTATTTTTACAATCTGATTTTGAAATTAAATTCCAGAAGCAAAGAATAAAAAATATTGCTGTTAATCCCAACATGGATTCTAAAAGTTTGGGAAGGAAAAAAATCAGTCTTTTGGTAACTGTATATTCAAATGATAATTCGTAGTTGCATTTATTTTAACCTAACAACATAAAAACACTCATCCACAACATTTAGAAAAAAAAAAAAAACTCTTGCCTATTACATCGGTTGTATATTTAGGACAACCTAAAATTAATTTACCCAGATTGTGAATTTTGATGTTTTGCTTCCCTACTGATGCACACATGACAAAAGACAAAACAAACATCCTCTTTGTTCCAGCAAACTGTGATATATCAAAGTATACATTTTCAACAGTTTACATTTAATAATTTAGGGTTTATATGTGTATACATAGAGTTTATATACATCATATATATATATATATCTGTATCTGTTTCTATCTATCTATATAAAAATAGATATATATGGAAAACCAGAGGATTGATCTGGGGGATAAAAATAAATCCTAGTCCACATCAACTCCAATTATTTCATTATTTTGCTACCAGCTTTGATAGAAGGTTCTATTATAAACTGTTTACAGAGCAGCGTCCCTGACACTAACCTTTCATACATTTGACATTTTAACTTCCATTCAACTTCTACTGGCTATTTTTAAATAAAATGTCAGTGTTTGAAAAAAAAATTCTCTATGTAATTCTATCCTCCCTTCTCGTAATTTTTTTTTCCTTTCACTAAAACAGTATATTTTACTAAAGACTAGACTTCAGGCTTATCATAACAAGCACAAAAACAACTGGAATCTATAACCTAGATCATTTTAAAACACTTGTGACTGCCGTCCTCAATATTTGCAAATGCAAAGTGAACAAAATTAAAATTACCTTAGGCATGTCTAAGAGGTTCTTAAGCATGTTGCAGGCTAACATGCTGCAGGTTGAACTATTCCAAGTGTATTCTCCAAATAATTGCCCAGTTGGTCACGGCACATTGAACAAACCTGCTTTCACAAAGTGGCACAGCCCGCAAATACCTTAAAAGTATTATTGCTTAAAACGCCATGTCTTGTTTGCTGAAAGTTACTCATAAACCATAACTTCTTATGCCTTCTACTCTTGGATATTAAAGGTAATACAAACTAAAAAGAAACCTAGCCAACTGGCAATGCAGTAGTTTTGGACATGTGCCATGGAAGCATATGGTCTCCATACCAATTTAGATAATACCAATTTAGATAATAAAAATAATGCTATTTTGTAAATTTTTTAAAGGACAGGTTGAAATCTATGATAGATAAAAGAACGCGATAATAGACGCTTTAAAAAGTATTATACTTACTGTTTCTTTTAAATCCTTTCCCGTGGAAAGACCCAAAGCTTTTCAACTTGGAAACAAATTCAAGTTGAAATGCATCTCGCTCACAGGTCTAAAGATGCTGACTAGTAAACCAGCAATTCTACTGCTTTTGTGCTTTCTTCTGCGGACACAGTCACGGGTCCCAAGTAAAACAGGCAGGGAGGCAGAATGGCCTCGACCTGCCTCAAGCTCACACTCAGGAGGACCGAGGGCCGCATGCTGTCGTCGTCAAGGCAACGACCTCACTCTGTCCCCAACCATAGGCACAAAGTCTCCAGAGAGAGATACGGCCGAAGTAAAAGCGTCCACGGCAGGCACCCACACCTGTTAAGGGCAAAGCCTGTTGGGAAATTAGTTGGGTGAGAGGGCACCGCCTCGCAGCTTGTAAGGCGCCAGGTCCCTGGAGTCCGTGAACCTGCTCCGCCCTACCTCGCCCGGAGCGAAGGCGTTGGCCACCAAGCTGCAAGGGGGCGGATCCTCACCCGTCCGGGCCCGCCCCCGAGTGCACCATGTCTCCCGCGTTCTGATTGGCTGGGCTCTGTCGTCAAGAGCTATGATTGGCTCAGAGCCAACCAGTTCACCTGGGGCTCGGCTCAGGTTCTGATCACTGATGCGCAGACGCCACAGCAACGGGATACACTTATATTCTCAAGTAAGGAAGCATTTTTCTGCCTTCGCCGGGAGACCTCTCCTCGAGACTGAGGCAAGAGGCAATTCTGAGGCTCACGAAGGGGCTAAAAGTGGTGGTGGTTTTATAGGATCTGGAGAAAATGGAAGGGGGAAACTAAGCAAAGAGCGTGATGAAGCGTTCCTCAAGCTCCTCCGCTGGGAAGGAGAATGGGCTCTGACGCCCTCACCCGGGAAGGTTCAGGCCAGATCGCGATTCCACGCTTCTTTTCCAGTCCCAGTAGTGGCACCAGTCTGGGCCAGGTAGGAGATGAAGTGACAGTCTAGGAGGTGATAAGTAGGCGAAACAAGATGGAAGGTAAGTGATAACAGAACTGACAGTAGAAGGAACCTTGGGGAAGACAGCCTGGGCACCGAAAGTGGGGGGGAAATACTTTGGAGATGACGGAAGAGAGGACATGAATGTGAAAGAGGAAGAGGGGCTATGATGGTTCAGAACTAGACATGAGCAGTCCTGGCGTATGACAGCTAAATAAGGTGCAGTTGGAAAGGATGCGATGTTTAAGGTACAGACCAGCTCAGTCCATGACCAGGCAAAGACTGGTCAGAATCGTGCACATGCTCTAGTCACAAAAGAAGAGTTTCCCTCATTTTCAAGGAATTTAGGGTTTGGTACCGCTATCTAATACCACAGATACCAGTGCAGTGAGGAGGCCTTAAGCACTCAGTTATTTTCACATTAAATCATGAAATCAAACATTTTATAACGGTATGTGGTTTGCATAATACCTTGATCCAATCAAGAGAATGTCCTGGATAGCAAGATATTTATAATCATAGTCAATATTAAGGTATTAATTCCTTTTTGTATACAAAGAAATAAACAATCTAATTTATAAATAAGCTTTTTGAGTCTGCTTAGAATGAATTCATCTTTCAGCCTGATCACTTTGGTCAAACTGCTTAAAATCTACTTCCAAAGCTATAATAATGAGGATCAGGCCTGGGACCTGAGCATGGAAAGAATAAAACTCTTTAGTCAATACCAGATGTAGTTAGCTCTATCCTTATCTGTGACCAAGTTGAGGGGAGCCATGCCCGATTTAGTTACCTCTAAAGCCTAGAACAGAGTCTGATGAACTTCTTTTATATGAGAAGTAGATTCCTTTTTATTAAGTGGTAAATCCAGGTTTGTTGGGCCTGAAGCTTGAAAACAAGAATGTAATATTTTACTTTTGTAACTTTACAAAAATATTCAAAAACATAAACCTTCCAAAGGTACTTCTAAGCAAGAGGCCCTGAAACTTAAAGCTTATCCACAGGCAACCTAAAGGATAAAGACTAAAAAAACTGGATTTGGTGACTAGCAAATTTTGAGAAAGCAATTTCAAAACAAATTAAGTTTGAAAGCCAACTGTAGGGAGTTCTCGTCATGGCTCAGTGATTAACGAATCTGACTAGGAACCATGAGGTTGTGGATTTGATCCCTGGCCTCCCTCAGTGGGTTAAGGATCCGGCATTGCCTTGAGCTGCGGTGTGGCAGGTGTGGCTCAGATCCTGCATTGCTAGCCCATGGCGTAGGCCAGCAGCTGTAGCTCCGATTCAATCCCTAGCCTAGGAACCTCCATATGCCGCAGGTGCAGCCCTAAAAAGCAAAAAAAAAAAAAAAAAAAAAAAAAAAAAGTAAAAAAAAAAAAGAATCACACATCCTAGGAAAGTTCATCTACATCTTTGCTGAAGAGGAGGTAGCATTATGTAGAAGCAGAATTGGGTCACTGTTTATTTTCTTCTTTTTAAACAGAAAAATCTTTGTAGAAAAAAACGGGGGGGGGGGGCTTTAAAGAGGCAAGAAAAGGAACAATGAAAAACCAAGGACAGATAGTGAAGAGAAGGTAATAAAGTATGAAACGGGCTTAACCTTGAAAGTTTAGAGAAAAGAGGAAAAACAGGGAAGTGTAGGACAGATACCTTAGACGACTTAGATCTCTGTTTAACAAAAAACTTCATTTCAGGGAGTTCCTATTGTGGCTCAGCAGATTAAGAACCTGACATCATCTCCATGAGAATGCAGATTTGATCCCTGGCCTTACTCAGTGGTTTAAGGATAGGATCCGGCGTTCCTACGGCTGTGGTGTAGGCCTGCAGCTGCAGCCCCAACTTGACCCCTAGCCTGGAAACTTCTGTATGCCACAAGAGTGGCTGTAAAAAAAGGAAAAAAACAAAAAACTTCATTTCTGCAGACAAAGTAAAAAAGGTAATGATGAGATTGAGGCTCTAGGACTTGTGAGCAGATATTCCTTTAAATAGGTTGTTATTAAAGAATAATTTTGATATGAAAGAATACAAAATAGTGAAATGTCCCCACTCAAGCCTGGACAGCATGAATTTATGGTAAAACCAGCTGACTCTGTTTCATAGGACTTGGCATCTGCCAGGTCAAGAGTGGATAAGATAGGGAGTTCCTGTCGTGGCTCAATGGAAAAGAATCTCACTAGTATCCATGAGGTTTTGGCCTCACTCAGTGCGTTAAGGATCCAGAGTTGCCATGAGCTGTGGTGTAGGTCTCAGACATGGCTCGAGTCCTGCATTGCTATGGCTGTGGTATAGGATGGCAGCTACAGCTCCAATTTGACTGCTAGCCAGGGAACTTCATATGCCACAGATGTGGCCCTAAAAAGACCAAAAAAAAAAAAAAAAGGAGAAAATAGATGATATGTAAGCTACCTAGAGAATTGGTAGTGCAAGATTAAGCAAAGAAAAACATGCTAAATGAGGTCCTGCTGTATAGCACAGGGAACCATATCCTATCATTTATGATAGAATATGAGAAAAAGAATGTATATATATATGTATAACTGGGTCATCGACAGTGACAGAACATTGTAAACCAATTATAATAAAATTTTTAAAAAAGAAACATTATGCTAAGTGAAAGATGCCAGACACAGAAGGTCACATATTATATGATTCCGCTCATAAATAAAAGTATCCAGCATAGGAAAATCCATACAAAGTAGGTTAGTAGTTACCAGGGACTGAGGAGGAGATGGGAATGAGTGACCAATATTGGATATGGGGTCTCTTGTTAGAGTGATGAACATATTCTGGAATTAGATAGTGATGAATTATACAACATTGTGATTATGCCAAAAACCACTGAATTTGCACATTTTAAAAGGGTGAATTTTATGTATTTGAATGACATGGCAATTAAAAAAATAATAAATGTATAGGAGTTTCCGTCATGGCACAGCAGAAAGAAATCCGACTAGGAACCATGAGGTTGCGAGTTCGATCCCTGGTCTTGATCAGTGGGTTAAGGATCTGGCATTGCCGTGAGCTGTGGTGTAGGTCGAAGATGAGGCTTGGATCGATCTGGTGTTGCTGTGGCTGTGGTGTAGGCCGGCAGCTGTAGCTCTGATTAGACCCCTGGCCTGGGAACCTCCACAAGCCACGAGTGCGGCTCTAAAAAGCAAAAAAAAAAAAGAAATTTACCAAGTTAACTTATCTACTTCTAAAGTAATTGAACTCCATATGCCGCGGGTGTGGCCCTAAAAAGCAAATATAAAATAAAATAAAAATAAATGTATAGGAGGATAAGAAATATATAAACCAGGAGTTCCCGTCGTGGTGCAGTGGTTAACGAATCCGACTAGGAACCATGAGGTTTCGGGTTCGATCCCTGCCCTTGCTCAGTGGGTTCACGATCCAGCGTTGCCGTGAGCTGTGGTGTAGGTTGCAGACGCGGCTCGGATCCCGGTTGCTGTGGCTCTGGCGTAGGCCGGTGGCTGCAGCTCCGATTCACCCCTAGCCTGGGAATCTCCATATGCCGCGGGAGCGGCCCAAGAAATAGCAACAACAACAACAACAACAAAAAGGACAAAGGCCAAAAAAAAAAATAAAAAAGAAAAAAGAAATATATAAACCTGCCTGGAAATCTTTTTTAGTGAATTTATATATTTAAGCTTAGAGGTATCATATTGTCTTTCTCATCTTAGCAATCATCTCTGTCAAATAACTCTTGGCGACAATCATTCTCAACATGTCTTGATATCCCAAAACAGTTTCTTGCCAAAAGAGATTAAAAACAAACACAAAAAAACAGCCAAAAAAACACTTCTCACTTCAGATCACAAGATACTGATTGATCATGGGTTTTTGACATTATTTCAATTGAGTCGCCAAGTGAATGAGGGTTATAAAACCTTCAGACTACAAAAAGGTTCTTAGGAGTTCACTGGAAACCTAGGGGTTAAGGATTCAGCATTGTCACTGCTATAGTGCAGGTTCAATCCTTGGCCCAGGAAATGTCTGCCGCAGGTGTAGCCAAAAAAAAAAAAAGTGAGGTTCTTTCTTTTCTGTATCCTGTTGAGCATGCAGCTATGAATACATTCTGCTATTCTATTAAGAAAATGGACAGACTCATTTTGACCTATATCCTGCCAAAGCCAATTGTGCCAGAGATTACTGGCTACTCACCATAGGCGGGTTCCTTTTCCTTCTATGTATGGCTTATTTTCTGAAATCTCCATTGCTGTTAGAGGCAGTCATGTAGCTGAATTCAAGTCAATGGAATATGAGATGTGTATGGGTTCTCAGACATGGCCCATGATAATTTTCATTCAAGATCCTCCACGTTCCTTTTCAGCTAGCTATGATGGAAATGACTACAATGGGATCTTGAAGCCACACAGTGAAGTTGCTAGATCTGTGTGCCTAAATGATCAAATGAGGGTGAGATGAGAACTGACTTCTTCACCACCACTCCTGCATTTTATAGGAGGGAGGAAAAACTATTGTGTTTGAGCAGTTAGTCCACCCTAATTAATTCACCACCTTATTTGACCTCTCAGCAACATTTGACACAGTATCCTATACTTTCCAAGACAAATTTTTTACTTTTTTACTTTTCTTAGGGCCGCACCCGTGGCATATGGAGATTCCCAGGCGAGAAGTCAAATCGGAGCTATAGCTGCTGGCCTACACCACAGCCACAGCAACAGCAACGCCGAATCCTTAACTCACTGAGTGAAGCCAGGGATCGATCCCACAACCTCATGGTTCCTGGGTTGGATTCATTTCCACTGCACCACAACAGGAACTCCTCCAAGACAAATTCTTGAAACATAGCTTTCCATGACACCAATATTTGCCATATTTTGTCTCCCTCAGTTTTCTTTGCATGGTCCTCTTGTTCTAGAACCCCATATGCTGGTTGGGAGTACCTGAGGGTTCAGTCGTTGGCCTCTTCTCTTCTGCACTCTTTCTAGATGATCTCATGTAACCCAAAGGCTGTGAAGACCTATACTGACCAATCATAGTATAGAGCTCTGCTCACAATTCCAAAGTCAAACTGCCTGACATTTCTTCTGGAGTATTCAATTAGAATACAAAACTAGGAGTTCCCATTGTGGCTCAGCAGTAACAAACTCGCCTGAGGATGCAGGCTTGATCGCTGTTCTCGCTCAGAGGGTTAAGTATCTGGCATTGCTGTGAGCTGTGGTGTAGGCTGGCAGCTGCAGCTCTGATTTGACCCCTAGCCTGGGAACCTCCGTATGCCACATGTGGCCCTAAAGGAAAAAAAACCCCTACAAAACTGAACACAGATATAAGAACTGTTGATTCTCCCTCCACATTCCACTCTTGCTTCTTCTATACCTCCCTAAGAGTACTGCTTTCTACCCAGGTTACATCAAAATCCCAGGAGTCATCCTTGGATACGATCTTTCCCTCACATTCAAAATCCAATCCATAATAAAGTCTCATAGGTTGTATCTCAAGTTATCTCATTAACTGTGTATCAGCATCTTCACTGCTGCAACCCAAGTCCAAGCCACCAACGCTGTCACGCACCATCTCTCCGAGTGGCTCATTAATTCAGATCTCATCACTTCCTTGACCAGATCCCTACCACACTAATGCAAGCGTTAAATCCGAACTACAAGGCCGTGCTCACTTTAGCTGTGATCTACCTCGATATCATCCGCTTACTGTCATAGCCACACTGGCCATTAATACCTTTGAACAGATCAAGCTACTTTCAGATGCTCTTTCCTTTCGTGCCTTCGCTTCATTTCGGATCTCAGATATACTTCTTGAAGCCTTTCATTACCTCCCTTGGTGATGATTAAGGCACAGCCCCCGTCACCATTACATTCTCTACTAGTTTTAGCCCCCATTAGCCCATTAGTGATGTTGGTAAAGTAGCTAAACTCACTGTGCCTGAGTTAATCCTTCTGTAAAATAAATAGTACTCCTTGCAGGATTATAACTGGGACTAAATTAGTTGTATTATGCCCAGGACTGAACTTATGTTTGTGGTCGTCCTCCCTCAAAAAATACATTTCCTGGAGTTCCCATTGTGGTGCAGTGAAAACGAATCTGACTAGGAGCCATGAGGTTTTGGGTTTGATCCCTGGCCTCGCTCAGTGGGATAAGGATTTGGCGTTGCTGTGAGCTGAGGTGTAGGTTGCAGATGCAGCTCAGATCTGGCGTTGCTGTGGCTGTGGTATAGGCTGGCAGCTGTAGCTCGGATTCCCCCCGCCCCCCAGCTTGGGAACCTCCATAAAGTCTCCCCCCCCCTTTTTTTGTCTTTTTGCTCTTTCTAGGGCCGCTCCTGCGGCATATGGAGGTTCCCAGGCTGGGGGTCTAATCAGAGCTGTAGCTGCCAGCCTACGCCAGAGCCACAGCAACTCGGGGTCTGAGCCGAGTCTGTGACCTGCACGACAGCTCATGACAACGCTGGATCCTTAACCCACTGAGCAAGGCCACGGATTGAACCGGCAACCTCATGGTTCCTAGTCAGATTCGTTAACCACTGCACCACGACGGGAACTCCAAGTGTTTCTCACTTCTTTCATACATTGTTATTTAGATGCCTGCTTTGAAACATCACAAACTCCTTCCTGTTAAGTTACCGTCCAACTGAAATGTCTCCCATCTGTTTTCTATTCCAACTCACTATCACGATATGCCAGGAAGAGCTTTGTTTTCACCTCTCCAAGCTTTAGTTCATCTCTTCAAAAATCATTTTCTCAGTTCAGAGACTTAGTATGTAACAGCTATTTGATTTCTGTTCCAAATCTCTACTCTGCCTCACTACTTAACGTTGTACTTAAGTGAATATAGCAAGTGATTAAGGAATCTTTAACTTTAGGCCTGGTAATGTGGAAGGTGTGATTTTCTAGTTTTCTAAAATAAAGCCAAGATAAGAATGCATTCCAATCAAAGTTTAAACTTCTAGTGCTTAAAAACCCATATTCTAAAATTAGTCATCTTTTAAAGCAGATTAACACCTTTAGCTAATCCAGTATTTCAAATAATTTCATGCCTGTGGACCATAACCTTTCTGATCCTCAGTCTCCCTGACTGCAAAATAGGTAACTACACCTTAGTTTGCCTACGTATTAAATTAGATGTAAAGCCACCAGCAATGTGACTCATAGTATATTCTCAAATATTGGAGAAAACTCATTTTAGAGACAAAAAGTGGGTATAAAGATAACAATTCTGCTGGTTACACTAGTTTAAAATGGAAATATCTGCTTTTCATTGATTTCTATGTACCTTTATACACATCTAACTAGAACTTGAGTCATTCTCGATTCTTTTGAGACACCTAAATTCAGCTGCCAAAAAATAACCTCCTATGTTCCAGGTCAGTGCTAAGTGACTGGGGAACACCTCTCCAAAGCTGCCACTCAGTTGCTTTGTGTATTAGCTTATTTCACATTGCATTTACAAATACTCTTCTCTACAGTCAAGTACATAAGCTCAGAGGGAGACCAATGGACATGTCTTGCTCATACATCCTCAACCTTAATAGTACCTGACACACCGCGGTGCTCAATAAACATTTGATAAAAACCGTTAAGTAGTTCGCCTTCATTAAAACAATGTTTAATAATATAAAGGAAAACACATGCCAAAGTAGTTACAGGAGTCCTCCATGTAGTTCATTCTTCTGGATTATCTGTACTTTCCATAATGCACACAGCATGCTTGTGTGGTAAAATAAAATATACATAAAACTTAAGATTCTATATACTGCTTTTTAGGAGTTCCCTTCGTGGCTCAGCGGTTAACGAACCCGAACTAGAATCCATGAGGCTGTGGGTTCGATCCCTGGCCTCACTCAGTGGGTTAAGGATCTGGCGCTGCTGTAGGTTGCAGACTTGCTGTGGCTGTGGTGTAAGCTGGCAGCTACAGCTTCAATTCAACCCCTAGCCTGGGAACCTCCATATGCCAAGGGTGCACCCCTTAAAAAAAAAAATAAAGAGCCCTTAAAAAAAAGATAAAGATTTGAAATAAAAAGGCACAAGTCAAAACTGCACATCCTCCTACAGAGCCTCATCTTTTAGGTGCAGCTCACACCAAAATCCAAGAGGGCTTCACCAGCACTCCTTCCCTTCTCCATCATGAAAGCTCGGGTTCCACACATTATACTTTTCCAATTAAGCAAGTAAAAAAATCTCAAAATTCTTTGATCCCACCTTTTTCCTTACCAAGACCTGACCATTTTACTTTGTTAGACTTTCAATTTTCAGTTTCTCACATCATCGCTCTGGTACATGCTGGCACAACCACTCTATCGCCATAGCTCTTGACAAGTACTACCGCATCCTTTCACCTGATTTGCCTATTACCTAACTCCTTTCGTTTGTTTATGCTGTCCTTCTTTAACCTGAGAGCAGGGAACATTGTTTTATCAACAGTCCCTAGAGCAGCACCTGACACTTAGAGGCTCAATAATTAATGAATTCAATGAGCCAGTGAAAGTTAATCAGAACAGAAAACAAGCCTTCCTGCAGTCTGGAAAAATAGATAGGGAGACAAAGAGAAAATATTAAGCAGAACAGATGAGACTTCAAACATTTCCTGGCTAAAATAGGTCAGAAAAATAGCGATATTCATCATCAGAGAACCAGGTATACGTAAGTCACTCAGAAAAAGAAAACTCATTGGGAGTTCCGTCGTGGCTCAGCAGTTAACAAATTCAACTAGCATCCATGAGGAGGTGGGTTCCATCCCTGGCCTTGCTCAGTAGGTTAAGGATCTGCTGTTGCCTTGAGCTGTGGTGCAGGTCACAGATGTGGCTCGGATCCCACGTTGCCGTGGCTGTGGCGTAGCCCAGTGGCTACAGCTCTGATTGGACCCCTAGCCTGGAAACCTCCACAGGCTGCTGGTGTGGCACTAAAAAGAGAAAACAAAAAAACCAAAAAACCACACATTGTTTTGGACTTCCAAATTTTGTTATCTACAACTTCAAAAGGGGACAGGCCAAAAACGATTTAAAGAAAAAAGATGTGTTTGCAACACAGGATAGGTGGGTAGTAGAAATCCAACTGAGTAAAAACCAGTTATCAAGTTAATACTTGCTGAGAGCCCAATACATTATTTTATGTTTCTTAGTGATTAACGCACTGAATCCCAATCACACACCTCCTTTTACAAATGAGTTAACAGGAGCACCAAAAATAGCTAACCACTAATGGTGGAGTTGCCCATCACACTACATGGAATCTACTGAAAGGACAATATACCGAAGCTAAAGTATTTCCTGGCCTAGGAGTTCCCGTCGTGGCCCAGTGGTTAATGAATCCAACTAGGAACCATGAGGTTGCGGGTTTGATCCCTGGCCTTGCTCAGTGGGTTAAGGATCCGGTGTTGCCGTGAGCTGTGGTCTGGGTTACAGACGTGGCTCTGGTGTAGGCTGGTGGCTACAGTTCCCATTCGACTCCTAGCCTGCGAACCTCCATATGCCACAGGAGCGGCCCAAGAAATGGCAAAAAAAAAAAAAAAAAAAAATTCCTGGCCTAAATGAAACCATTCAGATCATCTGTGGGGAAAGAGACTAAAGATAGAAGGGGTCTGTGTGTGTGTGTGTTTAGAGAGAGGGTGGTAGTGGTTATGGGGTGATAAGAGTACACAAAACTGATTCAGATGCCAAGAAGGCAGCCAGCTTTATTAAAACTCTTAAGAGATTCTGGACAAAGAGTTGTAATCTTCCTGTGAATGTTCAATTCTAAACCTGCATTTAAAGTATCTGCCCAGTATTTGGTAATGCTAAAAACAGACCTCATCTCCTATTAATTCTCAAGCATAAGGTGTTTATATACTCCATAAATAGACTGAAAAGATTTCAGTCTTTTGTTAAAAATACCCAGAAACTTCATTACCAAAGGATTCTTTGATTTGATGGAAATGATTTTCAACAATTACTCTATATATGAACCTACTGAAATCTTTTTTTGGGGGGTATTTTGTCCTTTTAGGGCCGCACCCGAGGAACATGGAGGTTCCCAGGCTAGGGGTCAAATGGGAGCTGTAGCTGCCGGCCTACACCAGAACCACAGCAACACCAGATCCAAGCCACCCCTGCGACCTACACCACAGCTCATGGCAACGCCAAATCCCCAACCCACGGAGGCCAGGGATTGAACCTGCAACCTAGTTGGTTCCCAGTCAGATTCGTTCCCGCTGTGTCAAGATAGGAACTCCTTGAAATCTATCTTAAAAGGGAAATGTCTTTTAGAACATAATTCATTTACCCAATAAATTTAGAAATCTGGCATTCAATTGATCACAAGTCTACTACTAAATAATTAGAAAGTCTTATGAACACAGAATAAGAAAAGACTGCAGTTAAAATATAAATTATGATGAGCAAGCTGTCCTAATTAAAAGAAAAAATATGATCATCTACTAAATTTTCGTTGACTTGATACGAAGACTATTATTATATAGCATAATTGAAATGAAGCACTGTGTGGTGAAACACTTTCAATATAAATTTCCTGTACCAAATATTCTGCTCTTTCAAAATGTTTCTCTTTTCAATGGTTTGTCATATACATTTTAATTCCTTCTGAAAGCTGTTTTCCCACAGCCATAAAATTAGGTGAGTAATCACGCATTATACTTAAAATTGAAAATGAGTTTCATATACATTTACAAAAATCTCAAGTATTACTTTCAAAAGAAGTATTTAAATAATGGTTATTCTGGCTTTTGCCCAGTACAAACCCGTGAAGATTCATTTAAGGATTCTTCATAAACAGTGTTATAAAATCACGAAAAATTCATTTATAGCACCCCTTTTAAGGAAGGAAAAGTCTCAAGTTCTAAAACTGCTTATGCCTTAGGACCTCATTTTTCATTTGAAGTGCATATTCATAACATAATTAATACTAAATGATTATTTTCCTTTTAATATTCTTGTAGAGCCTGACACATCTGTTCCAATTGCTACACTGAGTCATATTCAGAACTTCAAATAACCTCAATCTTCCTGTATCTTATGAGATGAGGTAGCAATCCTCTGGAAAATCTAATATTTAAAAAAATAAATAGGCATTCCTGTAGTGGCTCAGCAGTAACGAACCTGACTAGTATCCATGAGAAGGCAGGTTCGATCCCTGGCCTCACTCAGTGGGTTAGGGATCCAGATTGCTGTGAGCTGTGGTGTAGGTTACAGATTTGGCTTGGATCCTGTGCTGCTGTGGCTGGCAACTACAACTCCTATTTGACCCCTAGCCTGGGAACTTTCATATGCCACAGGTGTGGACCTAAAAAGACAAGAAATAAAAACAAACAAATAAATACATGTTTAGCAGCCTGCTTTAGATCACTCTCACCATCCTTACTACTTACTATTCTGTTCTAATATTCTTTATCTTGCACACCAGCTATCTAACTGAACTAGGACCGATCTCTAATGATATTCAAGTCTTACTTAAATGACATATCCAATTTCAAAAATTAATCAGCTGACTTCAGAACTTTTCCTTATTTTTACTTAGGCTGTGTGAAATGCAACTGGGAGAAAATATTTTGGAACACAAACCTACAAATTAAATTAGGGACATAGATAAATGCTGCAGACATCAGTAGTTTATTGTTTGTTTAGTCCAAACACATTCAAAATGGAAACTCAAAGAATACTTTCCACCTGAAACAATTAAACTAGATACTACTAGCATATAATGCTTAACACATTACAGCAATAAAGATGGTAATCCATTGTCTTCTATACCTACTAAAGCCAAGATGGTAAAGCCAATTTGGTTGCAATAGTGTCATAAGGATAGAATAGAATATTACCATCCAGAAAAAAAAAAAAAGAAAAAAGAAAAAAGGAAAACAGCAAATAACAGTAATGGTAGATGAATATTTTTACTCTGGTTCACTGAAAAGGGACAAAATGTTAAAAAGTCCACAGTACTGCAGGTGAACAATCACCATGTAAACTTCTCCATGTGATGTTCTTATGTTTTATTCATGGTACGTAAAGACTGAAGCTGAATGGCTCTTTGCTTTAATTTACCTATTACACTTAACATTGATCATTACTTTTGGTGCCATTTTCATGGGTGGCAGGGCAATATCTTGGATTGGAAATTATATATATATATAATATATAATTTGTGTGTTTGTGTATACACACACACATATACACACAGACATATATAAACGGGAAGGAGAAAAAAATGAAAGAGAAGAGGAAGAATATGCTATAAAAAAACAAAACGAAACACTGACAATAAACCACTTATTTAAAAGCAGTTTGAATAAAGGCTTCAAAATTCAAAAGTAATTTTCTGGTAAGAACTTCAAGTACTATACATCAGAAAGTGTAAAAGTATTCAAACAGGAAAAAAATATGCTTAAACCCCCCCCCCCCCCAAAATGGAAACTGAGAAATCTGTGTCCCCAAAATATATGCAATAGTGCAAGACTTTTCCTCAAACATGGAAGACCTCATTCAAGGGGGGAAAAAAGGGACAGATTTAATTTTATTTATATTGCCCAGTACATGAAAAGCAAAATATGTGCATCATTTGCTAGTTTACTAAATAAATAGCAAACAGTCTCTTAATTCAGAACCAGTTTGCTATTATGTCAAGTGCATTTTTTGTCTGTTTTTACTAAGATAGAATGGAGAAGTCTTCCATGCTAACAGCAGCTTTAAGCGGTCACACTTATTTACCCCACTCCTAGCCTGAAACATCAGAAACTGATAGGTACCGAATGCTCCAAGCATAAATTGGATATCCTTTGCCATACTTGCGGTTTACTGGAACTTGCTCTAAAGACAGACAATAATCCAGTAGCTACAAACTTTGCCCACAGAATTGTTTAGAGATTCATGTAAAAATAAAAGATGCTGTCCCAGACTTAAAATTCAGAGCCACTCGGGTGCTGACATCAGTTCAAGAATTGTGCAAAATGAATGACCGTTCCCTGCCCCCCAAATAGAAAATGCAAACACTTAAGAGCTGCTGTTCCTTTCACTGAAAATTGCAGTATCCTCACTTCGGGTTTACTTGCCATTTATGGAATCTGACTGCTTTTTAAATGTCGCTAAAAAATGTACAAGAAGTCGATTTGACTTTTCCAAACACCTTTCAAGTGATACACTTCAATGTTGACATTCAGGCCAAGAGAAAAGTCAACAAGAAATTTACTCAAATAACTGACTTCCTCCTCCTTCTCTCTCCCCCCACTCTAAACACACAAGACTCCCTCCCACAGAGAACACAAAGTTGTTAACTGAAGAACAAGGTAAATATGCTAGTCGATTATGCTAGTCGATTTTACTGATTTTAAAGATACTGCAATTTTTATACACATCAATGATTTTTCAACATTTTGCAGCTGTTTGGCTTTGCAGCACAGCAATTCATACACTATACTGTACAAAATTACCAGCAAGACTGGAATGATGTATTAATAGAAGGCACCATCATGCTTTTTACATTACCAGAGAACAAAAATACAGTAAAGACAAATTTTCACTGTACACAGCTTAAAGAAAGGAAAAGGGGGAGGAGTGTGTTGAGCAGCCAGCCATCCCTGTACTGAAGAGGGGCAGGTAGAAAAATCTGAGATATGGAGCTACTAAATCTGGTCTAATATTCAAGACCATAGCATTTGAAGTTCTGATTTTTGTTTAGTTCATAACTAAATGATTTCCTTCTGGAATATACTTGTAGTCTTGTTAAGGTTTATGTGTACACACGCTGGTCACAGCAAGCAGATAAAATGCCCTCATCATTTCACAAACTATGCTCTACTGGAAAAAAAGATGAAAGATTTTTTTCCCCTGTTGCCTCCTGTTGCAGATGTCAATGTTAATGAATTCAGAGTACCCATTAGTGCATTTTGATGAGTGCATAACAAGTTTCTGTTGGTTTGTATTTTTGGGGGGAGCCAAGAAAAAAGGCAAGATTCTCCAATTGCACAAATTGCACTATTTGTGTTTCCAACATTAACAGGTAGAAACAGTAACACTTAAACAAAATGTGCAGCAGAGGGGGTTTTTTTTGACTCAAAGGACCTGAATTCAGTTGGGCGTGTCCTCTTAAGTTCATTTTGTTGTAGACAGTTTAAGATATGGTCATTTCTCAGTCCTTAATTCTCCAAGTCTAGATTTATAAATTAACAATGCGAATCCTGCTGTAAAATTGGGGAAATAATGTCCACCTCAATTTAACTGATAACCAAAGATGCTTTTCACATCAAAGAAATGATCAAAAAGGCTGTGTCACATTCCAAAGCCAAAAAAAATTAACAAGAATGCAAACACGATGAATAATGTACCACTGCCAAGACTTTGCCAACAGTGGAGCTTCAGCGACGCTGTCCTGTGAAGCGGCCTTCCATCTGCCCGGTTCCTCTTCCAGAGCCAAGTTTCTGTGCCATGCCACCTCTTGGAGGGGGTCCTCTTCCATCCCGGTCCCTCATCATTCCACCGCCCACTACTCCACGGGGACCTCCAGGACCTCGATCATTGCGCCTAATATCCCTGCGATCATCGCCACCACCTCGGGTTTCTCGCTCTCTGGCAGCTCTTGTCTTTTTCTCTTCCACATTTAAACGTACTTCCCCTCGAAACATAATTGGCTTTAAAAAGGAAGAAAAAAAATTTACATGGGCAGGTGAGATAGTAATAGTAATGTATTATCAAACCCAAACATAAGGAAGAAAATCCTGAGACAAAAAAATCTTTGATGAAATTCTTAATATGCAATCTATTCAAAGCTTTACCAGAGCAAATAATGAAACTTGAAATAATCCATACCTCAGACTTTAAAACTACTAACAAATCTTTGTGCTTTGCATAAATACCATTCCATGGGAAAACTATTTTAGCTTTAACCAGACTTTCTCTGGTTTTAAAATGTATCAAATTAATACTAAATACAATAGGAATAATAAAGTCTTGAATTATGCCCTTAAAGCTACTTACTTTTGCAATTAAGATTCTCTGAACTGGTTCAGAGTCATCAAAAACCACAAAACCAAAATTTGGAAGCTTTCCCCCAACACCTTTGGTATTGATGCGAAGTTCCACAACGTTTCCAAAACCTGTGAAAATATACATTACACCAAGGGTTAAATATTTTAACAGAATACGTTGAGACTTTAATTATTCAAGATGAAATACCTTAATCTACTTAATCCATTTCAACATAAAGCTGCAAGCTGCTACAACCCAGTGCCAGTTGAGGTACATTTACTTTTATAGGTCATTCACCAAAGACGCCAACAACTAGGCTGTTTTGTTACTCTTCTGCATCTTTATTAGTCCCTTCAAAAGAAAAGTTACCTACATATTAGACATACAATGTCATTTTCTATTTCTGACTTGTATTCACCAAATAAATTCCACTTCCAAATTGAAGACTGATTCATCCAACTCTCTCTTCTAACCTCTACAGAACCAGGTCAGTTAACACTAAGTATAGTCACTGGGAAACATCTTACATAACCTTCTACTACTCCCTTCTGCTCAATGAAAGGTGACTGGTACCTAGAGACAAACAGTATATAGAGAGGTAAATGGGTTTTTTTGTTTTTGTTTTTTAATCCTAATTACATTTTGAAAACAAGCTCTCTCTCCTGCTTAATATTACAATAAAGCAAACTAAACCACTTACTCATGAAGAACTCTTTCAGTTCATTTTCATCAATGTCATGTGGCAAGTTACCAACAAAGAGTTGATGACTATCTGGGTATCGAATTATTCTACGGTTGTCAGACTCATTCTGTTCGATATCTCCTCTGCCTGAGAAAAGAAATGGAGCCGATATTAAAGTTTACAATATCATATAAAAACTAGTTCAAAGCAAGGAATGATAAAAAAAAATAAATAAAAAAACAACTTGGTTTCCTGTTTTAGTTAAACAAGATAGTGAGCTTCTTGAACGGAGGTGGAGGTGTCTAGTATTAGTAGGTTAGTTAGAAAACACGACATTAAAGTGAAAAGTGAGGGTATTGACTAGATTGCTAAAGTCCCTTCTTCTAGATTTACTGGTCTGATTATATGAAAGTCAAATATTAGCAGTACAAGCATTCCTCTTTAGCCAGACTTTTGCCATCACCCAGGAACTCAGAGTGAGGTACATTTGTACTAAATATTTATTATTTTAAAATCCACAAATGAATCTCTGGTTGTGTGAAATTACAGCAAACTCATTAAATTTAATAGCAGTAATATCTCACTGATAGGGCCTTTCATACACATTAGGGTGCTCGTATACACACAAAATCTAATTTCGTTCTCCCAGAAACACAAGAACCACAGTGAAGCATATAAAAAAAGGCATCACAAGGAAAAACCTGTGTATTAACTGAATGGTATGAGAGAAGCTCAGTATTTAAGGGTCTTACCCAGTATCATAAACTCAATCAGTGACAAAGCTAGGACAAACTCCAGCTCCCATGACTTCTGGTTTTAATAACACCGCTTATTTTACTTTTGTGGGAAAAAAATTATATATTCTAAATTTGATGTATACTATCTCCCACCTCCTCCCAAAAGCAATCTAAACATACTTATAGAATCCAAAGAGAGGTTCTAGACATATCAGCTAACAATGGAAACAAGTCAAAAATCACGGCAACTTACTTAATACCTAAGACAATCAAAATAAGAAGAATCAGGGTGTGCTTATTGTTTATCTGTGAAGAGATAAAAGTGCTAAGTAAGAGAATAGGTTATTGGCAGCACGGTTTTGAATTCTTGGAACCAGTGACAATAACCAAATAAAATGTGTCTCAAAATTCTTTTATACCTGCGAAATATGAGTCTCCAAGGGAGGTCAGCTAATCCACCCCTAAAAGTTAGTTGTTTTGCCCAGACTATATTTAGCAAGTTACTTAAGCCTTTAGGCAATTTGGTACTAGAAGGATTTGCACATAAGACACATTATTTTGTTTTTGTTTTTTTTTTTTAAATTTTTTAAGTTCTGTCTTCTCCAGCTTCCAAGTGCTAAGTGCTGAAGGCTACAGAGGGGCTGACTCACCTGGTCTTGGTCCCCTAGGAGGGAAACCAGGTCTTTCTCTAGGTCGTTGTTCCCGCACACGAGGTGGCTGAGACTGAACTTCTGGTTTAGTTTCCACTCTCGGCTAAAATAAAAGGGAAAAAACATATTTTAAAGAAACACATTCCACAGGAGAAAAACCAACTAAAGCAACAACCAACAACTCACTAGCAGGCATAATGGTAATTTTAAGTTTAGAGTATTTTTAACGTAGTGCTCTACATATGTGAAACAAATTTTCATAAAAATATTCTGTACCAATCTAGGACTGTAGGGTAAGTTTTGTCTTTCCACTGAAGACTATGTAACTCATAATAAACTGCTTTTTACAACTATATTTTTTCCAAAAAGTTACACCCACATTGAGACAGCATAAAAAGTATTGCTACAAAATCACAAAAATGCAAGATAAGCCACTCCACATATACATGTATTTTTATACATGTTAAAAAAAGCCATTTTATCTTCAAAAAACAATATATGACACATATGTTCTCATTATCTAGTCTGCTGCTCTTAAATACTGCTCAGCAGTATCTTCTAAACCCCACCCGATAAATAATTACTTTAAAAAAATCACTATTTTGATACTCCAGAATATACAATTTAGCATATTCTGGTGCCTAAAAATACTACCTTGAAGTTAAAATGCACATAAAAAACATAACAGGAATGTGTACATAGCATCTCAAACAGTCAAAGAAGGCCTACTCTTCTTTACAGGAGAGGTGTGCATTTATTTAAGGACTGACCCAACGTTTCTTAACTGCTTCTTAGGGGTGGCAAGAGAAATAAGAGATCATTTTAAGGTACTCTCCAAAGGTTTCTGCTAACTGCTAAATTAAGCAACATATAAGGTAACTATGCTAAAAACAAAATGACATTTGCATCTACTATTACCTTTTCCTTATTAATACACTGGCATTTTCAGTATTTCCAACCTCTTCGGGCTGTCTACTGCCCAAATACTTATGGTCCAGGAAGAGACAAAATATATGCACCTTCAAAGGATGCTCAAAACACCCAGGAGGAATATGAAGAACGTGTCCTTAAGCTAGCAATTTCAGTCTGTCTTTATGGCTGATAGAATCTCTGAGTTCCTCAGTCCAGGCAGTAGCTAAAATTCTTTCATCACTTATATAACTGGGATATTATAATTTACAAGAACAAAGAACTATGCTTCTTTCAAAAATAATTTACTATAAATAATTTCACCCACTGTAAACCAAGATATATTATCTTCCATCCTAAGCAGTACAACAGATTTGCCTGTCTGTAAAAATTCTGTTTTTTCTTCCATGTAGATTTCCCCATTTCCCTCAAAATGGAAGTTCCTTCCCATGCAGAATTTTGCTAGTTTAAGAAAAAAAATTTTAGTGTTTAACTCTCCCAAGCTTTATTTTATTTTTTTGGTCTTTTTAGGGCTGCACCCACAGCATATGGAGGTTCCCAGGCTAGGGGTCAAATCAGAGCTGCAGCCGCTGGCCTACACCATGGCCTTGCAGGATCTGAGCCGTGTCTGCTCATGGAAATGCTGAATCCTTAACCCTGAGGCCAGGGAACAAACCTGTGTCATGGATACTAGTTAGATTCGTTAAACCGCTGAGCCACAACGGGAACTCCCCAAGTTTTAAAATTAATTATATGTATTTATTCCTTAAGAACAATATCTTAATCTACTGCTACACCAAGTAAAGAACCAAGCACAGTGCCATTAAACATGGATGTTCAATAACTATTGGTTCATTTAAAATCAAATTCCACTTTTAGGTCTCTAATCCGTAACATGTAGGAGGAGAATGTTCTACGCTTGACATAGAGCCTAAATTACAGCACTGAGACTGTTGCTCTCTGTATCTGGAATTTAACATTACATAGTAATTTGACCAAAAATGTGATGCCTAAAAAAGGTCAGTTATTTAGAAATTTCAACTAAGGCGGGGGAATGGGGGAAAGGGCCTAAAAGCACAACTTACTTCAGTATGAATGTAAAACAGAATTAAAGAATATATGGTCTCTAACAAAGTGTGACAAAGATACTATGTTTCAGAAATTAATAAAAAATAGCAAATGTACATCTTTCATAAAAATCTCAGGAAAATCTCAACTCATTCAATTCAGGAAAAAGAACTCTGCCTGACTGATTCAAATTCTTTTAAAAACAGATTACTGAAACAAAAATAACTACAGAAAGTACTTCATCATCTTTTAAGGATTTAAAATTTAAAAAACACCAATTAAGCCAGCTGTGCACTTAGAATTTTTTAGGCTCAATATCATGAAAATTATTTGTTCCATTAAGGTAAAATAACTAAGATATCACATACTACTTTAGGGCCTAAAATTAATTCCACAAAATCAGAACATGTGCTCACATGACAAGTCCCACAAATGAAGATCAAACAGAATACGAAGTAAAAATGAAACCAACAAATCAACAAAAGCAAATAAAAACATAATATATACTTCAACTGAATACAAGCTACTTAAATGAACTAATTAATTTTTAAGAAATTTACCACGTTAGGAGTTCCCGTCATGGCACAGCGGAAACAAATCCAACTAGGAACCAAGAGGTTGCGGGTTCGATCCATGGCCTCACTCAGTGGGTTAAGGATCTGGCGTTGCTGTGAGCTGTGGAGTAGGCTGGCAGCTGAAGTTCTGATTAGACCCCTGGCCTGGGAACCTCCATATGCCGCAAGTATGGCTCTAAAAAGCAAGGAAAAAAAAAAAAAAAGAAATTTACCAAGTTAACTTACCTACTTCTAAATTAATGCCTACCAATATCTTAGAATTAGATTTAATTATTCTATTAATCTATACATGTTTATTAATCTATTTCATGTTAAGGAAATGGATACTACACCAAAGCAGCAAAATTTTGAAGGGCTTATTAAATCAAGTGGAAAAATCATGAATCCATTCTAATATAGCTTAAGGAGTTCTGAAAGTTTTTTTAAGATTTAAATTATAAATGTTAAATTTTTTTTTTTGTTTTAATAAAGGGGTGTGTTGGCAAATACAATTCAGTCCCTTACAATTGAAAGGAAAAAAAAAACAAAAACAAAAAAAAATTTTTCCCTGGACGAGAGGCTAGAATCTAACATAATATAACTTAGACATAGCACTCTTCTTTTCTAATAGAGATACACTCCGCCCCCCCCCCCCACAAAGGCTATAAAGAAACCTACAGATTTGCATGAGTGTCCAACTGTAGGAACTGAACACCCAGGCCTACTACTTTATTTATATGGCTGTCTGACCTTGGGTGACGTACTCTAGACCTCAATTTACTAATCTTAAAAAGGAATAATAATAGTAAACATTCTCACAGGGTGCTTGTGAAGATTAGAGATGAGAGTAAACATTAAGTGCTTTGCACAATACCTGGCACCATACTAAATTAAAGGTGTGCTAATAAGAATTAACTGCTGTAACTTTTGACTATCAGCTAATTTAAAATAAACATAGCCAACTCTCTGAAATCAAGTACCAAGATTCCAAATGCAAATCCAATAGGAAATCAAGCATGTCAAAAGAAAATCCAGAAGTCACTTACTGGATCTTCAGATGGGTAGAAAAAGACAATCAGTACTTGCCAAATTAATTTTCTTCATTAACACAGAATTCTGATTTGTAATCTGAGGTAATTACTCAATATTTCCTGAATATCTATCTAGTTAAAGAAAAATACAAAAAACAAAACCAGGTATGGCAAGGCCAGTATTCTATTTTGTAGCTGATTATCTGTAATAACACCAGGAAGACAGTCGAATAATTACTAGCTACTTCTGAAAAATCTCAAAAGTTTCACCATTTAGAGCATATTGAGAGTTGTAAAGATAATTTTATGTGCACTAACCATTTCAAATGCAAATTTTCTAGTGGAATGAAGTTTGAAAATGCAGGGAAAAGAACTGGACACCCTTTAAGTGTGCCTATTAACTTCAGAATTTAGCTAATTGTAGACTATATACAATAAACATACTAGTTAGCCAGTGTCTTACTCCAATGTTTTTGAAAGCTCTGAAATGGGCAAGATGACAAACAGACAAAAAGCAGAATACTAGAACAATCAGTAAAGGTGAACACTACAGTCATAAGTTGGTACAGGCTTCAATTAAACTGTATGAACCACTTACAGACTGAAAGCTCAGGCAGTGTATTTTTTTGATGTTTTCTCTTTTTAAAAAAAACAATGATACTTTATAATGCCATACTACTTTGTGCCTTTCCAAATTTCTTCCCTAAAATATTTTTGCTAAATAAAATTTTATCTTTTAAAAAAGAATATTTTTTTTTGTTATTTTAAGAAGCCTTTTAAATGACCACATATATTGGTAAAGCCAACTTAATCTGTATTTCACACACCCAAACCCCAAATACCACCTCTGTAGATGATGAATGGAGATCTGGCGTTTAAAGTGGGTGTCACTGACATTTAATACATTTTTTTTGTATATTTAATCCATAATTTCTGATTGACTCATTTTTAAAAGTATAAAAAAGATAAGCAATTGGCAATGTAACAAGGATACAATCCAATGTGTTCACAGATTGGTTACCTGTGAGACTGGTGCTTTAACATGGGGTGGAATTCCAGAGGAAGAAACAGTACCACTAGGAGGCAGGTTTTTACTGGTCACTGAAGCCCAGGAGAAAGCCTGCAGGAAATGCAACAAACCTAGACTACTAATCACGGAAAACCACCAACATTCCTATAGGGAAACTTCCAAATATATATTTTCTTTTCATTTCTAAACTATTGCTTTATATTGGAGGACTCCTAAAAGAAAGGCACACACACACATGCCAGTCTATGTGCCAGCTTTCAAAATCTCATTATGCAAGAAAATTATTTGACTGTTTTGTCTGAACTACTAAATAAATCCACAAGCAAGTTCCTATATGCTCTAAGTAGATGAGCGGGTTCAAACAAAACCACTAACAACTAAATATGCTAGAAAAATAAAAACCTATTAGAACTAATTTCCTTCCCCTTCTGGGGGACGACAGGGTGTTGTGACGGTGTTAAGGGGAGAAGGGAAGGATAGATAGGAAAGAAGAGAGTACCAGCTGGAAATTTTAACAGACATTCACAAATTGAACAAGGAATCTCCTTCTCTCACTACCCAAATATACTTTAACCTTCTACTTTACAGAAAGATAAAAGAGGTTTTAAGGTAGGTTTAAACAATACCCTATGGGTGTCACTCATCTTTCCAAGAGTTTCACTGGTGTAGTAAGGAAGCTGTTCCCATTTAAACCAGAATAACATATATCACTCCTTTTAATAATAAGCCAACTTGTTTTAGTTGGGATATTGCATGACTCCTACTGCATCCGTGCGTAGAGGGCTGAATACGGAATGGAAGAGCAACTCTCAGCTTTACATGGACTCGAACAACTTCATTTAAGATACTAAACATTGCATACAGACAAGGATTCATCTTAAATTTTACTCTTAGAGGTGTTTTTCAGGGGATAAAAATACAATTTCCTCGGAATTAAAAAAAAAAAAAAAGCCATAGCTTCTTTCATATACATAAAAACGCATAGTTTACTATTAAACAATTTACCACCACAGAACAAAGGTCATGCTTCATTAATGGCACAAAAGATGAAAGTGCGATGCTATAGGTCTAAAGAGCTCCTGTGATCTAACCTTTGGTGGTTCCTGTGGCAGAGAAACAGGTTCAGCAGGAGGAGGAGAAGTAGACTTCTCCTCTAATTCTTCTAAGTTTTTCTCCTCTACTTGTGGTTTCAGCTCTTCAGTCTTTGTTTCAGATTCTGGCTCAGGTTCAGGTTCATGAGAGGATTCTTCCAAAGGCTCCTCTATGCCATTACTACAATAAAATATTTTATTCACTTTTCAATATGACTGAAATGACCCATTCAAATAAAAGAAAATACAGCATTTCTCTAACAGGCATAACTAATAACAAGCTGTTCTGAAGCAAAAGTTTAAAACTAGAAGGCAGAGGAAGTAATACTCTCAAACAGAATTTCTGTTTTCTGGCCGCAGGCATGGTGTGCAGAAATTCCGCAGGGCCAGGGATCAAACTCATGCCATAGCAGTGACCAGAGAAGCCACAGCATGAACAACCCCAGGATCCTTAACCTATTAGGTCACCAACGTACACCTCAAGCGGCATTTCTTTAACATGTTTCTTTAAATCCATTTAAAAACAGGATTACTAAAAATGTTTATCACTTTAGCACTAGTTATAAATAAACCCCATATTTAAAAAATAAAATGCTGTTTTGTCCCAGACACTATACATTAGTAGTAAGTGATCAGTTTTGGACCAAAACATGTTCAATTTTTGAATTAAATAAAACAGTATTTTCCAAATTTCTTGCATATACACAGTAAATACTCAAATGCTGGCTTGTTATTGATAGCATCAGCAAAAATTTACTTCCAACAATTCCAGGTACAAAAACCACCTTGCAACTACATTATAGTTTAGAACAGATTTGGCCTTGCAAACACTATTCTTACGTCACAGGGTGAGCTTCATAGTAACCACTGTTAGTTTCCTGCACAGGTTCTGGAGTTGGTTGCCTTTCTTCTTGTTCCTCTTCTACTTCATCCTCTGATTCTGACAATATATAAAATACACCACATCTCTTTTTAAGAGGCTTAATACACAATTTGATAGGTATATTTTAAATGTGTAAAGATGTCATATGATAGTGAACTCCATGGAATTTACTCTATTTTTAAAAAATACCTATTAGTAAGAAAAGGGTAGTAAAAATGATATATAAAGTCATAACTCAGTTTCCTTCATCACCATCTATTCAATGGAGCAATAACAATAAAGAAAAGGAAGCAAACTGGTATGTATCAATGGAAGATCAACTAAATAATTGATCTTAAATATTAAATATGGATTAAAAAAATCAACAGCCAACAAAGATAGATATATTAAGGGAAAAAAAAAAGAAAACAAAAAAGCAAGCTTTGAGCTAGCATACTTCCACTTTTATAAAAGTAATGATCAGTGTAAGATATAACCAAATTCTGTCATAGGCACTAAATGCTTGGTTGCCTTTAGAAGATGAGATTGAGGAAGTTTTTTTTCATATTCTATGTCTGACTTATAATCATAAAAATTTCATAAAATGAACATCTATAACAAGAAACGGGAACAGGAAAGGAGAAAAGGGAGTTAGCCTCAGTTATAACAGAGGCAAATTTATTTGTTTCATACTTTGCAGGTCCTTAAAGAATACCCATACTGACAGAACCCTTGTATCTTAAAAGTAACCTCACCTTCATCAAGTTCTGGTTCAGAATCACCAAATACTTCATCTTCATAACGAAACATATCATTGTGAACATAAAACTTATTTGGAACAGATCCCTGTAGGAAAATAACATCCAAATATTCCATTAATACCCATAAATGTAGCATTAAATTAAGAAGAATAAAAACAATTTCTGGAGTTCCCGTCGTGGCGCAGTGGTTAACGAATCCGACTAGGAACCATGAGGTTGCGGGTTTGGTCCCTGCCCTTGCTCAGTGGGTTAACGATCCGGCGTTGCCGTGAGCTCTGGTGTAGGTTGCAGACGCGGCTCGGATCCCGCGTTGCTGTGGCTCTGGCGTAGGCCGGTGGCTGCAGCTCCGATTCAACCCCTAGCCTGGGAACCTCCATATGCCGAGGGAGCGGCCCAAGAAATAGCAACAACAACAATAACAACAACAACAAAAAAAAGACAAAAAAAAACAATTTCTATTTTAACAGTACAGAAGTAATCTTTCAAAGTTGAATGTGCTATGATGTTAATACAAAGCAAATCACAGTAGATTACTCAAAATACTGAAGCTCAAGAAATGTCTACTAAACATAAAAGAACCAGGACTAATTTACATATGGGACTTCCCCATTTTGTTTATAATATGTAATCTATTAAATATAATAATATGCTTTTAATATTATTTCTGTAGTCTTAATCATCTATTATCAGGACCTCACTTTTACTGAGAAATCAAAGCACACACATAAAGCTCAAGTAAAGTAATCAACAGATCCAATACAGATTTCTCAAAAATAGCTACATGCAGGGAGTTCCTGTCATGGCTCAGTGGTTAATGAACCCGAAGCATCCTTGAGGACGCAGGTTTGATCCCCGGCCTCGATCAGTGGGTTAAGGATCCAGAGTTGCAGTGAGCTGTGGTGTAGGTCGCAGACAAGGCTCGGATCTGGCATTGCTGTGGTTCTGTCGTAGGCCAGTAGCTACAGTTCTGATTACATCCTTAGCCTGGGAACCTCCATATGCCGAGGGTGGGGCCCTAAAAGGACAAAAAAAAAAAAAAATCACATAAATGAAAATTAATCGAAGTGAAAACTTACTTCAGGAGCCAAAACAAAGGTCTGCATAAACTTCCTCTCTGGCTGTCCGCTATTAGACAGCAAACCCATGACCTGGACAACTACTCCATCACTCAAGGTTGCATGAGCATCCACATGACGAATTTTAGTATGACATTCACTGAAGTTCAGAGACAATACTTTGTGGTGTATATCCTTTATTAGAAAAAGAAAGTAGGGAGGAAATACAAACTTGTGATACTGTATTACCCATTCGATACTACAAACTTGCACTGATTTCCTCACAACTCTAGAATATTGACTACTGAACCTCTCTGCCTTATTTGAATCCATTACACCATGTTATGCATTACTGCCAGACCAAAGTTCCTAAATCCACTAGTTTCAACATGTCACCTCTCTATACAAGAAATCACAATGCCTGTCTCATATTACAGGCTTTATACCGCTTTCTCCCACTGTTCTGTATTAAGTATTCAGTCATTCACACGAACTGTGTGGACTACTCCTTGACCTCATACCTAATTTTACATTACTGCTTGTCAGTTGGTGTCATTTCTTCTACTTGCAACTTACTCTTGCTTGGCAAGTTCAAATGCTATGACTCAAGAGTCTCACTGAAGTTCCACATCCTCTACAAAATCGTAAGGTGTATATAATACCGTGCATTACTTTAACATAAACTTTATGGGAATCTGGGGTTTACAGATGCAAACTATTGCATTTGATGTGGATAAGCAACGAGATCTTGCTGTATAGCACAGGGAACAATATTTAGTCACTTGTGATGGAACATGATGGAGGACAATGTGAGAAAAGCAATGTGTATATATGTATATGTGTGTGTGTGTGTGTGTGTGTGTGTGTGTCTGACTGGGTCACTTTGCTGTTCAGTAGGAAATTGACAGAACACTGTAAACCAACTATAATGGAAAAAATTAAAATCATTAAAAAAAAAAACCTTTCTACAGTGTCTCAACTGTTTCATACTTAAAACACACCAAGGATATAAAAAAAGTCCCACTCTCCTTTGTATCCAACCCAAATGTAATACTATGCTTCATACAAAATGGGTGTTTATAAGAACTCAACGCACACTGGACAATTACTGTAACAAATTCTAACAAATTCTAGTGCAGCTAATTGATCACATTCAAGAAAAAAATCCATGGGCACAAGAAGGCTACTTTCCAAATCTCTATCTTAAAATTCAAAAAATAAAATAATCTAAATGTATATGAAACTGATACTTACATTTTGGCCATAAACAGCCTCCTGGGGCTTTCCACTAGCATCTACTCCACCATGAACATAGGAAGAATTCCTACCATAAAACCTGTAAAACCATTGATTAAAAAAAAAATTAAGAGGCAGTAGAGTTCTGGTGTCAAGCAAACCTAGTTTCTAGGTAACTTCTCCACGAGTGTACAGATTAAATGAGTAATGACGTAGAATTCTTCACGTGCCTAGCATGCTAAATATATATACTCAATCATTAGCTATTCTCATCTAATTCTTACCACATCTATATTTTGATAAGTGGAGAAATGAAATATTCAAAACATATTCTAAATACTGACATTGTAGTAATTTACCCATTTTTTCCCGTCAGATACAAAAACTCAGTTATCTAGATCTGCCTGGGAATCAGCCACTGTTTAGCACTCTACTTAAGAGTTTGAAATGATTACTAATTCAAAGGCTTAGTTAAAAGTTTAGATTAAAATTAACTAAAATACTGGAGTTCCCTTTGTAGCTCATCGGTTAACGAACCCAACTAGCATCCATGAGAATTCAGGTTCGATCCCTAGCCTCACTCAGTGGGCTAAGGATCTGGCATTGCCGTGAGCTGTGGTGTAGATCGCAGACACAGCTCTGATCCTGCGTTGCTATGGCTCTGGTGTAGGCTGGCGTCTACAGCTCCATTCAACCCCTAGCCTGGGAACCTCTATAAGCTGTGGATGAGGCCCTAAAAGACAAAAGACAAAAAAAATAAAAAATAAAAAAAAAATAAACTCATCAAAGTGACATACCTATCAGGTGGTGCAGCTGGCTCCAGAGTCCATGCTTTCAACCACTACCCAAATATTTAAGTTTACACTACTTTCCCTCATGTTCTAATGGCAAGCACGTAAATAGCTATCATTTTTCTGGAGGATAATCTGGGTCTAACTGTGTTTGAGAAAAGCCTTAGAGATGATCTTATCTTTCACTTAATTCTACTTTTGGAACTTATCCTAAGAAAACAACTATAAAGGTACCTAAACATGTATGTGTAAGGATATTCACCAGTGTTAAGTAAATTTTCATTACTAAAAAATCTGTTACATAAGCTAATAAGTATAAAACAGAAGTTGTATTGTTACCTGAAATGATGGCGAAAAGCCTTATTTTTTCTTGCTAAAAAACAACCGAACATGCAAATACATACACAGTAAAGACTAAAAACTTCAGATAATGAAAGGCTTTATTTTATTAATCCCATTCTCCTTCAAACTCATACACACTGTCAACAAGAATATCTTTAATTTTATAATTAGAAAAATGTACAGGTATTCACTTTGAATTTTTTGGAGGATGGGGATGGGGTTTGTTTAATTGTCTTCCAGAATAACACAGAGATTACACACATGTTAAACAATGGAGGAGGGCATAATGCAAAATCTAACTTTAGAATGCCCAGTAAGGTTATAAAGAGAACCTATAAATAAAAGGATTAAGTCTTTTAAGAGTCTTTCCCACATGATGTGGCAATGATTATTTGTCCTTAGCTCTCTTAGCTACTGTGTTCTACAACAAATGTTTGCAAAGCCTAATCCTTACAAAAGTCTCACTCGTATCTCACCTGCTCTGGGAAGAACCATCTGAGGAAAAAAATAAGCTTACAGATATCCAACTCTTGCCATAGTAAGCAAGGCTACTGTTGCTGTTTTATCAATGAATACTATTTTGCAGATCAATCAGAAGGAATTTTCACAAGTATAATCACTTAATTGATCCATTTCCTAACACTGCTGCAGAAAAAACCCAAAAACTTAAGCCTGTGATTTCAATCAAGATCAGAACCTATTAGCTGGCCAAGCCTGTTATTTTTTTTAATGAAATATAAAATACCAGAGTATTGCATGTATGTGTGTGTAGATATGAATGTGTTATATAACGGGATATGATATGAATTATTTTTCTTTCTGTGGATTTCAGTAAAAAAAAAAACCTGAAAGACTGGTTTTAAGCCATCACACTGCTAAAATATTGGGTACGGTCTGCAAAGATACTTAAGGACGTGATGAGCAAAGGCAAAACATATAGTCACATTCAAGAAAATAAAACTAAATAAAAATACTAAATAATCCAATTAGAATTTACCTGTGCAAATACTCTGGAGCTTTATTCAGCAAAGTATAATATTGCCTCACAAACTCCCGCCCTACAAGCAGCGGACTGGGCTTCTCCATAACCATTTCTTTGCTGCGCTATGTCAAATGCTAAGGGAACAAACACAAGAATAATCATCATTAGCCACTCAAATGAAAATATCATTTGTTAAAAAGTAGCTACAAAAGCAAATGATAAATTCCCAACCAACTACAGATAAACTCCAACATTTGCCATCTCCTCTTCATCTTATTTCTTGATCTCCCTTATCCCTCAACACAGGGCGAAGGAGCATAGTTCTCATCCAAATTCTCAAGAGAGTACCATGCTGTCTTGACTAGAACACCATAATAAGGTCTTTTCACTCACAGGATCTTTTTCCTTTGGGGACCATAATCTCCTACATTCTTGGAATCCAATGATTTGTTTTGGAAGGCTTGGCACGGTGCACAAGTCAGGACTTGGAGATCACATTTATCATGGACAGTACTGACTTTTGTCTTCTTTGTACGCTCTCCAATTCTAAGGATTAATTTCACTGTTTTCAAAATGATAATAATCATTTAAAGATCAGCAATAACCTCAATACTCAGAAAATAGCTTTATACATTTGGTGCATGTCTTTCCAAACTTTCTATTAATTCTTTAACTACAAGCCAGGCACTGCCTATAGGGATACCCTAGAGAACAAGGTACTCTAGCCCTCAGGAATTTATAACCTGTCACAGAATATAAACAAGCAAGCAGGGAACAGAGTGGGTTAGGTGCTATGATAAAGCACCTCTAAGCCCAAAATCTCAAAGATAAAGTCAAGAAAAACAAGCACAAAATAAAAATAGAAATACAACCTTTCATCATTTCAAGTAAATGATTTAGGAGTTCTCATTGTGGCTCAGCAGTAACGAACCCGACTAGTATCCATGAGGACGTAGGTTCAATCCCTGGCCTTGCTCAGTGGGTTAAGGATCTGGCATTGCCGTGAGCTGTGGTGGAATTAAGAAATCTGGCAAAAAGTAAGCTGTTTCTAATGCCTCAGGGGATGGTGACCTTGATTACTGTTTAAACATTCGAATTTTCTTCTATAACATCTGCTGCCACCTACAGCTAGAATAAAGTGTTGTCTTACACCATGTAGCACATCTAAGACTAATAAACTTTGTAAAAAAGAAAAAAAAACCCTTCATACAGTGGCTTATCTCTTCAGTTCTTCACCCTTAGCCATTTCTAGATTAGTTGTGAGGTCAGAGTAAACCCAGCCCAGAATTCTGCCAGTATCTTCAGTCTTTGTCCCACCTACCATTAAACCACCTCCTTTTCTGTTTTGTTTTGAATTCACAATGCAGAATCAGATGCTGTCATTTAGTGCAATTAGTTTCCCTCAAACCTAAACACTCCCAACAATAAGGACTCACAAATCTTAATGCATAAAAGAATTCTAAATTTGCTACATTTAAAGTAGTGAAGCTATGGAATTCCCGTTGTGGGTCAGTGGTTAACGAACTAGTACCCTTGAGGTTGTGGATTCAATCCCTGGCCCTGCTCAATGGGTTAAGGATCCGGCATTGCCATGAACTGTGGTGTGCGTCGCAGAGGCAGCTTGGATCTGACGTTGCTATGGCTGTGACATAGGCCAGCAGCTGTAGCTCCAATTCGACTCCTAGCCTAGGAACTTCTATATGCCACACTTGCGGCTAAAAAGAAAAAAAGAAAGGGCAAAGTACACTGGAGTTATTCTAACCTAGTTCAGGAGAGGCTTCACATTGCCCACCCACCTCCAGTCATTACAGTTGATGGCCATGACATAATCAATTTAGATCTGAGAGACAAAGGAGATGGAGGTAACTTTTATCTGATTATCACTCAATAAATCATTACTTATTCAAAAGCGGTAACTTGAAAAGTGAGGAATAAGGCAATGCTAATCTGCCAAAAGCCTAAACAAATACCTATACATAAAAGGCTACAGAGAGTCTGTTTTGTTTTTTTTTTGTTTTTTGTTTTTGGCTGGGACCTACACTGCAGCTTGCAGCAACATCGGATCCTTAATCCACCAGGCGAGGTCAGGGATCGAACCCATGTCCTCAAGACTATGTTGAGTTCTTAACCCACCAAGCCACAATGGGAACTCCAGATCTTGATTTCTTAATTTACAAATTAAGAATCTCTGGTCAAGCCTACAAGATACACAGTTCAATAAAGATAGCCAAGATTTAAGGATACTTCTGTACAAAAAGAATCTTTAGAAAGATACACAGTTCAATAAAGATAGCCAAGATTTAAGGATACTTCTGTACAAAAAGAATCTTTAGAAAGATACACAGTTCAATAAAGATAGCCAAGATTTAAGGATACTTCTGTACAAAAAGAATCTTTAGAAGGTTACTAGCCTCTAGCACCTTCAAAGATAAGGTGAAACTGCATGTACTAAACCCCACTTTTCCCCAAACACCTGAATATGTGGAGACTGCTGTCATACTAGAGTGTACAATGTAAAATGTACTCTTTTCTTGTCAATTAAAAGCAATATCGGAGCTCCCCTTGTGGCTCAGTGGTTAATGAATCCGACTAGGAACCATGAGGCTGTGGCCTCGAAAAGTGGATTAAGGATCTGGTGTTGCCGGGAGCTGTGGTGTAGGTTGCAGAGGCGGCTCGGATCCCGAGTTGCTGGAGCTCTGGCATAGGTCATCGGCTACAGCTCTGATTAGACCTCTAGCCTGGGAACCTCCATATTGCTGCGAGTATGGCCCTAAAAACACCAAAAAAAAAAAAGCAGTATCAATCCTATTCATTCATCCAGATACCAAAATGATTACATTTGATTTCCCTTAGTATTTTTTTTTTGGTCTTTTTTTTTTTTTTGCTATTTCTTGGGCCGATCCCGCAGCATATGGAGATTCCCAGGCTAGGGGTCTAATCGGAGCTGAGCCGTAGCCACCAGCCTACGCCAGAGCCACAGCAACGCCAGATCCAAGCTGAGTCTGCGATCTACACAGCTCACGGCAACGCCGAATCATTAACCCACTGAGCAATGCCAGGGATCGAACCTGCGACCTCATGGTTTCCTAGTTGGATTCGTTAACCACTGCGCCACGACGGGAACTCCCGATTTCCCTTACTATTTACAGAGCCTCAACTACTTCACTAGTCATTCACTAACTGCCCTAATTTCTATGTATCTTCATCAATATTCTTTTATCTACTCCTGCCTCTTAAAAAAAGTTATCAGCCTCTTTCCTTCCTTGAATAAAACTTCAGCTTTTAGGTAAGTACTTAAGGGTTTTTATTTGTTTGCTCTTTAGTTAAAAATTCAGTGAGAAGTTCCCCATTGTGGCTCAGTGGGCTACAAAACCCAACTATCAATGTGGATGCGGCTTCCATCCCTGGCCTCACGCTGTGGTTAAGAGCTGGCATTGCTGTGGCTGCGGTGTAGGCCTGCAGCTGCAGCTTCAAATGGATCCCTGGCCTGTGAACTTTCCTATGTCACAGGTGGGGCCTTAAAACGGGGGTGGGGGGGTGGGGGGGGGAATAAACAGTGAATTACTAATATAATGGGCCCTACCCCAAAGGCAAACAATTCAAGGCTACATTAATATGGATGTAATGTCTACAATGAGCTGACAGTTATGTTCCAAATTGCACAAGTTAAATACTAACTGAACAGTCAATGGAAATGACAAGAAGGAAGATTTAGCTTCAATACAATGCAAAAATAACCAGAATAGAACTACTTCATGAATAGCCAGTCACTGCAGGTGTTTATTCCAGAGACTAACTGAACGACTTAGCAGAAATGTACTAAAATAATCATACATCCAGAAATGCACTCATTTGGACCCAGCTAACAGTGTTCTCCAGAAGATCCTTCCTCATCCCTGAATAGAATGTAATTGTCTTTCCCTTGAATTCTCAAAGTACTCTGAGCCTTTATCATGGCACTTTATTAATCATACTCTTACCTAAATTACAAACTACACATCCAACTTAGCCTTCCCCTTCCCTACTCCACTCTCAAATTCTATAATCTAAGCTTTCCCGTGAATATAATTCTTTGGAAAGTCACAATTCTCAGAAGTCCAATGACCTCAGTCTTTTACCTGTCTGCATTATGGCTATTGATCACCTCCTCCCTAATGCTTCTAGATTTCTACCATGAAGCAATTTTCCTTCATGTCAAAATGCCTAAGTCCTAAAGGTCTGTCTTCTAATGTGGCAATTTCAGATTGTCAATCGGCTTGAGCTCCCATATCTATCTAAATTTACATGTAGTCTCTGACATAAACTCAAATTACACATTTTTAAGCCCTTGCTGAGTACCCAAACACAACTTCACAGGCAACCCAACATATGTACCCTTTCCCATGCAGAAAAGGCAGTTCCCTTATTTCTGTTAATGGTGACGCCTTTTACTTTGCTTGAAAGCTCAGTCCTCAGTGACTTACCCTCTTTCAGCTCAAACTGTGAAATCCTGACAACTTAAAAATCTCTTGGAATTTGTCCTTTCTGTTCCCACTTAATTCAGATCCTTTCAGCTCTTCCTCAACAGACTTCCAAACTTCTTTATCACGTATAGCATATACTGTATACAGTAAAATCCAAACACTTGCTTTAGTTTGAGGTATAAGGCCTTCCACAGAAATCCAGTCTGACATACAAAGCCCTAATCAGTATTTCAAATTTATCTTCCACTGCATCTCTAAGTATATTATACCACATAGCATCATTCCCTGACCTTGCAATTTTCATTGCCTAGGCCATTGTCTTACTTTATTCAACACAGGCTGGGTAAATAGGTGATACAACACAAATTCATTCAACAGTCATTGAATACCTACTATATATGTGCCATAAACTATGCAAAAAAAAAAGCAAAGATGAACATAACAGACTTGATCCATTGCTCCAAAGAAATTTAAAATCCAATGGGAGACAGAATTCCTAAACAATTATCTAATGTGATAAATGCTACAACCCTACCACAAAGAATGTACCATTTGAATTAGAACAGTAGAAATCTGACATGCAAAAAATGAGGGAGTATTCCAAGCTGGAGTTAAAAGAAAAAAACTTTTAGGCGATGATTATCTATCTCCTCAAAACCACCAAATACTCTCTCGTGCACTTTTCAGAAACCTACTCAAGGTCTTATTCCAACCCTAGCTGGCTTTCTTAGCTGGGTCCCTCAGGCAGGATTAATCAATTCTTCCTAATATTACATACACCATCTTTAGCTCTTCATATTAATACATTTAGTCCTAGTAATGTGCGCATGTGTGCACTGGCACACCCCCTTCTCATGTTTGGAAGACTCTTTAATGCTGAGCAGTGTTACGCTTCCAGCAGAAGCTCCAGAGACATTCCTTGCAACCTCTACCATTACTTTGTACACGTGAGGATTAAAAAATTTTGTTGAAAAAACCTGTGATACTAAAGGTCTCTTAAGAGAAGGAGCCTACTGGAGTTCCCGTTGTGGCGCAGTGGAAACGAATCCGACTAGGAACCATGAGGTTTCGGGTTCGATCCCTGGCCTTGCTCAGTGGGTTAAGGATCTGGCCTTGCCGTGAGCTGTGGAGTAGGTCACAGACGAGGCTCGGATCCCACATTGCTGTGGCTCTGGCGTAGGTTGGTGGCTGCAGTTCCAATTCAACCCCTGCCTGGAAACCTCCATATGCCGCGGGAGGGGCCCAAGAAATGGCAAAAAAATAAAATAAAAAAATTAAAAAAATGAAGACAAGCCACAGTCTTAAAGAAAAGACTTGTAACATACAGGAGTTCCCATCGTGGCGCAGTGGTTAACGAATCCGACTAGGAACCATGAGGTTGCGGGTTTGGTCCCTCCCCTTGCTCAGTGGGTTAACGATCCGGCGTTGCCGTGAGCTGTGGTGTAGGTTGCAGACACAGCTCGGATCCCGAGTTGCTGTGGCTCTGGCTTAGGCTGGTGGCTACATCTCCAATTTGACCCCTAGCCTGGGAACCTCCATATGCCGAGGGAGCGGCCCTAGAAAAGGCAAAAAGACAGAAAACAAAAACAAACAAGACTTGTAGCATACATACCTAGCAAAGGACTTGTATTCATAAGATAGACCTCTTCTAACAAAAAAAAAGAAAGAGGAAGTTCCCGTCGTGGCCCAGTGGTTAAGGAATCCGACTAGGAACCATGAGGTTGCGGGTTCGGTCCCTGCCCTTGCTCAGTGGGTTAACGATCCGGCGTTGCCGTGAGCTGTGGTGTAGGTTGCAGACGCGGCTCGGATCCTGCGTTGCTGTGGCTCTGGCGTAGGCCGGTGGCTGCAGCTCCGATTCAACCCCTAGCCTGGGAACCTCCATATGCCGCGGGATCGGCCCAAGAAATAGCAACAACAACAACAACAACAACAACGACGACGACGACAAAAGACAAAAAAAAAAGAAAGAAATCCAATCATTTTTTAAGGACCTCACCCATGACCCCTAGGCTAGGGGTCTAATCAGAGCTACAGCTGCCACAGCCACAGCAATGCTGGAACCAAGCCATCTGCAACTTACACCACAGCTCATGGCAATGCCAGATCCCTGATCCACTGAGCAAGGCCAGGGTTCAAACTTGCGTCCTCATGGATACTGGTTGGGTACTTTACTGCTGAGCCACATTGGGAACTCCAAGAAATCAATTTTATGTTTTTATTTATTTTTTTCTTTTTAGGGCCACACCTGCAGCACATGGAAGTTCCCAGGCCAGGGGTCGAATTGGAGCTGCAGCTGCCAGCCTATGCCACAGCCACGGCCATACCAGATATGAGCCACATCTGTGACCTACACCACAGCTTGTGGTGACACCAGATCCTTAACCCACTGAGCCACAATAGGAACTCCAAGAAATCCAATATTAAATGGGCAGTAGATCTGAATATATACTCTATGGCAAAAGATCTGAATACACACTCTATACCAAGATATACAGATTGCAAATAAAGACGAAAAAATGCTCAGCATCACTAATGATTGAAAAAAATCCAAATTAAACAATGAAGTCCTACTCTATAGCACAGGGAGCTATTCAATATCCTGTGATAAACCACAATAAATATATATATGTATGCATAACTGAGTCATTTTGTTGTACAGCAGATATTAACACAACACTGTAAATCAACTACACGTCAATAATTAAAATAAAGAAAAAAAGGGCAAATTGAAACCATGATGATATGCCATTAAATACCTTCTAAAATAGCAAGCATTAAAATCTAAAAATACTAAGTAACTGCAAAGATGGGAAAAATTGGTAGGAACAAAAAATGGTAGTTACTTTGGAAAACAGTATGGCAGTAAGGTTATGATTTCAATAATGTAAAGGCAATGTAGGTACTTGGGCAAGAAAATGAACTTAATCTCTTACATCTACTACAGCAAAATAATTATTAGAGCAAATTACACAGAAATGACAAGGTTATCTTAATGAAATAATTTCGGGTTCCATTAGTTCTTTTTTAATAGTAGAGACCTCTGAAATGGCATCTCCATTCTCTAATCAGTAACAAAATTGGCTACATCTACATATGATCACATAACCTAATTATACGAAACTTAGAAACACCTGGCAGGAACCACCACCACTAAGTATCAAAAGGTTCCCTTCATGACTCAGCAGTGAACACCTAACTAGGATCCATGAGGATGTGGGTTCAATCGCTGGCCCCGCTCAGTGGGTTAAGGATTCAGCATTGTCGTGAGCTGTGGTGAGGTCGCAGATGTGTTGGATCCCACACTGCTGTGGCTGACAGCTACAGCTCCGATTCGACCCCTAGCCTGGGAACTTCCATGTGCTGTGGGTGCAGCCCTAAAAAGCAGAAAACCAAACCAAACCAAAACACAACACAACCCAACCAAAAATTCACTCTTCAAGGAACCTGGAATGTTCTGACTGCCGTCTATAACAAGCGATGAGAATTTTGGTGACTATTTCAGTGTAGGTCTACAGCGGCAGCTCTCACTGGACCCCTAGCCTGGGAACCTCTATATGCCACAGGTGCGGCCCTAAAAAGACAAGAAGAAAGAAAAAGAAAAACTGCTAATAAGTCAAGACACCCAGAGTTCCCTGGTGGCACAGGGGATCCTCTGGCATTGTCACTGCTGTGGCTTGGGTTCAGTCCTTGGCTTGGGAACTTCTACATGCAGAATGGGCCAAAAAAAAAAAAGTCAAGACATCATGTTGTCTTAAAAAAAAAAAAAATCAAGAAACTGAAACAAAATGACTCTTTGAAAAACAGAACACGTACAAAAATAATTTTTCAGTAAGGTAAATTTAGATGTAGTACTTTACCTTGCTTTTTATAAAAATAAGATCCTGGAGTTTTGGTTGTGGCTCAGCAGAAAGGAACCGGACTAGTAGTATCCATGAGGATGCGGGTTAGATCCCTGGCCTTAATCAGTGAGTTAAGGATCCAGCATTGCTGAGGGCTATGGTGTAGGTTGCAGACATGGCTCAGATCTGGTGTTGCTGTGGCTGTGGTGTAGGCCAGCAGCTGTAGCTCGGATTTGACCCTCTAGCCTGGGAATTTCTATATGCAGCACCTGAGGCCCTAAAAAAAAATAATAAATAAAGAATAAGAGCCTAGTAACAGGATGCAATTCTCTTCACCAGAAGCTATGTTACCAATATATGTCTATGTTAGGACACAGCGTACCTCTGCTGTTGGATACTTACTCTGGCCCTTCCTCTCTAGAGCCCCTCACTCGAGGTAGGCTTACAAGTCAGGCCCAGGCCCTTTCTCACTGAACCTCGGACTATAGCCATTCTCAATAGCTAACCCCATATTAAAACAGAAACTTTTGGAAATTCCAGCTTTTTTGTTGTTTGCTTAAAATGACTTTACCAATCAAAACAGCAACACTTATCTATTTAAAGCAGCGAACTTCAATTTGTTGTGGCATACCATAACAAAGCATCACACAAATCTAAGCACAAGTCATAGAAATCAACGATAAATGGTAGTTGTGGACTAAGCCTTTTCTTTCCTCAGGCCCCAAAGGAGCTAAGTTTTGAATTTCAAAAGCTTTTGCAAATGATCAAGCATTAAAGAAACATGCCGCCCCACAAAAATTAAAGCATGCATTTATATTATGCTTCAAAACTTAACAGATAACCTACACATTCCTTTATCTCCTTGAAATAGGGTGTTAGGTTCATCGACAGAAAATGAAACTAGGTTCTGAGATAGCCTCAGGAAAGAAGTTCAAAGCCCCTCAGTTACAGTTACAGAATCTGAAATCAGGTCTCCTGCCTCAAGTGACGTTTTCATTGCACCTGTTTAAAAACAGCTTTTGAAGAACAGCCAGGGATGCAAGAATATAAAAAAAATTTTAAGTCCAACTGTTAACTTACTTGATAATGTAGGCAAGAGCTAAAAGGAGAAAACAGTAACATAAAAAGGAAATCCACAAGAGTCATCCCAACACAACTACAATGGTGTATCAACACAGGATAAAATAAAAGATAAAAATAAGCTGAGGAAGAGCCATCAAGAAACTGATTCTACTCCTTCTGAAGCCAGTCCAGGGTTCTGGGAGATAGAACCTGTTCGTTCTGTCGGCTCTAAAGTGTTGCCCTGTGGAGAGTAAGTCTCGTTGGTCAAGTGAACTGTGCTGAATTTAATTACAGAAACACCTTTAAGTTTGTACCTATCAAAATCAACCTTGAAAAGGAGTCATTCCTCACCTCCACACCCACTCAGTATATGTGGGAGAGTCTTATTTAAAGCAATCTAGGAAAGCATTTCAATCCTGATAATTTGTAGTCAATAGCCTAATTCCTCAGGACAAGGAAACTGTTAATTTAGACGCTACTCATTATTTATAGATCGGTATATAGATTCACCGAAATTTTCTCTCATAAATGAAATAGGGATAATGAACATATCCTACTACCTCTAGTGCCAATACTATTCAAACTAGAGTTGTCTGCTGCCAATTCAACTGCTCACCTGCTAATACTCACTTAATTTGACCATCCCACTTATAAAGACATTTTCTTGCCCTTCCCTATGTTTCTGATCCCCATCCATCCCACAAGCATTCTAGTTCTTTCCTCTTGCTACTTTTCCACCACTGACATATACTTCAGCTCCTGAATATTCACTAACCTGAACTCTAGAACAATTCAAATAGTAAGCAATCCATTTGAGGTCCTTATCCACCCTACGATTCCTTGATAACCTTTCAGAATTAAACAAGTCTCTAGAGATAAAAATCATAACACAAGGATACACATGACCAATCCTAAATATTCAAGAAAATGGGAAGATATCACCGAAGAAACAACACAATTCTGTTATACCAAGTTCAAACTAATCATATCGTCTATTTTCTGAGACCAGGAATTTTGGACATCAAAAAGACCACTGGATACTAAAAAGGCCAAGTGTTTACTCAGAAACTTTGTTCGCATGCCTAAGGCTATATTAACTGCCAAATATGGAGCTGGACTAGGAATTCCCATCTTCTTCCCCTCTAGCAGACGGGGCTCCCTAACTGCAGTTAATGGTTCAAAGATCCAGGTACAGGCAATGCTAAGGAAGACCAGCACGAAGTGTTAAAACCAATATTTTAACACAAGTTAATATAACAATCATGAGGGAGGAAAGAGGGAACAACTTTATTACTTCAGCTTCGGTGCACGTGTGTGTGCTTTTTGCTTGCGAGGAAAGATACTGCCCCTCCAAATAAAATCTGTTAAGAAATTGGGCACACCTTCGAAGGAAAACAATTGATCTATGCGGAAAATTGGAGATGCAAATTTATATACGCCCCAAAGCGGCTAGGGCCATCTTAAGAAATCCGCTTTTAGAGATGCAGGTAAAATTCGATCAGACTCGACCAACAAAATTAACACAATCTAGCGACGCTAGCTCCTCCCCTTCCCTATCTTTCCCACCCTCCCCAAGAAGAGATGGGGCAAGAAGAAAAAACCCACTCCCCAAAGCACTGAAACATCTCTTCTATTCCTGGGTCAGTAAGAGATCTCCCGCATAGAAAGGGCAGGGAGAAGGCGTACGTTATATATAGCCTCAGCTTCTGAACTCCTCGGGGATAAACCCGAGGGCGGTCAGAGACCGCGGAACACCAGGTACTGGGTAAGCAAAGCGGCGGCTGCCTTCAGACCCGGATTCTGCTTCCGCGCACAGAAATGGTGCCCGGAGGCCGCTACTTTCGCATCTGCGTCGCTTCAGCCTCTGCCGACACAGCCTCTTTTCCCCTCCCCCACGGGCGGGGCGGCGACGGCCTCCCCGCTCCAAAGAACCGGGAATAAGAGCCGCAGGAGCATCGGAGACCGAGCTGGTGGGTTCCGTACCGGAAAACATCTCGGGAAAGCCCACTCCCCCACTGCCCATCCGAAGCCTCCGTCAGCGCGCCTTTAGAAGCCGCTGCCTCCCGTCCCCCAGCTCGCCGCCTCATCCCCAACCAGCCCCGGCCCCACCTGTGCCCTCGCAGCCCCCTGTCCGCACGACGCGGGCCGGTCACCTCCCTTCCCACGCGGCCTCCCATCCCTCACCTAAGAGGAAAGGCCCGGCTTCTCGCTCGCACACACAGCGTAGGCAGTCGGCAAGAACAATGTCCCTCTCTGCCGCTGCACCTCCGACACCGGGGCACAAGCACAGGACGGTTGCCTCGAGCCGTGGCGCGCGCCGGGAAGATCCCCTTCCGACCACCACACCGACTGCCCTTCCCGGCCCCCGTACACACCTCCAACTAACAGCGGCGGCGGGTACGTCGCGCGGAGGTCAGCGGGTGAGTCGCCGAGGACCGGCTGCAGCGGATTCTTCTCGCTCGCCGCCCCCTCCCTTCGACAAACCTCAAGCCTCGGAAGCCGGAGAGCCGCGAGCTCGTTCCCCTTACAACCACCTCTTCCCGGGCTCCAGGCGCTGCGGCGAGCGACAAGGAACACGGACGTCCCGCCCCCTTTGCCGCCGCCCCCTCTTATTGTTTTACCCCTGCCGAAAGGGCTGGGGAACCCCCCAGCACAGCTTCAGCCAATCACGCATCTCCTCCGCGAGCAGGACCCAACCTTCTCGCGTCCCTCTGCGGAGCACGCGCAGAACGCCGCCGCGCTCACGTACTCTCGCGCCCGGAAAGCCGGGGAACCGGAACCGGCCTGAAGCCTCGGCGAGAGTCCGCTGATTTGACGTCACAAGGAGGCTGCCTTTCTCCTGCCCAGGGCCCCGGCCTCGTCGCCCTTTGAGATCGCGACCGAAGAGGCGCCCGGTCGCTGCAGCGTTGTCCCTTTTGCGCTGACTTTTGGAGACCGATCTGTCTGGTCCTTTTTGATTATTACTGTTAAGAAGAAGGGAATTTAGTGATTTTTCTCTCTGCACTATGTGTCTGCAGGTTGCTGCTCTGAGAGCTTAAAATGCAGCCGGTGGTTTCAACTGGTGGCTCCCTAAATTCAGCCTAGGAAATGGTGAAAGGAAATGGAGAGTCTTAAACTCCACCGAGAAGATCAGGCCATTAAGACAAACTCAGTGCAATATATATTATGGGGCCTACCGGGTGCCAAGTACTGGGATGTTATTTTTTTAAAAATATGACGTGGCCTCCACAGAGAAAAATCTGTTTCTTTGTGTGACTGTCAGTATTTAGGCCTTGCTAAATTCACACCAAGCATTTTACGTGCTAAAGCAGCTGAAAGGCTGAAATCCCAGGAGATATCAGGATTACAGCCTTGTCCTAGATCTAGGTCCAGACTTGGCCCCGGGGGCATAGCTGGGAAAACACTAGACATTGACTCTTGACCTTGATTCACGGAAAAAGCCAAACCTCCTAACAGTCAGGGAAGCCACTTTGCTCCTCCTTCTGCCAATGTTTCTCAGGGAGTATCAACACAGCCGAGGAATTTTGGAAGGGAGGACTGAGGAAATGGTGAAAGAGATAAAAGGCAATTAGGAAAGAAAAGAGAACACATTTATTAAATGCCTATGTATCAAACAAAATGAGGGCACGTATATTTCACCAATTTTCTTCACAATCCTATTAGAGCAATTTTAAGGTATTTTTCACAAGTGAAAACAGGTATACTGGGCAATGCCAACATATGAAACTCCAAAATTTACACTGCTTTTACCTTAGGCTGGTCAATCATTCAGTTACAAGCAAAATATACGAGCAGACTGTCACTTTTATGAGATGACCTTTGACATGAACTTCAACATGTTTTTCCTTAAAGCATCACAATATGTTACATGCAGATTGCCCTTCAAAGCTAATATTTAGGTACCAGCCATTCTTCTACTTTGTTCAGTCCTCACAATAACCCTATAAAGTGGTTACTATTTTTATGCCCGTTTTACACATGAGGAAACAGAGGCTTAGGTAGGTCAAGTCATTTGCCCAAAGCCACGGTTACTACTCTGGTGGAGCTGGGACTCAAAACACAAGCAGTCTGCCTTCACACTCCATGCCCTTAACCACAAACTAGAGAATATTCTCACTGTATTAATAGTCACAACTTACCTCTTCTGCTGACTGACATTTCTATTATTTCCAGTTTGAAGCTCTTAGGCACAACACTGTTATTCCTTTTTTATTCTTATTTTTTTTTAAATGTATGGCTCTATACAGGGCAAGTGGAAGTTGCCAGGCCAGGGACTGAATCTGAGCCACAGTTGTGACCTATGCCACAGCTGCAGCAATGCCAGATCCCTGAATCCACTGCGCCAGGTGGGTGATCCCAAGGCTCTGCAGCAATCCAAACCACTGCAGTCGGATTCTTATCCCACTGGACCATGGCAGGAACTCCAACACTTATTCTCCACCAGGTACAAAAATTTCTCTAGAACAGTGAGTCTCAGAAATTAACATGCATCAGAATAACCTGGAGAACTTGTTAAACAGACTGCTGGGCCCCACTCCCAGGGTTTTTGATTCAGCAAGTCTGTGTCGAAGCCTGAGAATCTGCATTCCTAACAAGTTCCCAAGTGCTTCTGCTGCTGCTCTAGGAACCACACTTAAAAAAAAAAAAAAAAAAACCACTGGAGGAGTTCCCGTCGTGGCGCGGCTCTGGCGTAGGCCAGCAGCTACAGCTCCGATTCGACCCCTAGCCTGGGAACCTCCATATGCTGCAGGAGCGGCCCAAGAAATGGCAAAAAGACAAAAAAAAAAAAAAAGCACTGATCTGGAGTTCCCGTTGTGGCTCAGAGGTAATGAACCACATGAGGATCCATGAGGATGTGGGTTCGATCCCTGGCCTCACTCAGTGGGTTAAGGATCCAGTGTTGCCATGAGCTGTGGTATAGGTCCAAGATGGGGCTTGGATCCTGCATTCCTGTGGCTGTGGTGTAGGCTGGTAGCTGTAGCTCCTCTTCGATCCCTGACCTGGGAACTTCCTTATGCCATCGGTACAGCCCTAAAAAGACAAAAACCACTGATCTACACCATAGGTTGGCAAACTTACACTGCTAAGGACCAGACAGCAAATATTTTAAGTTTTGAGGGCCACAAATGGTCTCTGTTACATATCCTACACACCTACTCCCTTTTTAAAAAGTCCTTTAAGAATGTAAAAGACATAGCTTACCTCTAGGCCTATGTAAAAACAGGTCTCAGGCAACCCCTTGTAGCATATATATCAATAGATGGAATTCCTGGGAAAAAAAGTTCTATCTTCGATTTATTGAAAAACCCTGAACTTTTCCTTTTTTTGCTTTTTAGGGCTGCACCTGCAGCATATGGAGGTTCCCAGGCTAGGGGACGAATCAGAACTGCAGCTGCCGGCCTACACCAAAGCCACAGCCACAGCCATGCAAGATCCCAGCCACATGTGCAACCTACACCACAGCTCACAGCAACACCGGATCCTTAACCGACTAGGCAAGGCCAGGGATTGAACCAGCATCCTCATGGGTACTTGTTGGGTTCATTTCCACTGCACCACAACACTCCAACCCCAAACTTTCCCTAAGTAGTTATTTTTCCTTCTGAAATGTCTCTCAAATCTTTCTATTCAGCCTCTCCATACTTAACAGCCTCTGCCCAAGTTCAGTCCCCTTTCAACTTTCAAGAACGATGGCAGTAGTCTCCTAACTAATCTCCCCGCCCTTCAAAGATAACCTCCATGAAACAGTCCCTCCCCTAAAAGACAATAAGGCAGGGAGACCAGAATGAAGGTATTCATTCAGCGGCTCAGGCCAAAACCTTTTAGGTCACCCTTGACTCTGTTTTTCTCACACCACACAGCCAATCACCAGTAAATTTGTTTCCACTACCTTAACATTTACTCTAGATTAAACACTTCTCATCACTATCATTGCTATTATTGTCATCGTCCAGGTCACCATCACCTACTTCGAGAGAGCCTTTTACTTATTTTATTTTTATTTTTTGTCTTTGTAGGGCCGCACCAGAGACATATGGAAGTTCCCTGGCTAAGGGAGGAATTGGAGCTGTAGCCGCAGGCCTACGCCACAGCCACAGCAACGCCAGATCCCAGCTGCATCTGCCACCTACACCACAGCTCATGGCAACACGGGATCCTTAACCCACCAAGCAAGGCCAGGGGTCGAACCTGCGTCCTCATGGACACTAGTCAGATTCATTTCTGCTGAGCCACAACAGGAACTCCCCTTCTACTTAGTCTTGATGTTCCACCCTTATTCTGTTATAGTCTATTTTCCAAGCAACCAGATCCTTTACAGCTACAAATCAGATGACATTCTCAAAACCTTCCAAAAGCAATACAATAAAAGTGGTAGTCCTTAGCCATGGCTTGCAAGGCATCCCTAGTTTAGCCCTTACCTGTTACTTCCAGCTCTTTTCTTACCACTTTTTCCTACATTCCTCAGCTTTTCCTTTGATGTTTTGCATTCCCCATCCTAATGTGGGCCCCAGATGTGAACCTTTATCAAAAGTCTGTGAAAAATCAAAATAAACTGCATCTGCTGATCTCCCTAACTACTTACAGTGAAATCTCCCACTCAAGCACTCAAAAGGTGAGTTAGGCATGATTTTCCCCTTACAACCTACCCTTCATAGAATTTCAATTAACCGAATACTGCCTACTAGCTTGTCTAAGCTGTATTTAGTGGTTAGTTTGTATTCTCTCTATATTATATAGTTCCTAGATTCTCTTCTAGGTTGTTTTCTATAAATAGCGTAACTCATATGGTAACCTACAGGTTGTCTGGCCGAGTGTCCACTTACTAATAGCTTATGGGATTCAATTCATTCATTCATTCACCACCATTGAGGGTCAAAGTATCAAGCAGAGCACCAAGCTCAGGATAAGGCAAAAATAAACAAAACATTATGTCTTCAGGGACCTGAGAGAGAGGAAAAGAGAAAAAGCAAGAGGAGAAAAAAAAAAAAAAAGTAAGAGAGGGAGAGACCCAGGAAAAGAGGGAGAAAATCAGATTAAGACAGGAAGGAGGCAGGGACAATAGAGGGAACTGTTCAATGACTCAACGCAATCCTGAATAGCAATTTGTACTTCTTCATAACCTTCAAGGAATTCCTGGAACTGTAATTTAACATCTGATATTTCCTCTCTCATGTACATCACACACATACACCCCCCCCCCCCCCCGTAAATTCCACAAAGGGATAGTCCTGTCCACCTCTGCAAAGCAGCAGTGGGTACTGGTACTGGCTTCCTAAACTGCTCCATCAACAGCATTATGGAGCACTGTGAGAGCAGAGGGAGGGCACCGCGGTCTTCCTCCTGGGCTTCTGGTATTTTTGTTCTAACTTCTAGAACAGTATATGATTTGTTTATTTTTATTCTTTGTCTTTTTCTTTTGTTTTTTAGAGCTGCACCTGCAGCATATGGAAGTTCCCAGGCTAGGGGTGGAATCGGAGCTGTAACTGCTGCCTACACCACAAGGGGAACGCCTTTATTACTTAATGATAATAATACTTTTTTTTGGAGTTCCTGTCATGGCACAGCAGAAACGAATCTGACTAGGGACCATGAAGTTTCCGGCTCGATCCCTGGCCATGCTCAGTGGGTTAAGGATCTGGCGTTGCTGTGGCTGTGGTGTAGGTCAAAATGAGGCTCAGATCCCGAGTTGCTGTGGTGTAGGCCGGCAACTGTAGCTCTGATTTGACCCCTAGCCTGGGAACCTCCATATGCCACAGATGTGGCCCTAAAAAGCAAAATAATAATAAGCTTTTTTTTTTTTGGCTTCGCCCATGACATGTGGAAGTTCTCAGGCCAGGCACTGAACCAGAGCCACAGTAGTGACAATGCTGGATCCTTAACTGGTTGAGCCACCAGGGAATTCCAAATATTAGTTTTTACCTTGGCAAGGGATTTTCCCTTGCCTATAGTTTAGGCCACATCCCATATATTTTATTCACTACTATTCTAGTCTAAAAAGTTTGAAAGTATAGTATTTCTTCTTCGATTCCCCTATAGTCAAGACAGAGTTGATTGAGATTATCTAGGCAGTTTGGGATTTTAAACTTTATATTTTTACTTGTTTTAGTGCTTTGAGTCTGTGAGTGTGGCATGTACATTTCTGTGCTTGATGGAATTTGCTGAGATTTTCCTTCGTGGCCTAATATAGGTACACGTTTTGTAAGTTGTCTATAAAACACTGGTTTGTTGAAATTTTCTATTACACTCTAATTTCTTTTTGTCTTTCTAATTGTTTTTACAGTACATTTTTAATTTTATTTTGAAATAATTTCATAGATCCTGGAACGCTGCAAAAACAATAAATGAATTCCCATCACCTACATTCCTCAAATGTTGGTTTTGTTTGTTTTGTTTTTTAATGGCTGCACCCACTGCATATGGAAGTTCCCAGGCCAGGGACTAAATCCAAGCCACAGCTGATCTTTTTAACCCACTGCACCGGGCCAGTGACTGAACCTGCATCTCCACATCAATCTGAGCCGCTGCAGTCAGATTCCTAACTTACTGTGCCACATCTGGAACTCCCCCCCAAATGTGAATATTTACTACATTGGCTTTATCATTCTCATTACTTCTCTCTTTTTCTCTCTGGCTTATCTCACGTAGGCTATCAATTCCTTGAGGACACATTTCAATTGTTTTTGCTTCATCCTGTGCTTGATACATTGCCACTCAGTGGTGGCTACTGAACGAACAAATCTAGGAGTTTTTCAATCTTCTTTCATGATGTCGATATTTTTAAAGAGTACAGGACAATTATTTTGAAGACAGCCCCTGATTTGGTAGCCTCTGTTGTTCCCTGATATTTAGATCTAGGTTGTATATTTTTGGTAAAAATACTAGAGAAGTACTGTTCTGTCCTCGATGCAATACATGGGAACATGTGGTGTCCAGGGGTCCTGGTAATGGGGAGTTTCACTTCATGTGGTTAACGCAGTGTCTGACAGAATTCTCCACTGCAGAGTTACTATTTTTCTCTTTATCATCAGAGTATCTTGTGTGGCCTGGTACTTTGAAATTATGTACATATCCCATTTCTCATCCTACTTTCACGCACTGGTTTCTTTTGTTTTGTTTTGTCTCTTTAGGGCTACACCCGCAGCATAAGGAGGTTCCCAGGCTAGGGGTGGAATTGGAGCTGCAGCTGCCGGCCAACGCCACAGCTCACAGCAATGCCTGGTCCTTAACCCACTGAGCAAGGCCAGGGATTGAACCTGCGTTCTCATGGACACTAGTCAGATTCATTTCCGCTAGGCCATAATAGGATCTCCTGATTTTTTTTCATTTCCATCATTCTTTCCACATTAGCTGCAGTTCTACTATGAGGAAAACCTTTTCTCCTTTCTTGTTTTTTTTTTTTTTCTTTTTAGGGCTGTACTCTCAGAAGGTGGAAATTCCCAGGCTAGGGGTCAAATCGGAGCTGCAGCTGCCAGCCTACACCACAGCCACAGCAACGTGGGATCCCCAACCCACTGATGGAGGACAGGGATCGAACCCACATCCTCATGGATACTAGTTGGATTCGTTTCTGCTGCACCACAACCAGAACTCCCTCCTTTCTCCTTTTTTAAAATTATTTTCTTTGCATCAGTGTGATCTCATGGATTCCTATTTGATCATCCAAATTACTATCAACATCTATTTTCATGTCACACTGTCCCCAATTTGGCCAGTGGAAGCCCCACCAAGTTAGCTCTCATGCATTATATATTTTAACTGTGCACTATGTGGCACATAAAAATGAACCCATATATCTTTTCAAAAACTGACAAGGGCCGAAGAGAAGAAAACAGTGAGTAGAAAAGAAATTTAGACGTATATAGGTGGCAAAAATGTGATTAACTAGATATGGGGAATAAAGGAGAAGTCTGGGATAGGATGCTTTGCTGGTTTTGTCTGAGTAACAAAAGAGCCACTGGTAATATTCCCTGAGAAGGGGAATACAACAGAACTTTGGTATTTTTCTATCCATATGCTTATATATAATATTATATTGCTACTTTTCCAATACTTTCTGATCTAATGCCACTTTAGAAAGGTCTCTCTCCACTGACTCAAAAGAACCCCGTTAAAAACAGAACCCTATTAGACTGTTAGTAAGAATGTAAATTGGTGCACCCACTTACAGTGGACATCTATCCAGAGAAAACCATGACTCGAAAAGACACATGGGGAGTTCCCGTTGTGGCTCGTGGTTAACGAATCCGACTAGGAACCATGGGGTTGAAGGTTCAATCCCTGGCTGCGCTCAGTGGGTTAAGGATCTGGCCTTGCTGTGAGCTGTGGTGTAGGTTGCAGACGTGGCTCAGACCCCTAGCCTGGGAACCTCCATATGCCGAGGGAGCGGCCCAATAAATGGCAAAAAGACAAATAAATAAATAAATAAAGTTCAGAAGGATGCAGAGTTATTTAAACAACAAAAAAAGAAAAGACACATGGGAGTTCCCGTCATGGCCTAGTGGTTTTCGAATCTGACTAGGAACCATGAGGTTGCAGGTTTGATTCCTGGCCTTGCTCAGTGGGTTAAGGATCCCGCATTGCCGTGAGCTGTGGTGTAGGTTGCAGACACGGCTTGGATCCTGCATTGCTGTGGCTCTGGCAGTAGGCTGGCGGCTGCAGCTCCGATTCAACCCCTAGCCTGGGAACCTCCATATGCTGCAGGAGTGGCCCAAGAAATGGCAAAAAAGAAAGGAAAAAAAACAAAAGACATATGTACTCCAATGTTCATTGCAGCAGTCTTTGCAATAGCCAAGACATAGAAACAACCTAAATGTCTATTGACAGAGGAGTGGATCAAGAAGATGTGGTACATAAACACAATGGAATATTACTCAGCCATTTTTTTTTGTCTTTTGTCTTTGTTGTTGTTGTTGCTATTTCTTGGGCCGCTCCCGAGGCATATGGAGGTTCCCAGGCTAGGGGTTGAATTGGAGCTGTAGCCACCGGCCTACGCCAGAGCCACAGCAACGCAGGATCCGAGCCGAGTCTGCAACCTACACCACAGCTCACGGCAACGCCGGATTCGTTAACCCACTGAGCAAGGGCAGGGACCGAACCCGCAACCTCATGGTTCCTAGTCGGATTCGTTAACCACTGCGCCACGATGGGAACTCCTACTCAGCCATTAAAAGGAATGAAATAACATCATTTTTGCAACATGGATGGACCTAGAAATTATCATGCTAAGAGAAGTCAGTCAGACAATGAGACACCAACATCAAATGCTATCACTTACATGTGGAATCTAAAAAAAGGACACAATGAACTTCTTTGCAGAACAGATACTGCCTCACAGACTTTGAAAAACTTATGGTTTCCAAATGAGACAGGTTGGGGGGTGGGGGGATGTACTGAGGGTTTGGGGTGGACATACTATAAAATTTGGTTGTGATGATTGTTGTACACCTATAAATGTAATAAAATTCATTAAGTAATAATAATAAAAAAGGAACCTCATTCACTCTCCACCTTTCACCCTGTTCTACTTCTGTTAATAAGCACTTACTATTACCTGACATTGTATTTATTATCTGATGGTTTTTTTTTTTTACTTGTTGATCTTTCCAATAAACCAAGTTCCATAATGGTTCAGGTTTTGTCTGTTTTGTTCAATGGTATGTCTCTGCCACAAAGGAGACATTCAAAAATAATTAGCGAACAAATAAATGTGTGTGTGTGTGTGGAGAGAGAGTGATAGGATCATTATTAAACCTCGTTTTGTAGGATATTACTTTTTTCCCTGAACAATATAACATGGACACCATTTCCTGTTAATACATGGTAGGTCTACTTAATTTTTTTTCAATGGTTACATGGATGAGGAATGACATCCTAAGCTTAGAGGTAATAAACTAAATTATAAAGAAAATTATAAGGATGTAATCAGTAAATACAAGCTATGTAATTGCACATTTCTGCCACAAATTTGAATCAAAGGACTAATAAAACTTGATAAGAAATCAGTATAAGAACCTAATCAATAAACATGCAAAGTATGTCCCATTTATAGAAAAAAAAAAGATCAAGCATTAGTTAAACATAAATGAAGATGTGTTACACAGAAACAATGGCAAACCATAAATAAGCGAGTAAATATTTTAAAATGAAAATATCCAATATGTTAAAAAAAAAGCTTCTTTGTACATTTCTATTGCAAGTAAATATTAATTCCTCTTCTTACAAAAGCAATTTGGCAAGATATATCAAAAGCTTTAAAATGTTTGTACTTCTTGAGTCAATAATTCTACTTCTTGGAGTTTCTGTCGTGGCTCAGTGGCTAACAAATCCGACTAGGAACCATGAGGTTATGGGTTTGATCCCTGGCCTTGCTCAGTGGTTAAGGATCCGGCGTTGCTGTGAGCTGTGGTGTAGGTCGCAGGGGCGGCTCAGGTCCCGAGCTGCTGAGGCTCTGGCGTAGGCCGGTGGCTACAGCTCTGATTAGACTCCTAGCCTGAGAACCTCCATACGCCATGGGAGCGGCCCCTAGAAAAGGCAAAGACAAAAAAATAAAAATAAAAAGATAATAATAATAATTCCACTTCCGAGTATTTATCCCTTTTAAGATATGCACCAAGAAATTCACTGTGATGTTATTATCATTTAAAAACTGGAGGCATCTTAAATATCCAATAATAGTCAAAAGTGAAAGAAACTATGACACAAATCCTTGACACATATATGTTGAAAGCAATGGATTCAAAGATTGAAGAATATATTTTATATGACATATTTCTATTTCAATCTTAAAACTATTTATGAATCAATCTTAAGTTTAAAATATAGTACTCAATTTTCTATTTAAGTAAGAGCATGTTTCATGTTTTTGGTCTACTTAAAGTTTTTCTGTGCCTCCTACTTTTCCACCGTCATGTTACTTTCACAATTTAAAAAAATTGTTAAATAATTAAGCCATTGCCTTAGTGCCTGAAGGAAGAGAAGGTTTTTAATTTTTCATTCTCTCAGCTCTGTTTACCCTCTCTCTCATAACCTATAAACAAACATTTATATCATCTGAGTAGAAGCCAAATTAAGCCACCTGAAGATACAACTGGAAAAACAAAATAAATGAAATGAATAAAAGGAGAAGCCAGATAAATCAGACACAAATCTACCAATTGATGCTAATGAAGAAAAGGTGCTGGGGAGTCCCCTTCATGGCTCAGTGGTCAATGAACCCAACTAGGATCCATGAATATGCAGGTTCCAGCCCTGGTCTTGCTCAGTAAGTTAAGGATCCGGCATTGCCATGAGCTGTGGTGTAGGTCGCAGACACAGCTCGGATCTCGCGTTGTTGTGGCTGTGGTGTAGGGCCGGCAGCTGTAGCTCTAATTTGACCCCTAGCCTGGGAACTTCCATATGCCAAGGGTGCAGCCCTAAAAACCAAAAAAAAAAAAAAAAAAAAGATGCTGGTAGAAGCATCATGGAATGACTCTAGTGGGTTTTGTTTTTGTTTTTACCAAAAAAAAGGGAAGAGAATCAGATTCAATCACCATTAGCAGGTGAATTTCTTTTTTTTTCTCTTTTTTTTTTGGCTTTTTAGGGTTGCACCTTCGGTATATGGAGGTTCCCAGCCTAGGGGTCCAATCAGAGTTACAGCTGCCTGCCTTCGCCATAGCCACCACAATGCCGGAATTCTAAGGTCCCTTTCTATATTGGCCACCTTTTTTTTTTTTTTTCCTTTTTGACGGTACCCGTGGCATGCAGAAGGTCCCAGGCCAGGGATCGAACCTGTGCCACAGCAGTGACGATGCTGGATTCTTAACCTGCTAGGCCACCAGGGAACTCCTAAATTGGCCATTTTTTTCGCCTTGTGCAAAAAACCTGCTTTGCCAATTGCCTGTGAAACTGAAATGATAATGTGTTTGAAAGTGTTTAGAAAACTCTAAAATGTTATATACAACTGTAAGGTGTTACTTCAGAGCAGAGCAGTAAATACTGAAAAAGGCATCAGTTGAAAGCAGTTGATCGCATATTTTTTTCAAGCACCAAACATGAAGTGCTGATGTTTACTGAGCATTTATACCGGGCATGGTTCAAATGTTTTACTTCTATTAACCCAATCTTTTTATATATATTTATGTTTATTTTATTTTTTGTCTTTTTGCCTTTTCTAGGGCCGCTCCCGCAGCACATGGAGGTTCCCAGGCTAGGGGTCTAAGCGGAGCTGTCGCCACCCGCCTACGCCACAGCCACAGCCACATTGGATCTGAGCCGCGTCTGCAAACTATGCCATAGCTCACTGCAACGCCGGATCCTTAACAGACTGAGTGAGGGCAGGGATCGAACCTGTGTCCTCATGGATGCTAGTCAGATTTGCTTCCGCTGTGCCACAAAGGGAACTCCAGCAGGTGAATTTTTAAAAACAGTAAAATTACTAGAAATATATTAACTGATTCCTGATTTTATCATAGTTTTCAGCATAAAATACTTCTCTGACATTTTACTTTACAAAGCTTTTCCTCTGTACCCTCTCATTTGACCGTTTTCAATCTTACTGGATCTTAAATGATCAACCACTTTGATTCTCACCATTTGCTGATGAAGGAGGTGTGTATGGGATGACTTTATATGTTTAAGGACCACATGATCTATATATTTAAGGTAGGACCCAAAACTATGAAGAGTAGGCATTGGGAGGGAGCCAAATCCAAATCCTTAGGGATACTCATTTTTTCTTAGTGTATCTTTATTCATCACAATGTGAACCTTTCAAGACTTACATAACATTTAACCTTTTGAGACACGCATAACAAATGTCTTGGGCTTCCCGCCAATTCAGTTAGTAAGGGCTCTGGAGCCAGGTTGCCTGGATTTGCATCCCAGCTTTATCTCATTACTTACTAGGTGTATTACCTGGGTAGATTTCCTTGGTATATTACTTTGGGCAGGATTCAGTGTTTCTCATCTGTAAGGTAGGGACAAAAATATCTACTCTATTAAGGTCCTGTAAAGATTAGGTTAATGGGAGAGTTCCCGTCATGGCGCAGTGATTAATGAATCCGACTAGGAACCATGAGGTTGAGGCCTTGCTCAGTGGGCTAAGGACCTGGCATTGCAGTGAGCTATGGCATAGTTTGCAGACGCGGCTCAGATCCAATGTGGCTGTGGCTGTGGCGTAGGCGGGTGGCGACAGCTCCGCTTAGACCCCTAGCCTGGGAACCTCCATGTGCTGCGGGAGCGGCCCTAGAAAAGGCAAAAAGACAAAAAATAAAATAAACATAAATATATATAAAAAGATTGGGTTAATAGAAGTAAAACATTTGAACCATGCCCGGTATAAATGCTCAGTAAACATCAGCACTTCATGTTTGGTGCTTGAAAAAAATATGCGATCAACTGCTTTCAACTGATGCCTTTTTCAGTATTTACTGCTCTGCTCTGAAGTAACACCTTACAGTTGTATATAACATTTTAGAGTTTTCTAAACACTTTCAAACACATTATCATTTCAGTTTCACAGGCAATTGGCAAAGCAGGTTTTTTGCACAAGGCGAAAAAAATGGCCAATTTAGGAGTTCCCTGGTGGCCTAGCAGGTTAAGAATCCAGCATCGTCACTGCTGTGGCACAGGTTCGATCTCTGGCCTGGGACCTTCTGCATGCCACGGGTACCATCAAAAAGGAAAAAAAAAAGGTGGCCAATATAGAAAAGGACCCTAGAATTCCCCATGGCTCATGCCACTCTACTACATCCCACCAATAAATGATGAACTTAGCCTTGCAGCAAGCATTCCTAATTGAAAACCTGTTACTGAGAATTTCAGGGCTCTCTCGCTACAGTGGGCTCCTGTACAAAGCTTTCTGATGCAAAGAGAAACGTATTCTGGTGAGTAGGATGAACTCATTCCTTTTATTTATTTTTTATTTTTTTTAGGTTTGCCTTTTTAAAATTACTTAATAAATTTTATTACATTTATAGGTGTACAACAATCTTCACAACCAAATTTTACAGCATTTCCATCCCAAACCCTCAGTGCATCCCCCCACCTCCCAACCTGTGTTATTTGGAAACCACAAGTTTTTCCAAGTTGGTGAGTCAGTATCTGTTCGGCAAAGAAGTTCATTGTCTCTTTCTTTTAGATTCCACTAACTCATTCCTTTTAGAAGAGGAAGGGAAAAAGACCATTATGGCCTGAGAAAAGAATCAAACGTTCATTTCTCCTGAAATCTTTCCATCCGTTATCTTTGTAAAGTGGGGATAGGTTAGGGTTTAAAGAGATGTTCTTCCTCTCTGTCTGGGCATTGTATGTGAAAATGTCACACATCCAGAAAGGTGCATAAAATACTTCCACGGCCTGCCCATTGGTTATTAAATATATAATGTAAATAAATGAGTGACTGCTATAGGTGGTGGATTTTAGCTATGAAGCTGGTTTTGATCATATCTATTAAAGTCTTCAAGTAGAGGAGATTCTAAAAGCTACCAAGCTTGAGAGAATAAAGGTTGCAAACACTGAGGTTACTTCTCCAGAATTTAGGAATAAAAATCTCAATCAAAAATCAACACCCAAGAATTCCCGTTGTGGCTCAGTGGGTTAAGAACCAAACATGGTGTCCGTGAGGCTGTGGGTTCGATCCCTGGCCTCGCTCAGTGGGTTAAGGATCAGGTATTGTCACGAGCTGCGGTGTGGGTTCCAGATGCGGCCTGGATCTGGCGTTGCTGTGGCTGTGGCATAGGCTAGCAGGTGCAGCTCTGATTCCATCCCTAGCCTGGGAACTTCCATATGCTGCAAGTGCAGCCGTTAAAAAAAAAAAACACCCAAAGAATTAGGTTTGGGATTAAAAAGTAACCCAATCTGAATAATGGTTTCGTAAATTACACTGGATTCTATCCCATGCTCAAAAAGTTAGGATGACAGCTAAAATCTCAGCAGGCCTAGTGATCCAAGAGATACAGTAATCCTGGCAAGTGTAACAAGCAAAGATAATGTAAATATAAGAGGGGTTATCTGCCCTGCCCCGCCTGGAGTCCGGAAAATGATGACTCTGGAAAGAGGCTTCACCAATGTTTATCTCGCACTGTTCACGGTAGACTCTATGTGGCAGACATCTAGCCGTCCTGGGGCTGCAGGGTGTGTGTAATTCTTCAGGCCTTCCAGTCTGGATAGTTGATGCCTCGGGGTTATCTAGCTCTCACTAAGCACTCTGAGCCAGAGGAGGAGCCCTGGTCAGCAGATAGCCTGTATATTTTAAAGGCATAGCTCCCTCGGTGACATGGCAATCTGGGGACTTTATCAGTCTCCAACGGATTAAGTTAGTGTTGACTACTGTTCCTCAGCCAGATAGCCTTATGGAGGGGTAGGGGCTGTGAAAAGGTTTACCAGTGAGAAGTCAGAGCTAAGGATCAAATTTTCCACTTAAATACAGGAGGATAAAAGTGGGGAAGGGGAGGGAGTGGGATGTTGGTAGCTGCAAACTATTACATTTAGGATGGAGGAGTTTGAGTCGTGGCTCAGCAGAAACAAATCTGACTAGCATCCATGAGGACACAGGTTCAATCCCTGGCCTCAGTGGGTTAAGGATCCACGATTGCTGGGAGCTATGATGTGGGTCACAGACATGGCTCGGATCCTGCTTTGGCCAGCTGCTACAGCTCCGATTTGACCCCTAGCCTGGGAACTTTCATATACTGCAGGTGAGGCCCTAAAAAGACAAAAAAAAAAAAAAAAGAATGGAAAAGCAATGGGGTCCTACTGTACAGCACAGGGAACCATGTTCATTCTCTTGGGTTAGAACATGATAGAAGACAGGATGAAAAAAGAATGTTATCTATATGTATGACTAGGTCACTTTGCTGCACAGCAGGATTGAAGGAACAATGCAAATCAACTATAGTCAGAATTTTTGGGGAGTTCCCATCGTGGCTCGGTGGTTAACGAATCCGACTAGGAACCATGAGTTGTGGGTTCGATCCCTGGTCTTGCTCAGTGGGTTGAGGAACCGGCGCTGCCATGAGCTGTGATGTAGGTCGCAGACACAGCTCAGATCCCGAATTGCTGTGGCTGGGGCTGGGGCTGGGGCTGGGGCTGGGGCTGGTAGCTACAGCTCCAATTGGACCCCTAGCCTGGGAACCTCCATATGCCATGGGAGCGGCCCCAGAAATGGCAAAAAGCCAAAAAACAAAAACAAAAACAAAAAAAACCAGGAGTTCCCGTCTCGGTGCAGTGGTTAACGAATCTGACTAGGAACCATGAGGTTGCGGGTTCGGTCCCTGCCCTTGCTCAGTGGGTTAACGATCCGGCGTTGCCGTGAGCTGTGGTGTAGGCTGCAGATGCGGCTCGGATCCCGCGTTGCTGTGGCTCTGGCGTAGGCCGGTGGCTACAGCTCCGATTCGACCCCCAGCCTGGGAACCTCCATATGCCGCGGGAGCGGCCCAAGAAATAGCAAAAAGACAAAAAAAAATAAATAAAAAAAAGCAAAAAAAAAAAAACAGAACAAAACAAAACAAAAAATCCCATAATTAGAATTTTTTAAAAAATCAAATCAAATAAAAAAAAAATAGCAGGATGATACACATGGGATCAAATCTTATTTTCTTTTCTTTTTTTTTGTCTTTTTGTCTTTTGTTGTTGTTGCTATTTCTTGGGCCGCTCCCGCGGCATATGGAGGTTCCCAGGCTAGGGGTCTAATCGGAGCTGTAGCCACGGGCCTACGCCAGAGCCACAGCAACGCGGGATCCGAGCCGTGTCTGCAACCTACACCACAGCTCACGGCAACGCCAGATCGTTAACCCACTGAGCAAGGGCAGGGACCGAACCCACAACCTCATGGTTCCTAGTCGGATTTGTTAACCACTGCGCCACGACGGGAACTCCATTTTTTTTGTTTTTGTTTTTGTTTTTGTTTTTGTTTTCAAATCTTATTTTCTTCACTGAGTAGTTCTGTGACACTGGTCAGGTTAGTTCACTTCTTTAACCTTTAGTTTCCTCATGGATAAACAGCCAACCTTAGGGTTGTTCAAGAATTATTTCTAGGAGTTCCTGTCGTGGCACAGTGGTTAACGAATCCGACTAGGAGCCATGAGGTTGTGGGTTCGATCCCTGGCCTTGCTCAGTGGGTTAAGGATCTGGCGTTGCCGTGAGCTGTGGTGTAGGTTGCAGAGGGGGCTCGGATCCTGCGTTGCTGTGGCTGTGGTGTAGGCCAGTGGCTGCGGCTCTGATTCGACCTCTAGCCTGGGAACCTCCATTTGCCGTGGGAGCAGCCCATGAAATGGCAAAAAGACAAAAAAAAAAGAATTATTTCTAGTGTTTAGCACAGTCTCTGGCACAGTGGGTATATGGGTCTGATTCCTGTTATAAAACTGAGGCACATCTTCGACCGCAGACCTAACACAAGCGCTTCAGAAAGTCAAACAGACCCTAGTGCAGGACTGCTTTCCATCCTTCTACCCTCCTCCTCTAGAGTCAAATACTTGGCTTGACAGTGCAGAGAAACTATGACCAAAGACTTTGTCTTAAACGGACAAATTCAGAAGGAGGAGGAAATGGATACCATACCTTTGAAAGCAGATTTGTTTCACTGCCTCTTAGCAACCCAGCTATAGAACTATTCAGGGGGGTAAACAAACAAACACCAGATGCAAAATCAAATACATTCATCAGCAGACAGAAAACGTTGAAGTGTTAGAGCAGTTGTGAAACTCTGATTGGAAAAAGATCATCATAAAAATTTAGGTCGCTGATACACAGTGAAAGTATTCTGACTTTCTTCTGCCTTAGCCACCTGAGAGCAAAACAGCCAATTCTTCATGCAAAGTTTTAGCATCGGCCCTTATTTCCACCCACACATTTCCAGGTGTAACCACTTCCCCTGTCTAAACTCTGCCTTCTGGCTCCACGGCAGCAGAACACTTCTCCGAGCGATACCTCGATACAAGCATACAACAGATTTATGACTAAGGCAAGACTCTTTCTCAGAATCCAGATTTGTCTGACCCTTCTAATTAGACCCTCAGCCTGGCTTTTCTTCATATCTCTAACTGCCTTCTTCTGGTTGCATCCCTGACCTATGCCTTGTTACTCACACTCTCTGGGTGAGCCCTGGCTGTGGAAATACATTTCCTGGCTCCTGGCAGCTGGCTTAAAACTGACAGGAGCTCCTATTTACATTTTCATATCTAGCTGAGCTTCAAAGATCCCGGACCTGATCCCTAACTCCAGAACCATTACCCCAAATTACCCAAGTTTTTGATGGTGACCTGAAAAGGAAAAGCCACAAGGAAACACACCCAGAGAAAGCATGTTCATAGGGGCAGTAATGTCGGGAGCAGAGTTTTTCCTCAGCAACCAAGAGCTATAGGAAATCCAAGGAACTTTCAGCCCCTTGAGTAAAAGAGTAGAGTTCCTGTTGTGTGATTAATGAATCCGACTAGGAACCATGAGGTGGAGGACTCGCTCCAGTAGGTTAAGAACTAGAATCCATGAGGATGTGGGTTTGATCTCTGGCCTTGCTCCTTGGGTTAAGGAACTGGCATTGCTGTGGCTCTGGCATAGGTCAGCAGCTGCAGATCCAATCCAACCCCTAGCCCTGGAACCTCCATATGCAGTGGTGCACCCCAAAAATACCAAAAAAAAAAAAGGTGAAAGAGTAATAAGAGGACTTGGAGGCTTTTCTATAAGAAGAGTCAGGAAAAGATTTTTTTAAAGCACTAATAAGGACTGTTTCAGATTTAAAAAAATATGATTTCCTTAAATGTTGCTCTAAACCAGAAAGCCAGAAGTGCAACATATGAAGGTTCCCAGGCTAGGGGTCAAATCACAGCTGTAGCCGCCACCCTACGCCTCAGCCACAGCAACGCCAGATCCGAGCTGTGTCCGTGACCTACACCACAGCTCACAGCATTGCCAGATCCTTCCCACTGAGAGAGACCAGGGTTGGAACCTACATCCTCCTGGATCCTAGTCGGGCTTGTTACGACTGAACCATAACGGGAACTTTCTAAATCAGACGTTTTTAATCTGAGTCTATGCACATTTTAAGGGATGGAGATAGAGGGTGTTTATAAAACCATGGATATTTAATTTATTTTATTTTATTTTTTGGCCCCACCCACAGCATGAGCAAGTTCCCAGGCCAGGGATAGAACCTTCGCCACAGCAGTGACCCAAGCCACAGCAGTGACAATGAGGGCTCCTTAACCCACTGAACCACCAGGGAACTCCATGAACATTTTACATGTGTGTTTTTTTTTTTTTGGCTGAAAATATACATATTTCATTGCCTTCTAAAATATACCTATCTAGGAGTTCTCTTGTGGCACAGCAGATTAAGGATCCAACATTGTCACTGCAGTGGCAAGGGTTGCTGCTGTGGCATGGGTTCGATCCATGGCCAGGGAACTTCCACATGCCTCAGGTGTGGCCAAAAAAAAACCTTACCAACAACAAACAAAAAGAAATGGATATGCCACACTGTCATAGATGGAGGGGGGATTTGCCAACACACTTTCACAATTAGGAAGTAAGCTCTCTGATCATCAATTTACACATCTGGAAAAAGAGGTTAATAGTACTCAATTCACCTGATTTTTGTGGAGATTAAATAGAAGACTGTTTAACACTTTAAAGAAAATAAATTTAAAAAAAAAGAAAATAAGGAGTTCCCACTGTGACACAGTGGGTTAAAAACTGCTGCAGCTCAGGCCACTACAGAGGTTCAAGTTCGATCCCTGACCCTGCACAGTGGGTTAAAAGGATCCAGCATGGCAGCAGCTGTGGTGCAGGTCACAGCTGTGGCTCAGATTCAGTCCCTGGCCTGGAAACTTCCATATACCCCAGGTTCAGCCATAAAATAAATAAAATAAATCTCTGCCCTAAAAGTTTAAGAACCAATGATCTAAACCACATTCTTCTTCAATATATATCATGGTAATACTGAGTTGTTGATTAAAATGAAGGTTTTATAGTATAAAAACATGCTATTTTCACTCAAAAGCCATATTTAACTAAAATTCTGTGCTAATCAATGACCTTAGCTTACCACACCTAAGGGATGCTGAACTATGTCCTGGTTTTGATGCTGTCCTACAGTGATGCAGGACGTCACCCTGGGGGAAACGGGATAAAGCTTGCACAGGACCTCCCCATATATTTCTCTGCAACTCCCTATTAATCTCCACTTATTTTATTTCAAAATGAAACAATTAAAAAAATTAAAGTTCTGGAATCTAGTGGAGTTTGGTTCTTAATCCCAGCTCTGAATTTAAAATGGGTATAATGCAAAAAATTAAGAAAAACAACAACAACAAAACAGCTTGTATGATACTGGGGCAAGTTATTAAGTTCTCTGTAGCTGGTCCTCATCTGTAAAAAAGGCACTGCTGCAATTCTTATCTCACAGAACTGCGGCATATACAATTCTTCAGACAGGGCCTGACCCATAGAAGTATGAGTTATCATGATTACTGTTAGGCCATACAGTCATAGCCCAGATGTCACCCTTCACCAGATGATACATGGCTTTCAGACATGGTTCCGACAGGGGAAATAAACTGTCTCTTCTGGGACAGTCTTGGAAACCTAAATCCATAAAGCAAGAGTCAACAGGGTAAACAAGGAACTGCTCCTTGGAAATCAGAAGAAAGAAAATCTAGTGTACTAGAGACCAGAATAGGTTAGTAAAGGAAGGGAGACACACAGCTAAACAAAAGTAGGGAATGAGACAATTTTTTAAAATGTGTATTCCAGAACATATATGCTCAGCATTAACAGCGTGTGCTTAAGGACCCTTAAAGTTAGATAGTATCTTCGTCTAAATTGTTTCTGTTTGGAGTTCCCGACGCGGCACAGCGGAAACGAATCCAACTAAGAACCATGAGGTTGCCGGTTAGATCCCTGGCCTCACTCAGTGGGTTAAGGATCCAGAGTTGCCATGAGGTGGTGTAGGTTGCAGACATGGCTTGGATCTGGTGTTGCTGTAGCTGTGGTGTAGGCCAGCAGCTGTAGCTCGGATTTGACCCTCTAGCCTGGGAACCTCCATGTGCCGAGGGTGCGGCCCTAAAAAGACAAAAAATAAAGAAAGAAAGAAAAATTGTTTCTGTTTAATAGGAGATGAAGTAATAAGAGTGTGCATTTCACAAAGCCAAAGTGAAGGATGATTTAACTAAACCTAGTTTGAAAATGGGCCAATACTATGATTTTTTTTTCTTTTTTTTTGGTCTTTGGTCTTTTCAGGGCCTCACCCACGGCATATGGAGGTTCCCAGGCTAGGGGTCCAATCGGAGCTACAGCTGCCAGCCTACACCACAGCCACAGCAATGCCAGATCCTAGCCGGGACTGCAATCTACACCACAGCTCACGGTCTTAACCCACTGAGCAAGGCCAGGGATTGCACCCGCAACTTCATGGTTCCTAGTCAGATTCGTTTCCACTGTGCCACGACAGCAACTCCAGTCAATATTATGATTTTTAAAAGAAAGATAAAAGGAGGGTTATATAATTCATCATTTTTATTAATCATTTGCTTTCAAGGAGTGTAGATGCTAAGGTTTAAGACAGAGATTTGCTCACAGTGCAATGAGAACAAACAGAGGGGCAATTATGTCAAACTAGAGGTTCGGAATTCTTGGAGGCAATGACACCTGAGCTGAATCTTGAGGGTGCAGGGAAGAAAGTGCAATGGTTGACAACAGCTGTCCCAGGCGGAAGAAACGGCAAGCAAAAAGGGGCAGCAGTGGCGACGTGTGCTGGCTAAGATTAGACAGTTTGGTGTTAGCACAATATCAAGCTCAAGGGTGGGCATGACATCTCAGGAAGGAGCAGGTTAGGGTAAACAGCATTGAAAGAAAATTTTTCTATAAGGTTTCCCACTGTATACAAATCCTAAAAAAATATCTGTACACTCGCTTTCACCCCCAAACCTGTTTCTGTGATGGGCAAAGATGACAAGACACATGTCCTGGAAAAGCTGGGCTTAATTTCCACGAAGAAACTCTGCATTTCCTCCCTATTTTTCTCTGCAAACTGAGAAAATAGACAGTTTTTCCACATTTAAAAAGCAGTCCTGGAGTTCCTGTCGTGGCGCAGCAGTTAATGAATACGACTAGGAACCATGAGGTTTCGGGTTCAATCCCTAGGCTTTCTCAGTGGGTTAAGGACCCGGTGTTGCCATGAGTTGTGGTGTAGGTCGAAGTCGAGGCTTGGATCCCATGTTGCTGTGGCTGTGGTGCAGGCCGGCAGCTACAGCTCCGATTTGATCCCAAGCCTGGGAACTTCCATATGCCGTGGGCGTGGCCTTAAAAAAGCCATAAATAAATAAATAAATGAAAGCAGTCCGTTTTTTCCACTCCTTGGAACAGGCAGAGGTCCGATGACTTTTCCTATAAAATGTGGGCTCTCAAGGGAATCACAGAGGAAGCTGGTTTGACAGTCACAGAAACCTGTAGAAGTGATTGGTTTCTGCCAGTTGGCTGAGGGATACATATTTCAAATCATTTTTGGAAATTTCCAGTCTGAGGACTAATACATCATTGCTAATTTCATGGGCACAGGGAAGTAGTGTCTAGTAAAGGAAGCATATACATTAGTTATTAATTACGCTACTTGTGTTTCGTGTTTTGTACTTGCTCAGACTCCTTAACCCAAGTCACTGAACCTCTTGTTCCCTGGACCTGTAGATTGGGAATCTGATCCCTGCCTTGGCTGACCTCTCAGGATCTGGTATCTAGACCACCTGTCAACCCAGTTCTGATTTTGGCTTCCCCTACTTGCTGCTGAAAAGCCAAGCAGGGCTCACAGCAGACTCTGAGTTTGATCTTAAAGATCTGGTAGGAGTTAGGATTTGGAGCAATGGAGAGAATGGGGTTGGGTGGTCTAGCTAATGGGAGGAGAAGAACACAGGAAGAATCAGGAAATCACTAGGTGTCAGGGAACAGGGAGGGGCTTGTAGAGAGTAGCTGTGGGCCACATCCAGCTCACAGTTGTTCTGCTTAGCCTTCAAAGTCTTTAAAAGGTTTTTGAATCGGTTGCTAACATTTAAAATTGGGCGATTTCAGGAGTTCCCTTGTGGCACAAATCTAAAACAAAAATTTAAAAATTAAAAAAATACATCTGGAATCTAATACACGGCACAAAGAACCTTTCCACAGAAAAGAAACTCATGGACTTGGAGAACAGCCTTGTGGTTGCCGAGACAGAAGGGGAGGGAATGGGATGGACAGGGAATCTGGGGTTAATAGATGCAAACTATTGCATTTGCAGTGGATAAGCAGTGAGATTCTTCTGTATAGCACAGGGAACTAAATCCATTCACTTGTGATGGAGGACGATGTGAGAAAAAGAAGGTATATATGTGTGTGTGACTGGGTCACTTTGCTGTACAGTAGAAAATTGACAGAACACTGTAAACCAACTATAATGAAAAAAATAAAATCATTTAAAAAATAAAATTAAAACATAAAAATAAAAAAAATAGGAGTTCCAGTCATGACTCAGTGGAAAGGAATCTGACTAGTATCCATGAGGATGCAGGTTCGATCCCTGGCCTCGCTCAGTGGGTTAAGGATTCTGCGTTGCTGTGAACTGTGGTGTAGGTCGCAGACCTACATTGCTGGGGCTGTGGCATAGACTGCGGCTACAGCTCCCATTAGACTCCTAGCCTGGGAACTGCCACATGCTGCAGGTGAGGCCCTAAAAAAAAAAAAAAAAGAAAGAAAGAAGAAAATAAATAAATAACATTAAAAAAAATTAAATTTGGAGATTTTACATCAAAATTTAAACGTCAGGCTTGTCTTGAAAAAGATGATTTGACAACCCCGGACCCGCATTGCACACAGAAACAGAGAGGGGTCGGTAGCTGCTGCTCCCTTGAGCGGGGGCAACCCTCCCTCTCAGTCTTCTGCAGCCTCCAGCATCACCAGCTCCATCTCTTTATCTAAGGAGCTGCCTCTCTAGGTGATCAAGAGAGGGAGAGAGGAAGAAAGAGAATCCCTCTATTAATAATACTAAACGGTTATATCAAATCCTCACACTGTGCACCTTAAATGTACACAATGGTGTATCTCCGTTATATCGCAATAAAGCTGAGGAAAAAAATGAATGAAAAAAAAACTACTAGAGAGTAACTGCAGAAGACCCTCGTGGCATATTAATAAGGGTGGACTAAGGCCTGGGGTGAAAGGTACTTGAAAGCATTTTCCCACACCAACATGATCAAGGTGAGCGTCTGAAGATATTATAGATACACCCCTTTAGGAAGCACATACAGCAAAAGATACACACCACCATATATAAAATAGACAATCAACAAGGACTTACTGCATAGCACAAAGAACTCTACTCAACACTCTGTAAGAATCTATGTGGAAAAAGAATGGATATATATAATTGAATCACTTTGCTGAATACCTGAAACTAACACAACATTAAATCAACTATCCTCAAATAAAATTTAAAACTTTTTTTTTTTTTTTGTCTTTTTGCCTTTTCCAGGGCCACACCTGCGGCATATGGAGGTTTCCAGGCTAGGAGTCCAATTGGAGCTGTACCCGCCACAGCAACATGGGATCTGAGCTGCGTCTGCGACCTACACCACAGCTTACAGCAACGCCAGATCCTTAACCCACTGAGCAAGGCCAGGGATCGAACCGCCACCTCATGGTTCTTAGTCGGATTCGTTAACCACTGAGCCACGACAGGAACTCCAAATTTAAAACATTTTTTAAAAAAGACTGCCTGGAGTTCCCTTTGTGGTGCAGTGAAAACGAATCTGACTAGTATCCACGAGGATGTGGGTTCCATCCCTGGCCTCACACAGTAGGTTGGGGATAGGTGTTGCCATGAGTGAACTGTGGTGTAGGTCACAGATGCTGCTTAGATCCCGCATTGCTGTGGCTGTGGTGTAGGCTGGCAGCTGCAGCTCGGATTCAACCCCTAGCCTGGAACTTCCACATGCCTCAGGTACAGCCCTAAAAAGCAAATCAATAAATAAAGGCTGCATGGAGTTCTCTTGTGCAGAGAGTTAAGGATCCAGCATTTTCACTGCAGTGGCTCAGGTCACTGCTCCAACACAGGTCTCACCCCTGGCCCAGGAACTTCCATATGCCATGGTTGTGGCAATAAAAGAACAATAATAAATAAATAAAAAGAGCACTTGCCTGACTTTATGGGACACTAACTAGAAAACTAGGCCCTCCAACCTTTTACATGATATGCAGTTGAAAGGAAATAATAAGAGGATGCTAATAAAACTTAGAATTGTAAAAAATTTACTTGAAAGGTAAATACATCTTTATACTTCACCAAGCTGCAGGAAGAGTTTAGGATGGCACTAGAAGGCAGGATGAGCAGATGTGTGAGGTACCCCACGCAGAAATAACAGTTGGAGGGATTTTCAGAAAGTATGAGCAGCAAGTAATAAAAGCGTAAAGGAAGCTAGGACAAAAGAAGGCAGGACTTTGAGAAAAGGTGATGGTCCAGGTCTATGAATATCCAGAGTAGCCTAAGGCCCAGGATGCAGGAGCTCTGCCAATGAAAGGCTGGGACACAGCCTAGTGGGGTTGGGAAAAGACAAAACAAGATTTGATCGTCTGGGAAGGGAAATGGTAAAACGAATCATTTCGAGGTCTCAGCAAAACAGGCTTCAGACCTAGAGGGAAAGTGAAGTGTTTTGTTTGTTTGTTTGTTCGTTTGGGGCCACACCTGCAGCATGAGAAGGTGTAAAAGACCAGCAGCATCACGGTGCCCAGGAAGGAAGGTTGGGTGACTGCAGCCCCGCTCAAGTACCATAGATTCAATTCAGGCCTGCCCAGGTTATAGCAATCAGACCCCAGTCTGAGATCCACCAAATTGTGATCCTTTTCAGTTGCCGCCAGGATCATCTCCTGACCTGGGTGGGTCCGAGCCTGGAGTGTGGGGTCCTGGTGTCCAGGGCTTAAAGTTCAAGGCAGGAGTGGGACTGAGAAGTCCCAGGTGAGCCAAGTCAACCTGGACATCCCCAGAGATTATCCAGAAACGCGGGCTGGGACCTCAGGAAAGAAGCTGGGCTTGAAACAGAGATTCGAGAGTAAGAGAGTTGAAGCTAGGGAGGGAGTGGGAAGTGAAGCATTGGAGCCACATTTATGGGATGAGGGATAGGAAGCAGCCACCGTGAAGATTCCCACAGAAAAAATGAGTAGAACAGAGTATCTTGGCATCGCGGGAGAGAGCAAGACTTTTATTTATTTATTTTGTCCTTTTTTTTTTGTGATTTCTCGGGCCGCTCCCTCGGCATATGGAGGTTCCCAGGCTAGGGGTCTAATCGGAGCTGTAGCCACTGGCCTACGCCAGAGCCACAGCAACGCAAGATCCGAGCTGCGTCTGCAACCTACACCACAGCTCACGGCAACGCCGGATCCTTAACCCACTGAGCAAGGCCAGGGATCGAACCCACAACCTCATGATTCCTCGTCAGATTCGTTAACCACTGAGCCATGATGGGAACTCCGAGAGCAAGACTTTTAAAGAAAGGGGGGAGTCACTCACCAAAGAAAGGACCCAGAGGACAGAGACTGAAATAATGTCCAGGATCTGGCTGCCTTCAAAAGAAGAATTTTCACAGAAAGGAGTGAGTGGGAACCAGGTGGCAAGGAGTTAAGAGTAGGAAGCTAGAGGCTGCCAAACAAATCGGTTGGTATTTATGGTTGTAAGGCCAGAGTGGTGTTTGTTTTGGCGGTGGAGTTGCTAGGCTATGACAAGCACACGCTGAACTCCTGCTCCGCCACCTCCCTTTTATGTCTGGATCACCTAGTCTTGCCGAGTCTTAATTAATAACTGTGCTGTGTGTGTTTCGTCTTTTTCTGACGTGAAAGCCAATGACTCTCTAAGGCCCTCTGTGGTTGCCAACAGTCCATCACGGCGTGGGTGATGTTAAACAAGGGACCTTGGTGCTTGTCCCTTTGAGCACAGGAGAGGGGGTCACCCAGCAGCAGACTACGAAGAAGGGGAGAAGGTCTTCCCCTCATCTTCCTATTTGTTCTTACTTCCCAGGGCCCAGTGGCCTTGGCAGAAAACAAACAACATTGAAAGGTGTAAATGATGCAGGCATAGCAGACAATCGCCAGCCTTCTGGCAGTTGCTCACGATCATCTCTGTCGTCATGGAAAGCGGACTAAATCCAGAGTGTGGACGCCAATGGGCCGATTGCTAATTTTATAATTGTAATCCTTTTACAGAGTTCCCTGTTCACATGTACTCAAAAGGTAACATGAAGATGAATTCACAGCATGCTTCACATGGCAGGTGCTCAGATATACTTATTCAAGCAGTCAACGTGGTCATCCCTAATAAAAACAAGTTAAGACAAAGGGAACAAGGCCTCCTTAAAAGGTACAAAAACTTATATTCAGACTTTATTTTTTTAATTTTTTTCTTACACAATGAATTATTAATTTATAGTTGTACAATGATCATCACAATCCAATGTTATAGGATTTCGATCCCACAACCCCAGCGCATTCCCCCACCCCACCCCCAATCATCATCTCTTTTAAAAAGACAAGTGAATTGGGCTTTTTGTGCATGGCACCAAACCCAGAAGCCTTAGGAAAAATAATCGAAGAAAATTTAAGTCCTAAAATTAATGCATTTTGCTAAAAAAATTATGGATGAAATGATCTGATGTCTGGTATTCACTTCAATATAACAAATAACTTAGGAGAAGTGGGTAAGAACACAGATAAAATAAGGTGAGCTTCGAGTCGATAATTTCTTAAGCTTGGTGAAAAATATGTGGAGATTTAATATACCAATCGCTCTACTTTTATTTCTTTGATATTTTCCACAATATAAAGTTTTAAGAAGTAACAGACTTGTATGTTAGATAATACCTTGAAAACAAGATTGAAAAGCAAGCAATAAACTAGGGGGAAATGTGCAAAACGCTGCACTGTTAAGCTTTATATCCTTAAGAGAGGAGCTTTTACACATGAATTATAAAGACTAACAGCTAATAGAAAAAAATGTCAGGAATGGGTAATTCCCAAAAGAAATACAAAAAGCTAATAATCATATGAAAACATATTCAACTCCACTAATTACGGGAGACAGAATAATGGCCCCCCTCAAGGATGCCAGTGTCCTAATCCGAAGATTTATGAATATGTTACTTTACATGGTAAAAGGGGACTTTGCAGAAGTGATTAAGGATTTGGGGACCAGGAGATTGTCCTGGATTATCCAGGTGGGCACAAAGCAATCACAAAGGCCCTCAAGAGAGGGAAACAAGAGGGGCCACCTCAGAGACAGAAACGGTGTAGAAGATTCAAGGATGCTATGTTGCTGGCTTTGAAGATGGAGGGAGGGACCAGGAGCCCAGAAGGGCAAGTGGCCTCTAGAAAGTGGCACAGGCAAAGAAACCCCTTCTGCCCGAGAGCCTCCAGAAGGAAGCAGCCCGGCTGCCACCTTGACTTTGGACCAGGCACCTTAAATTCTGACCTACTGATTTCCAGTGGGCCCTCCCTTGGGGACCCCAACGCCACCGCCACCGCCGCCACCACAATTATGCAACATTTCCTCTGGCTTTACTCCCCTAGATGACTGTGTCCCAGCTTCTCTCACGGTGCCCTGCAACGGCTCCCCACTCACCCTCCCGGTGCATGCTCTTTGGTGGTGCTGTTTGCTCGATGGACTTCATCCCACAGGACAGTCTAGAGCAATCAAGACATTTGCAAACTCTCCCATCACTCAGGCCCGGGTATCCACACCCACTGGCGCCTCAGTCCCACCTGCCTCGCTCCCTGTGCTGCACTCCTCCCTAAGGCCGAGCCTCCCCTCTTGTGGACTCGGGGGATCACTCTGCAGGGCAGTGCTCCATCATCACCAATTTTTCTCTCTGCACTGGATCATCCCCATCAGCATATAAACAGGCTGTAAAACAACAGCAAACTGTCCCTACTCCATTCCCCTCTAGCTACTGCTCCATTTCTCTGCTTCTTCTTAGAGTGAAATTCTTCAAAAGCGTTTTTTATACGTGCTGTCTCTAACCCCTCTTCCACTCCTTCTGAACCCGCTCCAATTTGGCTCCAGTCTCAGCACAGATCTGCACTGCGGTAATCAGTGTTCCCAGAAGAAGAAACTTGTTCAGAACCATGCATCAGTCCATAGCTGACTAAAAGCTGGGCCCTTCCTACTCCCTGCTCAGCCTGGCTCTCCAATTGTCCTTTCTTATTTCTTAATGCAAAATGGACCACCCAGCCAGCCTCCTAAACACTGGACTGGCTTGCATGTCTTATAAAGTATCTATAGGATTTGATTCTTTAAAAAAAATTTTTTATTATAGTTGATTTACAATGTTGTGTCAATTTCTGCTGTACAGCAGTGACCCAGTCATATATGTACTTCCTTTTCCTCATATTATCTTCCATCATGTTCTATCACCAAGAGACAGGGTATATTTCCCTGTGCTGTACAGTAGGACCTCATTGCTTATCCACTTTAAAGGTAATAGTTTGCATCTACTACTAAGATTTGATTCTAATTAGTTTATGAACCACAACATATTATATTGATTTTGAAACTAATATATTTCAGATTGTATCTGTGTCATGGCTTACACTTAGAAAATGTTTTCTCTTGTAGTTATTCCTTTAGGAAAGATTTCATGACTATCTCCCTAAGCAATACCATATCACTTATTCATAAGTTTGCTCATTATTTTCATTTTAAGTAATACATGTTTAACACAAAAATGTAGAAAATGGGAAGCAAAAATACATCAGCCATAATTACACCACTGAATACAAATACTGTTAGCACTTTTATTTCCTTCCAGGTTTAAACATGTATTTTTCTCTATTTATAATCATAGCAAATATGGAAAAGTAATCCTGTATTATCCATTAAAATATGCAAAGAAATCAACATAAATAAAACAGAAGAACTTAAGTACCACTGAGCGAGGTCAGGGATCAAACCTGAAACCTCATGGTTCCTACTCAGATTTGTTAACCATTGAGCCAAGACGGGAACTCCCCTAAAACTCTATATTCTCGGATATAGCCCTTTCTACCTCTGCTCAGAGTTCTCTGCCCTGACACCCCTCTTCAAAGAAAGACTCACTACTCTTTGGATCTCTAGTTTCCAAAGAGATAAGGTCATTTTGTCAACCTAAGAGGTATCAAGGGTATTTAGTCTTCTGTGTTCTACTTCCCAAAAGGTAAGTTTTGCTGCATTCTTTTGCAGGTATGGAATTTTTTCTCCAGCTTTAGACATAATTGACCAATTCTGACCTTTCAGGAGTTAAGGCCACTTGGCCTCCACCCCTGGGTTTTTTTTCTTTCTCTTTTTGGTGTTTACTTTCTCTAAATTTTCATTCGCTTCTTCCCTCTTGTAGTAAATGCTCAGTCTTGTTAATCATGTATTTAGTTTCCTTGCCCATCTTTGCCCTATCACAAAACCAGGCACAAAATAAAACTCTCAGCAAATAGAATAGTGCTGGTACAATAAGCATTTCTTAAGCTAATGAAATTATTTCTCGGGAGCTCCCGTCGTGGCGCAGTGGTTAACGAATCCGACTAGGAACCATGAGGTTGCAGGTTCGATCCCTGGCCTTGCTCAGTGGGTTAAGGATCTGGCATTGCTGTGAGCTGTGGTGTAGGTCACAGACATGACTCGGATCCAGTGTTGCTATGTCCCTGTTGGTAGGCCGGCGGCTACAGCTCTCATTAGACCCCTAGCCTGGGAACCTCCATATGCCATAGGTGCGGCCCGAGAAAAGACAAAAAAAAAAAAGTAAGATTAAATGATTGGATTAATAATTTTAAGCCACTTGGTTTGAATAAAATCTTTTTCTCATCCCCCTTAATTTGCTAAAAGGAATCTGGTTGAGGAAGCAGTATTTTACACTCGCAACAGCAGTGTCATCTGGATCCAGGAAATAATATCCTAGTTTCTATGTTTGTTTTTATTTGTTTTGTAGTCTAGCCACTTGTTTGAAAGTGTCTGGGCTCAAATACAACTACTGATATAATTTTGGAAAACATTTTCATCCATTTATCTTCTACCCCCTGGAATACCCTAAAGTAATTAGAGAGATGGTAAAGGGGTCCAGCATATGTCACTGCGGCATAAAAATTATTTTGAGCAGAAGGCATTTGAGTTCCCGAAATCTCTTATCTGCCTAAAAACAGAGCCTCCCAAAAGAACTCAAAGACCCCAATGGTCAGAAATCAACCAGGGAAGACTCTTTTCACCGGAGATCTTGAGGAATCTCCACGCCATGCCTAAACCGACACTGTCCCCAAAACTATCACCTATCCTTCAGGGCCCCTGTACCTTTCCAAAAACACATTTGTTTTCCCATAAATGCTTTTTCTTCCTCTCCCCTCCCCTATTAAGAAATCGGTAAGTGCTCTTCTCTCTCTTTCCTCCATTAAGATGGTATACAAGCCCCAGAGCCCAACTGTCCCCCAGAGTCACATTTTCTGTGAACGCTTGTACACACATTAATAAAAACAAGTGCTTGAATCTCATCTTTTTTCTTGCTAATCTGTCCTTCGTCAGTTTAATTCAGGGCCCCTGAAGACAACAGAACCTAAGAGAACAGAGCAATTCTTTCTCCCTGACAACCTTAGGATCAAGTATTTCCAATATTCATTGTAAATACTGAATCTTAAATCTCCAAATGGGCCCTGCTGTAAGAATAAGGTGGTGGGGTTTTTGTTTTGTTTTTTTGTTTTTTTCCGTTTTTGGCCACACCTGCAGCATGTAGAAGTTCCTGGAGCCAGGGATAAAATCCAAGCCTACATCTGTGACACAGGCCACAGAAGTAGCAACAGCACAAAGACAAGCCGTATCATTAACCCACTGTGCCCCAATGGGAACTCTGGAAAGAGTATTTATGGTTGTATCAGCAGAACTATATTTAAAAGCTACAAGCAAGGTGATTACTGCCCTGGACAGCCCTGCCCAGCAGGCCCACCTTGGAATTTGGAAATAAGACGGGCATCAGACACAGCAGAGGTCAATGGCCCAGAAGAGACTTCTAATGCTTCCATAAGGAGTTCCCATCGTGGCTTAGCAGTAACAAACCCGACTAGTATCCATGAGGATTCGGGTTCTATTCCTGATCTCACTCAGTGGGTTAAGGATCTGGCATTGCCATGAGTTGCGGTGTAGGTCACAGACGCAGCTCGGATCCTGTGTTGTTGTGGCTTTGCTATAGGCAGCTGCAGCTCTCATTCCACCCCTGGCCTGGGAACTTCCATATGCCGTGGGTATACCCCTAAAAAGCAAAAACAAAAAAATGCTTCCATGAGGTGGATCTGGACATAACCAGACTGAACATGTAAACAGGACTCAGTGAGAAGGTCAGCTGATCAATGTTGAAAGGATAAAAGAAGAGCCCAGGACCCAATCTTGGGGTGATTCCTGCTGTGTCCAGGGGCAGGGCCACCCCACCGGAATGGTAACATCTCCATAGCAAGTCTCCTAAACTTGCTAAGCTGAAGGGCTGTCCTTAAAATCACTCACATGCTCCGCTTCCAACACTGAGAAGGGCCCTTGATAAGTACAAGCTTACTCAAGTACTGAAGGAAGGAAGGACGGACGGAAGGAAGCAGGTTCCCACAAGCAATCTTCTCTTTGTAATCTGGCTTCCCTGTAACTTCCTGTGGGGAGAAAAAGCGCTGACGAGAAGGCTCTTTCTCCTGACAGCTAACATGTCTTCTTACACATTGACAAATGAACAAACTTAAGGTTGGTACAAGGTTCAGTTAGCAGAAGCTAGTTTCTCAGCGTTTCAAGCAATTTATGGACCTGTTGTGAGGACCAGGCACTAAGAGACCTGACAATACGAGGAAGCAGCCCCAGCCCTCAAGCCTCCATCAATCACCTTTGCCCTTCCATCCACTGCACTAACCACTCATGCAACCACTCACAAAACTCCTCTCGGTGTTCCCCTCCCCCAGCCATCCTTTCATTCACCAACTATTCACTAAGCCTCTACAAGGGCCAAACACTACATTGGACAGAGGCCTGTGAAACAGCCAAGACAGGGTTCTGGGCCTCCTGTAGGCTGAGGTCTGCTGAACGAGACAAACAGATCAGCCACGGGAGTTCCTGTCGTGGCTCAGTGGTTAACGAATCCGACTAGGAATCATGAGGATGCCGGTTCGATCCCTGGCCTTGCTCAGTGGGTTAAGGATCCAGCGTTGCCCTGAGCTGTGGTATAGGTTGCAGACGCGGCTCAGATCCCTAGTTGCTGTGGCTGTGGCGTAGGCCGGCGGCTACAGCTCTGATTCAACCCCTAGCCTGGGAACCTCCATATGCTGCGGGAGCGGCCCTAGAAAAGGCAAAAAGACAAAAAAAACAAAAACAAAACCAAAAAAAACCCACAAAAAAACAGATCAGCCAGCAGGGAAGATTAACACAGTGGGATGAAATCTATGGGCAGGCAGTTTGGGAGCTCCAGATTCTGGGGGTTGGGAGACTGGAACTGAAAGGCAAGCAGGAACCAACTGAGTGGATGGGAAGTGGTCCAGGTCAAACTCCTGGAGGTAAGAACAGGAACCGAAAGCTGTTTAGTGAAGCTGGTGTTTAGGAAGTTGGTGGTTGGGCGACAAGAATCTGAAGTCTGAAGAGCTAATATAAATCAAACCTTTTTGAGTTTTATCCTGAAGGCAGTGGGTAAGTACTGAGGTGTGTTAGCCAAGACAGAAACCAACTTAAAAATATCACACAGGCTCTGGCAAGAACAAAGCAGGGGCAGGAGGAAGACAGAAGGCAAGGCGTGCCCTTAACTAACATCTTAGGCAGCAGGCGTGACACCGTTCATTCATAATTCCCTCCCTCTTTCACTATTCATTTGACTCATAAGATGTTTTCAAGGTCACTTCACCTTCTTATTATGAGTTGACCTGAAAGATCATTTTAACCTAAGTATAATTTCATTTTATAGCGACATTTCTTGTCTCAGAGTAAAGGCTTCCCCTGATAAATATATTTTCTCTTTTTTTTTGCCTTTTTCTAGGGCCGCTCCCACGGCATATGGAGGTTCCCAGGCTAGGGGTCTAATTGGAGCTGTAGCTGCCGGCCTACACCACAGCCACAGGAACGCCAGATCCAAGCCACATCTGCAACCTACACCACAGCTCACGGCAACGCCAGATCCTTAACCCACTGAACAAGGTCAGGGATCGAACCCACAGCCTCATGGTTCCTAGTCGGATTCGTTAACCACTGAGCCACAACGGGAACGCCAATATATTTGAATCTTAGGAAAAATGCCCTCAGTAATTTTTCAATAAATTTTATTCATTCATTCATTCATTCATTTACTTTTACCTCCAGCCCTGACCAGAGATCTCCTCAACTAATGCCCATTTGAGGGAGGAAATACCCTGAGGGGACAATCCCAGGGAGGAGGAGGGTACAGGTCCCTACCGGAGTCCCTCAATGATGCAAATTGCCCACCTGAGGAAACGGAACACCTAAGAAAGACCTGGGCTGCATTTTCAGCCGGACCTGGGAGGTAAAGGCCCACCCAGAGTAAACCATTTATTCTCAGAAGTGAAAGCACGAGACCAAGCCTGAAGGGCTTCCAGTTTACCATTTAAACAGGAGTCAGGATTATAGAGCTTTGGCTCCAGTCACCTTTGGACTTTCTTATGGATTTTGCTGTGGCAGGTTTCCAGTCCGCTCCCCTGCAGGGATGAGCTGGAAAGCTTATTTAGAAAACAAAAGGCCTGGGTGGAGGAGGAAAGGCTGAGAGCACTTCCCACCCACACAGGTCCCGCAGGGAGAGGGATCCCCAGAGAAAGAGCAGAGGGGTGGGGAAACCAGCTGGGGTAAAAGGAGGGGGTGGGGGAGCAAGCTCCTGAGGCTAAGGCGTGGAAAGGCCCTGGAACCCTGTGAACATGCTTTGACCACTTCCGGGAGCTCCCACCTGAGCACCTTAAGGACCTGGCAGGGACCTGCTGGTGGTGTGAAGGAGCTGCAGCAGAGGGCTACGAAGGAGGAATGAGTGTGAGGACTTCTCAGTACCCAGACCATTAGATAACAGAAAAGTCTTAGTGTCCTTGAAACTCACAGATTACGGTAATAATGGCTACCATTCACTGAGCACAGGGATGTTGCTTAGAATAATGAATACTTGCTATATGTTAGGTCCAGCTTAAGGTTCTTCACATATACATACATATATACATAATACACATATATACACACTTCACTCATTTAATCTTCATAGCAGTCCTGTCAGGTGGGTTCTTTTTTTTTTTTTTCGTCTTTTTGCCATTTCTTGGGCCGCTCCTGCGGCATATGGAGGTTCCCAGGCTAGGGGTCTAATAGGAGCTGTAGCCGCCGGCCTACGCCACAGCCACAGCAACGCAGGATCTGAGCCGCGTCTGCGACCTACACCACAGCTCACGGCAACGCTGGATCCTTAACCCACTGAGCAAGGCCAGGGATCGAACCTGCAACCTCATGGTTCCTAGTCGGATTCGTTAACCACTGAGCCACGATGGAAACTCCCCAGGTGGGTTCTATTATTATTTCCATTTTATAGTTGAGGAAACAGTCTCAGAGAAGTCATACGTGTAACAAGATCTAATTCATAGGTGAGTTCTTTGGATTCAACTTACTCTTTTTTGTCTTTTTAGGGCCCAACCTGTGGCAATGTGGACGTTCCCAGGCTAAGGGTCGAATCAGAGCTGCAGCTGCCAGCCTACACCACAGCTCTCAGCAATGCTAGATCCTTAACCCACTGAGCAGGGCCAGGGAACAAACCCACAACCCTCATGGTTACTAGTCAGGTTCAATACCACTGAACCACAACACAAGATTCTCCTTACTCTTGAACTTAAGCTATTCTAGTCTATCTATTCTGGATACTGAGGCAGTATTCTCGTTTAGTGCTATAGACTATGTAACCCAGCTGGGTTTGAATCCTAAGCTGTGCCTCTTGGTGTCTGTGTGACTTTGGCCAAATAATCAGAGAATGGGCATAATAATTAGTAGTTACCCTACTAACCACCCACAGGGTGGTTATGAGGATTCTGTTAGTTAATATGTGCAAAGTCCTTAGCACAATGTCTGGAACACAGCACATGCTCAATAAAGGCTGGTCACTACTAAAGATCCATGTCAGATCACACATAGCAAATTAGAGTGCAAAGGACTATCACACATAGCAGTGGGAACAGAGAGCTAACAATCTTTTTTTTTTTTTTTTTTGCTTTTTAGGGCTGCACCCATGGCACATGGAGGTTCCCACGCTAGGGATCAAATTGGAGCTGCAGCTGCTGGCCTATACCACAGCCAGAGCAACAAGGGATCCAAGCCAAGTCTGCGACCTACACCACAGCTTATGGCAACGCCAGATCCTGAACCCACTGAGGGAGGCCAGGGATCAAACCTGAGCCCTCATGGATACTAGTAGGGTTTGTTACCACTGAGCCATGACGGGAACTCCATGAGAGCTAACAATCTTAACAGCAAAAGGTAAATGGACAAGCATAAACATTCAAGTATGTATGTGAAAAGATGTTTGATGGGAGAAGAGACTAATGATATGTGCATGACATGAGACCCTTCAGCCCTGCATGTTTACAGCCAGGTGAGGGTGAAGGAATGGACCTGAGATAAAATCTACAACATTTCAAAGATCATCAAACTTGTGAATGGGGATGCCACTCGCATTTCTTCTATAAAGGGTCATTATTAGTTGTCTTCATTAGAGTCCAAACCAATGTAGAAAGATGTTACTAGCCCTAGTCTTGCCAAATATAAATTTTATAAAATTAAAATAAACCTTGTATATTTCAAACTTTGACATTCATTCAGAACAGAACTGGATTTAATGAAAGTAGAATCTGGAATTCCCCGGTGGGTCAGTAAATTAAGGATCTGACATTGTCACTGCTGTGGCTCTGATTACTGCCGTTGCATGGGTTTGATGCCTGGCCCGGGAACATCTGCATGCAGTGAGCACAGCCGCCCGCCCCTGCAAAAGTAGAATCTGTTATTCAGTCTAAATATTGAATCTTTTTTTTTCTTTTTACAACTGCACCTGTGGCATATGGAATTTCCCAGGCTAGAGGTCTAATGAGAGCTGCACCTGAGGCCTAAGCCATGGCCACAGCAACACCGAATCCCTAACCCACTGAGCCAGGCCAGGGATCAAACCCGCGTCCTCATGGATACCAGTCAGGTACTTAACCCGCTGAGCCACAACAGGAACTCCTGTATCTTGTGAATAAATCTTGAGAATAAAGATGTAAACATAATCCCAATTGAATGAATTAGCTATTTGGTTTTCTTGGCTGTTATTATTCATAGCTGCTCTTTGGTCGAGGTATACATAAAATAGAAAATTATCTCATAGATAAACTCAAGTGCATATGTAACAAACGGACCCTCTATTACATGAACTGACAAAATGAGTTAGGGCTGTGCTGTGAGCTGCAATGGCTACTCCCTGCTGGGGTAGGTGCTGTCTGAAGGGAAATATCCTCAACTCTAAAAACCAGAAGACAGGCACTGTGAGGGTGGATCCGAGGAAGGCTGTCAGGACCTCTCCCTTGCCGTGTGTCTCCCCCCACTAGACTGGACTCTGAGAAGGGATCTTGCATTTTGTTCTGCCCAGCCCCTTGCACCAGGCCTGGTAAATGATTCCTTTATGCTGGGAGCAAAGAGGACCTATCTGTATCAGTAAGTCCAAGAGCCAGGAAGACAGGACGCCCCGTGAGACACGAACATTCTCAATCAATACACTCTCCTTATAAGCCAGGTCATAAAGACCGCATCACTCTCAGCGTTTATTTCCCTGTGGTATTTCTAGCAGATAAAAAGAACCAGCTTCAGTTAGGCTCAACTGTAGATTTGATTCACAGCCAGTAACTGGCCCACAGTCCTGAAGGGGAAACAGTGCCTCCTAGTGGCCAATATGCTGGTGGTAGCAGTAATTTGTGAGCGACCTGATAAGGTACATCCTGGGAAACACAGTGATAAGATTATGGTCCAGTGGATCCCTCCTCTTCAAGTATAAAGTCAAATTCTGTTGCTCATGTTTAATTAAAAAGTATCTTTTTCTTACAGAATCTTTGATTCAAAAGGTTGCTAACTTGCAAATCATGATTCCTTTCAACTTCATCAACTTACCTTCAACCGTTTGAATATGTATGTACCCCCCACAAATTCATATGTTGAAATCCTAACACCCAATGTGATGGCACTTTAGGTAGAGGCTTTGGGAAGTCATTCGGTCATGAGAGCTCCAGATTAGTGCCCTGAAAAAGGAGGCCCCAGAAACCTCCCTTCTGCCCTGTAAGGACACAGTCAAAAGATAAAAGACTGTGAATCAGGAAATTTGACCTCACCAGACGTGGAATCTGCTCTCACCTAGACCTTAGGGCTCCAGCCTTCAGAACTGGGAGAAATAAATGTCTGTTGTTTATAAGCCAGCCAGTCTATGGTCTTCTGTTATAGCAGCGCAAATGGAGCAGGACTCCTGGATAATAGGAAGCCAGCTCTGATGACCCTCAGCTGCAGTTTTATGAGAGGATATAAGCTCAAGTTGGCTAGTTAAGTTTAATGGGGAAAAACAAGCATCACATACCAAGTACTGTGCCAGGTGCTAAGTGCTAAGCTATCATTGAACACGAACGATAGCTTATATAAGTGGCAAAGAGCAGTATGTGTTTGGACCATTTCTTGAATTCGTGGATGACTCAGCATGAGAAACCAAGAAAGCAGTGGCTTCTTGTCTACCTGTGTTCTGGCAAGATCGTGGCTTTGTCTCAGACTGGAAACGACTGGGAAACACTGTTACTGGGTGGACCTGGGTAACCCACTGGTTAAGCGTTCCCCTCAAATTATCTACTTCTCCAAAGTGGGAGGGCTTACCTGGGAGAAGTCCCGGGGTTGAGCTATCGCAGTTGTCAGGAGCAGCCAATGACACGCCCAGGGACAGATGTGGAAAATCAGCAGAGGGCACAGGCTCTGCAGTCAGAAAAATCTCAGATCAAACCCCAGTCATGGAGCCTTGGGACCCTCACAAGTTACCTTCTTCCTTCAACAGTTTTCTTTTGCATATAGAGGATGAAAGTAAAGAGGTTGAGACAGTTAATGGAGACAATGTATGTAAAGGCTTAGCACAAGAAATTGTTTCTTGTTTGTTTGTTTATCTTTTTGCCTTTTTTCTAGGGCTGCTCCTGTGGCATATGGAGGTTCCCAGGCTAGGGGTCGAATCGGAGCTGTAACTGCCAGACTACACCACAGCCACAGCAATGTGGGATTCGAGCCACATCTGTGACCTACACCACAAGCTCACGGATCCTTAACCCACTGAGCAAGGCCAGGGATCAAACCCGCAACCTCATGGTTCCTAGTTGGATTCTTTTCTGCTGAGCCACAACGGGAACTCCAAGAGACCCTTCTTTGATCTGAGTCTTTTGTAAGACTTCTGTTCATTGAAATAATAGGGGGAGAAAAAAGAAAAAGAAAAGCAGGAAGGACCCTAGACTTTCCCAGCACTTCTTCACAACCTTATGTTGCACAATTTCCAAAAAAACCCAAAGAGAAACACCATCGTGGTTGAGGTGAAGAATGAACTGGCATCTGTAGGATGCAGAAATAAGGATGTAAGTATAAACCTTGGTATCTATCTAGGTTTTAAATTTTGTTATTTTCAGAGACCCAGAGGTCTCTGATAGGTAGTGTACTGTTACTTAAACACGCAAGCAAGAGGCAAGTTACCAAATGAACAAAAGACCTGCATTTGCACCTCAATGGGACTGTTACTGATTTTTACTCCTTTTTTAAAAATTTATTAATCCATTTATGCATATCTTAATCACTCTGGGAGGGTGATGATACACTCCAAGACATCTGACAATGTGAAGTATTTAGGAAGGTCACAGACATGTATATACTAGGAATGTCTCAGTCCTAAGACATGCTTTAAAAAAAAAAAAAAAACTTGGCTAGGAGTTCCCTTATGGTACAGCGGGTTAAGGAGTTCCCTTATGGAGGGAGTTCCCATCGTGGCTCAGTGGTTAACGAATCCGACTAGGAACCATGAGGTTGAGGGTTCCATCCCTGGCCTTGCTCAGTGGGTTGAGGATCCAGCGTTGCCGTGAGCTGTGGTGTAGGTCGAGAACGAGGCTCAGATCCTGCGTTGCTGTGGCTCTGGCTTAGGCCAGTGGCTACAGCTCCGATTTGACCCCTAGTCTGGGAACCTCCATATGCCGCAGGAGTGGCCCAAGAAATGGCAAAAAGACCCCCCCCAAAAAAAAGTTCCCTTATGGAGCAGCCAGCGTTGCCTCCTGCTCAGGTGGCTGCTGTGGTATGGGTTCGATCCCTGGTCCACGAACTTCCACATGCCATGAGTGCAGGCAAAAAAAAAAAAAAAAAAAAAGGAACAAAACAAAAACATGAAAAAAACATGTCTAAGAAGGGAAGGAGGAAGGGGAGGTTCCTAATCATGGGAAGACTTCTGGATGTTTCCCCAAGACAAACTCATCCAACTCATACGCATTAGGGGTGAGATGTATTCCAAGAAGCCTACCACCCACCATTCCTAAATTACCTCCTGCCACAGGACCCTCATACTGCTTATTTGGAAACCCACTCGAGTTAACCCTTCCCTGATGGTACCCAACAGTCTTCTCTTCAATTACAAGGTTTATTCTCACAAAGCAAGGCCTTCAATTAGCTCCTGAGGTGTGTAACAGAATTAATTCACACTAATACATAAAGGACAGTTAAGCCTAATGACGGTGTTCCATTGACATTTGCATGGAAAGAAGATGTCTGCTAATCCAAGAGGTTAAGTCCTTCATGGCAGACTTTCAATGCACTGTAATTATCTGCTCAACAGATATTTTTTGATCGAGGGGTTGTTCCAGGAATTTTTTTTTTTTTTTGTCTTTTTGCCATTTCTTGGGCCGCTCCCACGGCATATGGAGGTTCCCAGGCTAGGGGTCTAATTGGAGCTGTAGCCGCCGGCCTACGCCACAGCCACAGCAACGCGGGATCCAAGCCGAGTCTGCGACCCACACCACAGCTCATGGCAATGCCGGATCCTTAAGCCACTGAGCAAGGCCAGGGATGGAACCCACAACCTCATGGTTCCTAGTCGGATTTATTAACCACTGAGCCACGATGGGAACTCCTCCAGAACCTCTTAAATCATACTCTCTAACCCTACTAGAATGTAAGTTTCACAAGGGCGGACATTTTTACTTTTTTTTTTGGCTTTTCTAGGGCCGCACCTGCAGCATATGGAGGTTCCTAGGTTAGGGGTCCAATCAGAGATGTAGCTGCAGGCCTACACCACAGCCACAGCAACTCAGGATCCAAGTCACGTCTTCGACCTACACCACAGCTCATGGCAACACCGGATCCTTAACCCACTGAGCAAGGCCAGGGATCGAACCCGTGTCCTCCTGGATGATAGTTGGGTTCGTTACCTGCTGAGCCACGACAGGAACTCTAATTGATTTTTTTTTTTTGGTCTTTTTGTCTTTTTAGGGCCACACCCACGGCATATGGACACTAGGAGTCCAATCAGAGCTGCAGCCACTGGCCTATGCCACAGCCACAGCAACGTGGGATCCAAGCTGCGTCTTCAACCTACACCACAGCCCGTGGCAACACTGGATTATTAACCCACAGAGCAAAGCCAAGGATTGAACCCACGTCCTCATGGATACTAGTCAGGTTCATTAACCGCTGAGTCACAAGGGGAACTCCCACTTTTATATTTTTATTTTTTGGCTGTACCTATGGCACATGGAAGTTCCTGGGCCAGGGATTGAACATGCACAGCAGTGACAATGCTGGATCCTTAATCAGCTGAGCCACCAGAGATTTTCCTTTTTTCTTTTTTTGCTTTTTAGGGCCACACCCAAGGCATATGGAAGTTCCCAGGCTAGGGGTCTAATTGGAGCTATAGCCGCCAGCCTACACCACAGCCACAGCAACGCCAGATCCAAGCCACATCTTTGACCTACACAGCAGCTTGCAATGACAGATCCTTAACCCACTGACCAAGCCCAGGGATAGAACCTGAATCCTCATGGATACTAATCAGGTTCTTAACCTACTGTGCCACAAGGGGAACTCCTCCTTATCTAGTTTTAAATCACTGCTGAATCTCCAATGCCTACAACGGTACATGGCATAGTGATTGCTCAATTCATGTTTGTGGAATAAATGATGAAGCCAGGATTCAAATCTTAAGTTTGTCTGATTTTAAACCTTAATGTTCTTTCTACCATATGAAGCTCTCTTCCATATAATTAATCTCTTCACCTATGTTACAGTAATAGGAAAAGAGAAAAGAAATAAAGAATGGAAAGGAAGAAGGAAAACAGATGGTACCAAGATGGATGAAATGAAATTCAGGCTCGGGCATCAGAGCCCCTTGAGACTCTCCTCAAAAGCAAACTAACAGTTTTGTCAGGGGCTCCAGATGTTTCTCTTCAAAAACTATTTCTACTTAATATCTTTTTGAAATTTGTTATTATTTGCAATTATTTAAGGGGAAAAAAAGGAATGCTTACTTAAAGAAAAATTTATCCAGTAGAAATTTTGGAACAGTTGAAAGAAAAAAACATCACCCCTATGCTTCCACCAAAATAGAACTACTCTGAATTCACATCTTGTTTCCTTCTAGGCTTCTTCCTATGCATATATTTTAAATTTAGTTATGATCATTCTATGATCATTGAGTATATATAATCCTGTGTCCTGATTTATCACTTTTCTACAGTCATTTTTTATTTCTGTCGTGTATTGACATTATTATTCCATGATGTTCAATGTAAAATACTGAGTTAAATGAAGTGAGATTTTTACTGAAAATTGGTATTAAAATTTCATGTTCCTTCATAGTGATTCTGTGACAAGGGAATTTTAAAATTCCAATTCTCATCATTGGCAGCAGACAAAGTGTTTTTATAATTCTCTCTGTTCAATATTTTAAAAACTGCAGGAAGTTCCCATCGTGCCTCAGGGGAAACGAATCTGACTGGTATCCATGAGGACGTGGGTTTGATTCCTGGCCTAGCTCAGTGAGTTAAGGATCCAGCATTGCCATGAGCTGCAGTGTAGGTTGCAGACATGGCTTGGATCAAGCATTGCTGTTGCCATGGGGTAGGCCAGTAGCTACAGCTCCGATTCAGCCCCTAGCCTGGGAACCTCCATATGCCACAGGTGCAACCATAAAAAGACAAAAAAAAAAAGAAAATAGAAAGAAAAAAGAAAAAACCTGTAAAGAATCAACACATAGTTGTGTTTATTTCTAAGGCTGAGTGAACACCCTTATTCTCTGACCATTTTCCCCTCCCAAGTCTTTCCAGATTATGGTCCCTGGAGGAATTAATAGCCATTGCCCCAAAAAAGAACAATTGCCTTGGTCTATATGGAGATGAACACCCTCAAATAAAGAAATTTAGATCAAGTCATATACATAATGCTATCTTCATCCAGCAAATAGAATGATTCCACATCAGCTGTACAAATTAATACAGTATAGAGGTAGTTTTAGTCATTAGCTGAAAAGATGCCAAAAAATTTAAAAGAATATAGAGGAGTTCCCGTCGTGGCGCAGTGGTTAACGAATCCGACTAGGAACCATGAGGTTGCGGGTTCGATCCCTGCCCTTGCTCAGTGGGTTAACGATCTGGCGTTGCCGTGAGCTGTGGTGTAGGTTGCAGACACGGCTCAGATCCTGCATTGCTGTGTCTCTGGCGTAGGCCGGAGGCTGCAGCTCCGATCTGACCCCTAGCCTGGGAACCTCCATATGCCGCGGGAATAGGCCAAGAAATAGCAAAAAGACAAAAAAAATTAAAAAATAAAAAAAATAAAAGAATATAGAATTTCTAAAACCAGCAATAGGAAACTATGGTGTAGGGACCAGACTAGGGCTTGTAGATCTGTTCTGCTATTTACTACCTAAGTGACAACAAGTGATCCAAAAAAACCCCCAAACAAACACTACTACCCCAGTTCCTATAGGTTGGGTAGGGTCAACGGTGTCACAGGCTCCTTGGTAAATATTTTAGAAACATTATCTAATTTAATCCTTACAATGATGCTACTGGATTGGCAAATTGCAGTGAGTTTTTATTCTCCCCTCTTTACAAAGAGAACCCCAGTTTTACTGAGGGTAGCAATATGCTTATACCAAAAGAAAATAATGGAATAATGCATTTCCCAGGCACTCTTGCAACACAGTTCTTTTGTTAATTATTTTTTTGTTATTTTTATTTTTGCTTTTTAGGGCTGCACCCACAGCTTATGGAGGTTCCCAGGCTAGGAGTCAAATAGGAGCTACAGCTGCCGGTCACAGCCACAGCCACAGCCACAGCGATGCAGGACCCAAGTTGGGTCTGCGACCTACACCACAGCTCACAGCAACACTGGATCCCCTACCCACTGAGCAAGGCCAGGGATGGAACCCACACCTTCATGGATCCTAGCTGGGTTCATTAACCACTGAGCCACGAAGGGAACTCCCTGCAACACAGCACTTGACAAAATAGGTGGAAGTTGGAAGATGGAACTTCCAGGAAAGGGTTTATAGGAACGGCAGACTGGCTATTGATTCTGGTAAGATGTTAAGAGTGAGAGTTCCTGTCACGGCGCAGCGGAAACAAATCCGACTAGGAACCAGGAGGTTGTGGGTTCGATCCCTGGCCTCATTCAGTGGGTTAAGGATGTGGCATTGCCATGAGCTATGGTGTAGGTTGCAGACATGGCTCAGATCCTGCATTGTTGTGGCTGTGTTATACACCGGCAGCTGTAGCTCTGATTTGACCCCTAGCCTGGGAACCTTCACATGCCGTGGGTGCTGCCCTAGAAAGCAAAAAAAAAAAAAAACCAAAACAAACAAACAAAAAAAAACGCTAAAAGTGGAGGGTAAAAAGTTTGATAAAAAACAGGATGTTTATCAATATTAAAATATATCCCCAAATGGTACTTTTTTTTTTTTGGTCTTTTTAGGGCCGCACCCACGGCATATGGAAATTCCTAGGCAGGGGTCAAATCAGAGCTGGAGCTGCTGGCCTATACCACAGCCACAGTAATGACAGCAAAGCCAAGTCTGTGACCTACACCATGGCTTACAGTAACACCAATCCTTAACCCACTGAGTAAGGCCAGGGATCAAACCTACGTCCTCATGGATACTAGTCAGGTTCTTAACCCACTGAGCCACAACGGGAACTCCAAAATGATACTTATTAATATCAAAGGAAAAACAGTTAACTGTACAGTGAGAAAGTTTGGCAGACAACACCTTAAATAAATGACCAAAATTAATATCACTCAGATCCCGCGTTGCTGTGGCTCTGGTGTAGGCTGGTGGCTACAGCTCTGATTAGACCCCTAGCCTGGGAACCTCCATATGCCACGGGAGCAGCCCTAGAAAAGGCAAAAAGACAAAAAAAAAATTAGTATCACTAATAGTGGGGAGAATGCTATATGCCTCCTGAGAGAACACACTGTGGGAAGGACAGCAGTTCTGCGACATTCCTAGCAAAGATGCTAAAGATGCACCATCTGAACTTAATCACGAAGATGAGACAAACCCTGGTTGAGGAGCATCCTACAAAATAACTGACCTATGTATGCTTCAGATTATTAAAACCATAAAAGACAAAGAAAGACAGAGGAACTGTTTCAGATTTAAGGTGACCATGGAGACAAAACGTCTAAATGTAACGTGTAACCCTGGTTTGGAGACTGGGCCAGAAAAAAAAAATTGTCCCCCAAAAAGCAAAATAACTGGGACTTCTGGCAGGACCTGAATAAGGTCTGCAAATTATATAATTGCAATATTATCAGTGCCAATTTCAGTTAGGAATTAGACACCGGAATTTGTGTGTGTGTGTGTGTCTTTTTTTTAGGGTCGCACCAGTGGCACATGGAGGTTCCCAGGCTACGGGTCCAATTGGAGCTGTAGCTGCCGGCCTACATCACAGCCACAGCAACAGGGGAACTGAGCTGCATCTGCAACGTACACCACAGCTCACGGCAACACTGGATCCTTAACCCACTGAGCAAGGCGAGGGATTGAACCCTCGTCCTCGTGGATGCTAGTGGAGTTCGTTAACCACCGAGCCACGACAGAACTCCTAGACACTGAAACATTTGAGGGGTAAAGGGACATCACGCCTATAAATTCCTCTCCAGATGGTTCAGGGAAAAAAATGTATATATGTAGAAAGAAGAAATCATAAGTAATTTAGGGATAAAAATGTTAACATTTGAGAAATCTGAGTGAAGAGTATTTGGGAATTCTTTATTTTTTTTCCAGCCATGCCCACAGCGTGCAGAATTTCCCAGGACTGGGATCAAACTCATGCCGTAGCAGTGACCCAAGCCATAGCAGTGGCAACAGCAGATCCTTAACCTGCTAAGCCACCAGGGAACTCCTATTTGGGAATTCTCTGTATAATTTTTGCAACCTTTCTGCAATTCTAAAATTAGTTTAAAACAAAAGTTACAAGAGGAGTTCCCGTTGTGGCTCAATGGGTTAAGGACCTGATATTGTCTCTGTGAGGATAGTGGGTTAGGGATCAGGCACAGCACAAGTTGCAGATTCGGCTGGGATCTGATGTTGCCGTGGCTGTGGCATCGTAAGCCAGCCGCTGCAGCTCCAATTTGATCCCTGGCCCAGGAACTTCTGTCTGCCACAAGTGCAGCCATAAAAAGAAAAACAAGGAGTTCCCATTGTGGCTCAGTGGCTAACAAATCCGACTAGGAGGTTGTGGGTTTGATCCCTGGCCTTGCTCAGTGGGTTAAGGATCCAGCGTTGCCGTAAGCTGTGGTGTAGGTTGCAGATGCAGCTCGGATCCTGCGTTGCTGTGGCTCTGGTGTAGGCCGGCAGCTACAGCTCCGATTCGACCCCTGGGAACCTCCATATGCCACTGAAGCAGCCCAAGAAAATGGCAAAAAAAAAAAAAAAGGAAAGAAAAAAGAAAAACAAGTTACAGGAGTAAAAGACTGGGGGATGGGTATCAGTGGATAGGTAACTTTTGACCTTGACCTTTCTCCTTCCTTCTTTCTAGATAAGGATGCAATGCTGGAGGTGAAGCAACCAGCTTATAACAACAAAGACAAAAGCTTCAAGCCAAGGATGGCAGAGCAGAAAGATTCTGGCTTAGATCCCAGAAAATATGTTTTAAGGCATTCCTTGGTTTTCTGTTGCCAGGCAGGGTAATCAAACCAATAGAGCAGAGTTAAGTTGAATTTGCCCAAGACCATATCATTCCAAAGTGGCACGATTAGAATGAAAACTCAGTTCTGTCTAGGTCTGCAAACAAAACATGCCTTTCTGGCCTATACCAGGCTGAATGAAGCCCAGGCTTTGCACTCCATGAAATCGGAGTAAGAATGTTGGCACTCCAGCATGAGACACACACAGGAGGGAACCTATAGCAAAGCCTGGCAGAGAAGACAGAGACTCAATGTTTGCTGAATCAGTGGTTCAGGAAACCAAGCACATCTGTTTTCGGTATTCTGTTATACAGAGCTATTTTTAAGTACTGAAAAAAAAAAAACAACCTATTTATGTGGGGGTAATACTCTAGCTGCGGATATTAGTCAGCAGTTTCATTCAGCTTCTTGGATCTCTCTTACCACTTTCTCCCCTTCCTCGATTTGCCTCTTCTCTCCTTCATAGAAGCCTAACCCCCTCTCTTTATCAATGAGCTCCTGCAACTCCATCTCCCCACAGCACGCCACCCCTCAAACAGAAGGAGGGGCTGAGAATGGATTTAGGCTCTCTGAACAAAGTGGCTCTCTCTTCTGGGGAAGGCAGGAGTTAGCCCAAAAGAAGGACCATCCTTCCTAAAATGGCAAGGAAAAATAAAAAACAGAGAGCCCACATCTCTGGCCAGAGCTGAGTAGCTACCAAGAGGCCAAGGTTCTCAAAGTTCCAGGCAGAAGAGTGAAAAACACAAGAAGGCAATGAATCCAGGCCTGACCAACCCATCAGACATGCAACTCTTCTGAAGTTGAAGCACACAGAAGAGCCTGAATCACTAATTCTATTATTTTATTAACACGACGGAGTTCCCGTCGTGGCGCAGTGGTTAACGAATCTGACTAGGAATCATGAGGTTGCGGGCTCGATCCCTGGCCTCGCTCAGTGGGTTAAGGATCCAGTGTTGCCGTGAGCTGTGGTGTGGGTCACAGACGAGCCTCGGATCCCGAGTTGCTGTGGGAACCTCCATATGCCATGGGAGCGGCCCTAGAAAAGGCAAAAAAAAAAAAAAGAAAGAAAGAAATGTTCCAAATATGTAGTTTCACTGATTTTTTTTTTTACTTTTTTTTTAATGGTAGCACCCGTGGAAGTTCCCAGGCTAGAGGTCGAATCAAAGCTGCAGCCCCCAGTCTACGCCACAGCCACAGCAACTTGGGATGCAAGCCACGTCTGCGACCTACACCATACCTCAGAGCAATGCTGGATCCTTAACCCACCAAACAAGGCCAGGGATCAAACCCCATCCTCATGGATACTAGCGAGATCCTTAACCCACTGAGCCACAACGGGAACTCCCTGATTTGTTTTAAATGGTAAGAATTTAGAGCTTTTTAAAAAAACAAAGGCCTTGATATTTATTATAACATGAAATAAGTACCCAATTACCAGTATAGTCATTTTGCTCTGACCCAGAAACTTGAAACAGACCTAGATAACAGCACCCTCACAGGAAGGCTGACCTATTGAGATCTTGGATTCTGAGCTATTTAGGAGGTTCCATGCACATACACGGGAGAGAGGGAGCAGTTTAAGGACTTGGATCTGGGTCACTTTGGGTCTCATAAACCATGGGCCTGCCTGAGAAAGGCCATGTGTGGATGGGGGTGTTGGAAGCAGGGAGAGAGCAGTGGGGAGAGTAAGCGGGAGCTCTTCTAGCTCTTTACCTGCGACTAGGGTAGTGTTTGAGATCCTGGACAAAGCAGCATCAGGATGGTCAAGTCAAAGAGAATAGTTTGCTCATATCTCATCTTTTCTGTTCCTCTGCCCATGGACTCCTGAGAGGCCAGTAGACAATTATGTCCACACCCAACTCCCTCTTCTTTCCTCAAACTGCATTCACCAGGTCTGGACTCTCCACCTAATCCACAAGTTACTAAGCCCAAGTATTCATCCAGTGTGTTTGTCCATCACAGGCCATTGGCTGCTTACAGTGCACATCTTTAAAGAAATGGAACTGCGGGAAGAGGGGGCCTTGGACCTTTTCAAACTGCACTGGCTTTGAAAAGTTCTGGTCCAGGTCCATTACCATTATGTGGGCCTGGAGGCCCAACCTACACTGACAGATTTTTCTCTGATCTCAAGAGACAGCCTATAGTCCCTTGCTTTTTTTTTTTTTTGGTCTGTCTTTTTAGGGCCCCACCCGAGGTATATGAAAATTCCCAGGCTGGGGGTTGAATTGGAACTGCAGCTGCCACAGCCACAGCAACGCAGGGATCCTGAACCCACTGCGCAAGGCCAGGGATCAAACCCACATCCTCATGGATACTAGTTGGGTTCATTACCACCAAGCCACATTGAGAACTCCCGTACACTCCCCTGCTCTTGAACTCACCTGGGCCACAGACTCAGGCAAATGAGATAGTTAGCTGCAACTTGCTCTAGGTCATGGACTGCTGGTGAAGGGGGCAATGACTCCATAATAAGTCATCTTAAGCTTCCAGGAAATCTTGGCATCACCCAGTAACATGAACTTCAAAAGACTTGGTCTAGCTGTGGAATGGGACAGTAAAAACTCCACCCTCATCCTGGCTATGCAGGACCTGCCTGTTCAGCTAGTTGGTGGGGATAGGGCAACACAGTTGGTGTGGAGAGGTGACAAATTCTCCACAGGGGGTAAAGGTGCCACAGCCTGCATCTGATCAATTTGTCCCTCAATAAACAATCTTACAAAAAAAAAATCCATTGGGGAGTTCTCTCCTGACACAGTGAGTTAAGGACCGGGCATTGTCACAACACTGGCTTGGGTTGCTGCTATGGTGTGGGTTCAGTCCCTGACCCAGGAACTTCTAAATACCGCAGGTACAGCCAAAACAAAAACCAAAAAATCCTCTGGAACTGAAAATGGGATCTCCTAATTTAGGTGTTTCATAAGTAACAATTCTCCTTATTGTATTTTCTGGAGAATGGAAACACACCTGGACTGTACTTTTTAAAAAGAGGGTGTAGATACAGCTGTTCTTACAGATATCAATCCAAAGCAATGTAAAATTACTTTTATTAAATGATGGAACATACCTTTCTAACCTTTTGCAGAGCAACAGAAGTGATACTAGCAAATGCTGGTGGCACTGCTGCAAAAACATTTTTCAAAAAAGTTGGCAAGGAGTCCCCATCGTGGCACTGCAGAAATGAATCCAACCAGGAACCATGAGATTGTGGGTCTGATTCTTGGCCTTGCTCAGTAGGTCAAGGATATGGCATTGCTATGAGCTGTGGTGTAGGCTGCAGCCACAGCTTCGATCCTGTGTTGCTGAGGCTCTGGTGTAGGCTGGCGGATATAGCTCTGATTGGATCCCTAGCCTGGGAACCTCCATATGCTACAGATGTGGCCCTAAAAAGGAAACAAACAAACAAACAAAACAAAAACAAACAAAAAAGCTGGCAAGCAGTTAAATCCATTGGGGTACATAGTGAGCCTCTACTGTTTTTCCTACCCTGATAAACTTTCTCCTGGCACAGTATTCTAGCCTTCCTTTGAAGAACAGTTTCCCCGTCCTTATGCCACATGCTTTGAGATGAGCGGAGGACTCCCACAGCTTGTTTTGGAGGTGGGGGTGTGCATCAAGGCCAATCAGAGCATCTCAAACCCTAGACTACAGGAGCTCGCCCAACACATGGGCATGTGCCCAATAAGACCCAATGAGTCATAAGAGGATTTTTGCTGGGATTCTAAGAAGAGTGAGAGGTTAGGAGCCAATAAGGTTTGAGTTGAGTACTATTATAGGACAGTATTTTTTTTTTTTTTTTTGGCCACGGCATTCATGGGATCTCAGTCTCCAGACTAGGGATAGAAACTGGGCCACAGTGGTGAAAGTGCCAAATCTTAACTACTAGACCACCAGGGAACTCCCTAGAGGATATTTAAAATGCTTGGTTACGAAATTGATGACACACGCCAAAGATATCTGGGTCTCCATTCTAACTTTTATTGCATACTTTTTTTTTTTTTTGTATTTTCTAGGGCCAAACCCACGGCATATGGAGGTTCCCAAGCTAGGGATCTAATCGGAGCTGCAGCTGCCGGCCTACACGACAGCCACATCAATGCCAGATCTGAGCCGCGTCTGTGACCTACACCACAGCCCATGGCAACGCCAGATCCTTAACCCACTGAGGGAGGCCAGGGATTGAACCCACAACTTCATGGTTCCTAGTCGGATTCGTTCACCACTGAGCTGCGATGGGAACTCCTATTGCATACTTTTATTTCATACCTGTTTCATGTACTACAGTACTACACACAGTAAAGCAATTAACTAATAAATGACAACCACATGAGACGGATACTACTTTGTTCTCAAACGGAGAAGGAATTGGCATCCTGGATCTAGAGCATGTGAGATTACTTGACTATTTCAAGTCCTTGCCTTGGAAGGTGTTTCACGTCTCTGAAGAAAGGTGGCTGTCCACCATTTTTGCCTCTAAATCTTTTTTTTTTTTAAATGAAATAGAAAGTATAAAGAAATGAAATCATGGAGTTCCCGTCATGGCTCAGTGGTTAATGAAACCGACTAGGAACCATGAGGATGTGGGTTCAATCCCTGGCCTCGCTCAGTGGGTTAAGGATCCGGCATTGCCATGGGCTGTGGCGTAGGTTTCAGATGTGGCTTGGATCTGGTGTTGCTATGGCTGTGGTGTAGGCCGGCGGCAATAGCTCCAATTAGACCCCTAGCCTGGGAACCTCCATATGCCATGGGTGCGGCCCTAAAAAGCAAAATAAATAAGTAATAAAGAAATGAAATCAATCAAATGGAACAGGATGAAGGCCCCAAACCCTGTTTTTTGCACACTCCTCTTTCAAGGAATTCCCAGGGCCTTAAAAAAAAAAAAAAAAAAAGTGTGTGTGTGTATTTATTTATTTATTTTAATGGCCACACCCAAGACATATGGAGGTTCCCAGGCCAGGGACTAAATCTGAGCTGGCAGCTACAACCTATGCTGCAGCTCTGGCAATGCTAGATCCTTTAACCCACTGTGCTGGGCCAGGGAGCGAACCCGTGCCTCTGCAGTAATCCCCTGCGCCACAGTGGGAATTCACTAAAAATATTTTAAAGGCACTTCATGGAACATAAGAAAGGATGAAGAATACCTCTTCTCGCATGCAACAATTTACAAGATTGATTAAAGGGGAAAAAGGTATAGAACAGTGTGTATGACGTGCTAACATTTATTTGTGTGATTAAAAGAGACTACATACACATACATGTATACCCAGAGATAAAGAAGAAATGTTTATATTAATTGCCTAGATAGCCAAGGAACAATAGAGACTTTTTTTTTTTTTTTGCTAAATACCCTTTTGTAATTTATGTAAATGTATTACCTTTCTTTTTTTTCTTTTTCTTTTTTTTGGCTTTTTGCCATTTCTTGGGCCGCTCCCACAGCATATGGAGGTTCCCAGGCTAGGGGTCAAATCGGAGCTGTAGCCGCCGGCCTACGCCACAGCCACAGCAACTCGGGATCCAAGCCATGTCTGCAACCTATACCACAACTTACGGCAACACTGGATCCTTAACCCACTGAGCAAAGCCACGGACTGAACCCGCAACCTCATGGTTCCTAGTCAGATTCGTTAACCACTGAGCCACGACGGGAACTCCTGTATTATCTTTCTTAAAAGGAAGGAGAAGATGTCTTCGATGATGACAACAACTGCATTAATGTAATGAATTTCAAATCGAAGTGGGCTGGTCACTGGGAGTTTGAGATGGTTCTCCCAGTGGGATGCTATCTGATCCTAAAAATTCATATTGTTTCTTCCACAGACATTTATCTTTACTTATGACTAAGTGTCAAATTATTAAGTTGATCATCAAAAGCCAAGAAAATATTCATAAACTTAGTTAATAAAATTTTCTGAGGACCCCGATTCAGACTCTCTTGAGGAAATCTGGCTTCTAAGCAATGCAACAACACTGCAGAATTTCTGCTCCATGTATACAAGCTGAAAGTGAGCATTACCTCATTTGGAGAGTTCATTTACCTACCAGAGAGCTACCAAGTGCTGACGATGTGTCAGATAATGTGCTTAAGAACCAAAGAGAGAAAAAGTTACGAAGGGACCAAAATTCCCACCCTTAGGGGTTTAGTGATGGTGGGGAAATATACAATAAGCAAGAAAAAGATGCAAAATACATACTCTATTGCATTAATCCTACAACCAGCATTTCTTCACATTTTATGAACCTAGAGTTAGGGTGCATCTTTTGGTCGATGGCATGTTACAAACAGCAGGGTTTGGTTTTGTTTTTCTCTGAGGTATACCTGATGGTGTCTTGGATCTAATGAAATACGAGAAAATAATATATATGTGAGAATAACGTATCAGATTGATAAGTGCTACAGAGAAAAATACAAGCAGAGGGAGGAGTATGAAGAGGGTGCCACTTACAACAGTCAGAAGAGACCCAAGCAACATTGGAGCTGATTTAAATAAGGTGAGGGGGTGAGCCATTTCTCCACAGTGGGTAGCGTAGCAAGCACCCCCAGTACAAGAACAAATGCAAAGGCCACGAGGGAAAAGCAAATTTCAGAAACATAAGGAAACCAGTGCTGCTGGAATGGAGGAAATAAAAGCAGGAGATGAAGTCAGTCTGACAACGGAGAGGCCAGATGACCAGAGGGGTTTATAGTCTACTTTTCTATTTAGTGCATGATCACGGTCTTGAGTCGAGAAAGGTTCGACAGAGCAGTATATAAGAACACAGGCTTTGGCCCCAGACTGCCAATTTATGTCCCAGCTCTGCCACTTCTAGCTGTATGACATCAGCAAGTTACTCTCTGGGCCTGTTTCACCACCTGAAAAATGGAGCTAATAAAACTACAAACCTAAAAAAACAAACAAACAAACAAAAAACCCCAAAAAACAAAAAACTACAAACCTCATAAGGTTGTTGAGAGGATTAGGTAAATTATTTTATGTAAAGCCCTTGGAATAGTTAGACTCTAGCAAAGGAAGAGCACAAATATGTTTGATATTGTTATTGTTGATTTATGGATTTCGACTGCTGCATCATCATTATCAATTTCTTTTGCTGTGTGTTGTTTGGCTAACAGATAGTAATGCATAATTCTATCAACAATATTTTTGAACCCTGATCTTCCAGTAACTAGTCTTTAAAAACCTGTACGTGATATATTTCAAACACAAATTATCACCTCCACTCATCCTCCTGAGCAGATATGGACAACACTCCACCACATCACCGCCACCCTCGACCAAAGAACAATCTTACACAATGATGTTCTGTTGCTATTGATGAGTCTGCCGCTAGAAAGTAAGAAAGGGTGGGGAAAGTGGACCACTAAAGTGAGCGGCTGAACCAGGGGATTGTAAGGAAGCAACTTTAAAAATCAATTTCTGGAGTTCCCGTCGTGGCTCAGTGGTTAACGAATCCAACTAGGAACCATGAGGTTTCGGGTTCAATACCTGGCCTCACTCAGTGGGTTAAGGATCTGGCGTTGCCATGAGCTGTGATGTAGGTCACAGACGTGGCTCGGATCTGGCACTGCTGTGGCTCTGGCATAGGCCGGCAGCTACAGCTCCAATTGGACCCCTACTCTGGGAAGCTCCACATGCCTCAGGTGCGGCCCTAGAAAAGACAAAAGACAAAAAATAAAATAAAAATCAATTTCAAACCAATGAATTTCATGAGCTGCTCTGCTGTCAGAAAAAAAAATCATTTTTATTTACCCCATGTTACAATTTTGGTTTTGGGGGGTTTTATTTATTTATTTATTTATTTTTAATTTTCCTTCTACTTGTATTTTTACTTTATTTTTATTAATGATTTTTATTTTTCCCATTATAGCTGGTTTACAGTGTTGTTGTTGTTGTTGTTTCCTTCTTTTTAGGGCCACACTTGCAGCATATGGAAATTCTCAGGCTAGGGGTCGAATCAGAGCTGCAGCTGATGGTCTACTCCATAGCCACAGCAAGGCCAGATCCGAACTGTATCGGCTACCTACACTGCAGTTTGCAGCAACTCCAGATCCTTAACCCACTGAGTGGGACCAGAGATCAAACCCATATCCTCATGGACACTAGCCAGGTTCTTAACCCACTGAGCCACAATGGGAACTCTGTAACTTTTCTCTCTCTCCTTTTTTCCCCCTTTTTGGCTGCACCCCCAGCATATGGAAGTTCCTGGGCCAGGGATCATATCCAAGCCACATCTGCAGCAATGCTAGCTCTTTAACCCACTGTGCCAGGCTGGGGATGGAACTGGCAATGCCACAGAGACAGGCCACATCATTAACCCTCTGTGCCTTAGCAGGAACTCTGCGATTTTGAACTATATAATGGCATTCCTTTTTTTGGCCGTGCCTGTGGCATGTGGAAGTTCCCAGGCCAGGGATCGAACCTGTGCTGCAGTTTCAGCCTGCACCACGGCTGCAGCAACACCAGATCCTTAACCCACTGCACCACAAAGGAACTTCCTCATGGCATTCTTATACTGAATGTTTATAGATTTATGCAAGTGAGAAGTATAATGGCATTAAGTCAGGCAGTCACATTTTTTTTTTCACTTTTTCTCTTCCTTTATTTAAGAAATGGTTCTTGAGCATTTGCCATATTAAAGGAATTATGCTAGATGATTAAAGGGTACAAATAGGAATAAGACACGGTCCCTGACTTTTCTCTATAAAAATCACTGGAAGTGGATTTGCATGTAATCTCCTTTCTCTTTTGAGTCCCTTCCATGGCTGCTCTGTAATGATGTCTCTGCTCCCCTTTCAGACCCCCAACTGGGAGAAAAATTAGCCACTGTACCCTCTCTGCCTCTTCTTGACCCTGGAAGCATCGAGTAGCTCCATCTTTTCTCAGACATCAGGAGAAAGGCAAGACTATGAGGTCAAGGGGAAGTCTGGGGGCTCCACACTCATCTCCTCTGTACCAAACCGTCCATCCTTCCTAACCAGGGGGGGACTAGAGAAGAAAAACAGGTCAAATGACGGGAAGACTCAGTACACTGTTAGTGACTTACTACACTCAAAATTTAAAACAAAGCAGGGCATTTTGAAAAGGCAGGTGACTTAAAACAATTCTGCTAAAATGTCAAGGTGCTTTTTATTACCAAATAATGCATGTTAAGAGACACTCATAAGCCCCACTCCATCTCAGAGTTGTATCCCTGATAATGGGGTAGAGTGAGGTCCAGGGAGGAGGTGAGGAGAGGCTCAGGGAGGAGTGAGGCTGAGGGACTGAGTGAAGTTCTTTGCTCATATTACTTGGTAATAAAAATGCTGAGCATTTATCGGTTACTTTTCTTAGGCTGCAACAAAATGCCCCATGGAAAATGGCTGAAGCAAAATGTCAAGTGTCTGGTTTTGAAGCAGAGGACAATGCTTTGTGTACAGTATTTTTGGCAGCATGATCTCCCCCACTCTCCAAGTCACCCAGGCTTATAACCCTGGCCCTAGGAAAGGAAACTGCACGGCAGCCTTTGTGATATGGGTTATCTACAATCCCACTGTACTTACGGCTGCAAAAAGAACCTCTCCTCCTCAGCATAATATTCATATATCCTTTAATATTTTCTTCATGTATCCACCAATACCACCTTTTATAGGACACTGCTAAGCCACAGAGACATAAAAATGAATAAAATAGCTGTGCCCTTAATAGTCCACTTCAACAAGCATTTACTGAGAGCTTCCCACCTATTAACACCTGCAAAGTGCTAGCATATACCTATGTATCTGGATTTCAGGGAAAGCTTTCAGAAGATGCCAGAATTAGGTCTTAAGGAACTAGCAAGAGTTTCCTTGAAGAAGTGGAGGGAGGGAAGGATATATCCAGGCAGGTATCAGAAGTACACGGGGGAGGCAGAAGCTAAAAAAATAGGCAAGAGTCAGAACACAATAGGCCTGTATACCAACCTAAGGAGTTTGGATTTTATCATGGTGAGAATCGGCAACAATTGGAGGATATTAAGAAGAGGACCAACATGCATAGATGTTTTGTCATTGGTAGGCTCACCCAGGCAAAGACTGGTGACTGAACTGGAAGGAAGCCATGCCCTGAATGCAGACAAACTAGTTAGGAAGCTATTGCCATGATCTTGGTGAAAAATGATGAGAACATAAACTATGTCAGAGGCAGAGAGGATGGAGAGCAGGGACCTATTTGAGAAATATTCTATAAATAGAGTGATAGGACTTGACTGCAGGACATGTGTGGGTGAAACCCAGAGTTCCAGATTCCTCTCAGCTTCCTCCTTCTAGCTTAGGCAATGCTTTGGAGAGCAGTACTAAGGAGTGGGGCCGGGCACATAGAAGATGCAGATTGATTTTTTTTCTGTCTTTAAGGGAGGCTGGGGAGACCTGCAGTTGGAGGGGTGTATGAATCAATCAGCTAACTGGACCCTGCGCTTTTTAGGTTCAAGACATTTACGAGACCACTCCATAAGCATGTGTACCTGGCACTCTCATTTCGAAAGAAACAAGGCATGACGATTTGAAAAATGACATTTTTATGTTAAAAAAAACAACACTGAAAATATAGGGTTTAGAGTTAATAAAACATCATACTACTAGCTGCCAGTCTGACACTGCAGATCAATGTATTTCCTCTAGTAAGCTAAAGATAGGTTTTCGCTTCACACCACTTGAAAAGAGCGGTGTACCTGGTGCTTAGATCCAGGAATTCCTTTTAGCGGGTTTAAGAGCAAGAGCTGAAAAATGCGCCCTCCCGTGGTAGTGGAATGAGGGGGTTCTGGCACCCTTTCTACCACCAAACAAAGCCCTGTAAAGAAATGCAATTTATGGGGATGAGAAGGCCACAACGCTGGTACCGCTACACCGCAAAACCAGAATGAACCCTCCCAGGCGTCGGGACCCCTTACCTGTCACGTCGGCCGAAGGTAAATTTCACTTTCGACTCAACAAAATACGACTCCTGATTTGACAGCCTACAGTAAACCCCGCTCGGTGACAATTAAAAACCCTGCAAGCCAAAACGCGTACACTACTCGGATCCTCTCCAGCCGGCAGGGCCGGGCTCCGACCACGTGGGTGGTTGAGGCCAGCAGAAGCCACCCGCGAAGGGCGGGAGTAGGAGGCGTGTCCCTGCGGAAGGAGGCGGGCCCTGCGCAGTGGGCGGGGCTTGACGACCCCGGGCTGCGGGCCTCCTCTCGCCTACTTTCCCCCTTTGCCTTCGCCCTTCGAGCCGCCACGTAATGCCACGTCCCCGCGCATGCGCATCTCGACTGGTGGCGGCGGCTGTTTCCGGGCTTAGGGGGCTGGAGCGGCCGCCGAGCAGGAGGCGGTGGTGGCGGCGGCCGCGGAGTGCAGAGTGCGGGCTCGGAGGCCAGGCCCAGCGGAGACCAGAGGAAGTTATCTTTTTTTTCCCGAAGGGGTAGGCAGAGCCGGTGGCTGAACGGCAAGATGAATTTCCTCCGCGGGGTTATGGGGGGTCAGAGTGCCGGACCCCAGCACACAGAAGCCGAGACGGTGAGAGGAGCGACGGGTCCGGGACTTGGGAAGGGTCCGGGCAGGAACCGGGACGGAGGACTTGGGGCCCGGGAGGTCACCTCCCGCGCCCCGCTGTGGGCGGGGAGTCCACACGCCGCCTCCCCCTTTGCCGGCGTGCCTCCCCTTCCTCTGCCGAAACCCCCGAGTTATATTCCCTCACGCCCCCAGCGCAGCCACCAGCGCAGCGGCTCGGCCCTGCTGACAGCAGCTGCGCCCGAAGCTCCGCAGGCCGCTTGGTGGTGGTCCGAGGGTGATAGCGCCCGGGAAGTGATTGATCCAGGGCAGAGGTGGCCTGACCTGTCTCCCGCGCCCCTCGGGCCTGCCCCTCCCGTTGCGCCAGTGTCTCCACTGGCAGTGAGGAACCTAAAGTCCAGCTCTGTCCTTCGCAGTTTGATATGGGCTTTGGGGAGGACTGCAAGAAGGTTTAAAACCCAGCTGTTGACTGGAGCAAGTGGCTAAGAATAATACGATAGTTTGGGGCACAAAGCCACCTGCCCCTGTCCCTTCAGCTGGAGAGACCGGTCGTTCTGCCGGGTGTTATTAGTCCGGACCCTGTTTCAGGCTCACCCAAATGCTTAGGAAACACTAGCCCGGACGTTGTAGGGATCTTTCGCGTTCAGTCCGCTTTGGGAACACATTTCCTTTTCACTCACCCCATTCAGAAGTCTGAACTCGTGGTGACATGATTTGCAGCGTCTCTTTTAACAAATTGTGCGCTCCTGCACACAGTAGTTGTTAAGTTGGTTCTATTTTAGGTTTAGGAAGTTTGGTTAATGTCTGTTAGAAAAGCGTGTATATGACATTTTTTTTAAGACGCTTTTACGTTGAGGGTAATTTTAGATCTCCCCCAAAAGTGACAAAGTATGACATTTTTAAGGTAAACTTTGGGTAGTGTTCATAGACATGACCTGGTCGTCTGCAAACATGTCCTGTGTTGATGGGATCCTCAGGGGTAAAATAGTAGCATTCATTTGTCAAGCTTGTGCTGGGTATTGTGCTCTTTCAAGTTTACATTCTCCTTAAGCCCCTAACCTCCCTGCTAGATGGGTGATAGTATCCTCACTTTACAACCGAAGAAATGAGGGTTAGAGAGGTGTAGTAACTTGACCCAGGTCACACTGCTAAGAACGGAGCCAGGATTCAACCAGGGTTTGCCTTGCTGGTGCCATGTTTTAAAACTTATATAGGAATTTTAGAAATTTATACTCTTAAAGTTAACCTCACGAAATCTGAGTTAGAACTGTTTAAAGCGGGAGCTGAAAGCTGGTGAATCTGTTTTCCCTCATGTGAAAATCAGGGGCTTCCACATATACACACACACACAAACTGATATTCAGCTTCTCTAGTCCACCCCCACATGGCTATAGCAAAGCAACTGAGTGGCCCTGTTAGAAGACTGTGCTGGAATTCTCTTGTGGCTCAGCAGGTTGAGGACTCAGTGCTGTCATTCAGCTGCTCTGGTCCTGCTGTTGGTATAGGTTCTGTCCCTGGCCCAATTGAAGGTGGGGCCAAAAAAGAAAGAAAAGGCTATGATCTCTCCAGGTTATCATTGTCACAGCCCACCTCTTCAGCTTGTGTTCATTTGTTTTATCTGTCTGATATTTTTGTTTGAGGCACCGAGTTTTAAAATGTGGCTTATTAGAGCTTGCTTTGGAGTTAGAGCTTGATTTGAATCCTTGCCTTCCACCCCTAATTGCCTTGAATCGGAGGCAAGAGACAGCCCATACCCTATGAGTAAAATAAGGAAAATGCCTACTCTGATGGGTGTGATGAAGATTAAGTGAAATAAGAAATAGAAAGAGCCTGGCACTTAGTATGTGTTCAGTAGAGGCTAGATTTTTTATTTCATGTTTTAGGGAAAGACTACTCTTTCTTTTTTGTTATAGTTAACCTTGTCACAATGATTTCTATACAAAAGATGATGTATAATTAATTGATTATAGGATGATAAAACCGAAAGGCCTTTTGCGCATTATCTAGGTTGAACCCCCTCATGTTACAAGTTAGGAAACTGAGGCACAGAGCACTAAAGCAACTTGTACAGTATTGCAGAGCCGAGACTGGAACACTTTGACCTTGCCATAGTGAATAGAACAACAGAGCTTTTACATTGTGATTTCAAAGTGAACCTTGCATATCACTTGTGTATCTTGTCCACATAAACTAAAATGAAAGTGGGGGGTCCTTGTTCTTGCCTAACTTTGAACAGGTATACTCAAAACTGGAAAACTAATGTGTTCTGAAAAGAAGTAATAGTTACTTGAGTTATTGTATGAATAAAATTTATTTCACCATTTTAGTCAGTCAGAAACAATAATTGGTACAAGGAGTCATGGATTACTAATTTAGAAGTATTTATAGAGCACCAGCAGAGTATGTTGGTACAATATTAAGTCTTTTAATTGGTGATGTGATGTAACCTGGATATTCCAGTTGTCCAAGCTTAGAATTTCTGATTTATATATTATCAGTTAGTATTTTGCAGGTTTTTCCATTTGTGCAAAATTAAATTATTTTCATTGTGGTTTTACATCTTTTTTGCTTTTCTCATCTTTTTCCAGTGAAAAGCCTCTTTTCCTTGTCTAAATTCTACCCCTCCTTTAAATCCATCATGGATGACATCCCTAATTTGCACCCCTTATTTCTTTCCCCCACCAATTTGCAGATAAATCTCTCTCCCCTTTGAGCCATCTTCACATTTTAGCTAGATTGTGCATTTCTTAGGCTTTCTACCATTTTCTACCCCTTAAACTTGTCCCATCTCGTCTAGACTCTTAAGCATCTTTAGGGTGGTGTTCATATGTTTGTTTTTTTCTTTTTAGGGCTGCACCCGAGGCACATGGAGGTTCCTAGGCTAGGGGTCGAATCGGAGTTACACCTATAGGCCTACACCACAGCCACAGCAACGCCAGATCCAAGCCATGTCTTCGACCTATACCACAGCTCACGGCAACACAGGATCCCCGACCCACTGAGTGAGGCCAAATTTCGAACCCACGTCCTCATGGATATTAGTTGGATTCATTTCCGCTGTGCCACAGTGGGAACTGCCGTGCATTTTAATCTTTGTTTTTCCATAGTAGTACTCAATAATTATTTGTCAAATGATTAATCATAGTGTTATGAAAGAAATCACAGATCTGTAATCATAGCAGCTTACGAATTACTAGGTGCTGAAACAATACTTCTTAAAGACTATAGGAATCAAAAGTTCTGGAATGATTGAAATTAATTATGTCATACTTTTTACTTAAAGGATTTTTCAGATTTGCTGTGCTTTGACTGCTTTCCTGCTTTTTCTTAACTAAAGTGTCTTCTAAATGTGTGAGTTGCGTTACTGATTGCATAGTACCTAGCATTTCATGCTTCTAGTTAAGAGTAACTTTGGAATGGTATTAAGATGTTTTTCAGAAACAAAGTAATAAATATTTATGTTTGTATCATCCAGTAGTCAATAATTCTGTACAGTTTGGAATATTTTATGTCTAGAATTTCATTTGCATTAAATCTTTCATATTGTAGAATTAAACGCTTTTTTTTTTTTTGTCTTTTTGCTATTTCTTGGGCCGCTCCCGCGGCATATGGAGGTTCCCAGGCTAGTAGGGGTCAAATTGGAGATGTAGCCACCGGCCTACGCCAGAGCCACAGCAACGCAGGATCCGAGCCGCGTCTGCAACCTACACCACAGCTCACGGCAACGCCGGATCGTTAACCCACTGAGCAAGGGCAGGGACCGAACCCGCAACTTCATGGTTCCTAGTAGGATTCGTTAACCACTGCGCCACAACGGGAACTCCTCAAACGCTTTTTAATTAGATTTTTTTCTTCAGTAGACAGAGGCACTGATTTCTGATGACTGAAGCCTCCTTGGCCTTAGCATACTTTGCTAGGTCCAAATAAACACTAGTAGTGAAAATCCTACTCATTCTTTAAAGTGCTCAGGCATCCTTAATTCTCCATCTACCTTCCAATTAATACCTTTTTAAAAAGTGAGTTTCTTGAAAATCCCAAGAGGAGCGTTAACTACATTTGATGATAAATCGTGGAAGGGGGCAGTTTCTCTTCTCAAATTGTATCTCAAGGCATGAAAGTTGCAAATTCCAGGAAAAGTATGCAGAATTTCTATACTGCTAAAACACCTCTTTTTATTTTAATTATTTATTTTTTGCTTTTTAGGGCTGAATCTGGGGCATATGGAGGTTCCCAGGTTAGGGGTTGAATCATCGCTATAGCTGCCAGCCTAACCACAGCCACAGCAATGCAGGATCCAAGCCTAGCCTGCGACCTACACCACAGCTCATGGCAACACCAGATCCTTAACCCACAGAGCGAGGCCAGGGATCAGACCTGCATCCTCATGGTTACTAGTCGGATTCGTTTCCACTGCGTCACAGCAGGAACTCCAAGGCATCTCTTTTTAGATCAGACTTTGGTCAGCTGGTTGAAAAAGCAAAAGGGCTAACAATATGGACACAGCTGTAGTTTCTTTTAATAAAAATTATTATTAAGGAATGGGCAGTTAGATTTAGGCATAGTTTCGGTTTAGTCAAGCACATTATATACCACGTTACTATAAATGTGTAACCTGAAACTCCTATATTTGGATTCATGTTTCATATTCTACATTAATAACCAGGTCAATGTTGTAAGCAGTATGGGTTTTTTTCTCTCTTAACTCTTATAATAACGGTGTCAGGGAAAGCGTAATGATTTGTGTTTTGATCACTTCTATACCCAGCCAAAAATATCTCTTATATTCTTTTTAAGTTGTGACTGTTGAAAACTACATGGCTTTTTTGGAGGTTAATTATGGAGATTATTTGTATCATTTAAAATTTACATATCAAAGTGTGTTCCAAAGAATGTGAGTAGATGTAGATGTACTTAAAAGGATTTTGTTACTAGAGAAGTGTATCCTGTGATGGTCAAAAACAAAGCAAAAAAACCTAAGATTTATACAAGGTTTATTGAATAGGCACTGTTTTCAGATATTTTCAAGATGGAGATATAAAGTAAGTTATTTTTGCCAAATCTAATTAATCATTAATTAATCATCCTTTTTCTTTTTCCAAGAAACCTTGTAGGTCTAGTGTTCTGAAGAAAATATTTTGGGTAAAATATATCCCAGAGGATATATGTGTGTGTGTCTCTTTTTTTTTAGGGCCACACCCACAGCATATGGAAGTTCACAGATTAGAGGTTGAATTGGAGTTAAAGCTGCAGGCCTACGCCACAGCAATGCCAGATCCAAGCTGCATCTGTGACCTTACACTGCAGCTCACATTAACTGACCAGATCCTTAACCCACTGAGTGAGGCTAGGGATTGAACCCACATCTTCATGGATACTAGTTGGGTTCTTTTCTGCTGAGCCACAACAAGAACTCTTAGATTTATATATTTGAGCATATTTATCTCACTTTTTCATGAATAATACTGTTTATAGTGTTCTACAGCTTATCTTTTTCATTGATTGATATGTCTTAAAGGTCTTTGTATAATAAAACAGAGCTGCTTTATTAGAATTATTTAAAATACTAGATCTTAGTTTTTATTTTATTATTTTTTTAAATTTATTTTTATTTATTTTTTATTTTTTATTTTTTGGTCTTTTCTAGGGCTGATTCCCGCAGCATATGGAGGTTTCCATCCTAGGGATCGAATCAGAGCTGTAGCCGCTGGCCTATGCCACAGCCACAGCAACACGGGATCCTAGCTAAGTCTGCAGCCTACACCAGAGCTCATGGCAATGCCGGATCCTTAACCCACTGAGCGAGGCCAGGGATTGAACCCGCAACCTTCTGGTTCCTAGTTGGATTCGTTAACCACTTTGCCATGACAGAAACTCCCAGATTTTTATTATAGTTGATTTATAGTGTTCTATTTCCGCTGTACACCAAAATGGCCCAATCATACATATATGTATATGTATATGTGTGTGTGTGTGTGTATATATATATATATATATATATATATATATATATATATATATACACATTTGTTTCTCATTATCTTCTGTCATGTTCTATCATAAGTGATTGGATATAGTTCCCTGTACTATACAGTAGGACCTCACTGCTGATCCATTCTAAATGTAATAGTTTGCATCTACTAACCCCAAACTCCCAGTACATCCCACTCCTCCCACCTTGGCAACCACAAGTCTGTTCTCCATGTTCATGAGTTTGTTTCTTTTCTGTAGACAGGTTAATTTGTGCCATATATTAGATTCCACATAGAAGTTATATCATATGGTATTTGTCTTTGTTTTTCTGACTTACTTTGCTTAGTGTGAGAGTCTTGATTTCCATCCATTAGTTGTTTTTCTTAGTCATGCTATACTCTCCTCTAATAGACTATAAAAGCATCTTGATTACTGGATCCATGTCTTATTCATCATTGCATTTATCTCTCAGAGCATCTAATACCTAGTTAACGTAGTATGAATTAGTTTAAATACTGCTGTCTCTTAAGTTTTTCCTTACCACCCCTTTCTGGTCCTTCTCAAAACTATTCTGGGTTAAATTTTACTCATATATATTTTTTCTCTTTACAACTTTTTTTTGTTAATATAGAGTATTCTGTTGTTTAATGCAAGAATCACAAACTCAAATCCCAATAGTGTCAGTTGGGTAATAACATCATTGTTCAGTGAAACAGGTCATTAGAGAAGACAGCAGAGACCTGGGATGAAACTGGAACCTGCACATTCTGCCTTGTCAGTGTAGCTAGTGCTCAGCCTCAGCTGTCTTGTTGCTCAGAGCCACCTAACCCTCATGGTTAAACACTTCAGCTGCTTGGCTTTGAATTCATCCCACCACTTACTAGTTCTGTGAAACTTGGACAGGTCATTTACTCACTCTGCCTCTGTTGCCTTCTCTAAAATGTGAAAAGTTATAGTGCCTATTAATAGGATTTTGGTTCAGATTAAATGAATTAAAAAATATAAAGAGAAGTCCCCCGGTGCCTAATGGTTAAGGATCTGGCATTGTCACTGCTATGGCATGGGTTAGATCTCTAAACCAGGAACTTTCACCTGACACAGGCATGGCCAAAAGAAAAAAAATATAAAGAACTGCGGAACATAGCTGGCACACAGTAGATGCTATATATGCCATATTTTAGCATTTCTGTGATATACCTTAGCATTTGAGCATCTCTGAAATCAGGTTGCATCTTGTAATTACTAATTGGTGGCGTTTCTTTTTTCTTGGCAATATATTAGAAAAAATGGTAGCTCTTATAATTGATGGATTCTTAAGTTGTATGCAATACATTGTTAGCTACTATTAGCTATCAGGAAGATTATTTTCAGGAAAAGGTAGAAATCTTGATTTTGGCGGCGGGGGGGGGGGCGGGCAGGGAGTGGAGCATACCCTTGGCATATGGAAGTTCCCAGGCTAGGGGTCTAATCAGAGCTGTAGCCACAGCCACAGCAATGTGGGATCGGAGCCATGTCTGTGACCTACACCACAGCTCACAGCAATGCTGGACCTTTTAACCCACTAAGCAAGTCCAGGGATTGAACCCATGTCCTCATGGACACCAGTCAGGCTCGTTACCGCTGAGCCACAGTGGAACTCTGGAGATCTTGATTTTTATATGGAGTCTTTAGATTTTTTTTTTTGTCTTTTCTAGGGCTGCAGCCTCCGCATACAGAGGTTCCCAGGCTAGGGGTCTAATCCGAGCTATAGCTGCCGGTCTACACCGGATCTGAGCCTCATCTGCAGCCTACACCACAGCTCACAGCAACGCCAGATCCTCAACCCACTGCGCGAGGCCAGGGATTGAACCTGTAACCTCATGGTTCCTAGTCAGATTCGTTAACCACTGCGCCACGACGGGAACTCCCTGAAGTCTTTTGATTTTGAAATGTTAGGTTAAAAGCTATTTTATTTATTTATTTATTTATTTATTTATTTATTTATTTATTGTCTTTTTGCTATTTCTTGGGCCACTCCCGTGGCACATGGAGATTCCCAGGCTAGGGGTCTAATCGGAGCCGTAGCCACCAGCCTACACCAGAGCCACAGCAACGCGTGATCCGAGCCGCGTCTGCAACCTACACCACAGCTCATGGCAATGCCGGATCGTTAACCCACTGAGCAAGGGCAGGGACCGAACCCGCAACCTCATGGTTCCTAGTCGGATTCGTTAACCACTGCGCCACGACGGGAACTCCCTGAAGTCTTTTGATTTTGAAATGTTAGGTTAAAAGCTATTTTAAAGACTGTAAGGGCCAAATAGATTTTTCTGATATTTATAGCAAATAAATACATTTATTACTTACTAGGTGAAATTGATTTTTTTTTGTCTTTTTGCCTTTTCTAGGGCCGCACCCATGGCATATGGAGATTCCCAGGCTAGGGGTCGAATCAGAGCTATAGCTGCCAGCTTACACCAGAGCCACAGCAGCACGGGATCCGAGCCACGTCTGCAACCTACACCACAGCTCACGGCAACGCCAGATCCTTAACCCACTGAGCAAGGCCAGGGATCAAACCCAGAACCTCATGGTTCCTAGTCGGATTCGTTGACCTCTGCGCCACGATGGAAACTCCTGAAATTGAATATTTTTTATGTATTCTAAGTTTTAAGTGTTAATTAGTCTTAGAATTTATCTAGTTTATTCTTCCATTTTGTAGTTAATGAAACTGACTTAGAAAGATTATATTTAAGATACAGTTAATCTTCTGTATTATAACTCGTTCTTTTGATCAGTAATGGCAGTAAAATGTTAACTGTTAAAAGATGGCATTAAAACCTGTAGGATTTAAACTTTTACTTTCTTTTCAATCATGTAGGTAAAAGTGTTGAGGACTAGCACAAGAGTTTGTGACTGCAGACAACCAGTAAATTTATGAATTTTGCTTTAAACTGCTAAATGGCCTCCTTGGTCAGTTTCTGAGAGAGTGAATTGCTACCAACAGGTCTCTCACCTCAGGATCCCATTTGGGACACTGAGTAAACATATCCTTCCCCTCTAAAATACTGTCCTTTTTCCTTCTGATGGTAATATTGTCACTCACTCTGCTTCACTGCTTTTCCGCTTGCTTCATTCTTGTTACCCATTATCTTGTTACCACTTCCGTCTCTGTACAAATCAGTGCTTAACTTGGTCCCTCTTGCCAAAGTAGTATTCTCCATCCCTTCTGTCTCAGTGCCCTAATCATTTCCTTCATCGCACTTATTATTTTCTGTCTTTGTCCTACTTGTTTTTAATTTATTCTGTTGTCCCTTTGCCATTATAGTTTCATTTGAGTGGGTACCTCCTATAGTGGTTCATAGGTTTTTTCCCAGAATAGAATTTTGCAGTTCCCAGCAAGACATTAAGCACTTCAAAGTACTTCTCAGACTGATTGTAATGAAGGACCAGTGGATTGATTTGTTTGTTTTCAATTTGCAATTCATCACAGACCAATACTTTTGTAAAATACAATAAAAATGAACTGCTAGGAAAATGAAATGACAATACACACACACATATACTCACAGACGTACAAAATACAAGCCCAATTTTTAAAAAATTAAATAGCCATAAAACTATCTACTTGTTATAAAGGTTTCTAATGCTTAGTCCCAGTTTTTCTTTTTGGTGGGGGGGTGTCTTTTTAGGGCCATACCCACAGCATGTGGATGTTCCTAGGCTAGGGGGGCAAATCGGAGCTGCAGCAACCAGCCTACACCACAGCCACAGCGATGCCAGATCCAAGCCACATCTTCAACCTGCACTGAAGCTCTTAGCAACACTGGATCCTTAACCCGCTGAGCAGAGCCAGGGATCGAACCTGTGTCCTCATGGATACTAGTTGGGTTTGTTACTGCTGAGCTAAAATGGGAACTCCACCAATTTTTTTCTTTTTTCTTGAAGTATAATTGACTTACAGTATTATATTAGTTTCAAGTGTACAACATAGTGGTTTGATATTTTTATATCTTACATAGCGATCACCACTATAGGTCTAGTTATCATCTGTCATCATATAAAGTTATTATAATATTATTGACTCTATTTCCTATGCTGTACTTTACATCTCTGTGACTTATTTATTTTATAACTGAAAGTTTGTACACTTACTCTCCCCTCACCCCCCTGATTAGTCCCAGTTTCAGAATTTACTTTGTCACAAACCACTGCTCTCTGGTTGCAATGACCATGGCCCCCATGAGGATTGCAGCACTCTAGTATTTGTTGAATGAGTGAATAAATCACCAACTTCACAATTACAGCACTGAGAGTCTGTTATTCCTTTGACCTTTGACATTACCAAAACCAGAATATTCTGAGATATAGAAGAGTGATTACTGGTGAATGATATCAAACTTTAGCTAGCTTATTCACTGCTGTTTTTTGAGTCTGTGATTTTTTTTTTAAGATAACAAAAGCAACATTTGAATACATACTTGTTTAATGAAAAGCTGATAGAAGTGTATAAAATGAAGACTGGAAGTCCTCTATGAATGGACACTTAAAATACTTCTGTTTCCTTTTCTGTCCCTTTGCTGCAGTGATTGTGCTTGTACTTATGACTAACATGTGCATATATCCCTTGAGAACAAATTTCTTGAAGTTGAATTCCAAACAGCTGTTTCGGACATTTTATTCTTTAGAACCTCAATCCTCTTAAATTCAGTTCTTTCAATTGTTCTTTTGACTTATTTATCTCTTCAGCTCTTTGCCCATTGTCACTACCCTAAGGCCTTTTATTTTGTTTTTTTTTGTTTTTTGTTTTTGTCTTTTTGCCATTTTCTAGGGCCACTTCTGCAGCATATGGAGGTTCCCAGGCTAGGGGTCGAATCCGAGCTGTAGCCACCGGCCTACGCCAGAGCCACAGCAACTCGGGATCCAAGCCACATCTGCAACCTACACCACAGCTCATGGCAACGCTGGATCCTTAACCCATTGAGCAAGGCCAGGGATCGAACCTGTAAATTCACGGTTCCTGGTCGGATTTGTTAACCACTGAGCCAGGACGGCAACTCCCCCTAAGGCCTTTTTTTAACCTCATTTCTTCTCTGTTACAATGAACTGACATGTTTTCTTTTTAATCTCTTTCTGCTCAAATTTGTCCTTATTATCTCAGCCAGGTTAATTCTTTAAAAGTGAATATATTAATTTCTGAAGTACTTATATATATGGTGCTTTTTCTTAAATAGTTGATAGCTTCTGATTACAGCTGTCCCAAAGTAAAGCTCCAGCTCCCTTAGAACAAGGGACTACCCTGGCTGGGCAATTAAGTCCCAGGCTTATCGGGGTCCTTCCTTGACTGTAGTGCAAGTGGAAGCTATTCACGGAAACTGCATTACAATGTCCCCTTATTTACCAAACAGAAAAAAAAAAAAAAATTTGCAGTCGCTGTAGTTTGCAGCAGATGTTCAGACTCACGTTTCTCTGCATACGAGGCAGTGTAGGATAGTAAAAAGTGTGGGCTTTCAAGTGAGGCATCTGTAGCTCAGTTAGAATCTGAACTGTACCATCAAACTGGCGGTGTATTTCGGGGTGCATTGCTTTATCCTGAGCCTTAGTTTCCGCTCCTGCAAAATAAGTTTATTGGTTTCGGTATTGGATCAGCTCCTGTAATAGAGGCTAGAAAACAGAGATTTAACCAAGATAAAAGTTTGTGTCTTTCTCTAATAAAAGTCCAATTAGATGGCAGTCCTTAGGGTAGCTTAGTTATGTTCCTCAGGGTGGTCTAGGGGCTGCTTTTTATCTTGTTCTGCTATCTCCTTGGACAGTCCCTGTGTTCACATTGTTGAAGGTGCTTCATTACCATCAGGTTCAGGTTCCAGGCTGAGGGAAGGAGAAAGGAATGAAAAACAAATAGCTTCCTTTTAAGGACATGACTTGGAAGGTACAAAGAACTCATTGGCCAGAGTGGAATCACTTCTGTGCCTAGGTACAAAGGAAGCTTGGAAAATCATATAGGTGGACAAGCTTTGTGCCCAGCCGAACACAGAAGATTCTAATGAGGAAAAGAATGGAGTTCCCTCGTGCTCAGGGGGTTAAGTATCTGGTATTATCACCACTGCAGCTCTGGTTACTGTGGTGTGGGTTCAATCCTTGGCCTGGGAACCTTTGTGTGCAACGGGCATGGCCAAAAAATGGTAGGAAGGAGTTCCCGTCATGGCTCAGTGGTTAACGAATCCAACTAGGAACCATGAGGTTGCGGGTTTGATCCCTGCCCTTGCTCAGTGGGTTAACAATCTGGCGTTGCCGTGAGCTGTGGTGTAGGTTGCAGACGAGGCTCGGAGCCCGCGTTGCTGTGGCGTAGGCTGGCAGCTGCAGCTCCGATTCGACCCCTAGCCTGGGAACCTCCATATGCCGCAGGAGCGGCCCAAGAAATAGGAAAAAAAAAAAAAAGAGAGAGAGAGAGACAAAAAATGGTAGGAAAGAATGGATATTGAGGCACAATTATACTGCATTGAGTTGGTTTATCAAGTCTGGAATAATGGTCTCTGAAATCTTCAGTTCTGAATACTTGTGGTACACAGTTTTTCTTTGGTAAGTGTCAACTGAAAAATACAGACCTGTATTTGGTTTAAAACATGGCTAAGCCTTTGTAAGGCTTTGAACATGTAGGATGTTTTCCTCTCATTTGGTTTCTGCTGTCTGTAAAAGGTAGCAACATAGCACTTTATTATGGATAGATAACTTATTTGGAAGCTTGAATTGTCCGGAGTATTATCAGGAGATAATAAGGTTTTCACATAGCAAAAGCAGAAGTTGCAAAGTCCATGTACTCAGTCTTGATTTCAAGCTTGGGTAATTTGGAGTTTTAGGCATATCATTATCTAGCTTAATTATCAGATTTCTCACTCAGCAGTGAATTAAAATCTGCAAAATTTGAATGATCTTGTGGAAACATACGATAAAAATGACAGCCAAAAGCCTGATAGGATAGAAAAATAATACAAAGCAGTCATAGGAAGTTGGATAATAATAAAGTTTGTTATAATTTATTGAGCATTTTTAGGTGCCAGGCACTGTACAAAGACTTTTATGTTCATTACTTCGTATAATACTGGAGACATCCCTTTATCTAGTATTGGAGAGGATTTACGTTTAAATGCTTAGAAAGCTTGTAATTATGTTCTTTGTTTAAGAAGACAGAGAAGGTTGTACTTAGTTTTAGATTGCTATCAGAAATCGCTAAAATGAAAAGACCATTTTAATCCCTGACAGAAAGTACCTGAAATAGCTTAATTATGGTTCTGGATAAGTAAGTTGTTCTTATATTCATTTTTGACTCTTTTTGGTTTGCAATATGGTTGACTGATTTGAGTTTAATTGTCATAAGTTGCTAGAGAAAAAGTTCTGGTTAAAACCCCCAGTTGGGGGAGTTCCCTTTGTGGCAAAGCAGAAACGAATCTGACTAGTATCCATGAGGATGCGGGTTCAATCTCTAGCCTTGCTCATTCGGTTGGGGATCTGGTATTGCCATGAGCTGTAGTGTAGGTCACAGACGCAGCTTGGATCCCGTGTTGCTGTGGCTGTGGCATAGGTCGGCGGCTACAGCTCCTATTGGACCCCTAGCCTAGAAACCTCCATATGCTGTGAGTACAGCCCTAAAAAGACCAAAAAAAAAGAGCTAATTTCATTCTATTTTGATCAGCAGAGTGAAAATAGCATCTTTTAAAGATGAATTCAGTCATGAAAATTTCCTAGAAATTCCAGTAAAACATAAGCCAGTTCACTTTATTCTGTTATTGTTCTTTTCTACATATAAAGGTAATATCTGTTCATTATCAGAATTCAAACATCAGAAATAATATATAGAAAATGAACATTTCTGGCAATCCACTGAAAGACAGTATGGTACATAGTCTTAATTTTTTTCTATACAGGTTGACATAGTTTATTAATAATATAGTTTTAAACCAAAATGAGCTCATGTTAAATACAGTATTTACAGCTTTCTTTTTTCATTCGGTATATGTCTTGGTCATCTTTTGATGTCAGTGCATATGGATCTGCTTCATTCATTTGATTAACCACATAGTGTATGTGTACTCTATGTTAGTTAATGTTGTTTGTTTTGTTTCATTTTGTTTGGCTGCAGCCATGGCATATGGAAGTTCCCTGGGCCAGGAATCGAAATTTTTTTTTTGTCTTTTTTTTTTTTTTTTTAGGGCTGCACCCGAGGCATGCAGAATTTCCAGGCTAGGGGTCCAATCGGAGCTGTAGCCACCGGCCTACACTACAGCCACAGCAACAGGGGGATTCAGGTTGCATCTGCAACCTACACCACAGCTCATGGCAATGCTGGATTCTTAATCCACTGAGCAAGGCCAGAGATCCTCATGGATCCTGGTTGCGTTCGTTAACTGCTGAACCACGAAGGGAAACTCCCCAGGAATCGAATTTGAGCCACAGCTGTGACCTATACCACAGCTGGGTCAACACCTGATCCTTAACCCACTGTGCCACAGCGGGAACTCCAGTTAGCTATTTCCTGATTGATGGATAAACCTTTAGATTCCACACATGCACACCTTGTTTTTTTTCCCCAGTAAATAGCATGCATTTACTGCTCACACTTCTGGATTCTGAAAGTCTGGGATCAGGGTGCCTGGGTGGTTTGGTGCAGGTCCTCTTCAGGGTCATAGACTTCTTACTATGTCCTTATGTGGTGGAAGCTAGGTTTATTTTTTAGCTGTTAAAAATATTGCTATAAAGAACATTCTAGGAGTTCCTGTCATGGCTCAGTGGTTAACAAACCCCACTAGTAACCATGAAGTTTCAGGTTTGATCCCTGGCCTCACTCAGTGGGTTAAGGATCTGGTGTTGCCATGAGCTGTGATGGAGGTCACAGATGCTACTTGTATCCATGATACTGTGGCTGTGGTGTAGGCCCATAGCTACAGCCCTGATTCAGCCCCTGGCCTGGGAACCTCCATATGCTGTGGGTGCAGCCCTAAAAAGACAAATGACAAAAAAAAAAAAACCAAAAACAAACATTCTAGTATATAATATTGTGTCATTGTGAGCAGGTTTTTAAAGGATAAGTTCCTCAAAGTAAGAATGCTTGAGGAAAAAGGTAACATTTTACGCTGTATTTTTTTTTTTTTTTGGCCAAATTACCACTTTTTTTGGTTACTTTCCCTCTGATAGAATATAAGCAAGGTCATTAATCTATGTATTTGTCTATCCTGTATAGTTCTATTTAAAAAATCATTTTTTGGAGCATATAGGAAAGTATGCGTGTTATACGTGTAAGCCTCACAGCCTGAACACACCCCTGCACCCAGCACCCAGATGAAGGAACAAATCATTACCAGCACCCTGCAAGTCCAGCCATTGCCACCCAGATAAGTGACACCCATCCTGACTTCTAGTAGCATAGATTAGTTTTGCCTGTATTTTTCTATTTTGTAAAAATGAAATCATATACTATATGGTACGAGGTTTTTAATTTTTGAGTCTGATAGATTAAAAATAGCATCATTGCTATTTTAATTTATATTTAGCTTCATGACGACTGAGATTACTATCTCTGTGTATATCTTAAAGCTTTTTAAAAAAATTAACACGTCTCAAATGTTAGCATGTTAGAACAGAAAAGAAAAGATTAAAAGCGAAAACAAAGCAAACCCTCAAGCTCTAGGATTATCATCTCCTGCCAGTATTCCTAAAGCTCAGTGTCTCCACCACATCAAAGCTTTCGTGTTTCTGTATTCAACAAATGCTGATTAAAGAGCTTCTAGACATAGGAGTTCGTATTCTGGCACAGGTCTGTCATATACCAACCAAAGATGGGGCCAACTCTAGAGTTCACGTCTTCTGGGGTACTGGGGCTAAGTATGTTAAACAAGATGGAAGCTTAGATTTAGAACCAGTGCCTGTGACCTAGGGTTAGGAAAAAGCAGAAAATGCCTTCCTATTCATAGCATCAGATCTAAACTACCTGGAAAAAAATTAACAAAAGATGTACAAGACCCAAATAGGGGAAATTATAATCATGTTCAAGAAAACTGTTTTTAGATTAAGAAGTTCTTTAAGCTGAGAGTACTGAGATTCATGTTTTCGAGAGAAAAAATTATAGTTTTTCTCATAGTTTAAAAAAAAATTGTAGTAGGGAGTTCCCATTGTGGCACAGTGGAAACGAATCTGACTAGTATTCATGAGGACCATTATTCTGCCTACTGCAGTTGCCCAGTCTGGTGTTAATAATACAGACAGTCCTGACACAGTCAATGGATTTATTCAAATGCATTAGAATTAGTTGGTTTTTGGAGTTCCTGTCTTGCTCAGCAGAAAATGAATCCATGAGGATGCAGGTTCGATTCCTAGCCTTGCTCAGTGGCTTAAAGATCCAGAGTTGCTGTGAGCTGTGGTGTAGGTCGAAGACGTGGCTCAGATCCCATGTTGCTATGGCTGTCGTGTAGGCTGGCAGCTGCAGCTCTGATTCAACCCCTAGCCTGGGAACCTCTGTATGCCATCCATGGGTGTAGCCATAAAGAAGGAGGGAGAGGGCAGGAAGGAAGGAAGAAATAGTAAAATTGTAGAAAAAGAATCAACCAAGTTGTTTAATACAGAGAAAGTTTTATTTCCATCTTGGAAATACAATTACTATGAAGTAAATACAATTTAAGGTAAAAATAATTTCCAAATGTGAGCATTTAGAATGAGCAAAATCAAAAAGTAAAGCTAGGTTTTGTTAACATACTGCTTCTGCAGTATGCAAATCCATATAGTAAAGACTTTTAGAAACACTTCAGTGCAGAAACCTATTTAATTTTGTATAGCCTTCTGTTCCCTCTGGTTATATGATCATAGGAGGGCTATTAATATCTTCTAGGACACTGGAAGTCTACAGAACATAATTTGCAAAACACTGTATGTATTTAAATGCCATTAATCCTGATACATAGGATGCAAAAGTTTGTATGTCAAAATCTTATTTATAGAATCTTAGAGCTGTCGTTAAAGAATGAATGATAATGTAATAAAATAGTAACTAACTGTTACAGCTGTAAAGGACCTGAGTGTAGTGGTTTCAAAAACTGTTATCAGATGTTTCCCAAGTATTTTCATCAATTCTGTGGCATAGATTTTCACTTGCTTAACAGTTTCTTTTGAAGAATAGGCTCAATGAAGTCCAAATAACTGTTTTTCTTTTATGAACGGTACTCTTAATCTGTGTCTGAAAAAACTTTTCTTAATTTAAAATAACAAGAATTTCTCTAATACTTTCTTCTAGAAGTTTTATGGTATTAAGTTTCCAAATTCTTTTTTTTTTTTTTTTGCTTTTTTGGGGCTGCACTTGTGGCATATGTAGGTTCCCAGGCTAGGGTCTAATAAGAGCTGTAGCCGCTGGCCTAGGCCAGAGCCACAGCAACACAGGACTGAAGCCGTGTCTGTGACCTACACCACAGCTCAAGGCAATGCCGGATCCTGAACCCGCTGATCTAGGCCAGGGATCGAACCTGCATCCTCATGGATGCTAGTCAGATTCATTAACCGCTGAGCCACGATGGGAACTCCTCCAAATTCTTTTTTAATGCAATTTTATATACTCACAGTTTGATACTTTTGCTGCAGTGGGCTCACAATTTACATATAATTTTATAACTTGCTCTTTTTTCACTATTTATTAAACATAATATTTTCATGTCAATATGGTTAATTCTTTTGAGTAGCTGCATTGTATTCAACTGAAGAATGTGTTGTAGTTTATTTAGTTTTTCTTCTCTTGATGGACAGTTTCCAGTTTTTTCCTGTTATAAATAATGCACCAGGGGAGAAGTTCCCTCTGTGGCTCAGTGGTTAACGAATCCGACTAGGAACCATGCAGTTGTGGGTTCGATCCCTGGCCTTGCTCAGTGGGTTAAGGATCTGGCGTTGCCGTGTAGGTTGCAGACGCGGCTCGGATCCCGCATTGCTGTGGCTCTGGCGTAGGCCGGCAGCTATAGCTCCACTTAGACCCCTATCCTGAGAACCTCCATATGCTGCAGAAGCGGCCCTGGAAATGGCAAAAAGACAATAAATAATAAATAAATAAATAAATAAATAAATAAATATTAAAAAAAGAAATAATGCACCAGGGTTAAAATTCAGTTCAGTTCAAATTTTTATTCCCTCAAATGTATTGAAAGATTTCATAATAGGAAAATTTCATCCTAGATTTTGAGGCACACTCAAAACTCTAAATATTTGTTAAACAGTTCTGACCTTTTTTTCCTCATATGAATTTAATTCTTTTTTAAACGATTTTTATTTTTTTTCCATTGTAGCTGGTTTACAGTGTTTTGTCAATTTTTTACTGTACAGCAAGGTGACCCAGTAACAAATACATGTATACATTCTTTTTTCTCACATTATCATGCTCCATCATAAGTGACTAGATATAGTTCCCAATGCTATACAGCAGGATCTCATTGCTTATCTATTCCAAAGGCAATAGTTTGCATCTCTTAACCCCAAATTTCCATTCCATCCCACTCCCTTCCCCTCCCCTTTGGCAACCACAAGTCTGTTCTCCAAGTCCATGATTTTCTTTTTTGTACAAAGATTCCTTTGTGCCGTATATTAGATTCCAGATGTAAGTGATATCATATGGTATTTGTCTTTCTCTTTCTGACTGACTTCACTTAGTGTGAGAGTCTGTAGTCGCAAATGGCATTATTTTTTTCTTTTTATGGCTGAGTAGTATTCCATTGTGTATATATACCACATCTTAATCCATTCATCTGTCAATGGACATTAAGGTTGTTTCCATGTCTTGGCTATTTTGAATAGTGCTGCAGTGAACATATGGGTGCATGTGTCTTTTTCAAGGCAAATTTTGTCCAGATATATGCCCAAGAGTGGGATTGCTGGGTCATATGGTAGTTCTATATTTAGTTTTCTGAGGTACCTCCATATTGTTTTCCATAGTGGTTGTAACAGTTTACATTCCCACCAACAGCGTAGGAGGGTTCCCGCTTCTCCACACCCTCTCCAGCATTTGTTATTTGTGGACTTAATAATGATGGCTATTCTGACTGTGCAAGGTTGTACCTCCTAGTCGTTTCTATTTGCATTTCTCTGATAATCAGTGATGTTGAGCATTTTTTCATGTGCTTGTTGGCCATCTGTATATCTTCTTTGGAGAAATGTCTGTTCAGGTCTTTTGCCCATTTTTCCATTGGGTTGTTGGCTTTTCTGCTGTTGAGTTGTATAAGTTGTTTGTATATTTTAGAAATTAAGCACTTGTCAGTTGCATCATTTGAAACTACTTTCTCCCATTCCGTAGGAAGTTCTGACTTTTCTTGTTCAAATATGGTGGAAGCATTAGGGTGAAGTTATGGTATAAACAGTCATTATTTGAAAAAAAATTATTATTAACTTTCCATCTTCTGCTGTAACCCTAATGGATATGCATCCTTCTTTGTTCAAACAGTTGTAATAGTTATGTTTATAAGCTCTGGTTTTACTAATTTCTCCTAATTCCTCAATTAATATGACTTAATTTATTTGACATTTCTTTTTCCACTTCCATTTTTCAAGTCTCTTTGAAAAATCTGTTTGAGCTCTGTAACAAGATTGTGATACTACCTACATAGTTATTTCGATTTGTGAAAGACTAATTCTGTTACCTCTCATTTATTGTTTTTTGGTTTTTTTGGTTTTTTTTTTTTTCCAAATTAAATGGTATAGATTTGGGGGGGAACTTTATGTTTCCTTTTTTTTTATTCTATTAATAATATTTCATTTTTCTGTGACAGATTCAAAAGCTTTGTGACAGAGTGGCTTCATCTACTTTACTGGATGATCGAAGAAATGCTGTGCGTGCTCTCAAATCATTATCTAAGGTCTGTAACACTTTATCAGTTATTAAGTTTATTTTTTATTTACTTTGTTTTTGCTTTTTAGGGCCGCATCTGTGGCACATGAAAGTTCCCAGGTTAGGGGTCAAATCAGAGTTTCAGCTGCCAGCCTACACCGCAGCCATAGCAACTCAGGATCAGAGCCACATCTTCAGCCTACACCCCCATGGCAATGCCAGATCCTTAACCCATTGAGCAAGGCCAGGGATTGAACCCACATCCTCATGGTTACTAGTCATATTTGTTTCCACTGAGCCCCAATGGGAACTCCCAAGTTATTGTTTATTAAGTTGAATATTAGTTACTTAAATAACATTTTTCTTTTGTGCAGAAATATCGCTTGGAAGTGGGTATTCAAGCTATGGAACACCTTATTCATGTTTTACAAACAGATCGGTATGTCTCTATTTAATGATTTTTCTCTGTAATTTTTTCCTGAACTTTTAATTAATTTTAGAGTCACTATTCCAGAAATGATTGACATATTAAGGCATGTATATTTGCCATTTTTCTTTCTTTCTTTCTTTCTGTTTTTTTTTTTTTTTTTTTTTTTTTTTTTGCTTTTTTGGGGCCACACCTGCAGCATATGGAGGTTCCCAGGCTAGGGGTCAAATCGGAGATGTGGTAGCCAGCCTACACCACAGCCACAGCAACGCAGGATCCGACCCATGTCTGCGACCTACACCACAGCTCACAGCAACCAGCAGAGTTATCCTTAACCCACTGAGCAGCAATTGAACCTGAAACCTCGTGGTTCCTAGTCAGATTCGTTTCCACTGTGCCACGATGGGAACTCCTGCCATTTTTCAAGAACTATACAAGTTTTTTACTTTCAGTTGTCATTTCAGTAAACAGTTGTTGGACACTAGGTGTGAACCACTGTGCTAATAGCATTAGGACAGACATAATCACAGCCTTCAGGAGTTGAGAGCTTTACGTTATATAAAGATAGAATGAAGTAACTGCTAATTAAAGGCTTAAAATTGGGGGTTTGAATTGGCCAAATGAATATGTTGATTTTTCACTTAGAAATACTGTAATGTACTATTCTGTAATATAATGTGCATATTATGGTATGTCAGTTATCCAGACTTGCTTTTGGGGGTGCAGAGGGGAGAAGTAGACTGTGCTAATGGGGAGTGAAGTGTTAAATCTGAGCATGTGCAAGATCACTCAACCTGTTTTTAGCTCCTTCAGTTTCTCTTTAGATTATCTGCCTCTTTGGTTTTAATTAACAACTATACGTGAATAACTTTCAAATCTTACCTCTATTTAAATATATCTTACGAGCTTTAGCTGCTCAGTGGACATTTCCATGTCAAGATCTCTCACAGGTATCTTAAATTCAGAATGTTCAAAAATTAATTTTTCTCTGGTCGTCCTACTCCTGTTCCCCCATGCCCCAGCGTCCCCGTAATCTCCTCCAATTGTCTTTTGACCTAGGTTCATCCCAGTCAATAGCACCCTTCCATTCAAGCAAGAAACTAGAGGATTTATGCTCAACTCATCCCTCCCCTTAACCTGTTATGCCCAACCAGACCAAAAATCAGGAATCTGAATTCTCTTGATTGCCATCATTGATCTTAGTTCTGGCTTTCAGTATCAGTTGCTTAAACTGTTTTCATACACATTCTATTTGTTACCTATTGCTGTATAACAAATGACCTCAAAACTTACTGGCTCAAAATAATAAATATTTATGTCATAGTTTCTGTGAATCAAGAATTTAAAAGTGGGGAGTTCCCGTCGTGGCGCAGTGGTTAACGAATCCGACTAGGAACCATGAGGTTGCGGGTTCGATCCCTGCCCTTGTTCAGTGGGTTAAGGACCCGGTGTTGCCATGAGCTGTGGTGTAGGTCGCAGACGTGGCTCGGATCCCACGTTGCTGTGGCTGTGGCGTAGGCCGGCGGCTACAGCTCCGATTGGACCCCTAGCTCGGGAACCTCCATATGCCGCAGGTGCGGCTCTAGAAAAGGGCAAAGAGACAAAAAAAAAAAGAATTTAAAAGTTGCTTAGCTAAGTGGTTTTGGCTCAGGGTCTTTCATGAGGTTGTGTGCAAGATGTCAGCCAGGACTAGTCATCTGAAGGCTTGACTAGGGCCTAAGTACCCGACTCCCAGATGGCTCACTCGCATGATGGCAAGAGGCCTCAGTACCTCACATTGTTGCCTTCCCTATAGGGCTGCTGGAGCATCCTCCTGACGTGGCAGCTGGCTTCTCCCAGAGCAGGCAATCCTAGAGAGAGGACAAGAGAAAGCTACAACGCCTTGTAGGACTTCGCCTCAGGAGTCATATCACCAATCCTATCTCATTCTGTTTTATTAGAAGCAAGTTGATAAAGACAGCCTACACTTAAGAGGAGAATTAGATTCCACCTTTTGAAGGGAGCTGTATCAAAGAGGCTTTTTTTTTAACGTTTTAAAACCATCACCACCTCCAAACTGTATTCTTTACCTCCAATCTCTTTGTCCTTCCATTCAGTGTATACATTTTAAGAATTATCTGTCTGAAATGTAAATTGTCTATCTCCTATTCACCTATTAATGCATTTCACCAGCTCAGTGCCTGGTGAAGTTCAAGTCCCTCAAACAGAGCAGAGCGTATATATAAGCTTTTTAAAGATCTAGATGCAGCCTGCCTGTCTAACCTTATAGCCTCTTTTTAAAATTAAATTTTAGCAGTACCCAGCTGCTTGTTCAGGTTCACTTAGAACCTTTTCTATCCTCCTTGGGCAGTGTAAGCCACATTGGCTACTTTCAAAACCAACTAATTCTTTTTTTTGGTCTTTTGAGAGCCACGCTCTCAGCATATGGAGGTTCTCAGGCTAGGGGTTTAATCGGAGCTGTAGCCGCTGGCCTACACCACAGCCATAGAAACACAGGAGCCGAGTCTGCAACCTATACCACAGCTCATAGTGACGCCGATCCTTAACCCACTGAGCAAGGCCAGGGATCAAACTTGCATCCTCATGGATGCTAGTCAGATTCGTTTTCCGCTGAGCCATGACAGGAACTCCAAAAACCAACTAATTCTAATGCATTTGAATAAATCCGTTGGATGTGTCAGGACTGTCTGTGTTATTAACACCAGAGTGGGCAACTGCAGTAGGTGGAATAATGGTCCCCTAAAGATATTTGTATTCTATCAAGACAATCTTTGAATGTTACTTTAGATGACAGAAAGGACTTGGAGATGTGATTAAGGTGTAGACTTTGAGATTATCCAGGTGGGACCAGTGTAATCCTAAGGTTCTTAAAAGTATAAGAGGAATGCAAAAGAGGAGGTCAGAATGAGGTGATAAGAGAATATCTCAACCTATCTTTGCTGGCTTTAAAGATGAGAGGAGGCCTCCTGAACTGGAAAAGGCAAGGAAATGGATTCTTTAAAGCCACGAGGAAGGAAGGCAGCCCTGCCAACACCTTGATTTTAGTCCAGTGAGACCCACTTCAGACTTCTGACTTGCAGAACTCCAAGATAATGTATTTAATGTATTTGTATTATATAAGCCACTCAGTTTGTGGTAATTTGTTACAGCATTACTAGAAAACTAATAAAGTAACCCAAGTCAGTTATCTGCTTTAAACAATATTCCAAGTTATAGAAAATGGATCTTAGATCAAAAAAACTTTAGTTTGGAGTTCCCATGGTGGCTCAGCGGGTTATGAATTCGACTAGTATCTGGGTTCAGTGCCTGGCATTGCTCAGTGGGTTAGGGATCCAGCGTTCCCACAAGCTGCAGCTTAGATCTCGAATGCAGCTCGGATCTGTATTGTTGCAACTGTGGCGTAGGCCAGCAGCTGTAGCTCTGATTTAACCCCTAGCCTGGGAACTTCCATATGCCATGGGTGAGGCCCTAAAAAAAAACCAAAGAACAAACAGAAAAAACCTTTAGTTTGAATATTATACATACATATAATTTTTGATTTTTATTTCATGTATCTTTCTGCATACATTTTCTCACTAAGTCTTATAAAGTTAGTAATGGGATTTCCTGTCGTGGCTTAGTGGTTAACAATCTGACTAGGAACCACAAGGTTGCAGGTTTGATCCCTGGCCTCGCTCAGTAGGTTAAGGATCCGGACGTTACAGCGAGCTATGGTGTAGGTCACAGCCGCGGCTCGGATCTGATGTTGCTGTGGCTGTGGCATAGGCCGGTGGCTACAGCTCCGATTAAACCCCTAGCCTGGGAACCTCCATATGCCACAGATGCACCCCTAGAAAAGACAAAAAGACCAAAAAAAGTAAAATAAAGTTAGTAATGAAGATCCTGCTGTATAGCACTGGGAACTATATCTGTTCACTTATGATGGAGCCTGACAATGTGAGAAAAAGAATGTATATATGTGGAGTTCCCGTCGTGGCGCAGTGGTTAACGAATCCGACTAGGAACCATGAGGTTGCGGGTTCGATCCCTGCCCTTGCTCAGTGGGTTAAGGATCTGGCGTTGCCGTGAGCTGTGGTGTAGGTTGCAGATGCGGCTCGGATCCCGCGTTGCTGTGGCTCTGGCATAGGCCGGAGACTACAGCTCCGATTCGACCCCTAGCCTGGGAACCTCCATATGCCGCGGGAGCGGCCCAAGAAATAGCAAAAAGACAAAAAAACAATAATAATAATAATGTATATATGTATATGTGACTGGGTCACCTTGCTGTATGGTAGAAAATTGACGAACACTCTAAACCAACTATAATGGAACAAATAAAAGTCATTTAAAAACAAAAGTTAGTAATGAAATGATTAGCATCTTGATATGAAAAATAGAATGTGTAAAGTGGCCCTTATTGTCATTTTTAGTGCACAATAGAAAGTAAATGTGTAAATACTCTTGTTAAAAAGGTTAAGAAATACATTTTCTAAAACATTTAATTGCACATTTACTCTGTACCAGGCACTATGCTTAGAAATAGTATGTACTGTACAGCCTTGTGATTGTGTGAACTAATAATCGATCACATTAGAGGCTGATGGGTATTTTACTATGCCTCTTAGACAACAAACAAAACCAAACTTCTCTGAGCCTTCTTGTGTTTCATTCCTTCTCTTGTGCTGAAATTCCCTTTCCATTTTCCTCCAAAACTTACCTATGACAGCTTCCATTTTCGAAATGTACTGTGAGTGTTTTCTTAACTTCATTGATTGCAGAGGTCTATATTTTGCAGCCATCTCATTCCATTTCTCATCTTCATTACTCTTTTATGCTTCTGCCCTTGGCCTGTCTAACACTCAGAATCCTTCAACTGAATCCCCTTCATCCTTGGCTGCATCACACACAGAGCTGGATTCCCTTTCTTGGTGTAGCTTGGAACTCTCCGTCTGTCTGTGGGTCTGCTTCTCCTTAGCCATCTTGAGGAAGAGACTTCTCATGCTCCCAGGTCCCTCGCTCAGGGCCTGAAAGTCGTCTATTTCTCACTGATGCTTCCAAACCATGACACCTCAATAGTTTTGAGATTTTTTAAGTGTACACTTCAGTGGTTTTAGTATACTCACAAAGTTGGGCAACTGTTACCACTGTAATTCCAGAACATTTTCATCACTTCAAAAGAAATACAGTATCCATGAGTTGTCATTGCCTATTCCTCCTCCCCCTAGTCCCTAGAAAGCACTCATTTCCTTTCTGTCTGTATAAAATGTACAATAGCCATTAAATATTCCTTGAAAATACATTTTTTGTTTTTATTTTTTGTTTTTATTGTATTGCTTTTTAGGGACGCACACGCAGCACATGAAAGTTCTCAGGCTGGGGTCGTATCAGAGCTACAGCTACCAGCCTACACCACAGCCGGAGCAACGCGGAATCCGAACCACATCTGCAGGCTACACCACATCTCATGCAACGCCAGATCCCTGACCCACTGAGCGAGGCCAGGGGTCAAACCCTCATCCTCTTATTTACCCATCGGATTCTTTTCTGCTGAGCCACAACAGGAACTCCCTGAAAATAGTTTTTTTTTTTTTTTTTTGTCTTTTTTGCTATTTCTTGGGCCGCTCCCTCGGCATGTGGAGGTTCCCAGGCTAGGGGTGGAATTGGAGCCAGAGCCACCGGCCTACGCCAGAGCCACAGCAACGCGGGATCCGAGCCGCGTCTGCAACCTACACCACAGCTCACGGCAACACCACCAGATCCCTAACCCACTGAGCAAGGGCAGGGATCGAACCCGCAACCTCATGGTTCCTAGTCGGATTCGTTAACCACTGCGCCACAATGGGAACTCCTGAAAATACATTTTTTAATTGCTGCTATGTGTATAGATTTACCACACTTTTTAAAAAAATTATTGGACATTTAGGTTATTTCTAATTTTTCACTATTATAAATAAAAATAGACCTTTATACATCTTTACAGTTTGCCCTCTGATATTTTCTTAGGGTAGGTTTTCAGAAATGGGATTAATATTTTATACAGTCGTGCTGAATAAGAGTCTAAAATGGTCGTAACAGTTTATACTCTAACAGTATATAATAACTTCTTTCTTCCAGTTCGGATTCTGAAATAATAGGTTATGCTTTGGATACACTATATAATATAATATCTAATGATGAAGAAGAAGAAGTAGGTAAGTTTCTTCTACTATGTTTTCTGTACATAAAATTAACTGCATTATGCCAGCTTTATTGGTTTAAAGTTCAGGGGTTTGGTTTTTTGGGGGTTTTTGTTTGTTTGTTTGTTTTCCGTTTTTGGCCATGTTGTGACATGTGGAGTTCCCAGGCTAGGGATCAGATCCAAGCCGCAGTTGCAGCCTATGCCACAGCTGCAGCAACACCAGATCCTTAACCTACTGTGCTGGGCTGGAGAGCAAACCTGCATCTTAGTGCTCCAGAGACACTTCTGATCCCATTGCACCATGGTGGAAACTCCTAAAGTTGTGTTTTTTGTTGTTTGTTTTTTTTTGTCTTTTGTCTTTTTTGTTGTTGTTGTTGTTGCTATTTCTTGGGCTACTCCCACAGCATATGGAGGTTCCCAGGCTAGGGGTCGAATCGGAGCTGTAGCCACCGGCCTACGCCAGAGCCACAGCAATGCGGGATCCGAGCCGCGTCTGCAACCTATACCACAGCTCACGGCAACTCCAGATCCTTAACCCACTGAGCAAGGGCAGGGACTGAACCCGCAACCTCATGGTTCCTAGTCGGATTCATTAACCACTGCGCCACGACGGGAACTCCTTTTTTTTTTTTTTTTTTGTCTTTTCTGGAGCTGCACCCATGGCATATGGAGGTTCCCAGGCTAGGGGTCCAGTCGGAGCTACAGCTGCCAGCCTAACCACAGCCATAGCAATGCCACATCCGAGCCACATCTGCGACCTACACCACAGCTCACGGCAATGCCAGATCCTTAACCCATGGAGCAAGGCCAGGGATCGAACCTGCAACCTCATGGTTCCTAGTCGGATTTGTTAAACACTGAGCCACAATGGGAACTCCCTAAAGTTTTTATTTTATAAATTTATTTATAAGGATTTTTTTTTCTTTTTTTGTTTTTAATCACTAACGGGAAGATACTAGCTTAGTTCTAGAAAAATGTCTTTAAGATAATTGCATTGTATGTGATTTGGAGATGGAATTAGATTTTTCTTTTTTCAAAAACATTTTTCCCTGTTTTTGTATTTGATTTTAGTTAAGCAGAATGACTGTCAGTAATCTCTAGAGTAAATAACATTTTTGGCTGTTCATTAAAAATCAAACTATTTATATGTTATCTGAGGAGCAATATAATGTTAGAGGGTTTTTTCTAATATATACTGAAAATTTTAACATGGACTTATGTTAATTTGTGAAGAGCAAATGGTTTTTTTAAATCTAGAAGTTTTCTTTACATTGAATCTGATTGGTATGAAATGATATGAATTAGTTTGAAATCCACACATTCCTTTGGTACATCCTTCTTTTCCTTTTTGTTTCAAATTATTTGCATACTTAAAATAAGGTAATCTGTTGTTTACTTGATTTATTTTATTGTTAGCATGTGAAATACTTGACTAGAAGTCTATATGCATTTTGTTCTACATATTGTAAAAACATACACATTGAGTAACATTTTACCGTGCTGTCGAAGAGTGTTTTCCTCATGTCAAATTGGCTGTTGCATTGGGACATTGTGGGCTTTTCATTTTTCTAGACAATCAAAAGAGTGATATTTATGCATTTTAGAAGCCTAATTTAGAAATTATAGGGTCTTTCAAAATATGAGTAGACAGGTCATAAAGAAATGTAGATAATATTCAGTTTGCACATATTTTGTTAAAATCAAAGTAGAGCAGAACTATATGTGGATATGAACTTCACAAACTACCAGTCATAGGAACATTTGAAACTGGGTTGTATTAAATAGTCACAATTTCTTAGACATAATTATCCATTTTCTTAAGTTTTTATTTCTCTAGTTCTCTAGCTGACAACTTTTAATATATCAGGAGTAAAGAATCTTTAGTAAACATAATTTGGTTCCTGTGGAAAAAGAGGCTGTCAGCCACGTGACAGTACTTTAGTAGAGTATACACAAGAACATACTTTGAAGAAAAAGCTGCTGTTTCTCCTAGTCATTTCTCAGATGAGAAGATATCTGAAAATTTGTTAGAAATACATTTGTTAGAAAACATTAAAGAAAAAGACTTTCTCTTTTTTTCCTTAGTTGTTTCATATTGAAATTTTGGCTTTTTTCTAGTTTATAGCAGATAATTTTTGTGGTTTAGGAAACTGTATAGTAGCAATTAATTAGATGGTCTTCCTTTGTTATGAATTTTTAATCTAATACTGTTTAAAGTCCAGTTTTTGCTTCTGTTTAGGCTCCTTTTTTTTTTCTTTTTTTTTTTTAATGGCCACACATGTAGCATTGAGAGGTTCCCAGGCTAGGGGTTGAATCAGAGCTACAGCTGTTGGCCTATACCACAGTCATAGCAAAACCAGGTCCAGGCCATATCTGCAGCCTATACCACAGCTCACAGCAATAGTTGGATCCTTAATCCATTGAGTGAGGGCAGGGATCAAACCCTGATCCTCATTGGTACTAGTTGTGTTCTTTACTGCTGTACCACAACAAGAACTCCCTCTCTTTTTTTTTGTTTTTGGTCACACCCGTGGCATATGGAAGTTCCCAGGCCAGGGATGGAACCCACACCACAGCAGCAACCCAAGCTGCTTCAATGACAATGCCAGATCCTTAACCTGCTGCACCACAAGAGAACTCCTGAACTCCTTATTTTATTTTATTTTTTGACTTTTTGCCATCTCTAGGGCCGCTCCTGTGGCACATGGAGGTTCCCAGGCTAAGGGTCTAATTGGAGCTATAGCCGCTGGGCTACACTAGAGCCACAGCAACTCGGGATCCGAGCCCGCGTCTATAACCTACACCACAGCTCACGGCAATTCCGGATCCTTAACCCACTGAGCAAGGCTAGGGTTTGAACCTGCAACCTCATGGTTCCTAGTCAGATTCGTTAACCACTGAGCCCCGACGGGAACTCCTGAGCTCCTTATTTTAAATTTAGCTTCCAAAAATGATCCTTTGAATGAAGCAGGATAAACACTTCTTTAGAGAAAAAGTAGTAGAATCATTTTTTCTAGGGAAGATTAAAATATGAGCTTAAACTTCTGGAAACTTACCTGGCCTGAGTCAGTTTTTTAAAATCTAGATATTGAGAAATATGGCCTTCAGTTCTATTATGATACATTCTCTTTACTGCTTCATCAAAAGATGATTATTAGCTAACATAGGAACTTCATTTTAAAGTTCTTTACCTTGGGGATATTTAATAACCCTTTAACTTATTGATAAATCTGTCTCATATTCATAAATATGTAGCATATGCTATATCTCTGTTAGGATGTCTCAGATATTTCAGTAAAATGAGTATGAGTCTCTTCTTCCAAGAGATTATATTGCTTATTTAGTTGGTTTTTTGTTTGTTTGTTTTTGTTTTTGTTCTTTTGCTTTTTAAGGCCACCTGCAGCATATGGAAGTTCCTAGGCAAGAGGATGAATCAGAGCTGCAGCTGCTGGCCACAGACACAGGAACTCAGGATCCAAGCCACATCTGAAACCTACACCACAGCTCACCATAACACCAGATCCCTAACCCACTGAGCAAGGCCAGGGATCAAACCTGTATCCTCATGGATAGTGGTCAAGTTTGTAACCCACTGAGCCGCCATGGGAACTCCTGCTTATTTTATGTTTTTAAGCTCTTACTTATTTTATTGTGTATACTATTACATAAAAAAATGTTGTCTTTATCATCCACTTTTTATTTATTTATTTTTGTCTACCTTTTCAGATGATGTTGAAGGTAAAAGATTGCATTTAGTATGCATGATGCTTTTAGACATAATTTCTGATAACATAAAAGGACACTGTCAAGTGAGTTTCTTCAGGCTGGTAAAAAAAACAAATCTTGAAATTTGTTTCACTATATAAGAATTCTTGATTAAAGAGAAATATCTGATAATCTTACATTACTGTTTATTATTTCTATGGCTACTAAATCTATTTATTGTCCAGAACCCAGAAAATATTCTTGTGAATTTTTTACCAAAATTAAAGCTTCTTCTCTGGTAGGACAATCTATTCAAAGTACTTTTTATGTACTTTCTGGGGGGAAATTTTTGAGGACATTTATTTAAAAATAAAAATAATATTTGACTATACATATAAATTTTTCCTATATTCAATAAGAAATGGAAAGTATTCCATTTCAGAAAATACTTATATGTTGATATTGTCCCTTTAAAATAATGCATGCACAATAAAGTGTGGTTACTGACTTTTTCGTATTAATTTGTAAAACTCACCAATATTGTCTTTGTTCTGGTGGCCCATTTCAAGGTCCATTTACTTTTAACATTGATACTTCTTTTCCTCACAATTAAAGTAACCTAAACAAGCTTTATTTTGGCTTAGCATTTTCCCTGAGATCCTTAACTTTTTAAAATGAGGAAGAAAAAATCCTATCCAAAGTAGGTATGAAATGGTACATAACAAAGTTACATATACCTAACAGAGGACTAACAAAGAAACTAACTTGTTAAAAAGCATGGCCTTTTGTGACATTTGAACCCCTTTTTGAAAGCAGAAAATGCTGAGCCTTATGCCCTGACCCTTGGAGTAGTGCTGTTTCTTTGTGGTAGTACAGTTCTATAGTTGTTGTTTTTATTATTGTTTCATCGTATTTGTATAGAACTTTAAATTTTGCAGTGCTTTTATGTCCATTATCCTATTTGATCCTCATAGCAGCCTGTGAGGTAGGTGACATTTTTCTGTTTTATAAAGATGAACAAATGAAAACCTAGGGAGTGTGTAATTTATATGGTATTATCTAGTAAGTGAGATAACAGAATTTCGTTGATACATTTTTTTTTATTCCATAGACTTCTGATTTAATAAATTGTGGCCATTTTTCTGACTAAATTTTTTAAAAGTTTATAATTTACATAACTAGTTTATAGGATGCAGACAAATGTCTAAAAATATAGGTGTACTTGTTTAACTAACTGACCATGGTGTAAAAGAAGATTACTTGATATTCCTTCGCTCTGAGTTAGGACTACTTATATTAGAATATTTCTTTTTATAAAGCAGTTTTGTCCTTCATGATGGGGATTATGAACTTGGTATGCAGTGGAGTTCCAAAGAGAAGATCCACAATGTTTTTGAATGTTGTTTATACCACAGGAAATATATAGCTGTAAATACATTTGAAGAGTAAATGTATATGTACATAGTTAGTTAAAAGCTAGTCACATAAATAGCCCTAGAGTGTTTCCAGAGGTATATAGGACTTTTTTAAAAGCCATCTTTAATTTCACATACCAGTCTTAAGTTTATTTTCACTATAATATCAAAGGGCTAGTTCTTAATTTAATTTTTCATTTATCTTACAGTACAGGGACATGCACAGGTTATAATTAAGCATTCCAAATAGTACGTAATCTATAGGATGTAAAAAATAGACTTAGCTCTAGGATTTTTAAAATAATTGTACCAGATGAGAGGATAGTTTACTTGTGTCATATCTTTGCTTACATGTAAAATAGATATAATTTTTCATCAATCTAGTTTTAATATTATAACTAAATAAATTTAGTTATAATAATTAGTGTATTAGTTTTAGCCTAATTTACTTCTACATCAAAATAGCTTTGTATGTTACTTTAATCACTTAGCAGATTTTTGTGGGACTCAACATTAAAATTCTGAAGTGCTGTCTGATGACTATGACTTAAAGGAAGTTGAGTTTAATCTCAATAACACTTTTTTTAGGAGTTCCCATTGTGGTGCAGTGGTTAATGAATCCTACTAAGAACCATGAGGTTGCAGGTTCGATCCCTGGCCTTGCTCAGTGGGTTAAGGATCTGGCGTTACTGTGAGCTGTGGTGTGGGTCGCAGAAGCGGCTCAGATCCCACGTTGCTGTGGCTCTGGCATAGGCTGGTGGCTACAGCTCCCCAGTTAGACCCCTAGCCTGGGAACCTCCATATGCTGCAAGTGCAGCCCTAGAAAAGGCAAAAAGACAAAAAAATAAAAAAAAACCAACACTTTTTTAGTTGACACTAGTAAACCAGAAGGAGCCATAGATCCTGGAACAGGATTATGTATTTTACCAGTTCCCTTCAAAGCATAGATCTTAGTTATATATTGCTAGTAAGCCATAGTATTTTATGCAGTAAAGCTACAGAATGAGTTGAATGTACAGTATTGTTACCTCCTGCTAAGTGATTAGCTTGTTCTTAATGCATAAATTAAATTAAGCTTTTTCTTTGGTTAAAACAGTGTTCCTTAAAATAGAGCACAAAAGTCCTAGAGTTCTCTGTGTTAAATAAACATAACATACTATATTCCCCTCTGAAGCTACACAAAATTTACATTTGTAAATACTGAGAATTTTGCAGTAAAGATACCTGTTTAGTTTTGTTAAATCCAGATACATTTGTACACGTAGGTTTGCTTTCGTTAGCTACCTATTAACTTGCCACACGGTTCTGCATTTAGAGAAATACTAATCAAGGCTTAAACCCACAGCTAAATTGTTTGGAGTTACCCACATAAAATATTTCAGCATTTTGGAAATATTCATAGGAAGAATGCATCAAGTTCGCATATGGTCTTCCTCCCATCCTTTTAAGATTAATTTACTAGTTTGAATATTCTCCTAAATGTCAGCAACCTTTTCTGGTCCGCACCCGCAGTATGCAAAAGTTCCTGGGCCAGAGATTGAACCTTAGCCACTAGTGACAATGCCGAATCCTTAACCACTAGGCCCCTAGGAACTCCCTCAGTGACTTTTATTTTGAGCTCTTCTCTCTAGAGGTCACAATCTTAGGGCCTAAGAGCATTCATTGTCTGTCTTATAAGCAGGATTGTTTGATAACTTGGTATTTTAAATAATAAGTTCTAATATTAAAAACAGGGAGCGTTCATGTTTTTGGGCTTTAAACTTCTCTTTTTAAAAAGTCTGAAGACAGGGCCACTTTTTCACATGGCAGCAGTCAGCTGGAGCTACCTTTTCCTCCCTATAGTTGTACACCTAGCCTGCTTCATTCACACATTTCTGTCTTACACCTGTAGCTGATTGTGTATTCTCCACTATACTCAAACCACTCAAATAAAAACCATTCTGTAGTAAATTATATTTCAGAATCATCGTTTTATTAATTATAAACCCAGTTGTCTAGTGCAACAAATATGAATGTATGCAAATGGAAAGCGTCACAGTTAGGTCATTGCACTGTTGTGAGGGTACTTTCTAGAGGGAAGCAGTTCTAAAAAGGAGATAGTTAAGTTACTTGCCTTTTCAACATAGATTTCTCACGTACGTGGAGAGCTATTCACTTGACATGTGTTCCCCAGAGGCCACTTTTTGTACAATTTTCTTTATCTGTTTTTTTACCTATAGAATTTCGGTAGACTTTGGCTCAATATTTGCCCCTGGTTCTACCCCTGACATAGTCATGATTTGTTAGGGTTCTGAGGTGCTAAAAACAAGATAGACTTTTTAGCCCAGTGAATCTTGTAAAATTTTATTTGATACAGAGCATTTACCATACCATGGGAATCAGGGCTCTTACTCAGAGTGACTATAAAGAGGAAGATTTTCAAAAGATTTTATTAGCTCCCAAATTCCCATATCTTTTTCAGTTGCTTTATAATCTTCCTTCCCATCATCAAGTCACCTTGCAAATAAAATGGGAAGAGTGTGCAGTTCTTACTCCTTACCTAGTCTGAGGTTTTTCCCAACTCCAGTGGTAAATTCACCATTGAATATTGAGAACCTCAATGTACTATGCAGAATTCTACTTTCAGAGGTATGTGAATAATTAGGGCACAGGATTTCATCAGCTGCCAGTGGAAACAACAGGAAATTCTTTAAGCAGATCAATGATAGATAATGTCCCTTGAGTCCATTCTAGTTATGTTTGAATATTAGTCTTCCTTCTGATTAATGTTAGGGCTTTGTAGCATCCAGTCTTTGCCACCTTAACTTAGTACCCTTAACATATCAGTAATTGTGCGGTAACATGATGATAGTTTTCAAGTGTAGTTTTTTTCATCTTGTCATGCCTTTCTCTTCCTGTTTTTCCTAAAGTGGAAATAATGACTATTTCCCTAAACAGTTCTTCTGAAGCCACCGTTATTATAAGAAATTAAACTTAAAGACAAAAACTCATAGTTTAGGGGTTCTGCTGTGGCACAGCGGGATCAGCAGCAGCTCTGCAGCACCAGGACTCAGGCTTGATCCCCAGCCCAGCACAGTAGGTTAAAGGATCTGTCATTGCTGCAGATGCAGTATAGGTCACAACTACAGCTCGAATCTGATCCCTGGCCAGGAACTCCCCATGTCACAGGGTGGCCAAAAAAAGCAAAGAAGAAGAAGAAGAAGAAAAAACCCCTAATAGTTTGGTAATGTTAAAAAGAAATGCAAAGAGTTCCCATCGTGGCTCAGCAGAAACAAATCTGACTAGAATCCATGAGGGCACAAATTCGATCCCTGGCCTCGATCAATGGGTTAAGGATCTGGTATTGCCGTGAGCTATGGTGTAGGTCACAGATGCAACCCGGATCCCCCATTGCTGTGGCTGTGGTGTAGGCCAGCAGCTGCAGCTTCCATGGGACCCCTAGCCTGGGCACTTGCATATGCCTCGGGTGCAGCCCTAAAAGACAATAAAATGCATCAAATTTATTTTTATTCAGCATCCAAACAATCATAAACTCAACTACTTATTTTGGTGGATTGTATATAACTTTTATGAGAGAGATGAATATAAGGTAAAATTTCAATAACAGGATTTGTTTATAGGTAAGAATAGTTCACTTTTTTTTAAACATCTTTTGCATTTTTGTGATAATACTCATTAATGATAACCTTACAAGAATCTAAATTTTTTTTGGATCATCAAAAGAAGATTGTTATATTCTGTATAATTTTAAAACTGGATAATAACATGTAGTTATATAATTTGTGTCATAAATCTTAGGACTATAGTTCTTAAGGACAGTTTGCACCCCCCATCTCCCACCCCATCTCCTAGAGGACATTTGTCAATGTCTGGAGAGTTGGTTTTTTGGTTTGTTTGTTTTTCTTACTGCCACAGGGCATATGGAATTCCCAGGCTACGGGGTCTAGTTAGAGTTGTAGCTGCCAGCCTACACCACAGTCCACAGCACCTCAGGATTTGAGCCAGGGATGCTGCTAAACACTCCGCAGTGCATAGGGAGCCTCCCACCACATGGTTGTCAGTGTGCCAAGCTTGAGAAATCCTGTGTTAGGGATGACGATGCTGCTGATGATGATGGGGAGGACAATGACTATGATGGTGATGGTGTTACTATTATTGAGCACTTATTTTTCACCAGGCCCCATGCTAGATGTTTTATCTATTTTGAATCCTCCAAGAAAACCCTGTATGAAAGAATGTTATTTCCATTTTACAAGTAAAGAAACTGAGGCTTGATATAGTTGGGCTCTCTGCCCGAAGTATTGTGACTGGATGAATACGGGTAGTCATGTAAATGGATGAATCCAGGTTTAATTGGTGTAACGCAGAAACTTTTGTGAGCATCTTTCTTTTTACTATATTTGCCACCTCTCAGGAAAGTATTTGACTCTTCCATATCCAGATCATTCTGTATATAAACAAATTACTTCTGCCTGTGTTAGCAATACTGCTTCATTTCTCAGGCAGGTTAAATTGAGAGATAGTACTTGACCTGTCAGTACTAATTGCTCCTGTCTGCTTGAAACACTTCTTCACTTGTTTCTCAGTCTCTACCGTCCTCTGATTTTCTTCCTGTCTCATTGGGCTACTCTTTCTTTGTCACCTTGGCTGTTTTCTTTCTTGTGGCTCTCGCCACTTAACATTGGAATGTCCCCAGGCACCGATATCTTTCCTTGTCTGTTCTTTCCTTGGTGATCTCATCTAGGCTTGTGACTTCAGGTACTGTCTATATGCTTGCCCCTCTAAAAATATGTCCAACCCAGGCCTCTCCACTGATGTCCATATTTGTACATTCAAATACTTACTTGATGTCTCCACTTGGATTTCCCCCCCCACACACAGAGCTTTATTTAATTACAGTTGAAATGTAACTATATATATATGTGTACAGTTTGATGAGTTTGACACATGTAGAAACCCATGAAACCCATCATCACCACCACCACCAAAATAATGAACACATATCTAAGTTTCCTTGTGCTTATTTGTGATCTAGCCCTCCTCCTAGCTCCCATTCAGTCACAGACCTAGCTTTATATAGCTTACCTTGCATTTTTGTAGAATTTTATGTAAATGAGATTATACAGTACATACTCTTTTTGTCTTTTGGGTTTTTTGTTTTTGTTTTTTTCATCTGGCTTCTCTCATGCAGCATAATTATTCTGAGTTTCATTCGTGGTGTATATCAATAGTGTAGTCCTTTGTATTGCTGAGTAACTTTTTTTGTATGAATATATGATAATTTGTTAATTCATTCCCCTATTAGTGGGCATTTGGGTTGTTTCCAGTTTTTAGCTGTTAAAGCACATAAAGCGTCTACGTACAAGTCTTTTTGTGGACTTATGTTTTCATTTCTCTTGAGTAAATACCTTGGAATAGAATGGCTAAGTGATATAGTAGGTATATGTTTAACTTTATAAGAAACTGCCAAACTATTTTGCAAAGTAGTTATACCATTTTACATTTCCACTGGTGGTATATGCAAATTCCAGCTCCTCCACATCCTCTCCAGTACTTGACATAGTCAGTCTTTTTAAATTTTAGCTGGTATAATAGGTGTGAATTAGGATCTCATGGTAGTTTTAATTTGTATCTTCATAATGAATAATTTCATTAAACAATTTTTCATGTGATTATTTGTCTTTCATTTACCTTTTTTCTTTGGTGAAGAAATATTCAGATTCTTTGTTCATTTTTTTACTTCATTGTCTTCTGATACTTGAGTTGTGAGAGTTCTCTATATATTTTATTTTATTTATTTATTTATTTATTTGCCTCTTCTAGGGCCGCTCCTGCGGCATATGGAGTTTCCCAGGCTAGGGGTCTAATCGAAGCTGCAGCCACCGCCCTACGCCAGAGCCACAGCAACACAGGATCCGAGCCGCGTCTGCGACCTACACCACAGCTCACGGCAACACCAGATCCTTAACCCACTGAGCAAGGCCAGGGACTGAACCCACAACCTGTGGTTCCTAGTCGGATTTGTTAACCACTGCGCCACGATGGGAACTCCTATATATTTTAGATATAAGTCCTTGTGATATATATTTCACAAATGCTTTCTCCCAGTCTGTGACTTAGCTTTTTATTTTCCTAACATAACATTGTATTTGAAGAGCAAAATTTTTACTTCTGATAAATCTATTTTTATCATTTTTTTTTCCTTAAATAATTTGGGCCTTTTTTCTCCTTTTATTAAATCTTTGCCAAATGTAAAATCACTAAGACTCTCTCCTGTGTTTTCTTGTAAAAGTTTTAGAAGTTCCCTGATAGCCTGCTGGTTAAGGATTTGGCATTGTCACTGCTGTGGCACAGGTTTGATCTCTGGCCCCAGGAACTTCTTCATGCTCCAGCATGACCAAAAAAAAAAAAAATGTCTAAGAATTTGGGTCTTTGGGGTTCTCATGTGGTGCGGTAGGTTGTCATTGTCACTGCAGAGGCTCGGGTCGCTGCTGTGGCACGCGTTAGATCTCTGGCCTGACCACATGCCATGGGCACAACCAAAAAAAGTTAATAGTTTTAACTCTTTTATCATTAGGTCTATGAGCTAATAGGTCTCTATCTGGTCTTATTATTCTATTGATCTCTATGTCTGTTGCTTTGCCTACATGACACCTTTATAATAAATCTTGAAATTACGTGGTGTAAGTCCTTCAGCTTTGTTCTTTTTCAAAATTATTTTGGCTCTTTTTGGTCCTTTGCACTCCCATATCAATTTTGGAATCAGTTTTTCAATTTTTACTTTAAAAAGGTGACTGAGATTTTGACTGAGGCTCTTAAATCTACAGATTGATTTGGGGGCAAACTGACATTTTAACAATATTATGCCTCTAATACAAGAACACAAAATATATCTTATTTAAGTCTTTAATTTCTCTCAGCACCATTTTTGAGTTTTCGAAGTATAGGTATTATACATCTTTTATCAAACATTTCCCTAACTCTTTAATACTTTTTGATGCTGTTTTAATTGGTGCTGTTTTTAAAATTTTAGTTTCTAATTGTTCATCACCAGTATATAGAAATGCAATTAATTTTCTATATTGACTTTTTATCCCATAACTTTGCTAAACTCACTTAGAGTTTTTTGGTAGATTCCATAGGGTTTTCTACATAGACAAACATGTCATCTGTAAATACGTTTTAATTCTTCCTTTCCAATCTGTATGCCTTTTATTTCTTTTTTCTGCCCAGTGGCACTAAGAGCTTCAGTATGATGTTGACTAGAATTGATGAAGGTGGATATCCTTGCCTCTTTCCTGATCCTAAGTGGAAGTGTTCAGTCTTTTGCCATTTAGCATGATGTTAGCTGTAAGTGGGGTTTTTTGTTTTTTGGGGGGTTTTTTTTTGGTTATGCTAGTGGCATACGGAGGTTCCCATTGAACCCACACCATAACCGTGACAATGACAGATCCTTAACCCACCGCACCACCAGAGAACTCCAGCTGTAAGTTTTTTTAGATGCCATTTATCATCCAGTCTTATAACTTTAAATATCATTTTTATGTTTACCACATGTTAACATGTGTATGTTCAGCCTAAACCTATCCACTGGCAGCTATGCTTTTGTTTATCCAACTGCTTACTTAATTGATATCTCCACTCAAATTTTTAGGTGTTTTGAACACATCTAAAACTAAACTTCTGATCCTTTCTATACTCTCAACTTGCTTCTTCCACAGTATTTCCAGTCTCAGTAAATAGCGATGCCATCTTTCCAGTTCTTTAAGCTAAAACCTTAGAATTACTCTTCCTTTTTTTTTCCCTTCTCACAGCCGTCTAAGCAATATATCAATAAATCCTGTTCCTTATGTTGTCATAAGAATTATGACCACTGTCAGAATTCCCGTCATGGCTCAGTGGTTAATGAATCCTACTAGGAACCGTGAGGTTGCAGGTTCGATGCCTGGCCTTGCTCAGTGGGTTAACGATCCAGCGTTGCCGTGAGCTGTGGTGTAGGTCACAGATGCGGCTCGGATCCTGCGTTGCTGTGGCTGTGGTATAGGCCCACAGCCACAGCTCCGATTAGACCCCTAGCCTGGGAAACTCCATATGCCGCAGGTGAGGCCCTAAAAAGGCAAAAGACAAAAAGAAAAAAGAATTATGACCACTGTCTAAGCCATTTTCACCAGTACTTTGATTATTGCCTCCTATTTGGTCTCCCTATTATTTCCCTCTTTCTTTGACATTATCTTATTATTCTTAGCACAACCAGACTAGTCCTTTTAAAAGTATTTTTTTCTTTTTAAGCAATGTAGTTTTAAGGTTCAGAAACAGTCAGTACTTTTACTGAGGTGTAAGAAATGATAAAAAAATATTTCTTAGAGTTTCTGGAGGATAAACCTAGCACATTAGTCAATGTGCAAGTATATTATATTATATTAATAACTAGAATATTAAAACAGTTCTTTTCTACATTTGGTCTCTTCTCTACAAATAATTACATGACATTATCACTGTCACTGTTGGATCGCCTTGCTTTTTTTGTCATCTGCTGGTTTTTTTCCATGTCTTAAGTATATTAATATTAAAATCTCACATTTAAAAAAGAACAATTTGAGGGGTAATAAACATATTTGTTCTTTATCGCCCACTCCATTGGTTTATAGTCACTGCCTGAAGAGGTATGTGGAAAACAGTTAGCTGTGTCTGGAATGGGTGAGGGAATGGGGAGTAGAGGATTTGCCATCTCTTAACTGCATTTATAGTGTAGGTGGATTTTAAATGATAATATGCTTTGGCAATTGTTGCTTCAGTTTTTAGTGATCCTTTTTATTTTTGGCAAAGTACATTGAAACAACAAATAGCTTAATCTAAAGACTTTTAAGTCTTAAGGAAAAATACAAAATCTTTTAAATAATAAGTGAAAAATATCAAATTCTGGTTTTACTAACAAATAACTTTATATAATATATGTTAATTTTTTGAAAAAGATGCTAAAGTATCTTCAGATAATTGGCTTAATTTTATAATTATTTAACACAGTAACATTAAGAGTCAGAAAGGATTTTTTTTTTTTAATTGCGGCACCTGTGGCACATGGAGGTTCCTGGGCCAAAGGTTGAATTGGAGCTGCAGCTGAGGCCTACACCACAGCCATGGCAACACCAGATCCTTAACCCAATGAGCAAAGCCAGGGATCAAACCCACATCCTCACAGAAACAACGTCAGGTCCCCAACCCACTGAGCCACAACAGTAACTCCATTTTTCTTTTTCTTTTTCAGAAAGGATTTTGTGTTCAGTAGTGTTTTAGGGGGAGAGGATTTTGAGATATAATTTACATATTATTAAAATTTATTCTTTGGAGTTATATAATCCTATGTGTTTGGGCAAATGTATACAGTAGCGTAGCCACCATCACGTATCATATATTTCTATCAGTCCAGTAAATTCCCTTGTATTTTATTAGAAGTGAAATTAAAAGTGACCTGGAGAAAATGTGAAAATCTAAATATATTTTCTTTGAAGGAGCTCCCTTGTGGCTCAGCAGATTAAAGATCAGGTGTTGTCACTGCTGTGTCTGGTTACAGCTGTGGCACATGTTCAGTCCCTGGCCCGGGAACTTTCCAGTATCGCAGGTACAACCAAAAAATAAATAAATATATTTTCTTTGAATATCATATTTAGACATTTAAAGAATAAACATGTATTTAAATGACATTGAAAGTTATTTTAAAGATATGTCTTTCCAGCATAATTTTGATATCACTTCCAGCCACACTGTTCCAAGAAAATTATCATTTCTGCTTAGCTTCTTCAACAAAAAGAATACTTTAAAATAACGAAGCATCATATTCAAGTACTTTGTCTTTGACTATTACAGAAGAAAACTCTACAAGACAGAGCGAGGATTTGGGAAGCCAGTTTACAGAAATTTTCATTAAGCAGCAAGAAAATGTCACTCTTCTCTTATCTTTATTGGAGGTAAATAAAGAACCTTGCCATTTTTGTCATTTCAGTAAGCTTCTTTTGTTGCCTTTTTGAGTGATATTGAGGAAGCAACATATATATACCTTTTTAAGACAGGGAAATTTTTTGTATCATTGCAAGAGATTCATATGTGTTTTAAGATTATATAATTTCTTAAAATACTGTCTGCTTATATCCATTTTTACAAATGGAATGTTGTAAAATGTTAGTGTTATATCTAGTCAATAACAGTTTAATCAGTTTGATCAATCTATATTAACTCTTTTCTTTTTATTGCTATTTTTGGGGTTTTGTTTGGTCTGGTTTTTTTTGCCACACCCATGGCATATAGAAGTTCCTGGGCCAGGGATCGAAACCCAGAGACAGAGCCGGATCCTTAAGCTGCTGCATTACAGTGGGAACTCCTGCTTTTTATTTCTTCGATTATTTTTTTTAGATTGCTAAACTATTTTTGTTTATAATTTTTGACCCCTCGCTACTAGTTGAAAATAATTTTTTTCTTGAAAATGTGAATTACAGATGTTAAATATTTTAAATTCTTATGTTTGTAGGAGTTTGATTTCCATGTTCGCTGGCCTGGTGTGAAGCTTCTTACTTCTCTTTTAAAACAGCTAGGGCCTCAAGTACAGCAGATTATTTTAGTCAGTCCCATGGGTAAGTGACTCATCTTCCTTATATTTTTTTGATTTAAAAGTGAGGATCATTCCTAAGGAGGGGGACTGAAACGATGTGTTAATAAATTGTTTATAATTTGTTTTTTTTGTTGTTGTTGTTTATTTATTTATTTATTTATTTATTTAATTTTTTTTTTCCCCACTGTACAGCAAGGGGGTCAGGTTATCCTTACATGTATACATTACAATTACATTTTTTTCCCCACCCTTTGTTCTGTTGCAACATGAGTATCTAGACAAAGTTCTCAATGCTATTCAGCAGGATCTCCTTGTAAATCTGTTCTAAGTTGTGTCTGATAAGCCCAAGCTCCCGATCCCTCCCACTCCCTCCCCCTCCCATCAGGCAGCCACAAGTCTCTTCTCTAAGTCCATGATTTTCTTTTCTAAGGAGATGTTCATTTGTGCTGGATATTAGATTCCAGTTATAAGTGATATCATATGGTATTATAATTTGAATCACTGTTTATATTTTTGATTTGCCAGTGTTTCTCACATGGTTATATGTTCTAGGTGTTTCAAGATTGATGGATTTATTAGCAGATTCCAGGGAAGTTATACGTAATGATGTAAGTTAAATTTGAAAAAAAAAAGTCTAAGAATATGCAGCTTTTTTCCTCTCTTTGCAAATGAAATCTTTGTTAATGCTTATTCAGAGTCATAAGGAATCAACTTTGGAAAGCTGGGGTAATGGCCAGTCTTTTAGATCTTTTAATGTTATATACAAGGCCACATTATTTCTTTGTTTCCTCTCTATTCAGTGTTTTGGCTTAGGTAAATGATTTTGTTATTCAAATTTGAAGTTTAGGATTTCTTCTATCCTTTTCTGACAGGTTGTACTCACAGCAAATTCTCCTCCAGAAAGAGCAGAGGAAACATCCCCAGTCATTGAACTACATAAACTTATTAACCAAGTCACATTTGGAATCCTTACCCTTATTTATGTATTTATTTATTTTTTTACTTCTTTTTTTTTTTTTGCTTTTCAGGTCTGCATCTGAGGCATATGGAGGTTCCCAGGCTAGGAGTCAAATCAGAGCTACAGCTCCAGGCCTACACCACAGCCACAGCAACGCCAGATCTGAGCCGTGTTTGCGACCTATACCACAGCTCATAGCAACACTGGATCCCTAACCCACTGAGCGAGGTCAAGAATGGAACCCGAGTCCTCATGGATATTAGTCGGGTTCCTTAACCACTGAGCCATGACAGGAACTTTGTTACTCTTATTTAATTGAATACATATTTCAAAAGATTTTTTTTGTAATCTCTAACTATAGAGCATGATTTGCTCTGGAGTTAATTTTTCATTCTGATTTATTTTCATATTTGCATATATATTTGATTATTTTGTATTGTCCAGTATTGTTTTGTTGCTTAAACATTTTTCTCTGTTAATCTATAACTTGATCAAAACCATAATACTTTAGAGAGAAGTTCCCATTGTGGCTCATTGGCTAAACAAATGTGATTAGTATCCATAATATTTTAGAGAGCAATTGGAAGAATTCTTAAAATTAATATTTGGGCCTGAGGACTTTATCAAGCTAATTCATAAATTTTCCTATTTATACTGAGAAGCCCAAGACTCAAAGAAACCAAGTTCTTTGCTAGTGATGTCTTAGCCCTCAGTTTAAATAAAATAACCATTCTGTATTCAAGATTCCTAGTTGTCTCATAAATGTCTTTTATAGTTAGTTTCTTCAAAGATTCTCTTATTACATTTGATTATTAATATCTGTTAACTTTCTAAAGGGCTTGATAAGGTTCTATTTCACCTCTTTGCTTTGATTTTTCCTAGGTGATACAGTGTACTTAATTTTGCAACACATCATGAAATGTAATAACTGACTGTCTCACGGGTAGTCATCAGTGGGTTTGATTCAGGTGGTGACAACCAGATCCCTCCATTGTAAAGTTCTCTCTCATTGATTATATCTGATCATTCATTAATAATCATTACCTGAATCAGTTATTTTGTTAAGAGTTTCAAAATGAGGATTTCTATAATTCTGTCATTCTTTTACATTTATTCAGTTGTAATCTTCCTCAGAGAAGGACTTTGCTTCATCAACCAGTGGATTTTATTATCGTGAATTACAAGTCATACATGAAAGGGAAATATATAGATAAAGCCCTTTAATTACCAGGTTTTTTTTTGTGTATGTGTGGGTGTGTGTTTTTAGGCCTGCACCCGCAGCACATGGAGGTTCCCAGGATAGAACCAGAATCAGAGCTGTAGGTGCTGGCCTACACCACAGCCACAGCAATGCCAGATCCAAGCCATATCTGTGACCTACACCATAGCTTACAGCAACACTGGATCTCTGACCCACTGAGCGAGGTCAGGGGTTGAACCTGTGTCCTCATGGATGCTGGTCAGATTCGTTTCTGCTGAGCCACGATGAGGACTCCTAATTACCAGTTTTTAAGGAGTTGGAGCCCACTTACGCTTTCAGTGACCAATGAGTATGCTTTCATTTTTAATAACATTTTAGTGGATATCTTTGATTAGAGGAATATATCTCTTCATAGTCAGGGAAAAGAAACTGAAATGCATTGAGAACTTAGATTCTACAGAAGTAATTTTTATTTCTTTTAGTCCTTGTGAAAACTCTCTACCAGAAACATCATCCTTGTTTTACATATGGGTATACTAAGACTCAAAATTTGTTATTTGCTTAAAGGTGCACAACTATTAAGTTGGACAACTCTTTAAAAAACCTGCTGTATCTAACACATAGTCTCAGTGTTCTTTCCACTGTATTCCTTTCCTCCCTTTGTAGGCAGTTAAACTCAAGTTAGCATTAAGTAGGAGAATTTGACATGTAAAAATAACCACTTTTGCTTTCTATCTCATCTTTTTTTTTTTTTCTTTTTAGGGCCGCACCTGGAACATATGGAGGTTCCCAGGCTAGAGGTCGAATGGGAGCTACAGCTGCCAGCCTATGCCACAGCCACAGCAATGCCAGATCTGAGCCATGTCTGTGACCTACACCGGTCAAGCAATGCCGGATCCTCAACCCATTGAGCAAGGCTAGGGATCAAACCCACAACCTCATGGTTCCTAGTTGGATTCGTTTCCACTGCGCCACAACGGGAACTCCTCTATCTCATCTTAATGCTGAGACTGGACTGTCAGCAGAGTGAGTAGGAAAAGCACAATAAGACTGGGCATTTTTGGTCTTATATGAATACTTATTTGCCCAGTACTGACAGGCAATAGCTAATTTGCCTCTCTGGAACTTCTGAACTACCTAGCTGCTGTTCCTCTTCATCTGAGTAATGTCTCCTTTTTTCACTAAGTATTTTCTGTCTCTTTGACCATTATGGTATTGTTGGGCTCGTAAAAAACTTGTTTGATAGTGAAATAAGCAGAAATGGCTAACAGTGGGTTTTTCTTGAATGATAAAGACATTGCAGAATATATAAATTAAATCAAGCTCAGCAGGAGATGAGAGAAACTAAAAATCAGAAGCAAAGAGTACTGAGGATAGAAGATGATATGAGAAAGAGAGTGTGTGTGTGTATAAACTGGGTTACTGCTATGTAGCAGAAATTGACGGAACATTGAAAATCAGCTGTAATTAAAAAAACTTTTTAAAGAAATACGGATAATTGTCTCATACTAGACATGCTATTTATAAGGCATGAATTCTCATCCTTCTTTTTTTCTATCAACTTAGAATCAAGTTTTGGGAAATTTTTTTTTTTTTTTGGTCTTTTTGCTATTTCTTGGGCCGCTCCCGCGGCATATGGAGATTCCCAGGCTAGGGGTCCAGTCAGAGCTGTAGCCACCGGCCTACGCCAGAGCCACAGCAACGCGGGATCCGAGCCGCGTCTGCAACCTACACCACAGCTCACGCAACGCCGGATCCTTAACCCACTGAGCAAGGGCAGGGACCGAACCCGCAACCTCATGGTTCCTAGTCGGATTCGTTAACCACTGCACCACGACGGGAACTCCAAGTTTTGGGAATTTGAAGGCCAGATAATGATAAGAATACCAGAACTTTCTCTCCTAGAATCTGGTGGGGTTTACTGATTTATATTATTGATTTCACAATTTCCTATTACTGTTGTGATGCATGTACAGAAGCATTATTGAGACAAATATAATCATGTCCAACTCTCAGACTACAGTGAAAGATATGTAAATGATTGATGGATATGCAAGAATTGTTGTACATGTGTATTATACGGTGAAGAGAGAACCAAATTAGGAATTTGTAGATGTGGATTCTAGTCAAGGGTCTGTCCCTCTCAGATCTTCATAGCATAGGGAGGCAAGTTGCTCCCCTTCTCTGTCTCTGTTTTCCTATCCATAAAGTGAAGGAATTGAACATGTGAAATTCCTGCCACTTCTAAAACTCTGTCGTTTTTAAAGTAATTTTAAATGTCTTATAAAAAATTATATCACACTAAACATTATCTTCTTCTCCATAAGGGTGTCTTACTACTGCAGGCACTAACAAGAAACAATGGAGCAATCCAGAAAATTGTTGCTTTTGAAAATGCTTTTGAGAGACTACTGGACATTATTACAGAGGAGGGGAATAGTGATGGAGGTACGGTATGAAGAGACTGATTTGAAGAGATTCCTTTTGTCCTCGCTGAATTAACAGCTTCTCAGGAATGCAATTGAAGGGAGAAATGAGGACGTTGTACTTTTTTGTTGTTTTGTTAGATATTGAGAGAGGCTTCCCTGAGGGAGGATGGATGCTTTATAGTTTTGACAGGATCATGCCTCTTCCAAGAGGGTTCCATCAAAAGACAGTAAGACCCGAGAGCTCGGAAAATTGTCTATAGGGTGGAAGAAGTGAAGGAATGTGCTAATAAACTAGATAAGAAAGGAGGTAAAGACAGAAGGGGTTTCTAAAAACAAGAAAGATGGGTTGAAAGTCTCAAGGAAACCATATAACAGATCCATTGGAATACTTAAGCTGGAAAGCTGTGAGGTTTTTAGTGATGAAGTAAGGACTGTCCCTGAAAATGAGGCCAAGGAACTGAGGGATCCAAGTATTAGATGGTTCGTCATTGAAATTGAAGCCAAGAGTGACCACAGAACATGAAGAGAGAAACAAGACTTTGACTGAAATGCCAGTGTTTTCAGTGAACAAAGAGTAGTGACCATGATTTTGTTATAAAACCGGAATGGAGGGAGTGATAATAGATGATACAGCCAGATGGCCTGAGCCTCAATGAGCAAAAATAATTTACTCTTAGATACAATACAAAAAGCATGACCCGTGAAAGAGAAAATTGATAAGTGGCAGTTCACTAAATTGAAAATTTCTCTGTAAAGGACACTGTTGGAGAATGCAAAGATAAACCACAGACTCGAAGGAAATATTTGCAAAGTACATCTGAAAAAGGACTCATATCCAAAATATACAAATAATTCTTAAAGTTCAACAATAAATAAACAACCAATTAAAAAATGCACAAAAGATCTGAGCAGACATATCACTAAAGAAAATATATAGGAGTTCCTGTCATGGCGCAGGGGTTAACAAATCTGACTAGGAACCACAAGGTTGTGAATTCGATCCCTGGCCTCGATCAGTTAAGAATCCGGCATTGCTGTGATCTGTGGTGTGGGTGGCAGACACGGCTCGGATCCCGCATTGCTGTGGCTCTGGCGTAGGCCAGCAGCTGTAGCTCTGATTGGACGCCTAGCCTGGGAACCTCCATATGCTGTGGGTGCAGCCCTAGAAAAGACAAAAAAAGAAAAAGAAAATATATGAATGGTAAATAGCATATGAAAAGATACTGACTATCATGTGTCATTAGAGAGATGAAAATTAAAACAGATATCACTATACACCTATTAGGCAAAAATTTGTAACACTAACAACACCAAAAGCCAGAGAAAATATGGAGCTATGGGAATTCTCATGGATTACTGGTGGGAATGCAAAATGGTACAATGACTTTGGAAGACAGTTGTATGGTTTTTACCAAGGTAAACATACTCATGACATATGATCCAACAATTACACTCCTTGATATTTACCCATATGAATGGAAACATATCCACATAAAATCCTGCGTATGAATATCCATGGCATCTTTTTTAATAATTGCCAAAACTTGGAGGGATCCAAGATGTCCTCCAGTAGGTGAATGGATAAACAAACTGTGGTACATCCAGACAATAGAATATTATTTAACAATAAAAAGTTATAAAGCCATGAAAAGTCATGAAGGAACCCTAAATATATATTGCTGTGTGAAACAAGCAGCTCTGGAGAGGCTACCTACTCTATGACTCCACTATATGACATCCAGAAAAGGCAGAACCATGTAAGACAATAAAAAGATCAGTGCCAGGGATTGAGGGGTAGGCAGAAAAAGGAATGAATAGGTGGAACATAGGATTTTAGAGCAGTAAAACTATTCTGTATGATACTGTGATGGTGGGTTCATGAAATTATACATATGTTGAAACCTATAGAACTGTACAACACAAAGAGTGAACCCTAATGTAAACTATGACCTTGAATTAATAATATATTAATATTCTTTCATCAGTCTAACAATGTACAGCACTAGTGCTAAATGGTAATAGCAGTAGAAACGGAGAGAGTATATGGGAATTCCTTTTATGTGTTGCCCAATTTTTTTGTCAACTGAAAGCTGCTCTGAAAAATGAAGTCTGCCAATTTTTAAAAAGCAATTAGTTTGTATAGTCATACAGCTCAACAAGTAGGAGCAAAAGTGTGGGTGTACTACACAGAGGAACCTGCTAGCTGTGAGCATCCAGCGTTAGTCATATGCTTTGCAGAGGAAACGATGGAGCTCGTTGGTTAGAAAGCCTGAGAGGTGGCCAGACATCTATAATGAAAACCAGGAGGGAGTGTTTAGTGTTTTAGAAACGAAGAGAAGTTTCAAGTAAAAGACATAGAGACAACAATGTCAGTTGTTTCTTAGAGATTAAATACGATATGATTGATTCATTCAACAAATACTTAGTAGTGACCTACCATGTGTATACATCTGATATCTTGTCTCTGTATCTGCTGAAGATAACAGAAGTAAGTAGGACATTCACAAGGTCCTGTCTTCATGAATTACAGTCTAGTGGAGAAGACAGATAGCACATAATAATAAAAGGAGCAGGCTACTGTGAGAGCATGTAGCTGGTGATCCTAAGCTAGTCATTGGACTTTGCTAATCATTTCTGAAGAAATGATCTGTAAACTGGATATGAAGGAAAAAAATGTGAGTTACTAAGGTTGATGGTTAGTTGAAAATAGAAGTCAAGAGGTACTTGGGGAATCTAAGAAAGAATAGGTTCGTTGCCTTATGTACTGAAGAAATGCTTCTTAGAGCATGCAGATTTTTCTTTTTTCCTTTTTTTTTTTTTTTGGCCACGCCCATGACATGCGGAAGTTTTTGGGCTAGGGATCAAACCTGCACAACAGCAGTGACCCGAGCTTTGAAAATGATAATAATGCCACATCCTTAATCTGCTGAGCCACCAGGGAACTCTGGAAATGTTTCTTTTTAAAATGTTTGGAGGTTGAATTCCTGCTGTGGTGTGGTAGGTTAATGATCCGGCTTGTCTCTGTGGAAGCACTGGTTCGATCCCGGGCCCAGCATCGCTGGTTAAGGACCTGGTGCTGCAGCTGCTGTGTAGTCACAGCTCCAGCTCAGAAGTTCAATCCCTGGCCCAGGAACTTCCACATACTGTGGGTACAGCTGAAAAAAAAAAAAAGGTTTTAATTAATAAAATAAAATGTTTGGGGATTGAGTTTTCCTTCAGGTTTATCAGCTTTAACATTTACATTTACATTCTTTTCCCAGGTATAGTAGTGGAAGATTGTCTGATTTTGCTCCAAAACTTATTAAAAAACAACAATTCCAATCAAAATTTTTTTAAAGAGGGCTCATATATTCAACGTATGAAACCTTGGTTTGAAGTTGGAGATGAAAATTCTGGTTGGTCTGCACAGAAGGTGACTAATCTGCACCTAATGCTACAGGTATGGTGTCTTTGCCATAAATGCAGCAAGAATTTTGACAGCGATCCTTTTGAAGAAAAGAATGTCTTAGGGATGATAAATCCAGGATGTTCAGTTGGTTTCACATAGGCTTAAAAAGAAAACTTTTAGCATGGAGATTTGCAGTTATACTCAGAGCTCTTCACACACACTCATCACTCAGTTTCAATAATTATTAACATATGGCAATTTTACTTCATCTTTCATTTCCTCCCCTCTTGCCCTGAGGGATTATTGTAAAGCAAATCCAAACAGAGTTTCCTGAGAGGTTTTGCACTAGAATACAAGAGATAAGCTTGTTTTTTGTTTTTGGGGGTGTTTTTTTTTTTTTTTTGTCCTTTTAGGGCCATACCCATTGCATATGAAGGTTTCCAGGCTAGGGGTTTAATCAGAGCTGTAGCTGCCGGCTTACACCATAGCCACAGCAATGCCAGATCCATGCCACATCTGCAACCTACACCACAGCTCGCGGCAACCCCAGATCCTTAACCCATTGAGTGAAGCCAGGGATCGAACCGGAAACCTCATGGTTCCTGGTCGGAGTCGTTTCCACTGTGCCAGAATGGGAACTCCTAGATTATCTTGTTGAGTTGAATTTTTAAAATCTACCTTCTTCATTTAGGGCTCTAATATCATAAATTTTAATATTCAGAATATTAAGTTCAACAGAGAAATTCATTCAGTAAACATTTACTAAGAGCCAGGCACTGGATGCTTGGAAATGAATGGTAATGTTCCAACCCCAAGGACTTAATAGTCTGGAGTTTTTTTTGTTTTGTTTCTAGGGTCATACCTGCAGCATATGGAAATTCCCAGGCTAGGGGTCAAATTGGAGCTACATGTGCTGGCCTGCACCACAGCCACAGCAATGCAGAATCCAAGTCGAATCTGCTACCTACACCACAGCTCACAGCAACACCAGATCCTTAACTGACTGAGCGAGGCCAGGGATGGAACCCACAACCTCATGGTTCCTAGTCAGATCATTTCCACTACACCACAAAAGGAACTCCAATAGTCTAGAATTTTAAGTGTAATACAAGTTAAATTCACAAATTGCATGTAATTTTATTTAAGCTTTATGGTGAAAGCTTTGTGGTAATAGATCATAAAAGTGAAGATAGTAAGAGTCCAAATGAATTCTCCATTAGAGAAAATTATGAAGTTCCTGAAGTATTTTACATATTTAACCCTTCATTGAATTCCCCTTCTCCAAACCCTTAAGTTTGTACTGATCTCCTCATTTACTGACTAGTGATTCTTGTGGGTCTTTGAGTGTCCCTGAACTGTGTCTGCATCTCTGAAGTTGTGTTCCTCAAAACTAGACGGTTAATCAGACTGATAATTAGAATCTGCATATTGTTGCATGCTCTGGGAGTTGCCCTCAGAGGGTTGATTGATAATTGGGGTGACCATATGCCCCAGTTTTCTGGGCCAGTATTCATTTTGTAATTACTAATAATGTTTTCTTTACTTCAAAAATGTCCCAGTTTGGAGTTCCTGTGGTGGCTTAGCAGAAACAAATCTGACTAATATCCATGAGGATGCAGGTTTGATCCCTGGCCTCACCCAGTGGGTTAAGGATCTGGCATTACCATGAGCTGTGGTGTAGGTCACAGACTTGGCTCAGATACGGAGTTGCTAATGGCTGTGGCATAGGCTGGCAGCTACACCTCTGATTTGACTCCTAGCCTGGGAACCTCCATATGCCACAGGTGCAACCCTAAAAAGACAAAAAAAAAAAAAGAAAGAAAGAAACAGTTTAATTCACTCTAGTACATTCTTTATCTCAAAGATTGAGTAGTTGCTATATTCATGATTTCACAGGGCACAGGTTTTCTTCTGCTTTTCAACCTATTAGAGTGCTCTTTCTGGATAGCTTTATTTTGGTTGCTTATATTTCAAGTCCTCTTTTTTGTGCCAAATGAAAATGCATCATAAGTGATGACAGATATCCTATTTGGATAGGTATGTCCTAGTTGGAATTATTCATCATCACAGTTGTAATTATGATGGACTTTTAAACCACTAAAAATTGAAATTGATCCTTGAGGATTGTTTGTTTAAATTTTGTAAATTAAATTTGGGGAAAGCATCTTTTTTGAAGAATTTTTTTAGTTGTGAAACACTTAACTTTTTTCCTGGGAATATAAGTTGATGACTAGTTCTACCTTCAGGAATCCTTTATGTCATTTTTTTGGACTGATAATTGCCAGTGACTTTCAGAAAGCCCATTGCCTCATGAGACTCTTTTCATTGTTGGGTAGTCCCTTTTTTTTTTCATTCTACATTTTATTTATGTATGTATTTTTTCACCACATGCAGGAAACTTTTTTTATTTTATTGGAGTATAGCTGACCTACAATGTTGTATTAGTTTCAGGTGTACAGCAAAGTGAATCAGTCACACATATATTTTCCCATGTAAGTTATTACAGACTATTGAGTAGATTTTCCTGTGCTATACGGTAGGTTCTCGTTAATGGATAGTTCTGATTATTAAGAACTTAATCCATATAATGGGTCAAACCTACCGTGATATAACTTGTACAAACTTCCCCTAGTTGTACCCCCTGGAAAAATATAGGTCTTTTCCTTGTGGTATTTTACATATTTGAATGTTATTAAATCTTCATATATTTTCTTAAAAGTGTTACCTCTTTCTTCAGCCATTCCTCCTACTTCTCTGTTATTTAGAAATTTTGTAATTACTTTATTTACATCATTAAAGATATCTGACTGCTACTGGATGATATTAAGGAATTTTTGTTGATTTTGTTAGGTATAATAATGGCATAATGATTATATTTTTAAAAAATCTTTATCAGTTAAGCATATAGAAATACTTATGGGAGGAATTCCCTTGCAGCACGGTGGGTTAAGAATCTAGTATTATCATTACAGCAGCTCCAGTCACTGGGTTTGATCCCTGCCCCAGGAACTTCCCCGTGTTGCAAGCACAGCCAAAAAAAAAGAAAGAAAAAAAGAAAGATTTATGGGAGAAATAACACATACCTGGGCATTTGCTTTAAATACAAGCATACTTTATTTTATTGCACTTCACTTTATTGTGCTTTGCAGATAATTGCATTTTTTACAAATAGAAAGTTTATGGCAACTGTATGTAAAGCAAGTCTATCAGCACCAGTTTTTCAACAGCATTTGCTCACTTCATGTCTCTGCGTCACATTTTGGTAATTCTTACAATATTTCAAACCTTCTCATCGTTATTATATTTGTTATGGTGATCTGCGATCAGTGATCTTTGATGTAATCATGGTAACTAGTCAATTCGTTTCCATTGCACCACAACTGGAACTCAGGTTTCTCATTTTAAATCAAAATCTGGAAGTGGTTAAGCTTAGTGAGGAAAGCATGTTGAAAGCCTGCATGGGCTAAAAGCTAAGGCTCTTGCCCCAGTTAGCCAGTGAATGCAGAGGAAGAGTTATTGAAGGAAATTATAACTCCTGCTCCAGTGTGCACATGAATGATAAGAAAGCAAAACAGCCTTATTGCTAATGTGGAGAAAGTTTTGTTAGATAAATGATCAAACCAGCTACAGGGAGTTCCCGTCGTGGCGCAGTGGTTGGCGAATCCGACTAGGAACCATGAGGTTGCGGGATCGGTCCCTGCCCTTGCTCAGTGGGTTAACGATCCGGCGTTGCCGTGAGCTGTGGTGTAGGTCGCAGACGCGGCTCGGATCCCGAGTTGCTGTGGCTCTGGCGTAGGCCGGTGGCTACAGCTCCGATTCGACCCCTAGCCTGGGAATCTCCATATGCCGCGGGAGCGGCCCAAAGAAATAGCAAAAAGACAAAAAAAAAAAAAAAACCAGCTACAACATTCTCTTAAGCCATAAGCCTAATCCAGAGCAACATTCTCTTAAGCCATAAGCCTAATCCAGAGCAAGGCCCAAACTCTCCTCACTTCTGTGAAGGATGAAAAAGGTGAAGAAGCTGCAGAAGATAAGTTTGAAGCCATCAGGGGTTGATTCATGAGGTTTAAGGAAAGGGAAAGAAGGCATCTTCATAACAAAAAGTACAGGGTGAAGTAGCCAAGTGCTGATGTAGAAGCTGCAGCAAATTATCCAAAAGATCAGAGTTCCCATCATGGCTCAGTGGTTAACGAATCTGACTAGGAACCATGAGGTTGCGGGTTCGATCCCTGACCTTGCTCAGTGGGTTAAGGATCCGGCGTTGCCGTGAGCTGTGGTGTAGGCTGCAGACAAGGCTCGGATCCCATAGGCCGGTGGCTACAGCTCTGAATGGACCCCTAGCCTGGGAACCTCCATATGCTGTGGGAGCGGCCCAAGAAATGGCAAAAAGACAAAAAAAAAAATTATCCAAAAGATCTAGCTAAGATAATTCTAGCTATACTAAACAACAGATTTCCAGTGTAGATGAGAATAGCCTTCTATTGTTGGAAGAAGGTGCTATCTAGGACTTTCATAGCTAGAGAGGCGTCAGTGCCTAGCTTCAAAGCTTCAAAGGACAGGCTGACTTTCTTGTTAGGGGCTAATGCGGCTAGTAATTTTAAGGCCAGTGCTCGTGTACCATTCCAGAAACCTTATGGGTCTTAAGAATTAGATGCTAAATCTTCTCTGTCTGTGCTCTGTAAATGGGATATCAAAGCCTGGGTGACAGCACATCTGTTTACAACATGGTTTACTGAATATTTTCAGCCCACTGGAGAGACCTGCTGCTCAGGAAAAAAAGACTCCTTTCAAAGTATTACTGCTCATTGATAATTCACTTGGTCACCCAAGAGCTCTGATAGAGGTAAACAAGGAAATTCATGTTGTTTTCATGCCTATTAACACAACATCCATTCTGTAGCCTATGGATCAAGGAGTCCTTTTGACTTACAACTCATATTATTTAAGAAATATATTTCGTAAGGCTGTCACTGCCATACATAGTGATTCCTCTGATGGTACTGGAGAATTGAAAACCTGGAAAATGAATAACATTTGAGATTTATGGGAGAAGGTCAAAATATGAACATTAATAGGAGTTTGGAAGAAGCTGATTCCAACCCTCATGGGTGACTTTGAGGGATTTAAGACTTCAGTAGAACAAGTAATTGAGGAAGTGGTGGAAATGGCAAGAGAACTAGAATTTGAAGTGGATCCTGGAGATGGGACTGAATTGCTACAGTTTATGATAAAACTTGAGTTGATGTGGAGTTGCTTATTATGGACGAGCAAAGAAAGTTTCTTGAACTGGAATCTATTCTGAAAATTGTTGAAATGATAACAAAGGATATTACAAAAACTTAATGGATAAAGCAGTGGCAGGGCTTGAGAGGATTGACACCAGGTATTTTTTGTTCATTTGTTTGTTTTTTAGGGCCGCACCCATGGTATATGGAGGTTTCCAGGCTAGGGGTCTATAATCGGAGCTGTAGCCACTGGCCTACGCCACAGCCACAGCAATGCCAGATCCAAGCTGTGTCTGCGACCTACACCACAGCTCATGGCAATGCCGGTTCCTTAACCCACTGAGCAAGGCCAGGGATCGAACCCAAAACCTCATGGTTCCTAGTCACATTCATTTTTGCTGAGCCACAACGGGCACTCCAACACCAGTTTTAAAACAAGTGTGGGTACAGAGTTCCCATGTGACTCAGCAGTAATGGACCCAACTAGTATCCATGAGGGTGTGGGTACTGGCCTCACTCAGTGGGTTAAGGATCCGGTGCTGCCACAAGCTGTGGTGTAAGGTTGCAGGTACGGCTTGGATCTGGCATTGCTGTGACAGTGGTGTGGCCAGCAGCTGCAGCTCCATTTTAACCCCTAGCCTGGAACCTCCTTATGCCACAGGTGTGACCCAAAATTAAAAAAAAAAAAAAAAAGAAGTGTGGGTAAAATGCTAAAATGCTCTCAAACAGCATTGCATACTACAGAGAATTGTGAAAGGAAAAGAAAACTGATGCAGTAAACTTCATTATTTTAAGAAGTTGCCACAGACATCTGAGCCTTCAGCAAACACCACCCTTATCAGCCGGCAGCTGTTAACATCAAACTCTACCAACAAAAAGATTATGACTTGCCGAAGGCTCAAGTGATGGTCAGCACTATTTAGTAGTAAGGTGTTTTTTTAAATTAAGGTATGTCCATTGATATACCTTAATGCTATTGCACACATAATAGGCTGCAGTGTAGTCTAGACTGCAGTGTACTGTAAACATAACTTTTATATGCACTGGGAAACCAGAAAGTTTGTGTGACTTACTTTATTGCCATATTTGCTTTATTGTAGTGGTCTGGAGGAGAACTCACAGTATTTCTGAGGTATGCCTATATTTTTTAAAAAGCAGGAATGGCAATTAAAAAAAAAAAAAAGCCACAGAAGTCTTAACTAGAAAGGCCCAAGTACAGGAACCAAAGTGTAGTCCTGCAGCCTCCATCCTGTGGTATCAATTAATTAGCCAAGTCTTCTATCACCAACATAGAAACATTAAGTCTTCTAATTCTTCATAATTCACTGCTGGAACTACTAGTAGAGTTTTTTTTTTTGTTTTTTGGTTTTTTTGTTGTTTTTTTGTTTTGTTTTGTTTTGTTTTGCCTTTTTGCCTTTTTGCCATTTCTTGGGCCGCTCCCTCGGCATATGGAGGTTCCCAGGCTAGGGGTCGAATCAGAGCTGTAGCCACCGGCCTACGCCAGAGCCACAGCAACGCGGGATTCAAGCCACGTCTGCAACCTACACCACAGCTCACGGCAATGCCAGATCGTTAACCCACTGAGCAAGGGCAGGGACCGAACCCGCAACCTCATGGTTCCTAGTAGGATTCGTTAACCACTGCGCCACGACGGGAACTCCTGTTTTGTTTTTGGTTTTTTTTCTTCACAAAATCTAGTGATTGCTGGACACCTTTTTATTTACCGACAGTTAAAATAGCACTTTCTATACCCATTTTATTTTTCATATTTTATCTCCCCCACAAAAAAGTCCCCTTTCTTAGTGAAGTGATCATCTATGATATGTACTACCCATAGCAATAAAATTGGTTTTAGTCTCCTCTGTTATATTATCGATTACTTCTGTATATGTACTATAAAACAATGGGTAACATTTGTATCGCACTTTGTGATTAATAAAGTATACTGTAAATATATCATTTGATCTTGATATGTAAGATTTTGTACACATAGATATGTATATATAACTCTAGTTTTAAAATGTAAAATATATATATAATTATTTTGAAGATGTAACTACTGAACACTTTCTGGGGATGACTTGTTTTTTGTTTTTTGTTTTTTGTTTTTTTTTGGTGCATCTTTTTAGGGCCACACCCGAGGCATATGGAGGTTCCCAGGCTAGGGGTCAAATTGGAGCTGTAGCTGCAGGCCTGCGCCACAGCTGCAGCAACGCCAGATCTGAGCCCCGTCGGCGACCTACCGCACAGCTCACGGCAACACCGGATCCTTAGCCCCCTGAGCGAGGCCAGGGATCAAACCTGCAACCTCTTGGTTCTTAGTTGGATTTGTTTCCACTGTGCCACAACAGGAACTCCTGGGATGATATTTTTCATGTCTCTGAAATTTCTTGTTCAAGATCAAACTAATCCTAGCGTTATAGAATCTTAGGAATTTAATTAACATTAACAGTCATCGAGGTCAGCCCCTTGCCTAACGCACAAATCTTCAGTCATGTCTCTAGTTGTTCATTCATTTTAGCCTCTCTTTAAATATTTCCAGTTTACGGGGAGTTTTATCACACTTGAGGCCATTCTGTTTTCAGACCTGCTTTATGATTAGGTTGTTCATTCTCACTTCCATAAGAAACATACCATCCTGTTACTTACTCATTCATTCGTTGAATATGGACTATGTTACAAGTACTGCACTTGTTTGGAATACAAAAAAGACTGAGGCAGTTTCCGTTCTTTGGGAGTTGACAGTCACCTGAAGGAGGTAAACTTAAGCAAATAGCATAAAGTGAGAAGTACTGTAACATATGGCTATGAGAGCCTGGAGGAAAGCGCTCCTAGGTCTGGCTGAGAAGGTGAGGGAATCCTTCACCGAGATTTTCTGTTCACATAGATCAATTATCTGAAGACTTTTTACATTTTTAAAAGACCAATTTGTGTTCTTTTTTTTTTTTTTTCACAGCTTGTTCGTGTACTGGTATCTCCTAACAACCCTCCCGGTGCTACCAGTAGCTGCCAAAAAGCTATGTTCCAATGTGGCTTACTGCAGCAGCTTTGCACTATCTTAATGGCTACTGGAGTTCCTGCTGATATCCTGACCGAGGTAAATCAATGGAAGGCAGAGGCTACTCCAAGGAAGTTGAAATGGCTAGGAGGAATTAGCTCTTAGTTGAAGGAAAAACAGTAATTGTTTCCCTTCTTGTATGTTAAATTCCTTCCTGATCCTCTAAAATATACTTAGCATAGTGATAACAGTATGACTTCCAAAAGGTGTATTCATTCCTCAAGTCTAATGGTGCATAAACAATGTTAAAGCTTAGAAGATTTCTCATTAATTTTATTGTATTCAGCAAGAATGCGTAGTGTGATTTATGGTTTTAATTTTGAGAACAGTGTAACTTAGTCAAGTAAGACTTGAGTCTTACTTATTCATAGAATAATAAATTCTTTTTCCTTGATGTATGGCATTTTCTGTTTCCTCCCTATTAAGAAAAAGAAGTTAATTTAAGGAAAAGAAAGGTTTAGTTTATTTTTTTTCCCTCAAATTAACACACGCACACTAAAAACACAGGTAATAGTGAAAGTTTTATAACAAAAACAACTTTCTTCAGACTCCTGACTCCCTCCAGTATAACCCTCCCACTTGACTTCTTCCTGTCACCCAGTAACTATTTAAATCAATAATCAGGATTTATAGTTTTATGACTATTTCAGTACTGTTTCCTGCTAAGCCAAATAGAGCCCTGTGTCTTTTTTTCCTCAGTATCCCCTTTTCCTTCCTCAGTATCCCCTTTTCTTTCCTGAGGTTTTTCATTTCACTGATTTTCTGTGTATCTGTGCAAATTAACATATCCCATGCTTGTTCCCCATTGGAAGTCCTCCGTCCTCCTTCCAATCGGGGCCGGTTATCCTCTGCTCCTGCCACACACCTCTGACTTGGGGATTCCTTGGTTATCTGGATTCCATGTCTTATTTTCCCACTCTTTGGTTCATTATCTTATTTTACCTCACTTCCTAAAGGGAGGTAAATGCCAAGATAATGTTTTTAGCTCTTTCGTGTCATTCTTCCACCTTCACAATTAATCTAATCTCTGATTCTTTATGGAGTTCAGAATTGGAAATCATGAATGCTCAGCTTTCAGAGCATTATTCCAGTATTGCTGTTAAGAAGTCTGAAGCCATTCTGAATCCCAGTCCTTTTTATGGAACCTGGTTTTTCTCTTCAGGATTCTTTCTTTGTTTCTAGTTTTCTGAAATTTACCCATGCTTAGCTCTACTATAGACCTTACCCCCAACCCCAATCATTTTTAGTGCTCATTGGGCCCTTTCAAACCAGAGACATAAATACTTCAGTTCTGAGGATGTCTTATGTATTCCTTGACAAAACCCTCTTTTCTGCTCTGTTTCTGCAACTCTATTAGTAGATTGTCAGACTTTCTGGACCCAGTATGTCTTTTTTTTTTGTCTGCCCCGAGGCATATGGAGTTCCTTGGCCAGGATCACATCCAAGCCACCATTGTAGCCTATGCTGCAGCTGCAGCAATGCCGGATCTGACCCACTGTGCCAGCCCAGGGGTCAAACCTGCAGCCTTGGCAATGCAGAGACACTGCCCAGCCTGTTGTGCCAGGGAACGCCCTAGGATGTCTTTTTATTCTGTTTTCTTGGAGGTTTTTTGAACTTCATCCTTAAATTGATTTTTTTTTTTTTGCTTTTTTAGTGCCGCGCCCTCAGCATATGGAAGTTCCCTGGCTAGGGGTCAAATCAGAACAGCAGCTGCCAGCCTTTGCTACAGCCACAGCAATGCAGGATCCAAGCCATGTGTGCAACTTACACCACAGTTCATGCAATGCCGAATCCTAAACCCACTGAGGGAAGCTAGGGATCGAACCCATGTCCTCATGGATCCTAGTCGGGTTCATTACTGCTGAGCCACAATGGGAACTCCCTTTTTTCTTTTAGGTCTTCTCTGATTTTATTTTTAAGCATCCTTTTCTTATTTTATAGAAATAGATTCCATCTCTTAAAGAATAGTATTCATTTTGGGTTTATTGAGGTTTGTTTTTTTTTTGAGATTTTTAAATACATATGGTCAAATATTTTTAGTTGGAGGTCTGCATTTAATGTATTAAAATATTATCTCAAAGTCTTACAAGATTGTAATGCTGTCACTTTTTTTTTTTTTTAGTGTCGATGTTTTAGCATTTAAAAGCAGGAGAATATAACAGTCTCTTCTTTTGAAAACAGGTTTTTTTCCCTTGACTGACTTTCTCTAAATTTTCTCCTCTATCCCCCCACCTATTACAGACCATTAATACTGTATCAGAAGTTATTCGAGGCTGCCAAGTAAACCAGGACTACTTTGCTTCTGTAAATGCACCTTCAAATCCACCAAGGTAGGAAAAGGGAAATACTGAGATCCCACAGGGGAAGTAAAAACTACTTTGGGTTTTTAGTATATCTCATATACACATCTTTTTTTTTTTTGTCTTCTTACCTTATCTAGGGCCTCACCTGCAGCATATGGAGGTTCCCAAGCTAGGGGTCTAATTGGAGCTGTAGCCACCGGCCTACGCCAGAGATGCAGCAACACGGGATCCAACCCGCATCTGCGATCTACACCACAGCTCACGGCAACGAGGATCCTTAACCCACTGAGTGAGGCCAGAGATCAAACCGGCATCCTCATGATTCCTAGTCGGATTCGTTAACCACTGAGCCATGACGGGAACTCCTCCTTACGTGTTTTGAAACAAGAAATTATCTGACAAGATAAATACAGTATTTTAAGAGTTTGTGGTCTTTGGAACTTGTGTTTTGGGCCCAGATGTCACTTCCTGGCTATGTGCCTTAAGCAAAAAGATCATTTCTCTCAGCTGCAGTTACCTTTTCTGTGAAGTGGAGATTAAAGTAGTTAACTTGCTGGTGTTCTGGGTATGGTTTTTTTGTGTTTTTCTTTTCTTTTCTTTTCTAGGGCCGCTTCTGTAGCATATGAAGGTTGCCAGGCTAGGAGTCTAATCAGAGCTGTAGCCACTGGCCTACGCCAGAGCCACAGCAACCTGGCTGTGGTTTTTCAGTCAACAGAGATAACTAGTTATTGATTTGTGTACCTAGATTGCAATGTTTCTTTTTGTTCTTTTCTTTTTAAATGCAACAGACCGGCTATTGTAGTACTTCTCATGTCCATGGTTAATGAAAGGCAGCCGTTTGTATTGCGCTGTGCTGTTCTCTATTGTTTCCAGTGTTTCTTATATAAAAACCAAAAAGGACAAGGAGAAATTGTGTCAACACTTTTACCTTCCACCATTGATGGTAAATAACTTAATTCTGATTTTTGTTTTAAAAAGTAAGTAAATGTCTCAAGCTTTTAATGGTAAAACATGTCGTAAATGTGTAGTAGATGTTTAAATGTACAATGTTAAAATGTAATAGAATGTTTAAAATATGGCTTTACCTTGAATTCACTTTAGAGATGTAGTTTGTAATTAAGGTAATAATTTTCTGGAATATTACCATCATCAATTTGATGCCTAACATGTTCTAATACTTCTTTGTTCTGCTACTTTTCTTCCAAAGTATTCTTTTGTCATCTTCCATTTTGTTTTGCAAAAACAAATTTTTGAAAGTGTTACTTAATACTACTAATTAACAAAATTTTAAGTAATATTTCATACTATTTTTGTGTGTAGAAAACAACATAATTAATTTTTACATTATTATTTGCCTGCCATCTTTGTAGCAACAGGTATTTCAGTCTCAGCTGGTCAGTTGTTATGTGGAGGTTTATTTTCTACTGATTCGCTTTCAAACTGGTGTGCTGCTGTGGCCCTTGCCCATGCGTTGCAAGAAAACGCTACCCAGAAAGAACAGTTGCTCAGGGTTCAACTTGCTACGAGTATCGGCAACCCTCCTGTTTCTTTATTGCAACAGTGCACCAACATCCTTTCACAGGTAAAGTAGCCAGCCTTCTAAAGTTTCATTTTGATGTCAGTGATGCAAGGATTTAAGGGTGTTCTTAGTAGATGCAGATGAAAAAGGAAAGAGGCAAGGACTGTACAGTAACTCATTGTCACCAGAAAGACAATGAGAAGAAGGCAATAAATAGTCTCTTAAGAATGGTTTTGCCAAATAGTGAATTAGGCTGCATCATGATGAAAATACCTGTTCTGGACAGAAAGGTGGTTTTTTGGGATTTGTTTTCTTTTTGTATTATCCACACCAGTCTTGCCTGTCATTTTCTCTTGCCACTCAATAGTTAAACTCAGGTCAGTTTATGAGAGGGAATAGAATAGAGTGGTTCATGTCTGTGTACCTCACTCTTTCTCTTCCCAAAGCAGTAATTCCTTTCAGAAAACAAAGAGAATACTGATCCATTGCGTAAATAGTTAAACAGGTATGCCCCTTGATATTTGTGAGCTCTCCAGTCCTCAAAAGCCCAAGGCATATAATTTACCTAGAAAGATGTAAACATAATTAAAAATGTTTGCATTCCTTTAGGCTCCTCACGAAAACAGTGAAGCTTCACTGAAATGTGGATGCTGAGGCATTTAGGAATGCCCCTTACTCTTATAAGATGATTTGCCCACATGTGTCGCCCTGCTGTTAAACAGTTCAAGTTCATGCTCTAGCAAAACTATTAAGTCATCAATATTCAGAGTTACTCAGGGAGAGTAAAAATGTACATGAGTCTAAAATTGCTCTATTCACTGGTATTATCCTATCGTGTCCCCATAGTAATATACTGAGTCCGTCTTAATTTTGCCATGCTCATTGAATTATTTTATTGAGAGCTTTTAAAGAAACGTCAGTGCCACGCATAGGAAGTTACCAATGAGAACTTAAAAATTAACTGTAGTGAAAAGGGAGCTGATAACTAACTACCTTTTGTTGCCTAGAGTCAACTTACTTTGACTGAAAGCTTATGTTATCTTTATCTTTTATCTCTTAGCAATTTTTTTCAGACTACCCAAAAATTCATATCCTTACTTAATACTTATCATTCTCATGTTGCTGTGTGTGGAAAAGATCTTTTCTTAAGCCAAATAATGATTAACTGCCTGACCACCATCACCCCACAGACTTCGCCTTAACATTGCAGTTACAACTAATACATAGTGAGAATCCTCAAGATAGTGGTATCTTCCTCCTCTAAGTAACCATAGTGCTATAAAATTATTATTTCTCCTCTAAGATGTGGTTACATTATTATATAACAAGATAGTCCCAAATTATTGGCTTGAGTTTCTAGAGAGGTGTATTTGAGGAATTTTTCTAGATTGACATTTTTTAAAGCAGTAATATTATGAATAATTTTTAATGTATAATTTGCAGGGTGATAAGATCGACCGACGGGTATGTATTACTTGTTTGGGCTTAGGCATTTTCCTCTTACAGCAAGCCTTTTTCTTTGTCTTGGATTTTGCTGATTGTTTTTTTTTTAACTGCTTGTTTGAAGTTATATTCTACTCACACCTTTACATTGTCAGCAAGTTTATCTCTACTGTGAGTGACTCTCCGGTTTTTCTCCGTGGGGTATTGAAGTGGTGTTACTAAGGACTGTGGGAATGAGAATCTAAAGCTATACTCCGGCTTCCTCTGGGGATGCTTGCACTTTCTGGAACTCCTGGGTTTTGGCTTTTTGGTGGTTTTTATGTGTTTTTTCACCCAAGCTTGCTTCTTTATTTCCAGTGAAATCATTTCAAAGGTAGTAAAATATAGGATAAGGAATTTTGTCTGTAATCAGTACATGAAAGGATGAGATGATTGGTATATTTTTCAATAACTTAGGTAATACAAAACAGTAAGTATAATTTTGTAATTTAAAAGAGTTTAAATTAAATACTTTGAGTTATTCAGGATGTAACCATTGCTACACTGCCATTGGGGATTACTTTTTGATGCACATGGGAGACGACTGTGATTTGTGTTTGGTTTTGATTTGTTTAGTGGAGTATTTGACAAAAAAAAGGCATGTGCCTTAATATCTATAATTGGGGCATGTATTAATTATGCAGTGTGGGTAGTAATAACTGAGGTCCCATTAGGAATTGTATCTTTGTGTATGAGCATGATTTAACACTCGTTAGTAGCTCACATACGGACTTATTTGACAGGTTTAGCCTATAGTTTTTTTTGTTGCTTTTTAGGGCTATACCTGTGGCATATGTAAATTCCCAAGATAGGGGTCGAATTGGAGCTGCAGTTGCTGGTCTACCCCACAGCCACAGCAATGCCATATCTGAGCCACATCTGTGACCTACACCACAGCTCACAGCAATACTGGATCCTTGACCCACTGAGTGAGGCCGGGGATCAAACCCGCATCCTCATGGATACTTGTCAGATTCATAACCTGCTTAGCCACAGTGGGAATGCCCTAGTCTTTAGAATTTTGGGTATTGGGTAAAGTAATTTAAAAGTATACACGTCAATCACTTCAAAGGGAAATTTTTGAAGGTGTAATTTATATACAGTAAAATGCACCAGACTTTAAGTGTTCAGTCTGATTTTTGATGTTCGATATACATCTATAGGCACCCCTAAAACAAGATGTACAATGTAGTATTCATAATCCCAAAAAGTTTCATCATGCCCCCACTTTTTTTGATAGACAAAAAATAGATTTATTAAGATAGGACGCTTGTGAGAGATGCAAGCAGGCAGGCAAGGAGGCTCTGCCATCATGCCCCTTTTTTATTCTCTGTTCCCAGAGGTTACCACTAGAAAGCAAATCTGATCACAATAATCTAGAACATCGGGTTTTTTTCAGTGAATTTTATTATATTTATAGTTGTACAACCATCATCACAACCTAATTTTACAACATTTCTATCCCAAACCCCCAGCCCATCCCTCCCTGCCACCAACCTGTCTCCTTTAATAATCGTAAGTTTTTCAAGTCTGTGAGTCAGTTTCTGTTCTGCAAATAAGTTCACTGTGTCCTTTTTTTTAGATTGTCCATATAAGTGATGGCATATGACATTTGTGTCTCACTGTCTGACTAACTTCATTTAGCATAATTGTCAGATCTATCCATGTTGCTGCAAATGCCATTATTTCATTCCTTTTTATGGCTGAGTGATATTCCATTGTGTGTATAAACCACATCCTCTTTATCCGCTTCTCTATCAATGGACATTTAGGTTGCTTCCATGTCTTGGCTATTGTACATAGTGCTGCAGTGAACATTGGTGTACATGTATCTTTTTGAGTCATGGTTTTCTCTGGATAGATGCCTAAGAGTGGGACTGCTAGATCAAATGGTAATTCTGTTTTTAGTTTTTTGAGGACTCTCTACACTGTTTTCCACAGTGGTTGCACCAATTTCCATTCCTACCAACAGTGTATGAGGGTTCCCTTTTCTCCACACCCTCTCTAGCATGTACTGTTTGTAGACTTCTTGCTGATGGCCATTCTGGCTGGTGTATGGTTGTACCTCATAGTGGTTTTGATTTGCATTTCTCTAATTATTAGTGACGTTGCATGTTTTGTTGTTGGTTTTTTTGCCATCTGTATGTCTTCTTTGGAGAACTGTCTGTTTAGATCTCCTGCCCATTTTTTGATGGTGTTGTTTGTTATTTTGGTATTGAGCTTCAGGAGGCGTTTGTGTATTTTGGAGACTAATCCTTTGTCGGTTGCTTCAGTTGCAAATATTTTCTTCCATTCTGTGGGTTGTCTTTTTGTTTTGTTTAGGGTTTCCTTTGTTATGCCAAAACTTTTTAAGTTTAATTAGGTCTGATTTGTTTATTTTTGGTTTTATTGTTATTACTCTAGGAGGTGGATCTGAGATGATATTGCTGTGGTTTATGTCATCGAGTGTTCAGCCTATGTTTTCCTCTAAGAGTTTTATAGTATCTGAACTTATATCTAGGTCTTTAATCCATTTTGAGTTTATTTTTGTTTATGGTGTGAGGAAGTGTTCTAATTTCATTCTTTTATATGTGGCTGTCCAGTTTTCCCAGCACCACTTATTGAGGGGACTGTCTTCTCTCCATTGTATATTCTTTTTTTGGGGTTTTTTTTTTGGGGGGGGGTCTTTTTGCCTTTCCTAGGGCCGCTCCCGCAGCATGTGGAGGTTCCCAGGCTAGGAGTCTAATCAGAGCTGTAGCCTCCAGCCTACACCACAGCCACAGCAATGTGAGATCTGAGCCGTGTCTGCAATCTACACCACAGCTCATGGCAATGCTGGATCCTTAACCCACTGAGCAAGGCCAGGGATCGAACCTGCAACCTCATGGTTCCTAGTTGGATTTGTTAACCACTGAGCCACAATGGGAACTCATCCATTGTATATTCTTGCCTCTTTTGTCATAGATTAGTTGACCATAGGTGCGGTGGGTTTAATTCTGGGCTTTCTATCCTGTTCCACTGATCTATATTTCTGTCTTTGTGCCAGTACCATACAGTTTTGATGATTGTTTCTTTGTAATATAGTCTGAAGTCAGGGAGCCTGATTCCTCCAGCTCCATTTTTCTCTTTCAGGATGTCTTTGGCTGTTCTGGGTCTTTTGTGCTTCCAAACAAACTTTAAAATATTTTGTTCAAGTTCTGTGAAAAATGTCCTTGGTGATTTGATAGGGGTTGCATTAAATCTGTAGATTGCCTTTGGTAGTACAGTCATTTTGACAATATTTATTTTTCTAGTCCAGGAGCATCCTGTATCTTTCCATCTGTTTGTGTCATCTTTGATTTCTTTCATCACTGTCTTATTGTGTTCAGAGTGTAGGTCTTTTTCTTTTTCTTTTTCTGTCTTTTTAGGGCCACACTCATAGCATATTGAAGTTTCCAGGCTAGGGGTCGAATCGGAGCTGGAGCTGCCAACCTACACCACAGCAATAGCAACATGGGATCTGAGCCACGTCTGCAACCTACACCTCAACTCACAGCAGCTCTGGATCCTTTAACCCACTGAGCGAGGCCAGGGATCAAACCCGTGTCCTCATGGATCCTAATCAGGTTTGTTACCACTGAGGCATGACAGGAACTCCAGAGTACAGATCTTTTGTCTCTTTAGGTAGGTTTATTCCTAGGTATTTTATTCTTTTTAAATTGATGGTAAATGGAATCATTTCTCTAATTTCTCTCTGTGATCTTTGTTAGTATATAGAAATGCAGTTCATTTCTGTATATTAATTCTGTATCCTGCAACTTTACCAAATTCATTGATGATCTCTAACAGTTTTTTGGTAGCATCCTTAGGATTTTCTAGGTATGGTACCATGTCATCTGCAAACAGTGACAGTTTTACTTCTTCCTTTCCAATTTGGATTCCTTTTATTTCTTTTTCTTCTCTGATTGATGTTGAGGTAGTTTCCATGCCCACTTTCTGGAGGGTTTTTATCAGCAATGGTTGTTGGATTTTGTCAGAAGCGTTTTCTGTATCTATTGAGAAGATTATATGGTTTTTATTTTTCAGTTTGTTATTGTGGTGTATCACACTGATTGATTTGCAGATATTGAAAAGCCTTTGCATCCCTCAGATAAATCCCACTTGATCATGTTGTATCATCCTCTTAATGTATTGCTGGATTCAGTTTGCTAGTACTTTGTTGAGGATTTTTGCAGTGCATGTGAAAGTCTGTGTGTGCCTTTTGAGAATGGAATTTCTGTTTCCCCCAGTCCCGTGGAGCCCCTGCGCACAAGCTCCACTGGCTCTCAATGCCAAATGCTCTGGGGGCTCCTTCTCCCAGTGCCAGATCCCCAGGCATGGGGACCTGACATGGGGCTCAGAACTCTCACTCCTGTGGGTAAGCCTCTGTGATATAGTTACTTTACAGCCTAGGCCTACCTGCCAGGTATGAGGTTGTTTATATTGCGTAATTGCCCCTCCTCCCATCTCGATGTGGCCTCCTCTTTGTCTTTGTTTTTGATAGCTTTCCAGTCTGTTTTGTTGAACATTGTTCAGCAGTTGGTTGTAATTTTTTTGTTTTTATGAGAAGGTGAGCTCTAGTCCTTCTACTCCACCATCTTAACCCCATTTCTCCTAGAACATCATTTTAATACCTAGACACCAGAAGTTTCAAATGTTAGTGTTTCCTGTTTTTAAAATGAACAATGAAGACGTACTAAACTTGAAATCTACAAAGAATATGAGGGATTTTTGTTTAGAAAATATAATGGGGCAACATAATAGCTTGCTAGGAATTTTCTGGTGGCTCAGCGGATTAAGGATCTGGCGTTGTTACTGCTGTGGCTCAGGTAGGTCACTGCTGTATTGCAGGTTCTATCCCTGGCCCAGGAACTTCCACATGCTGCAGGCCTGGCCACAAAAGAAGAAGAAGGAAAAAAAAAAAAGCTTATGTTAGAGATAACATGGTTAAGCTTCATTTATTTTCTGGTTTTTTTCCATCCCGTAAAATCTGTGGTTTCTAATAACGAAACCCTCAGAATGCTCTGAAATTATAATTTCACTGTTCATTTGTCTTCCAGATCTTGTCAGTGGTTCACAAACTGTAGGGGCATGGGGAGAAATAGTTGCTTCTTTTTTTTTTTTTTTTTTCTTAAATCTGTGACCATACATACTTTACTGTAAGGTAAAATGAATAGTCTTAATCATACAGTGAGATGTGGCTATTCTAAGTATTTATTTTGTAAGGAATCCATCAGAAAATCAGAGAGCACTGAAATAGAATGTTTTGATTGCTTCCATTGCCCAATTTCTTTTTTCTTCTTTTTTGTCTTTTTGTCTTTTTTAGGGCCGCACCCATGGTGTATGGAGGTTCCCAGGCTAGGGGTCTAATCAGAGCTGTAGCGGTAGGCCTACACCAGAGCCACAGCAATGCCAGATCCGAGCCATGTCTGTGACCTACACCACAGCCCACGGCAGTGCCGGATCCTTAACCAGGGATCAAACCCAAAACCTCATGGCTCCTAGTCGGATTCATTAACCACTGTGCCGAGACGGGAACTCCTCGTTGCCCAATTTCTAATTTTACTTTTTGGAAGGATAGAGCAGCTTGGTCAGGATTTTGTTGAATTTGCCTTATCACCAAGAACTTCCACATTGAATAGAATAAAACAAAATAAACCATGTATTAACCATTTAATTAATGGTTGGATTGAACCCTCGCTACAGTCAACCCTAGCCACTTGCAGTGGCAACTCAGGATCCTTAACCCACTGTACCACAAGAGAACTCCAGTGGTTTAGAAATCAAAATGGTATAAGAAACCTTCACCCCATCTCTGTTCTAGTTCCCCACCTCCTATTACTCAGGTTTTTTTCGACGTCTTGAAGTGTTTTGGTTATATATATTGCCTGTACTGCACCTTGTTTTTGTTTTGTTGTATTTTTCCATGTAATACCATTTTGCACTTCGACTTGCAAAGTGAAATAAGGTTGCAGTGAACTAGATTATCTGTTTCCTGACAACCTCACCAACAGCTGGTTGTCAAACTTTGTACTTTTGCCAGTCTGTTGATAGGTGAAAAATTCTTATTTCATGAGTTTTAGTTTACATTTTTCTTACTGAAGGCTGAGTAGCTTTCTATATGTTTATGCATTATTTGAAGTTTTTTTCATGAACTCCCCATTCCTAGATAATATCATCTGGCCATTTTTCTTGTTGGGTTGTTAATTATTTCTTGTTTATAGGAACTCACATTAAGGAAATTAACCCTTGTCTGTGATAAGTTACAAATATATTTTTCCTGATATGATCTTCGTGTTTTGTTTTAGATCTTATTTTGTTTTGCTATGGTATCAGACTTTTCTTTTATCGCTTCTGCATTTTAGGTCATACTTAGGCCTTCCCCACTGCAAGATTTTAAGGAATTTGCCAGTATTTTCATCTCATACCTTCTGGTTTCATTTTTGCATTTAACCCTTTGTTCCATTTTTCTCTGAACTGAGTGAGCTATGGATCCTCTGATCTTTTAAACTGCTATCTAGTTGTCCCCACATTTTTTAAGTCTATCTGTAACTGCGCACAGATATGCTGTCCTTTTCATATACAGAGTTCCCATTTGTACCGGGATCATTTCTGGACTTTCCAGTCTATCCCTTGATTTCCATTAATTAGTGTGATCTCCTTGCTCTCCTGCATTGTTTTTACAGTTTCCCTAGTTATTCTTTTTTTTTCTTCTTCCAGATCCTTTAATCCATTGAGCAAGGCCAGGGATCAAACCCAAGTCCTCATGAATACTAATTGGGTTCATTACTGCTAAGCCGCAGAAGGAACTCCCCCCTAGTTATTCTTGCTTGTCTGTTTTTCCATATGAAGTTGAAAACCAGGTTGTTTAGTTCCAGGAAAAAAAAGAAAACTTTTTGGTATTTTTATTTGGATCAAATTTTAATTTTATAAATCAGTGTAGAATTAATATCTTCATGATCTTACGTTTTCCTCTCTAAGGACACTTGTATCTTTCTATTGATTTCTGTCTACTTTTGTGCTCTTTAGAAGTGTTTTTAAATGTTCCTTGTTTAGGTTTTGTACACGCTTTTTTGTTTTTGTTTTTGTTTTTTTTTAAGGGCCGCACCCATGGCATATGGAAGTTTCCAGGCTAGAGGTCAAATTGGAGCTGTAGCTGCCGGCCTGTGCTACAGCCACAGCAACACAGGATCCAACCCTCATCTTCGACCTACACCACAGGTCATGGTAACACCAGATCCTTCAACCACCGAGCAAAGCCAGGGATTGAGCCCCCATCCTCATGGATACTAGTCAGGTTCTAAACCCACAGAGCCACAATGGGGACTCCTATACCATTTTGATTAGTCTCTTTTCTGAGTACTTTATCTTCTTTTGTTGCCTTGATAAAGAAGGTGTTCTATTCTATCTTTTAACTGGTTCTAACTAGTTATGTTTGACTTTGTTCTTCTTAACCTTCAGTTAGACCCCAAAGGACATACTTTCAAAATTGAATCAAATTCCATTTTTGTTTACTCAGACATTAGCCAGTGATTTGATTGGATTCCCTTATATATACAATGTTGGCATATTTGGTACCTGCAAATGGTATTTCAGAAGTAAACTTTTTGTACAAAACCAGGAGAAATCAACAAAACATTTGCATTTATAATTTTAGTAATTAGTTGTAAGATTTCTATGGAACACAGTCAGTTCAGAACAACTATTTTTAAGTTTTCAATTTCCTAGGGTAATATGAAGATATGTTGTGGACACAATAATGGCATAAAGCCAAGAGAAAAGTAAAAATAATGCCTTATGTAAAAACTAAATTCATGCTAAGTAATGCTTACTTGGCAAATCTTTTGAAGAGGTCTAATTTGAATTTGTTTAATTAAATATTAAATATACTTGAAAAAAAGATTAAAGAAAAGGCCAAGATATTGATATCAAGGTTCATGAAATTAGAACAGTCTTGCTGGGTGATAGAAATTTTTCAAAACAGAGTAATGGTTACTTTAAATCCATTCCTTGTCTAGACCTTTGAATAACTGTATTTTGGCTATTTTCTGAAATTATTCCCAAAATGATACTTTACTAAGCTATTTTCCATTTTTTTGTTTTAAGCAAGTTTTGTTCTTCTTAAACAAAAAATACGGATTATGTAATACAGTGTTGTCATTGGCAACATTGTTAGTTGAGGGAATATCCCATATAAGAAATGTGTGTGTTATACTAAAATTTAGGAAACTGTGATTTTGATGGATATGCAAGTTTCAGTATTGTTTAACTATACTTGACAGCAGTATATTTAGTGGCTTGAGGCACTTAGCTAATTTAAATAAATCTTTTTCTCCTTCATTATGTTTATAATTTCTCATTATTTGGCATTTTTCAGGGAGTTTGTAACATGGTTTATTTTCTTGCTAGAGAAATATATTCCCTAGTGGATTAACTGAATAATTCATGAGATTTTTTTTTTCCCCACAACCCAAGCCACAGCAGTGACCATACCAGATCCTTAACCTTCTGAGCCACAAGAGAACTCTAGATTATTTCTTTGTATTTTTCTTGATGTTTTTTGAAGGTAGTAGAATTTGTCCTTTTATCAGAAAGTTATTTTCAAAATTTTGGCTGAAACATCATAAATTTGCCAGCAAATTTATGTTATTGTAAGGTGTTTTAGGATTGATAAATGTTTTTAAGCATTGTATCTTTCTTGCTGAGTAAATTGGGTTTTCCCACTAATAGCATTTTAGATAACCTGATATAAGCTTACGAACATGGGTCAAGTCTAATTTCTTTTTTTTTTTTAATTCACATGATTTTTATTTTATTTTATTTATTTACTTATTTTTGCTATTTCTTGGGCCGCTCCCACGGCATGTGGAGGTTCCCAGGCTAGGGGTCGAGTCGGAGCTGTAGCCGCCAGTCTACACCAGAGCCACAGCAACGCGGGATCCGAGCCGCGTCTGCAACCCACACCACAGCTCACGGCAACGCCGGATCGTTAACCCACTGAGCAAGGGCAGGGACTGAACCCGCAACCTCATGGTTCCTAGTCGGATTCGTTAACCACTGCGCCACGACAGGAACTCCTAATTTCTACTCTGTTTATTTTGCAAAGTGCAGCCCGTAGAGGACACAAGAGTGCATTCTCTTGTTCAGTTTTTAAAGTCTGAATTCCTGACACATCTTTTATAAGATAGTAAATATATTTTTATGCAGATGAGGAGGGAGGGGTCTAGGGCAATGTTGAGTTTGAAAAAAATAAATGAGATTTCTGCCAACTTGTTTATTGCAGGGAAGCAAAATACAGACAAGAGTTGGATTACTAATGTTGCTTTGTACATGGCTAAGCAACTGCCCCATTGCAGTAACGCATTTTCTTCACAATTCAGCCAATGTTCCATTTGTATCCTTTATGTGTTAGTAAGATACATGTAAGTATTTATTATCTTTTCCATTTCTTCCTTTCAAATAGAGGTAGCTCCATGCCACAAATATTTGAATTCTCTCTATGTTGTAACTTTTCCAACCATTAGGATGTTAATAATGCTTGCTAAAGCTGTGTGTGTGTGTGTGTGTGTGTGTGTGTGCATGCATGTGTGTACTATTGTTTTATGCTTGCTTGGACTATGTATAGAATTTCTTGTAGAAACTCTTGCATGAATGGTAAAACATAATACTCTAGATATAATGAACTATTAGTTTTCTTAACAAAGATTTCAGCTTACAGGACAGATTGCAGAAAATCTTGGAGAGGAAGAGCAGTTGGTCCAAGGCTTATGTGCTCTTCTGTTGGGCATTTCAATTTACTTCAATGATAACTCACTTGAGAGCTACACAAAGTAAGTAAGGGGAACATGCAGGAGTAAAATGACTTGCTAATGTCATCCAGAGATGATAATAGGAGTTTCCACTGTGGTGCAGCAGGATTGGCAGTGTCTCTGCAGCATAAGGACACAGGTTGGATCCTAGGCCCAGCACAGTATGTTAAAGGATCCGGTGTTGCTGCAGTTGCGGCATAGGTGAAAACTGTGGCTCGGATCTGATGGCTGTCCTGGGAACACCATATGCCATGGGGCAGCCAAAAAAGAAAAAAAAAAGAGATGAATTTTCTCTGCCAAAGTATAATGTAGACCAAGCTCTTATGTTTTGTTATGACTTTTTTTTAATTTAAGCATCTCAATATGTTTATCTCTGTAGAGAGAAACTAAAACAACTAATAGAGAAGAGGATTGGCAAAGAGAATTTCATAGAGAAACTAGGATTTATTAGCAAACATGAGTTTTATTCCAGAGCATCTCAGAAACCCCAGCCAAACTTCCCCAGTCCAGAATACATGATATTTGATCATGAGTTTACAAAGCTTGTAAAAGAACTTGAAGGTAAGACAACAAAGTTTATCTTGCTATTCATTATGGGGGTCCTAGGATTATATTATATATGTATATTATGGACACGTACAGATTATGTGGTAAGCCTAAAAGTACTTTTTTCCAAGCTCTTGGTCTGTAGCCCATTTAAGGATTTTTGGGGAAGTCCCCTTATGATGCAGCAGGTTAAGGATCCACTGTTGTCCCTGCAGTGGCTTGAGTCCCTGCTGTGGTGTGGGTTGAAAAGATGCTTTCTTATCTGTCATACAGATAGGCCATACTGATCTTAAGTCTTAATTAAGTCTGATCTTAAGTCTTAATAATTCTGATCTTAAGTCTTCATAAGTCTTAAATAAAATAGCATTGTAAATAAGACTTTTTTGCAGGTGTGATAACTAAAGCTATCCATAAGTCCAGTGAAGAAGATAAAAAAGAAGAAGAAGTGAAAAAAACATTAGAACAGCATGACAGTATTGTGACTCACTACAAAAATATGATTCGAGAGCAAGTACGTACTGATAAATGATAGATACTTTTCTGCTTTAGGGAAGAATTTCTCCTGGCATTTCCTTTTTTTTTTTTTTTTAATTTTTAAATTTTATTTTATTTATTTATTTATTTTTTGTCTTTTGTCTTTTGTTGTTGTTGTTGTTGCTATTTCTTGGGCCGCTCCCGCGGCATATGGAGGTTCCCAGGCTAGGGGTTGAATCAGAACTGTAGCCACCGGCCTACACCAGAGCCACAGCAACGTGGGATCCGAGCTGCGTCTGCAACCTACACCACAGCTCACGGCAACGCCAGATCATTAACCCACTGAGCAAGGGCAGGGACCGAACCCGCAACCTCATGGTTCCTAGTCGGACTCGTTAACCACTGCGCCACGACGGGAACTCCTATTTTTTATTTTTTATCTTTTTAGGGCCACACGCAGAGCATACAGAGGTTCCCAGGCTAGGGGGCAAATCGGAGCTACAGCTGCTGGCCTACACCACAGCCACAACAACATGGGATCCGAGCCACATCTGCAACCTACACCACAGCTCCCGGCAATGCCGGATCCTCTGCCCACTGAGTGAGGCCAGGGATCGAACCCTCAACCTCATGGTTCCTAATCAGGGTAATTAACCACTGAGTCATGATGGGAACTCCTCTCCTGGCATTTCCAAATGCAAGAAGATACAGAAAGTAAAGCTGATCATTTTCCTAAATAATTCAAAAAACATTTAAGTATTCAACAAACGAAGAGCTTAATATGTGCTAAGCAGAGTGTGGGATGTTGTAGACAAGGACATGGATCAGACGTGTTCCCATGTTACGGTCTCATCAGGAGAGAAACCTACACATTACTGTGTCGCACGTGCTATACCGTTATTTCATCTGGTGATAAAGACAGTCAAAGCACTCAGAGGCACCTAATTTAGCTAGGTGGGAGCAGCAGCTTAGAGCAGACAGAGAAGCTGAGTCCTGAAAGGGTAACTATGAGTAAGGTCGGTGACTGCTGCTTTTTTGTTTACTGTGTTCCAGGTGCTTGCCAAGCACATTTAAACACTAACTCATTTACTTTTCACAGCATCCCTAGGAAGTAGTTGATATCTTTAGTTCAGAATAAATGAGAAATCTGAGACTTAGAGTGTTTAAACTTGTCAAGGGTTACTCAGAGATTGGTGGAACAGAATTCAAATACATGTGTGTTACTGGGACTCTAGCTCATACTCTACGGTGTAAAGGGGGCAGACCTGAGAAATGTGGAAACTAAAGAAGATAAAACTGGCAGGACTTGTTAGTGGTTGGCTGTGGGTATGGTGGAACAGAAAGGGTCAGATGTGATCCTTACTTAGATCTCTGTCTTGCACAACTGAATAGATGGTATTGAGCCAGATGTAGAACCTTACAGAATGAGGCGTTCCCGTCATGGCTCAGTGATTGGCGAATCCGACTAGGAACCATGAGGTTGCGGGTTCGGTCCCTGGCCTTGCTCAGTGGGTTAAGGATCCGGTGTTGCCGTGAGCTGTGGTGTAGGTCGCAGATGCAACTTGGATCCCACGTTGCTATGGCTCTGGTGTAGGCCAGCAGCTACAGGTCCTACTGGATCCCTGGCCTGGGAACCTCCATGTGCCATGGATGCGGCCCTAGAAAAGACAAAAAAAAAAAAAAAACCTTACAGAATGAAAGGGAGCTGACTTACCAGGGTGGATAATGATGAGTTAGGTTGAAACTACATTTTCTTTCCTTTTTTTTTTTTCTTCTTTCTTTTTTAGGGCCACACCTGTGGCACATAGAAGTTCCCTGGCTAGGGGTTGAATCAAATCTGCAGCTACTGGCCTACGCCACAGCCACAGCAACGCCAAATCTGAGCCATGTCTGTGACCTGAGCCCCAGCTTGTAGCAACGCCAGATCCTTAACCCACTGAGCAAGGCCAGGGATTGCACCTGCAATCCTCATGGATACTAGTCAGGTTCACAACCCACTGAGCCACAACGGGAACTCCAGAATCTGCATTTTCAAATTCATCAATTGAAATTTTCTTTGCAGGCTACCAGTGAATGCCACACTTGCATGGTGCCGAGCACCTTAAATCTTCCCCTGCATTCCTTCAAAATGTGTTTCTTGGCTTTCTTCTCTCATGTAATTCCTCATTGTAGTATATACTTTTTTTGGAATGGAATCCTAGAAAGTGCTGCGGTACTATCTGAAAAATGAGATTATTGGTGTTAAAATCCATCGTCACGAAAACAATACACGGGGTTGGGGGGGGGCATTTCCTGTGGGGCAGGTGCTGCTCATTTCCTGAAGGGCCCTCCATCCTACAGCTTGTGCATAGCTTAAGGCAGGCGGCAGGTAGGAGCTTGTGAGTAGAGCCCTTTCAGTGAGAGCTACCTGTGTGTTTTTCTCTTTCCCACAGTCTATACTGTTCTGATTAAAATTCTAAGAATAAAAATATGCTAGTGGTATATTTAGCATTCAGTCTAAGCTTTTCAGTTTTATAAGCAAGATAGTAAATTAGAATCATCTTTGAATGCTCCAAATTTGACTCACTATGCTACCCATGGTTATTAGGATTTTTCATCTATCTTAGTACAAATATGTAGTCATTTCCAGGTGGTAAAGTGTAATCTTGAGAGCAATGGGAAATAAATACTTGGCATGTGATATTATAGCTGGAGCTTGGAGCTGACAAATATGGTTGGTTCGGAAGAAGAAAAGAATGATTTTACACAAGTATTGTAATGACTCTTCTTTACAAATGTTAATTTTAAATATTCCCACCATTTAAAATGCCACTTGGCAGGCAGCAAGCATCAAGAGCTATAAAATGTTTATATAAACTTTGAATTACATTTGAAAATTCATCCTAAGGAAATTCTCCAAAATTCCAAAAAACAGTTATATGGACTAAGACATTTATTGTAATGATATTTATCATTTAGAAAAATGGAGAGGAACCTCGTTGCTTTTGAATATAAGTTAAATTGCATCTACTGATTAGTATGGGGAAATTATTATTGAATAGTAAGCATATTAAAGGTTTCAAAATGATATATGGACTGATTATGACAAGTTTAAAAATTTTGGATTGGAAAAAAATTAGAAGAAAATAAATAGATCTAATTCCAGCGAATTACATTCAGGTGGTGAGAGGTGAAAGCTCTTTTTTCAGAATTCTAAATGTTCTGTTAACAGGATTGTCTTTTAATGTTAAAAGCAATGTAGACGCATTCTTTTACGTACATATACTAAGCTTCTTAGATAATTTGGTATAAATTTCTTAATTTGATGGTCCATAAAATGGAGTTTTTAAAATTGACCCCACTCCCCACCCCTAAACTGGTAATTACAGTGAGATTGTAGGCTGCATTATATAATGGGGCCTCAAAATCTTATAGTTCTGCTGCATGTTAATTGGCCTTGGTGCATGTATTAATATGTTACTGCTTGGAATAACCGTCGTGGCACAGTGGTTAATGAATCCAACTAGGAACCATGAGGTTGCCGGTTCAATCTCTGGCCTTGCTCAGTGGGTTAAGGATCCGGCATTGCCGTGAACTGTGGTGTAGGTCATAGATGTGGCTCGGATCCCTCATTGCTGTGGCTGTGGTGTAGGCCGGCAGCTATAGCTCTGATTAGACCCCTAGCCTGGGAACCTCCACATGCCGCGAGTACGGCCCTAGAAGAGACCAAAAAAAAAAAAAAAAAGTTACTGCTTAATTATTGAATGATTTTGGATATGCTGAGTGCTTGAACATCCTCACCCAAAATAATCTCTGATTTTTAATTTGTTCATCCCCTCAATGGTAATTAGTATCAACTGAAAGCACTTGAATTGTTTTGCTTCCTAGGATCTACAACTTGAGGAATTAAAGCAGCAGATTTCCACGTTAAAATGTCAAAACGAACAGCTCCAGACAGCAGTCACACAGCAAGTATCTCAGATTCAGCAACACAAGGATCAGTATAATCTTCTTAAAGTTCAGCTAGGTAAGCATAGCTGGCCATTACTATTGTAATGTTCCCAAGAGTTGGACAAAAAGTCAGACGGATAATTCTTGTGGACTAGTCTTTCTCTAACCTTTAGTTAATCATTGTGACAAACTTGTAAGTAAGAGTTTGAAGTCCAGGCTCTTTGGCATGTGTTTGATTATCTGATCCATTGATTCTCAACCATAGCTATCTATCCTTTAAGATCCCCTGAGATTTTTATCTTTTAATGCCAATACTGAGACGCCACTGAAGTTTCTGACTTAATTAGTTAAGCTTGGATTTAGGCATCAGTAGTTATTACAAGCTTCCCCAAGTGATTCTAACGTATAGCCAGTTGAGAATGACTGGTCTAACCTTTGCATTTTCTTACCTGCAAAATAGAGCTTATAACAGCACCTGTGACATCTGAGAATTAAATGACATTTTATGTATATATAACTCTTGTTCAGTGCCTGGCACATAAGACTGCAAATGCTTGTAAGTAGTCTCATTCTAAAGTGGTTATGATTAGAATGCTAGCTGCTTGGAAATACAGTTTATTTTACTTTTATGAAGTGACTAAAATTTTCAGAAGACAAAATTTTTTACTTTCTTCACGAAAATAATTTTTCAGTTATTTTAGTCCATATAGAAAACTATTCCTTTGTGAAGAATTTTTAAAGGGGTTTTATTTTCTCTTATATTAGTTGACAATTGGAATTGAAACTACTGTAATTCTTCATCTTAGATCACTAAACCATGCAGTTTAGTCTTAAGGCTATGCTGTTTTTCCTCCCAGAACCCTGAAAATATTGGTTCATTATTTGTATCAGTACGTTATTTTGCAAAGGTAAAATGTGCTTACAAAAGTGTTGTCAAGGTAATAATTAAAGAAATTATATATTTATTTTATACTTGAATCTTCCATTGAAAAAAATGAAAAACTTAAGTTTCATGCTGGCTTTTCAAATTTTATGCCTGTGTAATAGGAAAAGACAATCAGCCTCAAGGTTCTTACAATGATGGGTCTCAAATGAATGGCATTCAACCGGAAGAAATTGGTAGGTTGCGAGAAGAGATAGAAGAATTAAAAAGTAATCAGGAACTTTTACAAAACCAGCTGGCTGAAAAGGACTCTTTGATTGAAAATTTGGTAAGAAATTTTTAAAATTTTTAAACAAGAGGTCAAGAGTAATTCTCATTATCCTGCTCTTTAAAGTATCATATTAAGGTTTTAGAATATGAGCTCTGGTGTCAGACTGTCTAAAGCTTCAGTGTTTCCTAGCTAATTGAATTTGAGGAACTTAGTTTGCCTCTTTAAATTTATTCCCTGATATACAAAATAATGAGGATAATACCTGTTTTATTGTTGAGAATTAAATGAGATACTCTATAAAGCTCTTTTAATACATGGAAATTGCTAGATAAATATCTACTTTTATGCTCTTCATATGACCTCAGATTAGTGCTTGGATTTTTTAGGGGGTCTTTTTTTTTTAAGCCCTCACCTGCAGCATATGGAGCTTCCCAGGCTAGGGGTCAGATCAGAGCTGCAGCCGCTGGCCTACGCCACAGCCACAGCAATGCCAGATCCGAGCCACATCTGGAACCTACACCACAGCTCACAGCAACGCCCGCCAGATTCTTAACCCACTGAGCAAGGCCAGGGATGAAATCTGCATCTTCATGGATGCTAGTGATATTCGTTTACGCTGAGCCACAATGGGAACTCCAAGTGCTTAGATTTTAAAAATCACTTATTTTTAAATTAATTAGCTATGGGAGTTCCTGGTGTCCTAGAGGTTTAAGGACGACTCAGCATTGTTACTGCTATGGTGTGGCTTTGATCTCTGGCCCTGGAACTTCCCCATGTCATGGGCACAGCCAAGTAAATAAATACAATTATTACCAATGGAAAATTTGTAGACAGTATGTGCTATATTAAATGCTATATTTGATATAAAAATTAAAATGTTGATGTGTAATTTTTTGGTAAACATATGATACATAGCTTAATGTGTTCAGTTTTGGTTTTTTCCTATCTCTTCAAATTGAATTTATTTCATAGTTTATTTCTATGCTCTTTGTAGAAATCTTCCCAACCATCACCTGGCACAAATGAAGAATCTTCAGCAACAGATTCAGCAAGAGATTCTGAACAAATAGCAGACTTGAAACAGGTCATTTTTTCAGTTTAATTCAAGCTATATTTTTGCCTTGCTTTAGTTATAATAGCATAACAGCCCTGAAATTCTATTAATCCAGAGCTACTCTGTCAGCTATAAGCAAAATTTGATGATGAAGACAGCCATTTGAAAATCCAGAAGCTGTTTTAATTACGCAGTGATGGTATTTTGCTTTGTATTGTGTTTTTACTTTTCTTCATATTCTTTTTAACAAATCTCAGCATCTTACCCAGATAATTTGTGGATTATCAGTAAACTAACAAGAAAATTTTAAATATGTTTATAAACTGCAAAGATGAATATATAAAATTGTACGCCTAATTTTCTTGATAACTGCTTGGTTAAAGGTTTGGGGCATTTATTTTATTTTATTTTTTTTTGTCTTTTGTCTTTTTTGTTGTTGTTGTTGTTGTTGCTATTTCTTGGGCCGCTCCCACGGCATATGGAGGTTCCCAGGCTAGGGGTTGAATCGGAGCTGTAGCCACCGGCCTACGCCAGAGCCACAGCAACGCGGGATCCGAGCCGCGTCTGCAACCTACACCACAGCTCACGGCAACGCCGGATCGTTAACCCACTGAGCAAGGCCAGGGACCGAACCCGCAACCTCATGGTTCCTAGTCGGACTCGTTAACCACTGCGCCACGACAGGAACTCCGGTTTGGGGCATTTAAGTTCTATCCAGGGAGTTCCTGCTGTTACGCAGCAGTTAAGGATCCAGCATTGTCTCTGCAGCAGCTCAGGTCACTGCTGAGGCTTGGGTTCAATCCCTAGGGGGTTAAGTGTTGGGCACTGCCACAGCTGTGGTGTAGGTCACAGCTGCAGTTTGGATTCAGTCCCTGGCCCGGGAACTTCCATATGCCACATGCACGGCCAAAACTAAGTAAGGAAATAAATAAATCATTCTATCCAGAAAAATGTGGCTTTTAGAATTGGAAAAGGGAAAAATAGAAAGTAAATTTGTGTATATCTCAATTAGATGACGCTAGCTAAAAAGCAAAGTAAACATTCCCTGCTGTAGTAATTTCTATTATCTTGGAAAGCAAATTAAGCTTTTTCCTATTTGGTTAATTTATGTAGTTTTGTTGTTGTTGTCTTTTCTAGGGCTGCACCTTTGGCATATGGAGGTTCCCAGGCTAGGAGTCCAATCAGAGCTGTAGCCGCTGGCCCACATCACAGCCACAGCAACGCCAGATCTGAGCCGAGTCTGCAACCTACACCACAGATCATGGCAACGCCGGATCCTTTCCCCACTGAGCGAGGCCAGGGATTGAACCTGCAACCTCATGGTTCCTAGTCAGATTCACTAACTACTGAGCCACGACGGGAACTCCAATTTATAATTTTTATAAATTCCTATTAAACTAGATAGTACAGATTTACTTCTATCCAATGAGAAAATTTAATCTATTTGTTCAGATTTGTAAAAATTTTTTTATTTTTAGTCAGAAAAGAGAGGACGAAATTATTTACAAATAGAATTAAATAACGTAATAATTGGAAGAAAAACCTAGAAAAGTTTGATCACTCATTACTATATTATTCCTAAACAGGTTGCTTTTTTTCCCCTGTTAAATTTTCTTTCTTTCTTTTTTCTTCCTTCCATCCTCCCATCCTTCTTTCCTTTCTTATAAAAGGAATATACATTTCTTTAAAAAAGAAAAAAAAGTAGGGAGTTCCCGTCGTGGCGCAGTGGTTAACAAATCCAACTAGGAACCATGAGGTTGCGGGTTCGGTCCCTGCCCTTGCCCAGTGGGTCAACAATCCGGCGTTGCCGTGAGCTGTGGTGTAGGTTGCAGACGCGGCTCGGATCCTGCGTTGCTGTGGCTCTGGCGTAGGCCAGCGGCTACAGTTCCTATTCAACCCCTAGCCTAGGAACCTCCATATGCCGCGAGAGCGGCCCAAGAAAAATGGCAAAAAGACAAAAAAAAAAAAGAAAAAAGAAAAAAGGTAATACTAAAGGGAGGAGTGACCAGCCTGGCCAACCCAGGACTGACTTCCTTCTTATTCCAGCCTCTAGGTGGTCCTTACTCACTGACTTGTCTGATCTGATGGGAATGACTGGGCACAGAAACAGAATGTGTTATTTTGATGTCTGTGTATCCCAGAGTAGAGGCTACGGTCAAACTTTTTTCTTTTGTCTTTTTTAGGGCCACTCCCATGGCATACGGAGGTTCCCAGGCTAGGGGTCACATCAGAGCTACAGCTGCAGGCCTACACCACAGCCGCAGCAACGTGGGTTCCAAGCCATGTCTGTGACCTACACCACAGCTCACAACAACGCCAGATTCCTGACCCACTGATGGAGGCCAAGGATCAAACCCGCATCCTCATGGATACTAGTTGGATTCGTTTCCACTGAGCCACAGTGTGAACTCTGACAGTTTTGTTTTTTAATGATATATAGTAAAATACAGTATAAAAAGAAAACCGAAATGGTTCATAATTTCAATGTTTAGAAACTCATTTTGATAACTGAAAAAGCAGAATAGTCAAAAGTATGTACATGATAGACAGTTTTTAGGAGAATAAAAGAGCTTTTACATGGCAGCATCCCACTGCTTACCTGGTATCTCTAGACACAGCCTTTGGTTGAGAACCACTGTTAAAATTGCTTTATTTTCCTGTATTTGTTTCATGGCAGAGAGAGAGCAGGAAGATTGGAAATTTTAAACATTAATAATATATAAACTTTCAATTAATCCTCTCATCTTCACTATAGCACTACTGCTTTTATCTGTGTTTGCTTCAAAAGTGACCTCCATGGAGTTCCCTTGTGGCGCAGTGGATTAAGGATCCGGCATTGTCACTGCAGCAACTCCATTGCTGCTATGGTGCGGGTTCAGTCCCTGGCTTGGGAAATTCCACATATCACAGGCATGGGGGAAGAAAAAAAAGATGCCATTAAGAGCAGGAAAAGACAAGCCACGATCTGGAAGAAAATACTGTCCAAGCAAATGTCTGATAAAGTACTTGTATCCAGGGGACCATCAAAAAAGAGAAATGGTTCTTTCACTTTAAGTTTTAAAACTTGGAAGTTGTGCTTTTAGAGAGAAGTGCTAAAAAAGAAAATAATTTTTAAATTTCCTCCTGTAAATAGACATTTCCTTGATGAAATTAATGTTATTATTTAATGTTACAACCCAACTATTTTTGTCTCATAGGAACTGGCAACATTAAAGTCTCAGTTAAACTCACAATCTATAGAAATCACTAAACTACAGATGGAAAAGCAGGAGCTGTTACAGAAAACAGAAGCATTTGTAAGCTAACTTTTTTGTTGTTGTTGTTCTGAAAGGTAATAAACACAAGGTTGAGAGGTTATTTCTCAGCTATTGTGGAAAAAAAACATATTTGTCAGATAGCAGCTTCCCTTCAGGTGATTCATTAGCTAGAGTTCCAGGCACACAGACTTCTTGGCCATGTGAACATCCAGCTGTGGTATAGGCACACTCACCAGGTCATTCTGATCAATTACTTATAGTTCATTTTGCTGGTGTTTCGTATTTCACCCATCTTCATCCACTTCATTTTCCTGCTGGTATAAAATTGTCGAAAACCTTGTTGGTGACCCACGCAATTCACAGGAGCCCAAGCCATCAGGCAAACAGGTCCTTCTGGATCCCTCCCGGGGAACCACATCTCTATTCCAGCTTCTGCTGAGATGGTTGATTGGGTCCCTGTGCCACTTGAGTAACCTCTTCCCAAATGGTTGTCCAGGCACACCCTGGATGTTTCCATGCTCTGTCCTTTATTGCAGTAGGGAGGGGCTGAGAATGTTCTAAATCGTCAAGTTCTCATTCCCTTTTGCTTAACAATTTCTTCTTCAATTTGTCTCTCTCCTCTCACATTTCACTCCAAGCGGCAAGGAGAAATCAGGCCTTTAACACTTCAGCCAAGTTCTTTGCCACTTTATAATGAGGGTCACCTTTCCTCCACTTGCAATGACATGTTCCTCTTCCCTCTGGGACCTCACCAAAACCACCGTTAACACCCACACTGCTACCAGCATTCGGTTCACAGTGATGCATGTTTTCTCTAAGACCATAGAAGCTTTCTCTAAAGCTCTCCTCTTTTCTTTTTGAGCCCTTCCTCAAATTGCCTTTAATGTCCTTATTTCTACCAACAGTCTTTTCAGGGCAGTTTAGGCTTTGTGAACCTCAGAATTCTTCTAGCCTCTCCCAAAGCCCCTTCCACATTTTTCAGTATTTATTACATCAGCATCCACTTCCTAGTATTTTGTAGAAAAAAAGAAGAGGAAAGACTGAAAAATTGTGATATAAGAATACTACCTGTAGCACTTAAGAAAATACCTGTGTTTCACCAATTAATGGCATTCAGCTCAATATCCCCACCTGTCTCTCTGAGATTAGTGTAGGCCTAACTTACAGGAATTTTATGGGGAAAGGGCCTTGAAACATATTCTCTACTTATTAAATGCCATGTTACAGCTACGTTAGAGCTGTGCCATTGACAGTTTACCTGGTCTGACATGGAGGCTGCTCAGCCCAGCCTTCCTCACCCTCTGCTGAGATCTGGTGCCACAGCGCTCCTGACTCAGCTCCTCACTCCAGGGGGAGCACTGTTCTGTACGTAAAGATACATAAGAATTTGATTTTCTATTATTTGGAAATAAAATTGCAAAATAGCAAGAAAATTAAATCATCTCTGGAATTTCGTATTGATTACAACTTTAAAGAAACATTTTTTTTTTTCCAATTTATACTTTCAGGCAAAATCAGTTCCTGAACCAGAACAGAGTGAAACTGTAACAGCTGCAAAAGCTACTGATGTAGAAGGAAGACTGTCAGCATTATTACAAGAGACTAAAGAATTAAAGGTTCGTTTTCTGGAAACTTTGATTCATTGCATATTATATGAAACAAACCCCAGGAAATTTTATTTTATTTCATTTCATTTCTCTAATTCTTAGATTAATGATGAAAGTTAATGGGGTATAATTTTATCTCTCTGTCCATTCCAATTTTGATGACTGAAGATTTTTAAATGCCATTTCAAATAATGATATCAACTATGTAAAATAAAAATGTCTATGAATGTATTTTAAAAGTAAAAACGTTAGTTTTCTTATCCATCTACTATACTCACAATAAGAAACAAGGAGTACAGATTTGGCTAATCCACAGCACCTTGTGTGATGGTGCCTTTTTGATTGTGGTCAAACTCCTTTATTTTTAAGCCATGGATTTTTACTTGAAGCTATTTCTTTTTCATTTAATCATATGTATGAAGTTGGGCTAACATCTTTTTTTAAACTGAGTTCTAATTCTGATGCTAAACCAGGCTTCTGCTGTAAAATGTTTTGTGTCTTCGTTTATTCCTCTGATTATCTGAAATGGTATTATCTCTTGGGATTTTCTGAGGAATAGATAAAACTATTTTTTGGAGTTAAACTCTATCTTTCACCAATAACCACCTTTGGAAGTTCCCTTATGGCTCAGTGGGTTAAGGATCTGGCATTGCCACAGTTGTGACAAAGGCTGCAACTGCAGCGTGGGTTTGATCCCTGGCCTGGGAACTTCCACATGCCATAGGCATAGCCAAAAACAAAAGAAAACAACCAACAAATAACCTTCTTTGATGTATAGCTTAACATAAATCCTCATGTTACTAGATGAATGTGTATTTTAAACCTCCTATGTCCCCAACCCCTAACCCCAAACTCCTCAGATTGGACAAGTACAGTGATTTATCATAGAAAGAATGTATTTGATAAAACCCTAGGAGAGTGAATACTAATTTTGGATTAGTGATTTTCACCTTCCTTTTCCTAGAATGAAATTAAAGCTCTGTCTGAAGAAAGAACTGCTATTAAAGAGCAGCTGGATGCATCTAACAGTACCATTGCCATTTTACAAAATGAGAAAAACAAGCTCGAGGTGGACATTACAGATTCAAAAAAAGAACAAGACGATCTTTTGGTGCTGTTGGCTGATCAGGATCAGAAAATATTTTCATTAAAGAATAAACTCAAGGAACTTGGTCATCCAGTAAGATTGCAGTGTTTCCAAAAATGATTTCTTTTGTGTTTCTTTATGATATGTTTTTTAAGGTACTGTACTGTGGTGTGGAGGTGTTGTGCCTGTGTATCACTCAGTGTGTGGGTACGTGAACGTGGTATTGTCCACTGCTTTCATGGTACTCAGTGAAATGACTTAAGTGTAGTTTCCAGCATTTATTAACTATTCTCGTTTGGACTCTGAGCCTAGAAAGTGAATTGATTTGATTTCTCCTGTGGTAATAAGAATCTCACCATCCAAATGTGCTGTCCTCTTTGGTCATGTTGGTTCAGGTGCACGTGTGGAGAGGTATAGTCATCTGTCAGCAGGTTAACCTATGAATCTCATCTCATATTCAAAATAACAGGGAGTCATGAGTAGTAAATGAAGGAAATCAGTTCCCTGGTGGCTCAGCAGGTTAAGATCTTTTGGTGCTGTTGGCTGATTTTTTTTTTTGTCTTTTTGTCTTTTTGCTATTTTTATGTGGAGGTTCCCAGGCTAGGGGTCTAATCGGAGCTGTAGCCACCGGCCTACGCCAGAGCCACAGCAACGCAGGATCCGAGCCACGTCTGCAACCTACACCACAGCTCACGGCAACGCCGGATCGTCAACCCACTGAGCAAGGGCAGGGACCGAACCCGCAACCTCATGGCTCCTAGTCGGATTCGTTAACCACTGCGCCACAACGGGAACTCCATTTTTTTTTTTTTTTTTTTTTTAAGATCTGGTGTTTTCACTGCTGTGGCACAGGTTCAGTCCCTGGCCAGAAAACTTCTGTGTGCTGTGGGCATGCCCCACCACGGCCCCCACCAAAAAAAAAAAAAAAAAAAGTTCATAAAATAAATGAATCAAGGAAATCAGATGCCCTGTAATCCACTGTAATTGCTGGAGTAAATAATTTACTAACAGATCAATCATTTTGTATTATCATGTGTTGAATATGAAGTGAACAAATCTTCATAATGTTAAATGTGTGTTCTCTCTTTAGGTTGAAGAAGAGGATGAACTTGAATCTGGAGACCAAGATGATGAGGATGATGAAGATGAAGATGATGGCAAGGAACAGGGTCATATCTAGCTTTAAAATCTCTGGGAATGATAAGAAATTATAGTATCTTTGAAGATGGAGTCTTAAGACAGTGCTTTGATTTGCCTCCACAGAAAATAAAGATTTAGAAACCAGGTGGAAAACATTCACTAATAAGACTATTGATGTATTTTTTAAATGATGCCACCCATGTTGCTAATTCTTTTAATCTAACTTTATGTAGAACACATATCTCTTATTGAAATTTATTTGAACTGTCCCAAAATATAATTTGCAAAGAGCTACAGACACCAAAAATGTAACATTTTGAGGCACTTGGTGGCAATGCTATTGCCTTAGTTCATTGGTTGTGTATAGAAGTTCTATATTTGTCTGCTATTTTTACTTTTCAGAATTTGTGTCTTTAAATACTAACACATTTGATTTAATGTGTGTTGGAATCATTGTTTCTAAATTCAATATTGAGTTCTTAGCTAATGATTTCCTTTCAAAGAAATGGATTTCCTTAAAGGCAAGAGAGCAAGGTCTCGGGGTAGTATATCCTTAGCCCTTCAGCCAGTGTGACTCCTGCAAGAGCAGCATAGGACAGTGTAGGATGAGTGCCTTGACCCTGGATATGGCTGCATTCGGTACCTCAGTGAAGAAACGAAGGATGCTGGCCCACAGTGAGGAGGCAGGCATTTCTGAGAAACATTTGCAACAGTGTATTAGCATGTGTTTGGTTTGGGGTTTATTTTAAGCTAAACATGAAAACAAATTATAACTTAACAGCTCATGCAACACAGATTTAGTATTATTGTTTGATTATTATAGAACACATTATGTTCCTAGTTTTAAAAAGACCCAAACTATGGTTTATATAATTTATTGGCATTTTTGCTGAATAGGTTTAAGTCAGGTAATAGATTTTTAAAAAGCAATGAAGCATTGTGTCAAAATTCAGTGTTTTCGTAATAAAAATAGATACTATGTTCACGTAATCTCTGGTCATGATTCTCTTTTTTAAGTTTTGAGAGTAGTATTTTATTTGTACAAGATGAGGCAGGGGTAAGTAGTGAGAGGAGTCTTTCTCTTACTAAAACTGGATGGTAACATCAACCTTATCATTAAAAAAAATTTTTGGAGTTCCCGTCATGGTTCAGCAGTTAATGAACCCTACTCATATCCATGAGGACGCGGGTTCAATCTCCGGCCTTGCTCAGTGGGTTAAGGATCCAGCGTTGCTGTAGCTGTGGTGAGGGCTGGCAGATGCAGCTCCGATTCAACCCCTAGCCTGGGAACCTCCATATACCGCGGTGTGGCCCTAAAAAGACAAAAAAAATTTTTTTTAATAATAAAAGCAATCTTGTTTAAAGCTAATAATTAGGATTCCATAAGATTCAAGGTGGCTAATTGCAGCAAAAGCAGAAGAGGTTGGAAAAGGGTTTGGATGTTTCTAAACATTGGAGTTCTAAAGCGATGAAATTCTTCACCATGATTTCCCTTAAAGAAGGACGCTTGCTTAAAGATATGGCAGTAAGAGCTGGGGCGTAATATATCGTCTGCCTCCTGGCTCCAGGATTAGTTTGAGCAGTCCATGAAAGGCCACAAACTTCTTTTTTTTTAATGGCTGCACCTGCAGCATATGGACGTTCCTAGGCTAGGGGTTGAATCCAAACCAAGCTGCTACTGACATTGCAGCTGCAGCAACACTGGACCCTTTAACCCACTGTGCCAGGCTGGGGACCAAACCCACATCTCTGCAGGGACCCAAGCTGCTGCAGTTGGATTCTTAACTCACCGTGCCATGGTGGGAACTCCGAGGCCAGAAACTTTTGAAAGAACTATCTTCATATGTCTTAAAAGGGAAGATGGCCATGTGTTAGAGTATCTGTGACCACTTCACCTCGGCCCTGCCCTCTCCCACTGCTGCCACTGTCATCCTGAGATGGCATCTACCATCAGAGAATCACATGATCATTACTGGACCAGCTCAGACGTGTGAAATTTTCCTAAGGTTGATACCACATCGTGAACAACTGGCTAATTTCATTTCAGACTGATGTTGTAAGAATAAAGAAAAATGGCTCAGGAGTAAGAATACGACTTCCAGAAATAATGGAATACCAAAGCTCTTCAGAAAGAAACCACTGGAGAATCAGGGCAAGTTTGCCAAAGCTCAGTCACTTGGACTGGCTTGGAGTAGAGAAGACACCAGAAGCCTCGTAGCTGCACGGTCCAGCCTGGAGCCCAAATGGACATCCTCCTAACAGCCATGGTTTTTAGATGTTTCTTTCGTTTTTTTCCTGGATTTTACTAGGCCTCCTAAACTAGTCTCTGAACCTGAAGTTGGTTGTTGCCTCTGCATGCCATTCTCACTCTTCACTGCAGTAAGCTTTGTAAAATGCAAATATGAGCCAAAGAGATTGCAGTTGCCTGCTTGTTTGGAGTCCTCAGCCAGGTAGATGAGACCCTTTGTGCTCTACCACTCTCATGTGTCTCTCTTCAAGTGTATTTTAGAACCGTAAAACGTATTTGCCATCATGGCACGTATCCTGTTCTTTCATTTCTCTTGTTGCTTTCGCACGTGTTTTTTGCTCCACCCGTTGGTGTCAGCTCTCACAGCAAAGGCTGTTTCCTTGTATTGAGAGCTACAACAGAGGGGCAGTCATAAAGCACAAAACATGCTTGTCCTTATTCAAAGTTTTATTCAAGTATAGTTTACATGTTTGAAAGAAAAGAATAATCACCCAAAGTAACTACCAAAGGTAAAGTAACAGCTCACATTTTGAAGGCTTAAGTTACTAGAAAGAAATTATGCTGATAGAAAATCAAGCACTTGTTTCAAAGTTTTATTGCTGCCAGGTAAGGGCCTCAATGGCCCTCAGAATCGAAGTCTGTACTGTTACAGCAAACCATATTAATTCATTCACTGCGTGTTTACGGAGAGTGTAATGTGCTGAGCACTGCTGTAGTCGCTGGGGTATAAATGAGACCAGGTCCCTTCCCCGTACAACTTATACTCTGGAGGAGTGAACAGTGATAAACAAGTACCTGTGACATAAGACAATGTCAAATGCTTCGTAGCTTCTGGAAACAAACATTTTATTTTGAGTTTGATGGTGTGCCAGAGGAGTGATTAGATCTGATTTGTGTTCATGGATGACTTTCTCCACTGTGTTGAGAATTGTCTTTGGGAGGAGGCCAAGAGAGAAAGCCAGGGGACTAGTTTGGAAGCTGTTGCTCTCGTGGAAGCAAAAGCAGGTGCAGGTCAGACCACACTGTAGGGTGAAGGATCGGGGATGTATTTCACAGGTAGAGCTGAGAGGACTGAATGAATTGCATGTGTCTGGGGAGTGGGGGAGCAAGTCAAGTGTAACTCCTGGGGAGGCAGGAGGAGCAGGATCAGGGTGGGATCTAGTGTTGTGTGTTAGTCTTGCTAAATCTGAGACCCAAGTAGATACGTTTATATAAATAGGTACATGTTCAGTAGGCAATTTGAAGCTTCTTAGGGCTGGAAAAATAGTACATAGATGGAATTTTTTTTTTTTTTGTCTTTTTGCCTTTTCTGGGGCCACCCCTGTGGCATATGGAGGTTCCCAGGCTAGGGGTCTAATCAGAGCTATAGCTACCAGCCTATACCACAGCAACTCGGGATCCAAGCCACATCTGCAACCTAAACCACAGCTTATGGCAACGCCGGATCCTTAACCTCATGGTTCCTAGTTGGATTCATTAACCACTGAGCCACAACGGAAACTCCGATACGATAGATGGAATTTAAGACCACAAGATCTTACAGGGAGTGAGTGTAGAGAGAGGGCAGCCAAGAACTGAGCCTTTTTGAGTTTTGGCATTAACGGGAAAACTGAGCAAGCTATGGCCTTTAAACTGATTTTGGAAAATTAAGACAATTCTTTTCAAACTGCTTTAATTAAACACATTATTCTATTAATGAAGACTAGTTTGGAGTTCCCCTTGTGGCACAGTGGAAATGAATCAGTCTAGGAACCATGAGGTTGCGGGTTCCATCCCTGGCCTTGCTCAATGGATTAAGGATCCGGCGTTGCCATGAGCAGTGGTGTAGACCAGCAGCTGTAGCTCTGATTAGACCCCTAGCCTGGGAACCTCATATGCCACAAGTGTGGCCCTAAAAAAGGGCAAAAAAAAAAAATGAAGACTAGTTCTTTACTAGTGAACCCAATTAAACTGTGGGTTTAGGGTTTTTTGTTGTTGTTATTGTTGTTTTTTTGTTTGTTTGAGAAATCTACCCTCCTCACCAAATAGAAGATATGTGTCTTAAGAAAATAATTTACATTATCCTTTGAAAGGTTTTATTTTAATGCAAGTTATTTTTATCAAATTGTCCCTTTCGTGGATTAGCGATTGCTTCCCTTCCAAAAACTAAAGAGGAGTTATTCTTGCATTTTTTTTTATGTCTCCAACTCAGAAACTTTAGAATTTTCTATAACCTTTCAAAATGAAAATTAAAATGTTTCCAGAGGGAAAAGCATTAAAATATGACACATATCTGTCTTAAATGTGGTTTCCCTTCCTGCAGATAAACTCGTTTTGTCTAGACATAGGTTTTTCCATATTCACTCTAAGCAGCTGTGACTAGCTATCTTAATTTGAAAAAGCTTCACGCATCGACCTTGCTACAATTACATATTACTTTTAATTTTGCTCATTACAAAAACATGATACCACTTTGTAATTATATTTTTTCATTTACGAGAATGTAGACCCCTGAGTTCTGATAGCTGGTTTGCTAGTCGTTTTTCAGCTCTGGCTTTTAATTCTAGATTTATTTAAATGTATTATTCTCTGGACCTAGTGGAATATCTATTGGAGTAGAGCTCACCATTTTGTTACTCTTAAGTTCTTTCATCTCTCTGTGACTTTTCATGCTCCTAATAACCCTGTGAAATGACTTGTTGCCTAGTCCCAGGGAGAAGGTGATAAACTAGTTGCCATGGTGGACATGGAGTAGACTTTCTGATTCTCTTTTACCTTCATGTTCTTGACCCCAAATGAGATTGTGTAAGTAAAGCCTATGAAACAAAAAAGGGAGTGAGCTGGAGTTCCCATTGTGGCTCAGTGGTATTGAACCCAACTAGTATCCTTGAGAACACGGGTTTGATCCCTGGCCTTGCTCTGTGGGTTAAGCATTCCTGCGACCTGTGGTGTAGGTGAAAGATGCGGCTCGGATCCTGTGTTGCTATGGCTGTGGTGTAGGTGGGCAGCTGCAGCTCTGATTCAACCCCTATCCTGGGAATTTCCACATGCTTCAGGCGTGGCCCTAAAAAAGAAGAAGAAAAGAAAAAAAAAACCTAAGGTGAGCTGAATAAAAGCTTAAGGGTTACCTAGGGTCCCCTAGTGCGTTACAGATTATCACAGATGGAGTGTGTAAAATAATACTTTCATTATCTCCAAAGCCTTGGGTCAGGAGTCAGGACACACGTTAACTAGGTCCTCTGCTTTTAGCTGCAGTCAAAGTGGCAGCCAGAGTGTTTTCTCATCTGCATGCTCAACTAGGGGAGAATCAGCTTCCAAAACTCATTCGGGTTGTTGGTAGAATTCATGTCCTTATAGTTGTAGAACTGAGGGCTTCAGTTTCTTGCAGGCAGTTGGTTAAAGTCTGTCCTTGGCAATGAGGGGTCTCCCCTAGTTCCTTGCCTCATGGGCTCCCTCAGCATGTGTGCTGAATTCATTAAGCCAGCAAGGGGAAGGTCTGGCCCAGTCAGCTGGCAAGACAGTCTTACCTAAAGCAGTATAATCATAGGAGTGACATCCATCACCTTGCCATAGACCACTGGTTAGAAGCGAGTCAGGAATTACACAGAGGCATGACTGCTAGGCAGTTGGATGTTGTGAGATGCTGCATACTTGAAACCTAATTCTCACTCTGTCAGAAGTTTTCAAAATAAAATGTGTGTGTTGGAGTTTCCATTGTGCTTCAGTGGGTAAAGAACCCAAAATAATGTCCATGAGGATGCGGGTTCAATCCCTGGCCTCACTCAGTAGGTTAAGGACCCCATGTTGCCCCAAGTTGCAGCTCAGGTCATAGATGTGGCTTGGTCCAGCTTTGCTCTGGCTGTGGTGGAAGCTGGCAGTGGCAGCTCTGATTTGACCCCTAGCCTAGGAACTTCCATATGATATAGGTGTGGCCATAAAAAAAAAAAAAGACTCCAACTAGGATCAATGAGCAATGAATAGAGCCATAGGAAAATAGATTTCATCCCAATACATACAACAGAAATTTGGAATAGTAAAAACAGTCCAAGATTAGAAAGGAGACACCAGGGGAGTTTCCGTCTTGGCATAGCAGAAACAAATTCGACTAGTATTCATGAGGTTTCGGGTTCAATCCCTGGCCTTGCTCAGTGGATTAAGGATCTGGTGTTGCCATGAGCTGTGGTGTAGGTTGCAGACGCGGCTCGGATGTGGCATTGCTGTGGCTGTGGCATAGACACAGACCCCTAGCCTGGGAACCTCCATATGCCATGGGTACAGCCCTCAAAAGACAAAAAATAAAAAATAAAAATAAAAAAATAAGAAAGGAGACATGAGGAAGGAAAGGGAAGTAGGTACTAAGTAGCATACATACCATATGGGTGATTTATATTTTGCTGCATAGTAAATTACCCCTAAACACAATGGCTTAAAACAACTCACACTTGGAGTTCCCTCGTGGCTCGGCAGGACTACTTGGGGTCAGATTCCAGCTGTACCGCCTTTGTGTGGTAAACCTTGGGCCATTCCCCTGTGTGCCTCAAGTTCATTACCTATAAAATGAGATTGTGGTCGTGCCTTAGATTCATAGGAAGGTTGTGGGGATTAGGTGAGTTACTAACATTTAGTATATGTCAAGGTGTTCAAACAATGCCTGTGAATGCTCAACTGATGGTACATATAGGAAGTGCTTAGTAAGTTTTAACTAGTATTCTTTGCTCACAGAGTTTCGAGAATTAACCATGTGAATAGGCATGAAAGTGTTTTATAGAAAACACTGGTCTGATGTGGGGATTCAGGAATTGGCAGTATAGTTTTTCTGTGGCTATGTAATTAGGCTTCACCAGGCTTGGCACGTTCAGGGAGCAGTAAACATTTTCTTCTGGAAGCCTGTCCAGCTCACAGCAACCCCCACAACTGCCTGCTTTTGGTGGGCCCGGGACTACGGGCTATGTCTGTAGCTTGAGAATTGTAGATACAAAAGCTGACATTTGGCCTTGCTTCCAGTATGATTAAGTACTTGACATGTCAAATTCAGGACAAACAAAGCTTTGCACTGAGATAAACCAAAAAACTTGGAGTCATTCTGACTGGTTCTGATCTCCAATAATAAAGCCTTGAACATTTCCTGTAAACTCAGACTTCCTAACCAAAATAACTTTATCCCTAATTTTTGCTACGCTGATACCTAAAGATACATGGTCAGCTTTGTGAAACTGATAGTCATATGGGGAATTTGCTGTTTTCCTGCCATGAGCAGAGGAGTATAACTGTCATAACCCTGGTGATTTGAGGGGGTTTTTTTCCTTTAAATATTTGGGGATTTTTGTTGAGGTTTTTATTTTTGTCAGTTTGTTTTTATTTATTTTGTTTTTGTTTTTTGTCTTTTTTTACAGATGCATCTGTGGCGTATGGAAGTTCCTAGGCTAGTGGTCAAATCAGAGCTGCAGCTGCTGGCCAGAGCCACAGCAGTGTGGGATCTGAGCCACATCTGAGACCTACTCCACTCTCGGGGTAACGTCAGATCCTTACCCACCGAGTGAAGCCAGGGATAAAACTTGCATCCTCATGGGTGCCAGTCGGATTCTTAACCCACTGAGCCACAACAGGAACTCCCAATACCTGTGTGGTTTTTTGTTTTAATTCAGGAGGCCTGTTCCCTTGTACTCTTTGCAAATTAACTTCATCTTTCCTTGTCTAAATATTTTCTGTCTTGACCGCAGTAGTTGATTCGACTAGGGGTTGCACCTTTGACCCAAGATGGGCCGGATTCTCTACTCCAGGAATTTGTATTTGTATTCTTGTTCATCTTCTTAAACTGGGAAGAAGTGAACTGGAGGGCTGTGGAGTAGCTGTCTGCACCAGATATGGAACAGAGAGGAATGAAGCAGAGGCCAGGTGGGGGGAATGAAACAGTGGTTGGAGGACAACCCTAAGCCCAGTACCCACCGAGCCTCCATCCTGTCACACTTATATTTTTTATTTTTTATTTTTTTTGTCTTTTTGCCATATCTTGGGCTGCTCCCATGGCATATGGAGATTCCCAGGCTAGGGGTTGAATCGGAGCTGTAGCTGCTGGCCTGCGCCAGAGCCACAGCAACTCGGGATACGAGCCGCGTCTGCAACCTACACCACAGCTCATGGCAACGCCGGATCCTTAACCCACTGAGCAAGGCCAGGGATTGAACCCGTAACCTCATGGTTCCTAGTCGGATTCGTTAACCACTGAGCCATGACGGGAATTCCTCACACTCTTATATTCACTTCATAGCACTAGTCACATTCTGCAAAGGTTTGTTTGTGTTTCTACACCTACGAGACTGAATGTAAGCCCAATGAGAGCAGGAAAATTGCCTTGTTCGGCACTGAATCCCAGTGCCTAGATGGATGCTGGCATAGAGAGGGTAGTCTGCCTACATATACTGTCTAGAGAGATAAATTCTATTTACTTGTTTGTATTCAAATTAGAAATGAGAATTCCTGTCCCATTGTTTCAAAGAATTACTGCTTTGAGTAATTACAAATTTAGCAGAACTATGGGCATTAACCAAATAATAATTGCATGTAATTAATTTTGAAGCCTAAGACTTGAAAAATTATAAAGAACTTGCAATGCATGGAATGGCTTGCTGTATAACATTCCTTCAAGAGGGCAAAGTGCACAGACCATTACATAGAGTGGTCTTGGCTGATTTCTCCCAGCTGTCCCTGGGGTTATAAATATGACCTTAGGAAATGAAGAGGGGGCAGCCCTCTTGTCCCTGTCTGCACTAGAGAAGCCAAGGGCTAGGAGTTCCTGTCATGGCTCAGTGGTTAACGAATCCACTGGGAACCATGAGGTTGCAGGTTTGATCCCTGGCCTCGCTCAGTGGGTTAAGGATCCGGTGTTGCCGTGAGCTGTGGTGTAGGTCCCAGACGTGGCTTGGATCTGGTGTCACTGTGGCTGTGGTGTAGGCTGAGGCTACAACTCCGGTAGACACCCAGCCTGGGAACCTCCATATGCCACAGGTGCAGCCCTAGAAGACAAAAAGACAAAAAAAAGAAAAGAAAAAAAAATCCAAGGGCTTATGTATATAATTGCTTGGTTTTATGTGTGACTTATATGGAATATTCATTATCCAAAGGAAGTTTCTTTCAAGGGCCTATTCTTCCAAAATGTTCAAGGTGTTTCAATGTTTGTAAGTAACTAATTGCATTAATTTTTGTGCAATTAATAATAATGGACTGGGGTTCCCTCATGGCTTAGACAAGTAAGGACCCAGTGTTGTCACTGCTGTGGCTCAGGTTACATACAGCTGTGGCACAGATTTAATCTCTGGCCTGGAAACTTCCACATGCTGCAGATGCAGCCAAAAATGAAATAAATAATAATAAGGGGCTAAACTTCTTCTAGTATCATCCACCAAGTGCATGTTCATGATAAATCTATTTTGGTAATAGTATTTTTCTCTGGTTAGGTATTTAATCTTTGTTAATACAGAGATAATTTCCCGTCTTAGTTAAGGAGTAGCATGGATCCATATGGTTCATTTTTGTTTCCACTAACTTTACTTTCCTGAGTCAAAAATTTCTCTGTGGGCTAAAATACCATTTAATAAACTTAAGCACTTCTTGCCTTTTTAAAGCAAAATTAGTGATTATATCCATTTGTACTCAGTTTCCTTCTTTTTGAGTTTTTAAGTTTTCTGTGTGTGTGTGTGAATGATACGTTGGAAACAAAGCATTATGTGACAGGACTTTGACTATTTTATAAGCCCTTCTGATCTATATTTAACTTTACAGAAGGTCTAATATAACAGTGACTCCTGAAGGCACAGAGCGTGGGACAACACAGCTGTTCCTATCTTCACTACAAAACCCAGGCTCTCCGGCTAAATGGGTCCACTGTATTTATGTTTATTTGGCAAAGAAACATTTACTTGAAATCCTCTTTTATGAATTTTCTATTAAGCTGTGCTCTCCACACTTTCTTTATTCTTCCTGACTTTTCTTTGCTTTACATTAGTATGATAATGACTGTACTCCTGGGGTAATTGTATATACTCTTTTTCTTTTTTTTAAGAATGGAGGTTACTTTTGTTCAAATTGATTTGACAGCATTCTCAGAGGTGATTAGTGGAGTCTTGAAAGAAAATGGCCCCACTGTTTGTCACTGTTTTGGAAAGTTTTATTACTATTTATCACCTAATGATTGAATCCTCTTGCAATTAAAATGAATCTTTGTTATTCTTTGCATTTAAAAAAAGAGAACTTTGGGAGGTCTTGTTGTGGCTCAGCAGTAATGAACCTGACTAGTATCCATGAGGATGTGGGTTCGATCCCTGACCTCGCTCAGTGGGTTAAGGATCCAACCTTGTGGTACAGGTTGCAGACACAGCTCAGATCCCGAGTTGCTGTGGCTGTGGCTGTGGCTGTGGCATAGGCTGGCAGCTGCAGCTCCAATTGGACCCTTAGCCTGGGAACTTCCATATGCCTCAGGTGCTGCCCTTAAAAAAAAAAGAGAGAGAGAGAACTCTGAAAGTTTTGGACTTTTGGTCTCTGTTTTCTATCTTTCCTACTTTGTATAATTGAATTTGCCCAAACCGATTAAATAATATTATAATATAGTCGTTATGAGAGAATTGTAAGTCTGCATGAATAAAAACTTGTATTCATTGTCAAAAGGATATTAGAATAGAATGACCTTGGCAGACTGTTGTGTTTTAGAAATCTGTACACTGAACTCTATCCTTGTTATTAAATAATTAAGGATGGGGAAGGCTTATCTATTCAGCGTTTATTACTGCATCAGTCTCACCAATTATTTACTATGTCTAAATGATGGTAAATTTTTTAAAGGCTTGAAATAGAAATGTTTCCTGTTGAGCACAAGCACAGAAGCTGAGCCTGCTGTTAATGGCCTGCTTATCCAATTGCCTTTAATGGAGATAAAATAACCATTAGGATCTTTTCCAAGCCCTTGAGTATTAGATGAAAATTTTGCAATTAGTACAGCAAGAGCTTTTGGTTTTGAAGTCCCTGCAGCCGTAAGTTTGACATTAAGCAACTGATTAGTTTCTCAGTGGTAGATTAGATGATTTCTGTGTTTATTACAACCACATGAAATTTTTGCTTTTTGTTTTTTGTTTTTTTGTCTTTTTAGGGCTGCACCTGTGGCATATGGAGGTTCCTAGGCTAGGGGTCCAATCAGAGCTACATCTGCCGGCCTATACCAAAGCCACAGCAACTCGGGATCCGAGCTGCATCTGCAACCTACACCACAGCTCATGGCAACGCTGGGATCCTTAACCCAATGAGCAAGGCCAGGGATCAAACTGGCAACCTCATGATTCCTAGTAGGATTCGTTTCCACTGTGCCACGACGGGAACTCCTGTTGTTATTTTTTAGCAGATCTTCATTATTCACGGTCTTTTTGATGACTTGCTTTAGCCAGAATTGGCTTTATATGACAACTTGGTATACTGGGTTGAGATAGTGAGATTGCATTTTGCTCAGTGGGAAAATGTATCCCACTTGATTAGTGATGTCTGCCACGGAAAGATAGTGGATGCTAGTGATGGGCTGTGCATCTGACATCAAGTTAGCATAAGTGAAGCTTTTAGACAAACTTTGACAGCCATTGAATTACCCTTAGTGTATGGAAGTAGAAACTACTCTCTTAGGTTTAGTGAATGGGCTCTGCCAATTTAACTGACAAGAGACAGATTAATAGGAGAAAAGGAATATAAATTTATTAATTTTTATGGTTCCAGGAGTTCACAGAAAAGTTAATGTTCAGAAGAGACTTCCTGTTGTGGCTCACTGTGTTAAAAACCCAGCGTAGTGTCCATGAGGATGCAGGTTCAATTCCTGGGCCCACTCAGTGGGTTAAGGACCCGTCATTGCCGTGAGCTGTGGTGTAGGTCCCAGATGCGTCTCTGATCTGGCGTTGCTGTGAGCTGTGGTGTAGGCCGGCAGGTACAGCTCCAATTCTACCGCTGGCCCAGGAACTTCCATATGTCGCAGGTGTGGCCCTAAAAAGGTAAAAAAAAAAGGAGCAGCCAGACTTGGGGACTTATATACCAAAGGGGGGATTTGAGGTTCAAAGGACAACAAATTATGAAGTGACTAGAAAATTTACGGGAGAACTAACAGAAGATCAGGGTCATGTTAGTAGTCTGTTTGTGCAAGCTCAGTGTTGACTCCCAGTCTCTGATGATAAGCATGTTATTCTCTTCCTGGTGCAGTGGGGGGACAGCTTCCTAAAGGGAACTTTATAGTCTGCTTTCAGGCAGATAAGGGAAACGCAGGGAACTTTCCTGTAACAGTTAATTATCAGTTGCCTTCAGCTCAAAATAATCCTTGTGCCAAAGTGACATATATGGGGATGGAAGATCCTGATCCCCTTCAAATGCTGACCCATTTTTCAGAGTAGAAGATTTCAGTGTAAGAAAAAAGGGAAAGTGGAGTTCCCGTCATAGCTCAGCAGTTAATGAATTCGACTAGCATCCATGAGGACTGGGGTTCGATCCCTGGCCTAGCTCAGTGGGTTAAGGATCTGGCGTTGCCGTGAGCTGTGGTGTAGGTCACAGACTCGGCTTGGATCTTGTGTTGCTATGGCTGTGGCGTAGGCCGGTGGCTCTAGCTCTGATTAGACCCCTAGCCTGGGAACCTCCATACGCCATGGGTGCAGTTCTAAAAAGATGGGGAAAAAAAGTAAAAGTAATTGTTTCCCTAACTTCTTAACTTTGATTTTGAAAGTGTCTTCTCTCAGTGTGCCTCAAAAGTCAGCAAGTCTATAGAGCAAGTGAATTAATTTATATTTCTAAATTTTGTTTTTTAGCACAAGAGCTTTTGTGATATCTATGACTCTGAACTATAAAAAATTATTCCAAACCACAGAAGGGTCTTATTAAATCTCTCAGGTTGCTCTGTTTTTACCCAGCCGCATGTTTTTCTTCCTTTTCTCCCATTTCTTCATCCCATTCTAGCACATGCTTTGACGATAACAGCCCTGTCTGAGTGTTTCCTTTTACTGTCTCCTGATTCTTTATTAACACACATACTTTTCCATTAATACACATGCAGTAAAGTGTAGAAGGTTTCCTGTGATACCTTCCCATGGCAAGCATGAGAATTTCTATTTCCACTTCTGTTTTTTAACTTTTCTTAATGTTTCTGTGTTATGTCTAAAAATACAATAATACAGTCATTCTGGTACTGCCAGATTCCCCTGTGTCTGCTTCTTTTTGTCTTCTTATTTAATCTTCATGCTTAGTGGTGTGCTGAAGCGGCTTTTTTTTTTTTGCTTTTTGTCTTTTCTGGGGGGCCGCAACCACAGCATATGGAGGTTCCCAGGCCAGGGGTCCAATTGGAGCTACAGCTGCAGGCCTACACCGAAGCCACAGCAAAGCAGAATCCGAGCCACCTCTACCACCTACACCACACCCCACGGCAACGCCAGATCCTTAACCTACCGAGTGAAGCCAGGGATCGAACCTGCATCCTCATGGATGCTAGTTGAGTTCATTAACCACTGAGTCACGACAAGAACTTGTTCATTTTTTAGGGATTCTGGGATCTAGTTTTTAAACATGACTATTATTAAAATTTGAAATACATAATATAAGTAAATATATTTATACTTCATAATTATGAAATACATAAGTAAATTATGTTAAAAACATAGGTAATAAGTATTCTAAACTCAACATTTCCTAAGTATTTTTTCCATATTATTATCTATGCTCTTGAAAAAAAAATTTTTTTTTGTCTTTTTTAGGGTCACACCTGTGGCATATGGAGGCTCCCAGGCATACACCACAGCCACAGCAACGCCAGATCCAAGCCTCGTCTGCAACCTACACCACAGCTCACGGCAACACTGGATCCTTAACCCACTGAGTGAGGCCAGAGATTGAACTGGCAACCTCATGTTTCTTAGTCGGATTCGTTAACCACTGAGCCACGATGAGAACTCCCTCTTGAAGATTTTTATACCTATTCTTCTATCCATATGAAGGAAACACTATATGTGACGTGCTGCTACATGATTAGTGCTGTCATGGCAAAAACTGCAAGTCAGAATTTTATCCCCCTAAAGAGCCAGTTGTTAAACATTTGCCAGCACGCCATCACCCTAACCCCACACAATGCTGCTTGGTCATATGTTCAGGGGTTTTTTTGTTTGTTTTTGTTTTATGGTTTTTGTTTTGTTTTGGGTTTGGGTTTTTTGGCTGAGCCCATAGCATGTAAAATTTCCTGGGCCAGGGATGGAACCAGAGTCACTGCCGTGGCAACACTGGATCCTTAAACCACTGCACCATAAGGGAACTCCATGTTTTTGTTGTTGTTGTTTTTCTTTTTAGGGCTTCCCCTATGGCATATGGAAGTCGAATATGAGATAGAGGGTAGAATAGGAGCTGCGGCTGCTGGCCTACACCACAGCCACAGCAACGCCAGATCCAATCCACATCTGCAAACTACATCATAACTCACAGCAATGCCGGATCCTTAACCCACTGAGCGAGGCCAGGGATCAAATCCTCATCCTCGTGGATACTAGTCAGGTTCTTAACCCACTGAGCCACAACAGGAACTCCTCCATATGTTAAGTTTTAATAACCAAATCCTCACATTTGCTGTGCTTAACATCATTCTTTCTTTCTTCCAATTTCAAGATTTGGGCAACCAGCTCATAGAAAGTTGCCTATCAACTGCTATGCTTTGTCCTTTCAACCTTGCCTATTTTTCTTACTTTTTCTTTTTCTTTCTTTCTTTTTTTAAAGGGCCGTAGCCGTGGCATATGGATGTTCCCAGCCCAGGAGTCTTATCGGAGCTACAGCGGCCGGCCTACGCCACAGCCACAGCAAAGCCAGATCTGAGCCACGTCTGCAACCTACACCATAGCTCACGGCAATGCCGGATTCTTAACCCACTGAGCAAGGCCAAGAATCGAATCCACAACCTCATGGCTCCTAGTTGGATTCGTTTCCACTGCGCCACAGCGGGAACTCCTCAACCTTGTCTAAATAGGATAGTTTTACCTTCTGTTTAGACAACAAAACTTGTCTAACACAAGATCAACTTGTTTCCTCGAGTCAGTGAGCATCCTCCTTTGAGTCAGCTCTATGTTTTTTCCTTTTATTTGCTGCACAAAGCACAATCCAAGATCTTTGAGTACATCTCTGTCAGTTGTCGTAAAATGGAGTAGTTCCTGCAGCTTTTCAATTACAGTCATCTGCGTAGTTGGATAGTTTAGTCCGAGGCATATGGAGGTTCCCAGGCTAGGGGTCTAATTGGAGCTATTGCTGCCGGCCAACACCAGAGCCACAGCAACGTGGGATCTGAGCTGTGTCTGCAACCTACACCACAGCTCACAGCAACACCGGATCCTTAACCCACTGAGCAAGGCCAGGGATTGAACCCGCAACCTCATGGTTCCTAGTCGGATTCATTAACCACTGAGCCACAAGGCGAACTCCCAGCATAGTTTAGTTTCTAATTTGTGCCCACTCTTTCTTTATCATCTCTTCCAAGATACTGTGTCAATGCAGCTATTTGTACTTGAAGGAGACTGTTTAACTCAGAAGAAAATTAATGTATTTTTTAAATTTTCCTGCTAAAACAGTACTTTTCTGAGGCTTCTCCATTAAGAATTTTCCAAGTTAGAGTTATTCTGTTTGTTATAACCTGGGTTATCTCTTTTACACTGGTGGCCACAGCTCCAGGGTTGGAAACCAAAGCCATCAGCATTATCGCAATAGTCTGAAGAGTACTGCAGGAATTAAAAGTGTAAATGATCAACATTAGAATCTTTCTAGACTTGTTAGAGACAGTTTGAGAAGATTTCAGTTCCTCAGGCAGGGGGGGAATTGCAGAAATAAAAAGATAGGGCAGGAGTTCCTGTTGTGGCTCAGCAGGTTAAGAACCTGACTAGTATCCATGAGGATGCAGGTTTGGTCCCTGGCCTCGCTTGGTGGGTTAGGTATCTGGCATTGGCTTGAGCTGTGTTGTAAGTTGCAGACACGTCTGGGATCCTACCTTGCTGTGGCTGTGGTGTAGGCTGGCAGCTGCAGCTCTGATTCAACCCCTAGCCTGGGAACTTCCATATGCCATGGGTTCAGCCAAGAAAGAAAGAAAGAAAGAAAGAAAGAGAAAGAAAGAAGAAAGAAAGAAAAGAAAGAAAGAAGAAGAAGAAAGAAACTACATAAGAAGAAAGCAATAACGAAAGAAAGAAAGACAGAAGAAAGAAAAAAGAAAGAAAAAAGAAAGAAATAAATAATAATGAATGAAGGGAAGGTCAGTGCGAAGGAATTAAGTACTTATGCACTATACCGCATTCATTAATTCCTGATTCTTCACTTCCTGTACTAAAGAGAAAAGGAAGGAAGAAAGGAAAAACAGGACATGGCAACGGAAGGCAAATTCCTATGGCTTCCCACTTTGCCTGCACTTGGCTTAAGAAAAAAAAAACTTAGATACTTCAGAGATGGTTTAGAAGTTATGCTCTTTTATTTTTTAGGTAACAGTGAGAAATTGCCTCAAAATTGTAGCGTATGTGCCAGCATCACTTTCCTGGTCCTGCAAGGCTTCCTTATAGAAGAACTTCATTTCTACAGGAGCTGATAAGGTAAATCCTGTAATAAAAATAGGTTCACAGGATACATCACCGGGGTGATTGACTGTGACCACCCGAGCTTTGAACACTTCCCTTGAAAGTTGCTTCCACACACAGCCAGTAGCACAGGCAGATGTGGGTCTGGTCCTCCCAGCTTACACATCTCCTCGGGGCTCCTTCATTGGGGAGGAGGTGGGGTAGCTGGCGCTGTGAAGTGCTCCCTTTGTGGGGGGACTTGGGGTGTCAGGGGAAAACCTGGCCGGCATACCGCAGCAGGTCCCCAGGCTCCCAGGTGCAGAGGCTTCTCTGTTTCTCTCTGATGTCATGGACTGGCCAGAGGGGGTGAGGACAGGGCCTTTGGGAACTGTGCTCGCCAACAAGGGAGGGGCCAGGGGGGACGGACTCTGCCTAGGGGTGATGGGTGCTGGCTGAGGCTGGATGCATGCCATTGTGCTGACAGGGGACCTCATTGCATCTGGTGCCCTGACCACAGTGGAAGGCCACAGAGCCAGCAAGCGCAGCACCGTACTGCCATCAATGTTCTGTGGTTGCACCCTCAGGCTTTGAGTTGGCTGTAAGTGGAAGGACAGAGAGACCAAGTTAGAGAAGCCACTTCCTGGCTGGAACACAGGCAGCTCCATGCTAACCGACAGAGATTGGGCCTGAAGGAGCTTGCTTTTGGTTTTTTTCCTGAGGGGCAATGCACATGTGACTCCTCCCAGAGATAAAGGGAGCACCTGAGCCGGGGTGACTGTGACAGGCAGGGGTGGTGGAGGTTCAGCTAGACGGGGGAGTCGGTTTGGCTTTTGCCTAATCTGCCTACGTTTTGGATACCATCTGTTCTCTGAGATACAACCTTAGAGTGTGGAGAAGCAAGCCCTGGGGACAGGTCTGTGTCAATGTCCCCAAGGAGAAAGGTCTAAAGTATATCTTTGGATCCCTGCTCTATCATGGTCACTACCACCCACCACCAGAGTGATTTCCATGCTGGCGCTTTGACGAAACAGTTAGGATGGGCTAGATATTTTCTGTCCTTTCATTTTTTCCCCTTTATTATCAGTGTGACACAATGGTAGGATCTTTTCAACAAAGACATCTTTTTTTTTTTTTTTTTCTTTTAGGGCTACACCTGCAGCATATGGAAGTTCCCAGACTAGGGGTGGAATTGGAGCTGCAGCTGCGACCTACACCACAGCCACAGCAATGCCAGATCTTTATCCCACTGAGCGAGGCCAGGGATTGAACCCGAGTCCTCATGGATACTAGTCGGGTTCTTAACCCACTGGGCCACAGCGGGAACTCCTCAACAAAGAAAATTTTTTGACATAACTGTGCTGTATTCCACACATCCATGACTGACCAATGTCCTTTCATTTGGTCCAGTGTTTTTTATCTCCTTCTTGTTTCTGTTGACCTATTTTTTCATCACTAGTTTCCTATTAGAATAGTAAAGTGACACAACCAAATATAAATAGGCCACAATTTTTCTTGAGCCAGAGTTCTGTTGGTCTTGCTAAGGGAGCCATGAAGATTTTTAGGCAAGAGTTAGAGTTTATAAACATCCTCAGAGTTCCCGTCGTGGCGCAGTGGTTAACGAATCCGACGAGGAACCATGAGGTTGCGGGTTCGGTCCCTGGCCTTGCTCAGTGGGTTAACGATCCGGCATTGCCATGAGCTGTAGTGTAGGTTGTAGATGCGGCTCAGATCCCGCGTTGCTGTGGCTCTGGCGTAGGCTGGCAGCTACAGCTCCGATTAGACCTCTAGCCTGGGAACCTCCATATGCCGCAGGAGCGGCCCAAAGAAATAGCAAAAAGACAAAAAAAAAATCCTCATCATTATGTCCTAAATGATTAAATTATTTTGTTGATGTAGGTGGTATTGTAGGATTTCCTTTGGGATGATACTGGAACTCAAACGGTTAGTTTCAACTTTCTCTCTTCTAAACTAAGCCCAGTACTGAATTCCTCTGGTATGACAGAGAAATATTATATGCAAAAATAAATCTGTTCTCCCTGAATCCAAAACATTCTTGTTTGGGTTCAGTACACAAGAGATTTGAAAAATTCAGATGCTCATATTTTACCAACCCCTCAAGTATTGCCAGTGTGCTAAGTTTCTCCAACTTAAGTAGGCGTCTCCTGTAAATTATCTAAAGCAAGAGGGTTTTTGGTTTTGTTTTTTGCTTTTTAGGGCCACACTTGTGACAACACAGGATCTGAGCCATGTCTGTGACCTACATCACATCTCACGGCAACGTCAGATCCTTAACCATCCTTTACCCACTGAGCGAGGCCAGGGATAGAACCTGTAACCTCATGGTTCCTAGCTGGATTCATTTCCGCTGTGCCAGGATGGAAAAAAGTAAAAAATTAAGAGTTTTAACCTAGGAGAAGTTCTGTCTCCAGGGGACATCTGACCATATCTGGAGACATTGGTTGTCCCATATAGAGGACAGAGGTGCTATTGGCATCTAGAGGAACAGGTCAGAGATGCTGATAAATACCCTGCAATGACAGGGAAACTCAGCAGCAGAGAATCATCAGCCCCTAAAGTCAGTGGTGCTGCTTTGAGAAACCCTGATCCAAAGTACCTTCATTTTTTCAGGAAAGGCAAATGCTATTGACTTACCAGCATCCAAACCACGTAGTAGCTCTTTCGGTGCCCAGGACTGCTGTCACTGCTCTCATCTGACAAACCAAGCACCCCTTTCTATAAACGAAAAATGAAATTGTCTTAAAATCCCCTCTTGGTCTGTTCCGTTCTTCCCAAATGGATGTGTACTGCTCAAACTTGAAGAAGAGCTACTCAGAGTCAAAATACTATGTCTGTGGCTCTGGCAAGAGAGATGATGTCGTGGATAAAAAGTGGGAAACATGAACAGACTCAGGGCAAGACAAGGGCCAGAGGCCATCTGTGACCCACCCTCCTCCTGGCCAGAGCCCTCACCCCAGCACACTCTCCTGCCTCGTGTCTGTGTGTCTACGCTCTGCAGCCAAGGCCAGCCATGGCCTTCTCATCCCAGCTCCCTCCTCTGCTGGGACCACATGGGTCTACAAGCCCAGGTACAAAATAACCCCAGACGCCACCCCAGTACCTCGGCCACATATTGAATCTGGCTCCCTGTGCTATACCATGGAGCCTTGTCATTCATCTATTTTATACTGTGTATCTGCTAATCCCAAACTCCTCCTTTATCCCTCCCCTCCCTCACTTCCCCTTTGGTAACCATAAGTTTGTTTTCTATGTCTGCGAGTCTGTTTCTGTTTCATAAATAAATGTATTTGTGTCATATTTTATGGTTCACATATAAGTGATATCATATGGTATTTGTCTTTCACTGTCCAACTTCACTCAGTATGAGAGTCTCTAGGTCCATCCATGTTGCTACAAATGGCATTACTATTTCATTCTTTTTTATGGCTGAGTAGTATTCCATTGTGTCATCTGTTCCATAGTGATCTAGTCTGGCTAATTGCTAAGGAAGGTCAATGTTCCAATTTTACCTTGACAGAAATGTCCATATATAAATTTTTTAAAATTTAAAATAACTCTATAGTGAATCTTGAAGATAAAAAGTAAGTTCAAATAGGATGTGAATGGCAATGAAATGTTTTTATGGTGTGTGTATTGTTGAAGCCAAAGAAAGAAACCTGCTCCCATCCTGCCCCCTCCCCATCAGTAATACCCTCAAACCCTGATAAAGGTTGGAACATTCCATTCATACTTTCAAAGCAAAGTATAAAAATGCCTGTCTCAGAGTTCTCCGTGGAGCAGCAGGTTAAGGATCCAGTGTTGTCACTGCTGTGGCTTGGGTCACTGCTTGGGTGCGGGTTCGATCCCTGGCCCAAGAACTTCCTTGTGCAATGGGCGTGGCCCAAAAATGCCTGTCTCTGCACTTTTAGGAAATAAAATGGTCATAATTTAATTATCTGGATTATAGACCCTTAGACGCATCAGTGCTTATACATTTTAAACTTTGTTTCTGAAACCCCCGTAAGCGTTGTGAACTTCCAGGTTATCTTAACTAGAGCACACTTAGCACAGCTTGTGTTTTCTTGATAACCCCAGGCCTCTATAAAGACCATCCGTCTCCTGCAACACTGTGGTAGCCCAGGAGGATGTTCAGGGTTACGTCCATTCACCCCTGCCCTAAATGATCCTAAGCTGAAGTTCAAAGCCAAACAACTTTTGGAGTTCCTGTCATGGCTCAGTGGTTAATGAATCCGACTAGGAACCATGAGGTTGCGGGTTCGATCCCTGGCCTTGCTCAGTGGGTTAAGGATCTGGCGTTGCCGTGAGCTGCGGTGTAGGTTGCAGATGTGGCTCGGACCCCGTGTTTCTATGGCTCTGGCGTAGGCTGGCAGCTACAGCTCTGATTCGACCCCTAGCCTGGGAACCTCCATATGCCATGGGAAGTGGCCCTAGAAAAGGCAAAAAAACAAAAACAAAAAAAAAGCCAAACAACTTTTGGGTTTGTGATAGTGGGTGAAGGAAGGAAGTAGTATCTTGTGTGCTTGAGAGTTGCAGTGAAGTTTGATACTTTCTGGATGACTGGGACTCTAGGAGGGGGAGAAGGTAACGGTGAAGCCATCAGCACTGCCCTGATGTCCTAGCATCAGGGAAGAAGGCCACTGAAGGATGCTCCATTCCCTGAAGCTGCCTCTCCTTTTTTCTCCCGCCCTCCTCCCCTTCTCTTCCTCACCAGTCTGAATGAGGGAGATTTTGCCCAGAAATTCCATCTCCGGGTTCCTCTGCAATGATACCTCGCGTTTGACATTTCAGTGGCAGTGAGGAAGCCACTGCAAGGCACTCAGGATGCTGTCTGGAGACCAGGAAAGGGCCCGATCGACCCTCCCTCAGGGAGAGAGGGGTCGAGGTGAGCGATTTCTCTATGTTTCTCATGCAGGGAAGTGGTTAAAAATTGGCCTTTCCATAGGGCAGTCCTGAATCCTTGAAGTCCATGAATTTCTAGAGGGTCTGCTTGAAATGTTATGTAAATTGTCTCCTTGGGCAGGAGGAGGGGGGAAGAGGCACAGTTTTCACAGGTTCTCAAAGGGGAACATCAACTCTAGAAGAGGTAAAGACAGTGACTCAGAGTCTGGCCGATAACCTTGGTGCTTTGACAAGTCCTTAGACCCCATGTGGTGTCCCCCAGAGCACTTCCTGTTGACCAGAATGAAGCTCTGAGCCCATCTTGACACTACTGAGGGTTTAGTGAATGAATCTGTGACATAGTAAAGGCAGAACCTTCCAATTTCAACTCCTCCACCATTTAACCCTTATTTCTTCATCTCCTGAAAAGAGGAGTGGGATCTATGTTTTATCTGACTCTGCGCCATTAAAGGGTTTATTTATTTATTTATTTAGGGCAACACCCACAGCATATGGAGGTTCCCAGGCTAGGGGTCGAATCAGAGCTGTAGCCGGCGGCCTACACCACAGCCACAGCAACACCAGATCCGAGCCACGTCTGCGACCTACAACCATAGCTCACAGCAATGCTGGATCCTTAACCCCCTGAGCGAAGCCAGGGATTGAACCCAGGTCCTCATGGATCCTAGTCAGGTTCATCACCCCGAGCCATAATGGGAACTCCTAAACGGTATTTTTAAAAAAGAGAACATAGCCATAATCCTTAAACAAACATAAAAGGAACAAGTGTCAGAGTTCCCTCTGTGGCACAATGGGATCAGCAGTGTCTCTGTAGCGCCAGGACACAGGTTTGATCCCAAGCCCGGTGAAGTGGGTTAAAGAATCTGGTGTTGCTACGGTAGGTCACAACTGTGGCTTGGATCTGATCACTGGCCCAGGAACTACATAGGCCACAGGGCAGCCAAAAAAGAAAAAAAAAAAAAAAAGGATTATACTTAACTCATAAATTAATGACAGAACTGGCAAGCTGTTACAATAGTTTAAAAGAGAACACAAAAGCACCACACATTTCTGCTCAAATAAGGGAAACCAAAATGAATTTACAAACAGTGCAAAACTGGCACAACTGCTCAATATCCACAGGCAATAATCCATTGTGTCCGACCAAAATCTGTGGGTTTTTTATTGCTCTTTCCCCAATACAATTTTTTTTCTACTGTACAGCATGGTGACCCAGTTACATATACATGTATATACTCTTTTTTTCTCCCATTATCATGCTCCATCATAAGTAACTAGACATAGTTCCCAGTGCTACACAGCAGGATCTCATTGCTAATCCATTCCAAAGGCGATAGTCTGCAAATATTAACCCCAAGCTCCCAATCCATCCCAGTCCCTCCCCCTTGGCAACCACAAGTATATTCTCCAAGTACATGATTTTCTCTGCTGTGGAAAGATTCATTTGTGCTATATATTAGATTCCAGATATAAGTGACATCATATTGTATTTGTCTTTCTCTTTCTGACTTACTTGACTCAGTAGGAGAGTCTCTAGTTCCATCCATGTTGCTGCAAATGGCATTATTTTGTTCTTTTTTATGGCTGAGTAGTAAGTCTGTGTTTCTATGCACAGGATTTAATTACTTTGCTATCAGTTTTGTACATGTTAACTTTTATCTCTGCAGAGTTATAAAATAGTCCAAGACAAAGGTGGCAATAACTGGGAAAACCACGCCAGCCAGAACATGACTACATTTCAATCTTTCACAGTTTTCCCTTATTGTGCCTTTTTATTCTTAGGATACTTCCCTGGAGACAGGCTTTATGGTAGTGGGCACCAATTCAGCAAGACTGGGGGGCACTGAGAAGACCTCTTATTACCACCCAACTCTGACCTCCCTGCCTGCAAGGTATGTGGAATTCCACAATGGGGCCTTTACTCTCCAGGCGGGCCAGGGTTTAGGCCACTCAGCATAAAGGAGCCCCACAGAGAGCAGGGCTCATAAGGTGCCCTTACAGCACACAGAGCACTTTCATCTGTATGATCACATTTCATTCACACAGCAACCTATTTTATTTTATTTTATTTTATTTTATTTTTAGGCCCGCAGGTGTGGCATACGGAAGTTCCCAGGCTAGGGGTCAAATTGAAGCTGCAGATGTCAGCCTACACCAAAGCCACAGCAAGCGGAATCTGAGCCACATCTGCAACCTATACCCCAGCTCACAGCAATGCTGGATCCTTAACCCACTGAGCAAAGCCAGGGATCGAATCCTCATCCTCATGGATCCTGGTCGGCTTTGTTACCACTGAGCCACAACGGGAACTCCATGCAGCCCATTGTATAAATGATGAGAATGGGAGGCTTGCCTGAGGTGACAAGGACCTGGTCGCTGATGCTGTGGGGACTTGCACCCCATCTGGTTTCAGAAGATGTGCACTTACTGCCACCCTCTGTGCCCTAAAAGATCAGTGCTCCTGGGACAGTCCCTAATGAAGGCACAGGAAGAGGACTCACACTTGCTCACGAAAGTCCCCGGACACCATCATCAATAATGGGAAGTTCATTCAATGTTTTTTTTTCTTTCTTTCTTTTCTTTTTCTAGGGCCACACGTGCAGCATATGGAGGTTCCCAGACTAGGAGTCTAATCAGAGCTGTAGCCACCGGCCTATACCAGAGCCACAGCAACTCGGGATTCGAGCCGCCTCTGCAACCTACACCACAGCTCACCGCAACGCCGGATCATTAACCCACTGAGCAAGGGCAGGGACCGAACCTGCAACCTCATGGTTCCTAGTCGGATTCGTTAACCACTGAGCCACGACGGGAACTCCTCATTCAATGTTTATAACTCACCCGCTTACTGAGCACCTACCATGTGCCAGGCACGGGGGTCAGAGTATTGGGCAAGACCGAGTCCCTGTTCTTGGGAACTTAGGTCCTGGTAGAGAAGACGTACCTCAAACAAGTACAGTGTGGCTCATTCAGTGAGGACTGTTGGAAGTGCTGCCAGGAAGTGCAGGGGATGTATGAGTGTGTCTGGGGTGATGTGACTCTGCTGGGGGTGGGGAGGGCGGCAGGGAGGTGCTGTTTAAACCACCCTCTCAGAGTTCCCATTGTGGCGCAGTGGAAACGAATCCAATGAGGAACCATGAGGTTTCCGGTTCGATCCCTGGCCTCACTCGGTGGGTGTAGGATCCAGTGTTGGTCGCAGATCTGGTGTTGCTGTGGCTGTAGCATAGGCTGGCAGGTGTAGTTTGGATTAGACCCCTAGCCTGGGCACCTCCATGTGCCTCGGGTGTGGCCCTAAAAAGCAAAAATAAAAATAAAAGAATAAACCACACACTCATATTAACACAACATTGTAAGTCAACTCAGGCTTCACTTTTAAAAATTAAAATAAATAAAGATTAGGAGTTCCCCTCCTGGCTCAGCGTTAACGAACCCGGCTAGCATCCATGATGATGTGGGTTCGATCTCTGGCCTCACTCAGTGGGTTAAGGATCCAGCGTTGCCGTGAGCTGTGGTGTAGACTGCAGACGCGGCTCAGATCCAGCGTTGCTGTGGCTGTGGTGTAGGCCGGCGGCTACAGCTCCTCTTTGAGCCCCTAGCCTGGGAACCTCCATATGCCGTGGGTGCGGTCCTAAAAAGAAAATAAATAAATAAAATAACATAAAATAAAATAAATAAAGATTAGGGATGACTAGCAGTTACGGGGTATGGGGGCGGGGAGGAGGGCCGCTGTGGGAGAGCGGTGGAAGGGAGAGATACTTCAGGCAACAGCACATTGGAGACTCTGAGTCTGATCACTGTTACTCTTCTTTTCCATGTCCCTCTCCCCCTATGGGCTCTTCTCTGTGTCTTCAAACAAAAATGTAAACTTAAATATTTCCTAGGTACTATGTTCTGTGGGGCTGTGCTTGAGCAGAATGACCTTTCCCTTCTCCAGTTCAGTCTCTCTCTCCCCCTGCCTTGGAGCCAGTAACTTCAACATGGCTTCTGAGGGAGTTCCCTTGTGGTGCAGCTGGTTAAGGGCCTGGCATTGTCACTGCTGTGGCTCAAGTCACTGCTGTGGCATGGGTTCCATCCCCGGCCCAGGAACTTCCATATGCCATGGGTGAAGCCAAAAACAAAAACCAAAAGTCATTGCTTCTGAACATTTATGGATCCCTGAGTTCCCTTTAGTCACCTTTATTTTAGCATAAGTGACTTTAGATCCTTTCTTGAAAAAGGGAGTGGATATAAAAAGGTGTAAAATGGGGAAAAAAGAATTGACAGAGTCAATCTTATGTCTAGAGCATCGGAAATCTGGATGTCACGTGCCTTTGTGTTCCTGGAGGCCCTGAAAGGGGAGAAGTGAGAACAGCGCATCAGTGGCTACTCACCATCTGAAATGCCAGCACTCCCAGGAGAAGGACCAGAAGGCTCACATGCTGTGCCATGCTCAGGTGCTGAAAGCACAGGGAAACCTTTTTATTTATGCAAATAAACATGCGCATGTATATATGCAGAGGAAGTCTTGGTCATTGAGTCTTTACTAAACACCAACTGTGTACCCTGGAAGCAGTAGAGCACACAGGTCCTGGAGCAGGTTGGCTGGCAATCCTGACTTTAACACTTACTATTATGTGACCTGGGGCAAATTATTTAACCTCTTTGTGCCTCATCTGTAGAATGGGGATATTTGCTATGGGGATACTTGCTACTGAAAGCAATATATTTTTTTTCTTTTTAGGGCTATACTCACGGCAAATGAAAGTTCTCAGGCTAGGGGTCCCATCAGAGCTACAGCTGCTGGCCTACACCACAGTCACAGCAACACTGGATCCCTAACCCACTGAGCGAGGGCAGGGATCGAATCCACATCCTCATGGCTACTAGTCGGATTCGTTTCTGCTGCACCACACCGGGAACTCCTAAAAGCAGTTCTTCTGTCCCTTTCCTGTTTGCCCATTTCTAATCCCCTCTAACCTTAACAGGACCTAGTATAGGAATGGGATCACTAAGCAACTGAAACTAACCCCTGCCTTATGCTCTCCTGAATGCACAGCATGCCTTGTCTAACCTGTTGATTCTTTTCCTAGGTAAAAAGAAATAAGAATGAAGAGTTAAGCAGTTAAACAATGACTAGCCCTCTACTCCCAACAGCTTCCCTAGCAATCTTGCAGGCAGATCACACAGGCAAGATAACATCTGAAGATAGTCAGCCAGTCTGCACGCAACGGAGAAGGATGCAGAACCCACACTCTCTCGGTGACTCACTGAGATTCCCCACCCCCCCCTCATTTTCCCCTTTATTTTATTTTAATTTTTATTTTTTTTAGGGCCAAACCCATGGCATATGGAAGTTCCCAGGCTAGGGGGCAAATCAGAGCTGCAGGTGCCAGCCTACGCCACAGCCACAGCAATGCCAGACCCAAGCTACATCTGCGACCTACCCCACAGCTCATAATGGCACAGAGGGTTAAGGATTCAGCATTATCACTGCTGTGGTATGAGTTCAATCCCTGGCCAATGAACTTCCACATGCCATGGGCATGGCCAAAAAAATAAAAATAAAAATCAAGCTAGGGAGTTCCCACTGCGGCTCAGTGGGTTAGGAACATGATTAGTATCCATGAGGATGCAGGTTCCATCCCTGGCCTCCCTCTGTGGATTAAGGATCTGGTGTTGCCGTGAGCTGTGGTGTAGGTCACAGACACAGCTCAGCTCTGGCGTTGCTGTGGCTGTGGTGTAGGTTGGCATCTGCAGCTCCAGTTCCACTGGGAACTTCCATATCCCATAGGTGCAGTCCTAAAAAAAGACAAAAAAAAAAATTAGAAGTTCAGCAAAGGGCAAAACATATATAATGACTAGAGTGTTATTTCAAGTTTGAACACAAAGAAATGGGTGGGAAAAATCTTTCCAGCCGCAAACTTTGCTGATCCTGTCTCTGCTTTTTCCCTTCAGTCAAACTGCTAAGGGAGATCAGGAGGGGAAAAAAAAACTAGAAATCTTTCAGGCAAATCAACGTGCTTGCTCACCTCTCAGACTTCTCTCACCATGGCCTGTTTGTGGTTGTTTCCCCTCCCTCCCTTCCCTCTTTTCTTTTGTCTTTTTACGGCCGCACCCACAGCATATGGAGGTTCCCAGGCTAAGAGGCGAATTGGAGCTGCAGCTGCCAGCCTACACCACAGCCACAGCAACGCCGGATCCATAACCCAGCAAGCAAGGCCAGGAATGGAATCCTCGTCCTCACGGATACTAGTCGGGTTGGTTACCACTGAACCACGGTGGGAACTCCTGTGTTTTTTTGTTTTTTTCTAATCATGTATGTCATCAGTAAAAACTTTTGAGCATGCACCCTCCATACACACACACACACACACACACACACACACACACACATATATACACACAAACATAGTATTTATTCATTTGGATTATGTATCAGTTTTAATCATGTTCTATTACATATGTCTTATGTACATTAGAGAACTCACTAAAAAATAGGATTTTCAAGTAAAGTTCTTAAAAATATAAAAATTCCAAAATCGCTTTCTATCCCAGCGGGTCTTGCCCCCACCTCCCCCCAGAATACAAACTTACCACTCTAACTCCAGGGACCAGTTCCTATTGCCACATTCGGCAGAAATAGCTCCCACTAGATCCATCTGAGCCCTAAGGCTCCCTAGGCTCCGAATCCATAAATCAGTAAATCAGAGGGTAGGTCTTTCCTTCCAGACCCTCAAGACTCACCTGCTGCTGGTGGCACGTTCTAAGACAGGCAGGAACACTGGAGAGTGAGCCCACCAGGCCTCCTCTTACCCACACATGATGCCCGAGGCTTGGTGTGTTTTCTAGAAGGGAGGTCTTGCAAAACATGATGTCAGATGGGGAGCGACCATCTGTTTTCAGGATCTGCTTTTGAAGAATTGCTTACCTCTGGCTCGACAGCCAGCCACCCCCACCCCCACCCCCACCTCATGGCACCTAATTATACTGATGCCTGAGGGGAGCGTGCACCTCAGAAGCTGGGTGAGGCCAGCGCCTGCATTACACAAACCACGAATTCCTAACCACCAGACAACCCCTCAGAGAATCAGAACCAAATCCTGCAGACAAGGAACATCTGGAATGCCTTGTGTGTCTGTTTTCTTTTTATCCAGGTAAAAACTTACCATTGTTGTCAGAGAAAAATACAAGGCGGAGGTCACATTCTAATTAAAGAACCTAAGTTACATCATGTCTTCTTCTGCCCTGGCCTTTTCCTCAGACGCTCCTTTGTTATTCAGAGAGGTTTTTTTTTCCTTTACAAATGTTTTATGAGTTATAAAACATAAGGGGGATAAGACATGAGTATAATGTAATTTACAAATAGCAAAAAACATTTTGGTGTCATAATTTTATGTAACACAATAATTGGCTAATGTGCTATCTTGATGGATAGGAATTTTTTAGGATCACTTTTCTGAAAATTCATTTATTAGGTCATCAAGTTTTATACTTCTAGTAACTTCATTTTTTTTCTTTAGGAACTTTATTTGGAATTTTAAAAGCCAAAGAGCTATCAAATAACTACTTTTATTATGTTTGATAAAATGTATTATTTGTTGATATGAATGGTGTGTATCTGTTAATATTACTTTGTAGCCACTGCAAAGTGTTAGACCTCTCATTTCTTTTATCTTTTTTTTTGTCTTTTTAGGTCAATACCCCTGGCATATGGAGGCTCCCAGGCTAGGGGTCCAATCAGAGCTACAGCTCCTGGCCTACACCACAGCCACAGCAACACCAGATCCAAGCCCCGGCTGCGACCTACACCACAGCTCCTGGCAACCCCAGATCCTTAACCCACTGAGTGGAGCCAGGGATCGAACCCATGTCCTCATGCATACTAGTCAGGTTTGTTAACCACTGAGCTATGACAGAAACTCCTCATTTTGCTTATTTTAACTTAAGAAATGATTTCTTGGGTGTTCCCTGATGGTCTAGTAGTTAGGACTCAGCGCCTTCAACACTGGTCTGGGAATGGAATTCCTATATCAAGCCACAGCAAACCACAGCCAGCACCCCCACACACTCACCAAACAATGGGGATTTTTGAATTGAGGTATAGCTGATTTACTGTTATTCAGAGATTTACAATCTGGATGGTGTTATTCGTAAAAATTCTTCCACTTCAGGAATTCCCATCGTGGTGCAGTGGTTAACGAATCCGACTAGGAACCATGAGGTTGCGGGTTCGGTCCCTGGCCTTGCTCAATTAGTTAAGGATCTGGCGTTGCTGGGAGCTGTGGTGTAGGTCAAAGACACGGCTCGGATCCCACATTGCTGTGGCTCTGGCGTAGGCTGGTGGCGACAGCTCCGCTTAGACCCCTAACCTGGGAACCTCCATATGCCGCGGGAGCGGCCCAAGAAATGGCAAAAAAAGATAAAAAAAAAAATCTTTCACTTCAGGAGGTAAGCAACCCTGCTTCTCTTTTCTGTGTTGCTTCAGACAAATTGCAGGGAAACACAAAACTCCAGTGTTATGCTCGGTGGGCACATAGAAATGTACCAGAAAGTGTGCATTGTATGCAATCCTGCAAGGGAATTTCCTCCAGCAGGGCTTTCTAGAGAGCGAATGTGTACCCTGCACACAAATGTGTACCCTGCACACGTGTAGAGCGTACTTGCTGTGCGCTCCAGTCCTCTATGCTTGGTGCAAACGCTATTTAGTTATTGCTGATGTTCTTTGAATACCTTACTAGCTTCAGTTCATAAAGATTTTATAGATTTAGTTGAGTCGCATTTTTGTTCATAAACAAGATTAATCTGGAGTTCCCGTTGTGGCTCAGTGGTTAACGAATCCAACAAGGAACCATGAGGTTGCGGGTTCGATCCCTGGCCTTGCTTAGTGGGTTAATGATCCGGCATGTCGTGAGCTGTGGTGTAGGTCGCAGACTCGGCTCAGACGCCAAGTTGCTGGCTCTGGCGTAGGCCGGTGGCTACAGTTCCGATTCAACCCTTAGCCTGGGAACCTCCATATACCACGGGAGCTGCCCAAGAAAAGGCAAAAAGACACACACACGCAAAAAAAACCAAATTAATCTGCGAAATCATGATGTCTATTTTGGTCTTGGTGGGAGACTGATTTTCAACCTTTGTAAAATGACTAAGAAACATCTCCACTTTCTCTGTGCTAATTTATGTTAGTATTTAACTCATATACATATTTCCTTATATTTTTCTAATCAAATGTGCCTTCCTCCAAGGATATTCAGGTCTGCAAGGCTTCTGGGATTATAGCCCTAATACTTTTTTTTTTTTTTTTTGGTCTTTTTAGGGTTGCACCCCTGGCATATGGAAGCTCCCAGGCTAGGGAATGAATCAGAGCTTACACCACAGCCACAGCAACTCAGGATCCAAGCTGAGCCTGAGACCTACACTGCAGCTCACCACAACGCCGGATTCTTAACCCACTGAGCAAGGCCAGGGATCCAATCCGAGTCCTCATGGATACTAGCCAGATTTATTACCGCTGAGCCATGATGGGAACTCTCCCTAATATTTTTCTTAACCTGCCTGAGTTACAAGGTAGTGGACAGTTACCTTCTTGCTCTAAGGCAGACTGTCTTAGATAAATATTTTGATTACTAGGCCAGTATCAATGAAGTTCTTGTGACATATTGAATCTAGCCTTGTAAGACTATGGGATCTTTAAGAGCTCTGCTATTTAAGAAAGCACTACTGCTAGTCACAAACCTTCTGAAAAGGGCTTTTTTGGATTTAAGGTTTGATGGTAAGTGTAGTCTAGTGTCTAGACATCCGCTTTGTGCTTCCCAGCCAGATTTCCAGGTTATCTTTTATTTCACAAAACAAAATGTAGATAGTTCGCTTATAGATTATATCTTCATACATGTTTGTGTACATGTATAAATGTGTAGTATGTTTATCTCTATTACATAATATCTTTTTCTTTGTGGAAGATAGTCTGGAAAAAAATCAAATTGGTGGCTTGTCAGAAGGTCTGATTTCAGGAAGAGTTGCATCTCACGTTAGAGTCCCTCCCCAACTTTTGTGCCTCCCTCCACCTCAGACACCTCTGTGTTCTCAGTTATTCTTTCTTTTTAATTTTTTTTTTGGTGTGGTGGGCACGTTTGTGGCATGCAAATATTACCAGGCCAAGTACTGAACCCTCACCACAGCAGCGACCCAAGTCACAGCAGTGACAATGCCAGATCCTTAACCCACTGAGCCACCAGGAAACTCATTGGTTATTCTTGTTAACCTTTAATAAGATTTAAAAAAAAAAAGGCACTATTTCTTCCTGTTTTAAAGATATAAAACTCTGGCTAATTTATTTTGTCTGAGGGGAGAATACCAGAAGAATCCTGGTTCTAGCGTTATCTGGGAGAGACCATTGAACAGGTAACCTTGGAAACTCCGACTCTAATTCTCAGTGAAGAAGGAAGGAGAGGACTGGGGACACTGACAATATTTACTACGGGGACGTGGAAATGTGAATTTGCAACCTTTGCCTGAGACAAAATGTGTTCTCTCTGAAGACTAGTATGCGTCTAGGAGGGCTCACAGCTTTTTGCAACATAGATTCTCAGCAATCTCGTACTGGATTGCAAAAGTCCCTCGATAAAGGAAACACGTGCCCCTGAGCTGGAAGCGTGGAGCACCGGACAGTTTAAAGGATACATCGAAATACAATGTATTCTTGCTTGACCATGGAAACACCGATCTCGAAGCTGGTTTCCCGCGGCAGAGGGCCAGCTCCGCACTCACAGGGGACTCCGCAGATTCCTCCAGAAGCGTGTGTAGGAGGGGGCGCTGCGGGAGCTTTTCCCCCTAGTTTGCTCGAATTCAAAGAAAGCATTTGTGCAACTGATCTTTCAGGTTAAGGAAGCTCATTCGCCGCATATTTGAAAGAGAACTTGTTTTGTACTTGTGCTTGAAGCTTCACTCTGTCAACATATTTTTTATCAATACAAGGATTGGATAGTTTTGCCAATTTTCATCTTTTCAGATTTGCTGTTCTACCTATAAAGACAGCGGCTTGCTGAACGGCGCCAAGATATCACAGAGACGTCATTTGCGCCAGGCCCCTGAAGGAAGGAGCTAATTTATATTGTTTATCTTTAAATCTGCAGAGTGTCTTTACCTTTAAATTTTATTTGAACTGCACCTTAACAAAGCTAGGGAAAGGACGCGGTGAGATCACAAAAGGGGTGTGGAATATGTAGATAAGCGCAATGGCTGCTGGTCATACTCCCGCTACACATATATTTCCTAAAATTTTTGTTATTATTCAAGTAGCAAAATATTGCTGAATGGTAAGTATAGCTTGGAAACTCTTTATTTAACAAGTAAGGGCGCCTAGAGCGTGCAGGATGAAAGTGATCCTATGTTAAAAGTGGTATGCCTCTGAAGGTAAGTTGCCATCTAGTTTTCTCAACTCATACTTACCTGGCAGGGGAGATACCATGATCAGGAAGGTGGTTTTCCCAGGGCGAGGCTCACTCATTGCACTCCGGGTGTGTTGACCCCTGCGATTTCCCCAAATGTGGGAAACTCGACTGCATAATTTGTGGTAGTGGGGGACTGCGTTCGCGCTTTCCCCTGGCTTTTTGTTGATTTTAAGAAAAGGGTTGGTGTGTAGTTGGCTTCGCTTTTGTCGTAGAATGTATGTGAACATTTAGTTCCACTGGGTTTATGGTGTTTTATTTCTCTTTTTTGTTTTAGGAGCGTTTTGACTTTAAACATTTCTGAAACACGTGGGCTTGTCTTTTAAAAGTCCACCTAGTAATTTTTGTGATATTTCAAGAAGAATACTCGAATTCTTAACCACACCTGGCACTTTTTCTGCGAAGTGAAATACAAGTGTTAGAGGCTGGGACGTGGAGGTATTGGACGGGTTGTTCAGCCTGTCACATCAATCCAGCAGGTTTGTCCTGAGCCAAAGCATGGCATCGCTAAAAGGGCCTTAAACTGTGTAAATGAATGTTTCTGATGGTGTCCTGTTCAATTGTCATGTATGTATGATTTTTGCAGGTATTTGTGAATCTAAAATTTTATCTGGTTTTTACAGTTTGGAGAAGTCTTTTTTTAAAGCTTTTATTTGTCTTTGGCGTTCCCAGGCTAGGGGTCCAATCAGAGCTGCAGCTGCTGGTCTACACCACAGCTGGTTGTTCACGGCAACGCGCCGGATCCTTAACCCCTGAGAGAGGGATTGAACCTGTGTCTTCCTGTCGGGCTTGTTAAGCTGCTGATCCAGGACGGGAACTCCAAGACGTTTTTGTTTTTTAAGTGATGGTGTAGAGCTTGTGTGAGGAGAGTAACCGTATATATGGAGTGCTGGGAATCTGAAGATAAGCGGTGCCAGGAAAAGGCTCTTAGGAAGAGGTTCCAAGCCATGGTTGGTGGAGAGGAGGAGGTAAATCAGTTAAATGGGACTTACTGGCTTAGGTGTGTGGCTAAGCCTGTAGAGGTTTTTAACAGGTGTGAATGTTGAAGGATTTGATTCTCAAACATAAACATTTAATGAACCCAAGGGTAACAACGCTCCCAGAACCACTGTAAAACTTGTTTGGTGACACACAAAAAAAGGAGTAGCTTTCCTGTAGCAGGTCCTGATTGTTGTTGTTTAGCTTTGGGGTTTTTTTTTCCTTCTTGTAAAGGCTGCACCTGTGCTATGGGTACCACAGCCATAACAACGCCAGATCTGAGCTGCGTCTGCGCAACTCACACACCGCTGGATCCTTAAACCAATGAGCGAGGCTAGGGATCACCCCCATCCTCAGAGACAGTGTGTTGGATTCTTAGCCCGCCAAGCCACAAGGGGAATTGCAGCAGGTTCTGTTATTAAGCCGCCTTCAAAGCGTCAACTTCAGTGTGTCAGCGTGTGCAATCAGAACAGGCTTCTAATGATCCTTTTGAGGTTGTCAGAAGGTTCAGGTTGGCCTGATGTCAGTCCACCACGTGGGCACTGTAGGCACCGTAGGCACCATACAGCAATTGTTGTGAGCCTTACCATCACACCAGGGTCATCAAAGGAGAAGAATCAGGGTTTGGGTGAGTGTTATCACAGCATGTGCGTGCATGCATGCATGGGTGCGTGTGTGTGTGTGTGTGTGTTGTGTGAATGGGTGAATATATTTTCTCTATAATTATATTTTCTTTATTTACTCGTATTTTAAATATTCTGGGTTTTCCATGTATTTCTTTTTCTGGTCATTAAACAAAAACAATCTGTAGGAGTTGAAAGAAAGTTGACATATTCTAGGAAGTTAGGCCAGTGATGGTTGCATCTGTACAGAATATATGCAGACTTTTTTTTCCCATTTTTTAAAGTTTTATTGGAGTATAGTTGATTTACAAGCTTGTAATGATTTCTGCTGTACAACAAAGTGATTTGGTTATAAACATACACACTCCTATTGTCTTTCAGACTCTTTTCTTTTCAGACCATCACAGAATTTGGGTAGAGTTCCCTGTGCTACACAGCGGGTCCCCACTGGCCAGTCATTCCTTCCCCACTCCCCACCTGTCTCCTTTGGTAACCTTGTTTGTTTTCAAAGTCTGTGAGTTTGTTTCTGTTGAGGCAGACTTTTTTCCTTGTCATCATTTCCTAAACAATACAGTGTGAAAATGATTTACACAGTACTTACATTGTGTTAGGTCTTATAAGTCATCTAGAAATGATTTAAAGTATATGGGGGGATTGTGTAGGTTACATGCAAGTTCTAGGCCATTTCATGTAAGGGACAAGCATCCTCAGATCCTTTTTTTTTTTTTTTTTTTTTTTTAATTCTTAGGGCTGTTCTCATGGCATATGGAAGTTCCCAGGCTAGGGGTTGAATCAGAGCTGCAGCTGCTGGCCTACATCACAGCCACAGCAACTCGGGATCCGAACCACATTTGTGACCTACACCACAGCTCATGGCAACACCAGGTCTCCCAACCCACTGAGGGGGGCCAGGGATCAAACCTGCATCCTAATGGATACTGGTTGGATTCGTTTCTGCTGTGCCAGAACAGGAACTGCCTTGAGGTACTTCTGATATTCCATGTAGAGCCCTGGTTCTCAAGCCTGGCTACACATTAGAACCACCCCAGGCATTTTAAAAATGTGATGCCCTGGTTCCTTCCGCAACAGAAAATGTTAATTAAGTAGGTTTGGGATGGGACTTTGGTGTATTGAAGGTCCCAGATGATTCCAAAGTGGAGCCAGGGCGGGGAGGTTCTGGGTAGATGTTTCCATCCAGGCCCCAGCTTTCAAGATACATGTAATATACTCTTTATCAGCCATGTAAATATTTGCTTTACCAAGTCCTCTATTTGTTTTGAGTACTTTGGTCATGAAACTAATGTACAGCCCTTAAGTTATCTGCTGTACTGTCAACTTTTTTTTTTTTTTTTTTGCTTTTTAGCCATACCTGCGACATTTGAAATTCCAAGGCTGAGGGTCAAATTGGAGCTGCAGCTGCCAATTATGTCATAGCCACAGCAACTCAGGATCTGAGCCAAGTCTGCAACCTACACCACAGCTCACTGCAACACCAGATCCTTGACCCACTGAGTGAGGCCAGGCGAACCTGTGTCCTCATGGATACTAACTGGGCTTATTACCACTGATCCACAAAAGGGAACTTCCTATTTTATTATTTTTCACAGCTCCCACCCCCCTCCCAGGGATAGCAAATACTGCATCAAAGCAGTGAGAATCCCACGAGGATAGAAGCCCAGGCTGCCTTGTTCTCTTTGTTTCCTCAGTGCCTGGAACTGAGTTACGTAAAATTGTTGAGTGAGTGGGCGTTCCCGTCGTGGCTCAGTGGTTAACGAATCCGATTAGGAACCATGAGGTTGTGGGTTCGATCCCTGCCTTGCTCAGTGGGTTAAGGATCCGGCGTTACCGTGAGCTGTGGTGTAGGTTGCAGATGTGGCTCGGATACCTCATTGCTGTGGCTCTGGTGTAGGCTGGTGGCTACAGCTCTGATTTGACTCCTAGCCTGGGAACATCCATATGCTGCAGAGTGGCCCAAGAAATGGCAAAAAGACCAAAAAAAAAAAAATTGTTCAGTGGGTGTATAGGTGAGTGAACAGAGAGAGTTAAGACTGTACTTTGGACTCTTGAACTCAAAGATATTAATGATAGGACCTGGATTAGAAATATCTGTGTGTGGGAGTTCCCATCATGGTGCAGCAGAAATGAATCCAACTAGGAACCATGAAGTTGTGGGTTCGATCCCTGGCCTCACACAGTGGGTTAAGGATCCGGCTTTGCTGTGAGCTGTGGTGTAGGTTGCAGACGCAGCTTGGATCTGGCGTTGCAGTAGCCGTGGTGCAGGCCGGCGGTTACAGCTCCTATTAAACCCCTAGCCTGGGAACCTCCATATGCCAAGGTTGTGGCCCTAAAAAGCAAAAAAAAAAAAAAAAAAAAAAAAAAGGAAAAGAAATATCTGGTGAGGTTAACTGTAAGGTCCTGTCTTTTAGTCCAAGAGGACAAGAACAGAAGACTTCAAACATGCTTTTAGCAATGTGTGAAAAGGACTCAGTGGGTACCCCGGAAGACACTTGAAGGCCTAGATCATATTAACCGATGTCGGATCTAGAATATTGGAGACAATCATCCCGGTTTTTGTTATTTTCCAGATCGCATCTCTGTGGTTATTACATGCAGTTTCAAAAACCACCACTGAGGGTGCAGACAATATAAAAACTAGAGAATTGGAGTTCCCGTTGTGGCCCAGCAGGTTAAGAACCCAAAATCATGTCCAGAAGGATGTAGGTTTGATCCCTGACCTCTCTCAGTGGGTTAGGATTTGGTGTTGCTGGAAGCCGCAGTATAGGTCTCAGATGCAGCTCGGATCCTGTGTGGCTGTGGCTATGGTGTAGGCCTGCAGCTGCAGCTCCGATTCGACCCCTAGCCTGGGAACTGCCATAAGCTGCAGGTGTGGCCATAAAAAGGAAAAAGAAAAAAACAACAGAAAACTAGAAAATATTTGGAGATCACCCCTGGGATATTGGGAAGAATAAAACCATGTCATGAAGACAGTGGCTCGAGGACTGGAATTGATTTGCTAGGAGGAACTCAGGGCTGCTATTTATTTGAAGGCTTAGCATCAAGAAAACATGCTGCATTTATCTGGTGTGACCCCAAAGAGTTGAAGTGGGACCACATCTTAACGCCATACAAAGAATGACTTTTCCAAGATCAAAGTTACCCCAGAAAGGGCTGTGGAAGGGCTCTGCGGTGTGGACGGAGGTATTCGGGCAGCTGTCTCCATCCCACCGATGTTCTGCAGGAACAGTGGAGGTTCTGTTTAAACACAGACACTGCTTCAGCGTGTCCTCAGCGGAGCCTGGTCTCTTGTGCATTCCTTTCCTTCCATCCTTCCTGCCTTCCTTCCTTCCTTCTTTTCTTTTTTACTTTTCTAGGATCACATCCTTGGCCTATGGAGGTTCCCAGGCTAGGGGTCTAATCAGAGCTGCAGCTGCCGGCCTACACCACAGCCACAGCAATGCTGGATCCTTAACCCACTGAGCGAGGCCAGGGATCGAACCCTCATCCTCGTGGATGAGGTTTCTTAACCTGCCGAGCCCTCTTGTGCATGTCTAACAAGCTTCCAGGTGATGTTGGCCCAATGGCCTTTACTGTCCTTTCCAAGTCTGAGGCTTTGGTTTCTATGCAATAGATGCTTGTCCTCCCCTCTGCAGATCCATTCCCTTTGATTTCTAGGTGTAGCCCTGTAGCAACCAGTTGAAAGACCTTTGGGAAACTTCCCAAATGAAGCCAACATCCCCGGTGAATGCCGTGTCGTGATGTTTCCAGTCCAGAGAAACAGAAGGGACCACGAGACTGTGGTCATTGTTCTCAATTAAGAGATGCAAAGGTTACCATTCTCTTTCCTGCAAAGTAGACTGAATATTTATAGAGATGGAGAAGAGATAACAGCTCTAAAACCTTTCTTGTTCCCTTTTCTTTTCTTTCTTTCTTTCTTTTTTTTTTGTCTTTTTGCTTTTTCTAGGGCTGCACCCGTGGCATATGGAGGTTCCCAGGCTAGGGGTCTAATCGGAGCTGTAGCTGCCAGCCTACGCCACAGCAACTCGGGATCTGAGCCGAATCTGCAACCTACCCCACAGCTCACGGCAATGCCGGATCCTTAACCCATTGAGCGGGGTCAGGGATGGAACCCACAACCTCATGGTTCCTAGTCGGATTCTTTAACCACTGAGCCACACGGGAACTCCTCTTGTTCCCTTTTCTTTGCACATCTGTGATTAGGGAGAAACTGCTAACTCTGCGTCCCAAATAAGACAAGGGGAAATTTTAGGTGCATTTCCCCTGAGCTTCATCAAATTTCTGTCCCAGTTAAAAGGGTCAGAATACCATCTCCTCTTGCTGGAAACATCCCAGTGGTCTCTCAAGGGCTTGGATGTCACCTGGAGACAGTCCTGTCACCCACCACCACCCCAATATCCTCTTACCCTCTTCCTTTGTCATAGAACCTCTTGATTTTTAGCTACGCCTAGGGCTTCCCAGGAAAAAAGAGATCCTATTCCCTCGATTCCTTTGCTCGTTTTCCCCATCTCTCTTTAAAGGCCGATAGTGATGGGAAATATCATTCCACTTGGGAATATCGTAGTGACAGAAACATTTTTAATGAAGTGCCGTTTTAGCCAGGATACAGAAGAGGGTCCCTTGTGGGACACGGAGCAGAGAGCTGCTGTGTTGGATCGTCAGCTGTGGTGTGGATGCGGGGGGAGAAGCTGCCTTTCGCTCTGAAATCCCTGCAGAACTTCATGAATCACGTGTCTCCCCGTCTGTCTGGGGTGAAAGGGCCTGGGGGCCTCGGAGTCAGAGGAGGAGCAATTTCTGTTCTCGGCGGTGACGGCAGCATGGGGGCTCTGGTAGTCGCTCTGTTGATCGGTGGTTTCCACTGATAAAACAAAAATCAGGACCAAAAAAATGCATTTATAAATACTCAATATATAACTATTACATAGCTACAAATTGTACAATAAAAAATACATTACAGTTGATATAGTTAAGAGCAGAGAATTTTCAACCAATACCATTGTTTTTCTTTCGTTTTATTCATATCACCCTCTTCCTCTAGGTCTCTGTGTGTGTATGAGAGTTAATTGATGAAATTTCAAATGTGTGTATTTGATCTTTAAAAACAAAATCAAGAGTTCCCGTTGTGGCTCAGCGGAAAGGAATCCAACTAGTATCCATGAGGATGCAGGTTCAATCCCTGGCCCCACTCAGTGGGTTAAGGATCCAGCGTTGCTGTGAGCTGTGGTATAGGTTGCAGATACCGCTCGGATCTGGCGTTGCTGTGGCTCTGGCGTCGGCTGGGAGCTGCAGCTCCGATTAGACCCCTAGCCTGGGAACTTCCATATGCTGCGATGTGGCCCAGAAAAAAAAAAAAAAAAAAAAGAAAAGTCTGGAAGCTGAGCAGAACTTTTGACAAAAGCCCTCACAGGGCTGGGGGAGAAAAGATCAAATTTAGGAGCTGCCCGAGGAAAGGAGACTTGGGAAATAACTAGGCTTAGGGCTGGAACCCCAAAGACCTCACCCGGAAGAAAGAGCAAACCAGGGCCCTTTGCTCTGATTATTGCCCTCTCCAGAGCAGTCAAGGCGCTCTGTGAGCGTGGAGCTCAGGCCTGCTGACCAAGAGAAATGCAAGGAGATTCTCTCCGGAGGAAACTTCATTCAGAACCTCAAGTTGTCTCTACAATGTTCAAAAGAGCCCCGGTCACGGCTCCATCAAAAACAACTCAGCTTAAATGATGCACAGTGGAGGCGGCGGGAGGGAGTGAGACTCAACTGCTAATGAAAAGAAAAAGTAGGTCATAGAAGCAGAGCCTCCGGAGAGCCACGCAGTGCAGTTTTCAGCCACTGACATTAACTATGATTAAAATGCTCAAGGAATTAAAAAGTAAGACAGTAATGTTGGCTTCAAATGGACATTTTAGAGCTGAAAAATAGAAGGCAATGGAAAGAAATTATGATTTCTTTTTCTTTTTTATATTGAGGGCCCCACCTATGGCATATGGAAGTTCCCAGGCTAGGGGTCCAGTCGGAGCTACAGCTGCCAGCCTACACCACAGTCAGAGCAACTCGGGATCCAAGCCGTCTGCAACCCATGCCATAGCTCATGGCAATGCCAGATCCTTAACCCACTGAGTGAGGCCAGGGATCAAACCTGCGTCCTCATGGATGCCAGTCAGATTTGTTTCTGCTGAGCCACGAGGGGAACTCCAGAAATTATGATTTCTTAAATAATTTCCTCTCACTTTTATTTTTTATTTTTTTTGGTCTTTTTGTCTTTTCTAGGGCCACACCTGAGGCACATGGAGGTTCCCAGGCTAGGGGTCTAATTGGAGCTGTAGCCGCTGGCCTATGCCACAATCACAGCAACGTGGGTTCCGAGCCGCGTCTGCAACCTACCCCACAGCTCACGGCAACTTCGGATCCTCAACCCACTGAGAAAGGCCAGGGATTGAACCTGCAACCTCATGGTTCCTGGTTGGATTCATTAACCACTGTGAGCCATGATGGGAACTCCAGATATTTTTATATATAAACAGGTATGTATGTGATTTTAAAATTGAAGTTTCTTAACTATTTTTAGTAAGATACATGTAATGAAAATTGGAGAGGACTTTTGCTTACTAACTGTTTTCAACATTTTCAAGAAATTGTAGGAGTTCCCGTTGTGGATCAGTGATTAACGAATCCGACTAGGAACGATGAGGTTGCGGGTTCGATCCCTGGCCTTGCTCAGTGGGTTAAGGATCTGGTGTTGCTGGGAGCTGTGGTGTAGGTTGCAGACGAGGCTTGGATCCCGAGTTGCTGTGGCTCTGGCATAGGCTGGTGGCTACAGCTCTGATCAGACCCCTAGCCTGGGAACCTCCATATGCCGTGGGAGCGGACTAAGAAATGGCAAAATAGACAAAAAAAGAAAAAAGAAAAAAGACAAAAAAAATTGTAATGCTTTTCAAACAAATTCATGTTTAGTTCTTTCAATTAGCAGTGTTTTAGTGTGTGGAACATTCTTCATTTACAGCGACTTAAAGTTTTATTAAAAATAAGATAGAAATGGGAAATCAGCCAGGATTGTAATGACCAAACTCTCAAACATAATCTAACATTTATTTCCTGTGTCTTGCCCTTTATTTTCCTGAACCTCCATTCTTCTTTCAAGTGTTGATAATGATTTTAAAAAAATCAAAAATGAAAACTTACACAGGCATTCAAGAATTCATATAACCTCTGAAGGTACTGCAAGGGGGGAAAAAGAAACAGTTACCTGACATTTAATTGTTAGCAAACTCTTTCAGTTCAAATAGATATTTTTAAAATTCTGGGGCAAAAAAAGAGTCTTCCAAGAAGAAATTGCAAAAATGAAGCTCTGAGAGTAAAGAAGATTATAATGTAAGGTGGACAGTCGTACAGAAGAGAAGGGAGTTAGGAGTGAGCTGAGCATCTGTGTGAAACCTTCCCAGATATGTCCTCTAGGAAAAAACAACCAGAGCCCATAGAAACAGGTCTTGATCTCTGCCTTTCTATTTGGATTCCGGAAGGAAAGGGAAGTTGAGAGCCGAGGTGAGGAGCAGAGAGCTGCGTGCTTTGGAAATGCCCTCTAAGCAGACACCTGAGCTTTCAAAAATGCTCCTGGCATCTTCAGGAAAGTGCAAAGCAGCAAGCAATAGACCAACAGGCCACAATCTGTAGATCAAAAATCTAGGCTAAAGATAATTCCTGAAAAATGCTAAAGATGATTAACGAAAATGAATGTAGCTTTGTCTCTCAGCTTGCTTGGCAAAGAAAACAGATATTTGTCAGTTGAAGTAAAGTTTTCTAAAAGGGATTAATACATGCAAGTGGAAGAAGAATTTGGAAATTATAATGGACATAGTAACGAGTTTACCAAGTGATGCGGTAATAGTTTATATGGTTTCATTCTTTGATGGAGCCTCTGAAAAGGAAAGACATAATATTAAGTTGCAAAAACAAAATAGTCTGGTGATTTCTGGGCTCTGGATTTTTTTTTTTTTTTTTTTTTGCTTTTGGAAGTTCCCAGGCTAGGGGTATAATTGGAGCTGTAGCTGCCGGCCTATGCCACAGCCACAGCAACACCAGATCTGAGCTGTGTCTGCCACCTACACCATAGCCCATGGCAACGCTGGATCCCTAACCCACTGAGCAAGGCTATGGATCAAATCCATGTCCTCATAGATACTAGTTGGGTTTATTAACCACTGAGCCATGACGAGAACTCCTAGATTATTTAATTCAGATTATGCTAAATTTGTAAAAGAGGTTTCTGAACCTAGGTTATCCGCTTATTTGTGAAAGAGAAGGATCTTCCCACCTTAGAGTTTTCATTTTTACCTTTGGAGAAGCTCTTCGAATCATACTTTATGTTCCTGAAAAATACTACTACTTGAAAATGTCACATATTTTCTCCCTAAATTGTATCTCCCTAGGGAACAGCAAACATTTCTAATATTTAGGTTAAAAAAAAAAAAAAGCAATTACCATCCAGTTTAAGAAGTAATCATCGCGAATTCCGGAATGATATTCTCGTACCTATGAAAATTAAGAGGCAGCGTATGGAGACCGAGGAAATAATAGAAATTAACCAAGAGACTTAAGACTCTGAGTTCCTGGGAAGCAGGGACTATGTTTTGTTATCTGTGTGATCCTGGCACCGGGCCCACCTCAAGAAAAATTTTTTTTTTTGTCTTTTGTCTTGTTGCTGCTGCTATTTCTTGGGCCACTCCCGCGGCATATGGAGGTTCCCAGGCTAGGGGTTGAATCGGAGCTGTAGCCACCGGCCTACGCCAGAGCCACAGCAACGCGGGATCCGAGCCTCGTCTGCAACCTACACCACAGCTCACGGCAACGCCGGATCGTTAACCCACTGAGCAAGGGCAGGGACCGAACCCGAAACCTCATGGTTTCTAGTTGGATTCGTTAACCACTGCGCCACGACGGGAACTCCTGTTTTTAAAACAAGCAAATTAATCTTGCATAAGTTATCATCAGTCACAAACCTTTTTAACAGGAAAAAGACTATCTCAAATACAGGCATACCTCGTTTATTGCACTTCACAGATACTACATTTTTTTTTTTAACAAATTGAAGGTTTGTGGCAATCTTGCAACGAGCAAGACTATTGTCCATTTTTCCAGCAGCATTTGCTTGCTTCGTGTCTACGTGTCACATCTTGGTAATTATCGCAATATTTCAATGTGTTCTTTATTATTGTATTTGTCATGGTGATCTGTGTTCAGTATCTTTATTTTTATTTATTTATTTATTTATTTATTTATTTATTTAGGTCTTTTTCTTTAAGATGGCACCTATTGTATATGGAGGTTCCCAGGCTAGGGGTCGAATCGGAGCCACAGCTGCCAGCCCACACCACAGCCACAGCAACGGCCAGATCCAAGCCACATCTTCAAACTACACTACAACTCACGGCAACGCCGGATCCTTAACCCACTGAGCGAGGCCAGGGATTGAACCTGCATCCTCATGGATACTAGTCAGGTTCATTTCTGCTGCACCAGGATGGGAACTCCTGTGTTCAGTATCTTTGATGTTACCATTGCGACTTGCTGGAGACACAGGTGGTGGTTAGCATTTTTTAGCAATAAAGTAGTTCTAAATAAAAGTGCACATTATTTTTGTAGACATAAGGCTATTGCACACATCATAGATTATGATAGAGTGTAAACGGAACTTTTATGTGCAAGAAACTCATGTGACCTGCTTTACTGCAGTATTTGCTTAATTGCTGTGGTCTGGAACCAAACTCGCAATGTGTGCAAGGTGTGACTGTGGTTCCCTCAGCCTCCTCACACTCATCTTCATTCACAATAACAAGCTGAACTCTAGTTGCTAAACCTACTATCTCTGGCTTCCGATTGGTGCAGGGCTTCTCCAGAGCAATCAGGGCGCCCTCTGATGGCCACACCCTCAGCCAGTAGCTCCCGGCCTTGGCTGTCCAGAGGAATAATCCCCTGGGGAGCTTCCAAAAATCCTGCTGCTTGGATCCCACCCCAGGCCAATTAAGTCAGACTTTGGTGGGTGGGAGGGACCCAGACATCAGGACTTTTTAAAGTTTCCCCAGCAACTCCAGAGTGCGGCCAAGATTGAAGCCAGAGTGTCCCCACTGCACTTGACTCAAACTTCTTGCTTTTCTGCTGGAATCTTTTGAAACAGATCGAAAGAGCTACTTTTAGCTCTAAAGAAACTTAAAATGGAGATTGTGACTTGGACTCCAATGATCGGTTTTGTTTTGGTTTTTTGAGGGTTAAGTAAAAGTCGAATGCACAAACCAAGGCTGATTTGCAGAAATAGACATTAAAAGGTTACTTACCGGTGTGCAGTGAGCTGAGACCAAAAGGAAAGTGATCAGAAACACCACTTGCATCTTTCAACTCTACCTACAAGTAAAACAAGAGAATTAATTCTTAACTTAGAAAATATGGTGCCCTTTCCTGTTTGTGTAGCATGACACTGGATCAGGCATGTTATTATTATTTTTTTTTTGTCTTTTTGCCTTTTCGAGGGCGGTATATGGAAGTTCCCAGGCTAAGGGTCGAATCGAGCTGTAGCCGCTGGTCTACACCAGAGCCACAGCAATTTGGGATTCGAGCCGCCTCTGCAACCTACACCACAGCTCATGGCAATGCCAGACCCTTAATCCGCTGAGCAAGGCCAGCGATAGAACCCGCAACCTCATGGTTCCTACTTGGATTCGTTAACCACTGCGCTACGACGGGAACTCCTGGATCAGGCATGTTATTAGGAGCTTGGCTGAAGTCTATGTTTTGGGGAACTCAAGGAATGTATAGATTAGAGATTCTGGAGGCTATGAAACAGTTGGGATATAGATTCTGATTCTCATGCTTTAAGAATGGTGTGTGGCTGTAATTTAAGTTCTACGTTATACACATACACATTCAAGTATAGTATAAAATATGTAATGCTTATTAGGAATATTCCCCCCAGTACATTTAAAAGAATATTGCTTTATTCTTTTAACTGCTTGTAAAAACACAGCTTTTAAAATAGTTATCTCATTTGATTCTTACAATGACTTTGATAGGTATATATCATTGGTATAATATCCACTTGAAAGGGAGGGTTTGTCCTCCTATTTTATGATGTAGATTGTGTATTGGATGTGTTAGTGAATTCTCGTAGGTACGTGGTTTTTCTGTTTTCTACTGTATTGTGGCAACTTTTAATCATTTTCATTTTTCACGAAAACAAGAAAAATTCCAGTGTTGTTAGAACTTTTTTTTTTTTTTTGTCTTTTCAGGGCCGAACCCACAGCATTTGGAGATTCCCAGGCTAGGGGTCTAATCAGAGCTGTAGCCGCCGGCCTGCACCAGAGTCCCAGCAATGCGGGATCTGAGCCGCCTCTGCCACCCACACCACAGCTTATGGCAACGCCAGATCCTTAACCCACTGAGCAAGGCCAGGAATTGAACCTGCAACCTCATGCTTCCTAGTTGGATTCGTTTCCGCTACGCCACGATGGCAACTCCAGAACATCTTTTAAATGATATACAAAAATGCCCTTTGTGTTGTTTTGAGGGAAAAGAGGAGAGATTAGCAATTATAAAGATAAATATAATTTGTTTTATTTCTCCATAAGCTGAATACTATAATTTTTATTGAGTATTAATTGATTCATTTTTGTAAGAGGTGACACTCGGTAAACATTTATTATAAAAATTAATTCTGCCGTTTGAAATACTTTTTACAAAGACAGCTAGCAATGTAATTTTATCTTTTTTTTTTTGTCTTTTGTCTTTTTGTTGTTGTTGTTGCTGCTGCTATTTCTTGGGCCACTCCCGCGGCATATGGAGGTTCCCAGGCTAGGGGTTGAATCGGAGCTGTAGCCACCGGCCTACGCCAGAGCCACAGCAACGCAGGATCCGAGCCTCGTCTGCAACCTACACCACAGCTCACGGCAACGCTGGATCGTTAACCCCCTGAGCAAGGGCAGGGACCGAACTCGCAACCTCATGGTTTCTAGTTGGATTCGTTAACCACTGCGCCACGACGGGAACTCCCAAGCAATGTAATTTTAAATCAAGGCAGAAAATAACAACACATATCCAATAATCGTAGATCTGTGAAATGGCCATAAGAGTATAGGTCTTAAGGCAAACTGTCAATGACTGATATATAAAAAAAATCCATCATCAAGGTTAAACAATATTTGAAATGGGATGAGAGCCTTCAAGAGGAAGACATGAAGACCAAATTTATGTAAATATAATTTCCTACTAGAAAGTTTGCCTTCATTTTCCCTTCTTGTAACTATTGCTGATCCCTAATCAGAGCTATAGCCGCTGGCCTACACCACAGCCACAGCAACTTGGGATCCGAGCCACATCTTCGACCTACACCACAGCTCACGGCAACACCAGATCCTTAACCCACTGAGTGAGGCCAGATCCTTAACCCACTGGGTGAGGACAGGGATGGAACCCACAACCTCATGGTTCCTAGTAGGATTCGTTAACCACTGCGCCATGACGGGAACTCCTCCAGCCACTATTTTAAATATAACCTAGAACAAACATCAGAGTAACACATTTAAGATAAACATGTGAGTACGTAAGACAATATTTAAAGAATCAAAAATAGACACCACGCCTATAAAAGAATGAAAAAGTTATTGTCAAGAAATTCGACTAAATTCTTTAATTCTCAACATTTCCAGTTGTCCATATCTTTTATAAGAGCATATAATTTATAATGAAAGGATATTTATTACCTTGTACACCAGGGAAAACAATATGTCCAATATCATTAAGATTTCCTCTCAGCCTCGTTGCCAGATGGTCTGGGTAATAGCAAAATATTTATATATGAGAATACTAATGACATGCAGGATCAGCACATGAAAAAAATGAGTTGTCCCGACCCCTCATTTACATAGGAATGGGACCGGGGTTTCCGTGGCTAGGTCATTATCTCCTTCCTTGTGGGGCTAAGACCCTTGTCTCTGATCATAATACATTTTTGTGGTTATTCTTGAGACATGAATGATTCAAGAGACCCAGGGTTTTGCTAATGAACAATGAGGGCAAATCATTGCAACAACTAGAAAAGTACCATAATGTATTAGTTAGTTTGGCAAGGAGATACACCTTGGGAATTTCAGCTTAAAGGACTTAACATAAATCCACTGAGATTTGCATGAATCATACATTGACAGAGGAAGTCTTGATCTGCCCTCTCATTCCCAGAGGAGGTAGACTATGACCTGGGCAAGCAAATTTTGTGCTCATTCTGCCTGGCCAAGGCCAGCTTACTTCCCCACAGAGAAAACCTCCAGGGCTCTTCTTATCTCAGAGACCAGGTCCCGGCCAACTCAAATTCTTCCTTCTCCAGCAAAAAACTCATTCATTTCTTGTTCCCTGATGTTTGACAAGATAAATATTTAGCTCTTTACAGGGAAGTGCTATACTATCCACATCTGTAAGTGTCACTTCTATGGTCCGGGCAGACCAGTCTGCAGTATTTTATTTTTTACCCAAATCTGGCTTATTCAGTCTCGGATAACACCACCTGTGAGACACCAACGGCTCAGCCAAGGCATTACTTTGACAGGTCCAGTTCCTTTCACAGTATTTTTTTTTTCTTTTTTCAATGTGCACTCCTTTCCTGGGGTGAAAAAAATGTAAACTAGTTCTCTGCAAATGTTCTGGCAATTTGAAACTCAAGTGCAAAATGAAATAAAACACAAACTTCACGTCACCTAACAGACCTCTCACCATGTTCTAGCTACATAACTATGTGAGTAGTGGAATTGCTCACAGCTCCGAATTCACTGTTTTTCTCTAGTCTGATAAAACAGATTGAGGCCTTTTCTTTCTTTATTATTTATTAATTTATGATTTTAGTTTTTTCTTTTTAGGGCCGCACCTGCCACGTATGGAAGTTTCCAGGCTAGGGGTCAAATTGGAGCTGCAGCTGCTGGCCTACTCCATAGCGACAGCAACACCAGATCTGAGCCACACCTGAGACCTATGCCACAGTTCACAGCAACAATCCATAACCCACTGAGCAGGGCCGGGGATCGAACCCACATCCTCATGGATACTAGTCGGGTTCTTAACCCACTGAGCCACAACGGGAACTCCCCTAGATTGATTCCTTTTAAAGCAGCACCATTTCTCCTCCTTCATTTAGTCAGGAACAGAGATAATGGATGAGTGAGAAAAATCAAAGAAGCTTCTGGATCCATCCTAATGGGATCCACCCACCACACCGAGCAGCAGCAATCAGCAATCGGGAGGGTCTGGGAGCCATAGCAGAACCTTGTTTGTTAATTTATCTGTGTCGCCTACATTGAGGCACTGTTAACTCTTTGCTTTTCAAGAGAGGCAATCAGAAGTTTGGCTCTTTAGGAACAAATTTGAGTGGGTGGACCTCTCCCCTGTCTCAGATTTGGCATCCCAAAGGAGTGTGTGCTTTGCTTTGGAGAGTCAGTCTCTCAGCACAAGAACTTCATTAGAAGGAGATCAAGACTGGGATGTGGGATGGAGAGAGCCATTGACATCCAGCAGTGGTTCTCAAGGGACTGTGCATGGACAAGCTGTCTCAGATTTAAAATTTTTTTTTTTTGTATTTTTATGGAGGTTCCCAGGCTAGGGGTCTAATCGGAGCTGTAGCTGCCAGCCACAGCCACAGCCAGATCCGAGCCGCGTCTGTGACCTACACCACAGCTCACTGCAAGCCCAGCTCCTTAACCCACGGGGCGAGGCCAGGGATCGAACCTGCAACCTCACGGTTCCTAGTCGGATTTGTTTCTACTGCGCCACGACGGGAACTCCTAAGCTGGCTCAGATTCACCTGGGGGAGATTTAACCCTCCATAGGGGGCAGAATAATAGTCCTCCCCCAAAATGTCCAGACCCTAATCCCGGGAACCTGAGAACAATGTGTTACCGTCAAAAAGGACTTTGCAGGTGTAATTAGGTTAAGGTCATTGAGATGTTGATTTCGTTCTGCATGATCCAGATGGGCCCAATATAATCACCTTAAAGGTAGAGGAGGAGGTCCGAGTGAGGTGACGTGAGGAGGTCTCCATCCACCTTCACTGGCTGGGAAGACGGAGGAAGGGGCCGTGAGCTGACGAATGGGGGCGGCTTCTAGAAGCTGGAAAGGGTAAGGAAACAGATTCTCTTCTGGAACCTCCAGAAAGGAAGGCAGCCTTGCTGAGACCTGTGTGGGATTTCTGCCCTCCTGAGCAGTAAGAGAATAAATTCATGTTGTTTTAAGCCTCTAGGTTGGTGGTAACTTACAACAGCAGGAGTAGGAAATAAATATTCCACCTCTAAGTTCTGGGACCCCCATCCTGGGTGATTCTGATTCAGCAGGTTTTCCAAAGCTGGTATTTGTCCAGGCATGGAGAACCCTGCTTAGAATATGGCTTTCAATCCATTTAGGAGAAGTCTTTAAAATGCTTTATTGATAAAAAAGCGTGTTTTTTTTAGTTCCCATCGTGGCTCAGTGGTTAACGAATCCGACAAGTATCCATGAGGTTGCAGGTTTAATCCCTGGCCTCGCTCAGTGGGTTAAGGATCTGGCGTTGCTGTGAGTTGTGGTGTAGGTCACAGATGTGGCTTGGATCTGGCGTGGCTGTGGCTGGCGGCTGCAGCTCCAGTTGGACCCCTAGCCTGGGAACCTCCATATGCCTTGAATGCAGCACCCCCAAAAAAACGAGAAAAAAAAAAGTGTTTTTGTAGCTTTTGTCTTTGGAGAGCTCATTTTTCTATAGCATGTCCAAACAGTACTTCTGTGATAGAGGAGAGTGGTGACAAAGTGACCTGGAAGTCCACAAATCAGGTTTTAAGCCATACTCCTTTTAAGCGAATTTGGCAAAATTTGTTATCACTTGGCCAATTTCTGCTGTACTTGAGATCTGCTTCATGGAACAGTTAATTCCAAACTTTTCTCGCACATGAAGAGATGAATTTTTGGAATTCTCTGTTCTAGTGACAACACGTCTTCCTCGACCCTCTCCCTTTGGGCCGGGTCAGCAGTCCAGGGCTCCCCCCATGCCAGCGGCCTTGGTTCTGTGCCCTTGCCCAGGAGAAAATCCTCCTCACTGGTGGGGTAAACCCACTCACCTGACTACAGCTTCACTCCTCCTGCTTTGCTCAGACCCAAGTGTTGACATTTCGTCATTAAAAACCTTGGAATCTTATGTTTTGCAGTGACCGTAACTCCAGCCTCTTGTTAAAATTTTTGCTCTGATTCAGGTCTGAACAAATCAAAACAAACCTCTAGGGTAGAGGTTTTTGACACAGCCACTTGTGAGACCCCCTTTGGCTGAGGCATCCGGGGGACCGTGTGGGATCTCAGTTCCCAGCTCAGGAACGAACATGGGCCACAGCGTCCTAACCCCTAGATCACCAGGGAACTCCCTAGACTTTTGAAAAAGAATTGTTGACATTCTGATTGCATGGATGGGCGGGGGGCAGCACGCAGGTGTCAATATCTTTTAAAACCCTTGCCTCCCCAGGTAATTCTAATTGTGGAGAACCACGTTCAAAGGTACTTGAAGTTCCCGTTGTGGCTGAGCGGTAATGAGCCCAGCTGGTGTCCATGAGGATACGGGTTTGATCCCTGGCCTTGCTCAGTGGTTTAAGGATTCGGCGTTGCAGGACAGGTACCCCAGTGTTCAAGTCTATTTATTTATTTATGCATGCTTTTTAGGGCCGCATCTGTAGCATATAGAAGTTCCCAGGTTAGGGGTCAAATTGGAGCTGTAGTTGCTGGCCTGCACCACAGCAACGCCAGGTCCAGGCCATGTCTGTGACCTATAACATAGCTCACAGCAACACCGGATCCTTGACCCACTGAGTGAGGCCAGGGATCGAACCCTCAACCCCATGGTCCCTAGTCGGATTCGTTTCCCCTGCGCCACGATGGGAACCCCTGAAAGCGCCTTTTTAAAAAAACTTAAATTGTAAGATGTACATAGCATAAAATCAAGCATTTTAACCATTTAAAGTACAGTTCAGTGGCATTAGTTACGTTCACATTGTTGTAAGACCTAATCATTCATCTCCAGAACTTTTTCATCCTCCCACACGGAAACTCATACCCTGACTGGGCTTTAAAACAAGGTCTTGAGGTGAATTCATATGCACATAAAACGTAAGAAGCTCTGGTCTGGGGCATTTCCGGCACTAGATCCTGTGTTAAATTTAATCATAGTTTACTATGCAGTGGACAGTGTGCTAAGCATTCTTGCTCACTTGTTTCATCTCATTTAATCCTCCCAGCAACCTTCTGGGTAGGTGCTATCATGAACCCCACTTGACAGATGGGGAAGCAGTTCTGTAATCAGTTTGCACTGTGTGTATCACTTAGCATCTGCGATTCTGGAGCATAGGCTTTCCTGCCTCTGCATGTCCCTCTGTGCCCAGAAAGAGCCCACCTGCGTGCTTGCACCTGAGGACATGTATTGAGGGAGAAAGATGCCCAGATGTGTCGAGGGAAAAAGTACAATCAGATCCCACTGCAAGTAAATCCTGATTTCCGTGGTTTTCCACAATTCAGGCATCTAGTAAAGAGACAGAGAATCTGAGACTGGACTTTCAGAGCCTTATTTTTTGTTTCTCCAGAAACTTTGTTCTTTTTTTTTTTTTTTGTCTTTTTGCCTTTTCTTGGGCGGCTCCCTCAGCATATAGAGGTTCCCAGGCTAGGGGTCTAATCGGAGCTGTAGCCACCGGCCTACGCCAGAGCCACAGTAATGCGGGATCCGAGCTGCATCTGCAACCTACACCACAGCTCACGGCAACGCCGGATCGTTAACCCACTGAGCAAGGGCAGGGACCGAACCCGCAACCTCATGGTTCCTAGTTGGACTCGTTAACCACTGCGCCACGACGGGAACTCTGAAACTTTGTTCTTAACCAAGATTTTCTTTCCTTTTTTAAGCATTTCAACTCATCCTATCTCACTCTTTCAGAACCTTTTGGAACAAGCCAGAAGGTCATACAGGAAGTGCCTTTGGGGGATTCTGCGCTGGGTAGAGTGGGGTGGCCAGGCTCACTGCTCTCTTCCCTGTCACCGTGTGGTTTCAGGGCTCAGCATGACTCAGGGGAACACACCCCGGAAGGCCCGACTTGGAAGGTGACTCAGGACCCCTGACCAGTCTCCCTTGTTCACACGGACATTTACAAAACCCCAAACCTTTTATAATTAGACAAGATAAATCTCCCATAAGGAAGAAAAACACAAGGGAAAATTCCATGGAAAACACCTGAAATTGCCTGACTCTTATTAACAACTGGGAAGTCAGGTGTGGCCATTTGGCCATAATAGGTGCACAGCTGGACAAGGCCTTGTCCTTCCAGAGACTGAGCACCTTGAGGGCATCTCTAGTCATTAAAAGGTACTTGAGGAGTTCCCACTGTGGCTCAGTGGGTTAAGAACCTGACATAGTGTCCGTGAGGATGCAGGTTTGATTTCTGGTCTCACTCAGTGGGTGAAGGATCCAGTGTTGCCACGAGCTGTGGCAGAGGCCAGCAGGTGAAGCTCCAAGTCGACCCCTCGCCTGGGACCTTCCATGTGCCGCAGATGCAGCCGGAAAATGAAAAAGTTCCTTGAAAATTATACAAACCAAGACCCAAGCTTCTTAAAGATTACTCTGAATGACTTACTGGTCAAAGATCAATTAGACGAATGGGTCTCAACTTTGGCTGCTTAGTGGAATCAATCACTTGTGAAGTTCTTAAAAAAAAAAAAAAAATCCTAGGAGTTCCCTGGTGGCCTAGCAGTTAGGGATTCTGCATTATCACTGCTGTGGCTAGAGTTTGATCCCAGGCTCTGGAACTTCTGCATGCTGAGGGCAGGGGGCAGCCCCCATCCCCCAAAAAAATCCCTATGCGAAGACCCACACCTAGAGATTTTGACTTAATTGGTCTGGGGTGATCCCTAGGCATTGATAGTTTTAATGTACATCCAGGGTTGAGAAATAGAGATAAAGGAAGGCTAGTTGTCCCATCATTTTTGTATTCTCAGTGTTTAGCACGTTATAAATGTTTAAGGAACATGGGTGTGAATAAATGAACTAGTGTTATCACATAAACTACTATTAGCACTCGGACAGGCAGGGATTTCAAAATATGCTTCTATATGGTCCTCTCGTTTAAAATCCATGACTCCCCTGGAAAATACTGTGCAGTGTGATGCCCTTTACAGATGAGGAAACTGACGCTTAATGAGATGGGGTGATTTCCCCTCCCAAATCCCACAAACACCGATAAGGAACCGTTTATTTCACTCTTGGCCACTCGGAAATTTAACGACTGCTGTGATTCTCTCTGACTTGAGTTCTGTCCTGAGAAGGTTTCTGTGATGGTTGTGCTTTGGCCAGTATGTCATTTATTCCTCCCACCCTGCCACTGATGTCTTAATTTTAAACGATGCTTATAGAAACATTCAAGCACAAAAAAATAAAAAGAGTAGTATAGTTAGCTCATGTAATCATGATCCAGCTTCAACAATGAGCAGCTCAGGGCCAGTGTGATTTCACACACTGCCCCTGTATCTTGAAACGATTCCCAGTAAACATTTCAGTATATTCCTCTAAGGACTTAAAAACAAAATAACCTCAATATCATTATCATGCCTAAGCAGTTAACAGTAATACCTTAATATCATCAAATCCCCAGTCTGTATTCATGCATATCTAATTATCTTTTTTTTCCCCAACAGTTTCTTTGATCCAAATAAGTTCTGTATGTTGTAGTTGCTTGATAGGGCTCTTAAGCCTTTCCTAAAATTTTTATTTTTATTTTTATTAAAGCATAGTTGATTTACAAGGTTGTGCCAGGTTCTGCTGTACAGCAGTGACCCAGTCATACGTATACAATACATATACATACATGGTTTTTCTCCTGCTTTGTTCTTAAGCCTTTTTTTTGGTCTTTTAGGGCCACATCCATGACATATGGAGGTTCCCAGGCTAGAGTTCAACTCAGAGCTGTGGCTCCAGCCTCCATCACAGCCACAGCCACACAGGATCTTCAACCCACTGAGCGAGGCCAGGGATCAAACCTACATCTTCAGGGATACTCGTCAGATTCGTTTCTGCTGAGCCACGATGGGAACTCCCTTCTTAAGCCTCTTTTAATCTGAGAGATTCCCCGTCATCTCTTTTTATTTGTCTCCTTGTCATTTATTTGTTGAAGAACCCAGGTCATTTGTCGTGTGGATCCCAAGTCTGGGTTTTGTTGACTGTCACCTCCTTTTGTCATTGAACACACTCCTCTGGGCTCTGTAGCACCTAGTACTTAATAGGGAGATCCAGAAGTTTGATCAGATTTGGGTTGGATTCCGCCCACTGCCCCAAACTCCTTCCTAGGTGCTGGAAAGATTTTGCCTACAGGTAGAAATTCTGGAAGGAAAATCGTGGGTCCAGGCTTGACAGCTAATACACGTAAACTCATGGCCTGGAGGTAAGGTGTGACCCTGCCTGCAATGTGCCCAGCTGCTGCCCAGAGGGCCCCTCTGCCAACTCAGGATCCAGAGTCAGCCTGGCTGTTGGTGAAACTTGGCCTCTGTCCACTGGTGCTGAATACAAACTTGGAGACAGAGTTTAGGGTGGAGAAAAACATAGCTTTATTGCTTTGCCAGGCAAAGGGGGGCCACAGCAGGCTAATGCCTTAAAAAATGTGCCTACCCCCCCCCAATTGGAAAGAATTGTGAGGAGTTTTATAGTAAAAAGGAGAAAAACAGGGTTTCAGACAGGAATCAGGATTGGGACAAACATGCATTCTTCTTTCTTTGGGGGAATCTTAGTCATCAAAGCTGGAGTCAGGTGATCTCGGCATGATTATGATGGTGTTCTTCTGGGTTATTGCCTAGAATAACTACTTGCAAAAAGGGCATATGGATCAGGGATTAGAACAACTAGGAAAGTTCCTGAAAAAATCGTGGGCTAACAATTTTTTACCCACAGGTAATTATACTCAGGGTTCCTATCTTTAGTTTATGGGTAGTTGTGTTTCGGGTGCAATTAAGCCAGGGAGAAGGACAAAGAAGGACTCTAAGCTGTTCAGTTTTCAAGTATTCATTTCTAAAAGAAGCATAAGAAATCTAACTTTTCTTTTAGGTGTATAAAATGCCTACCTCATTATGTGTATTTCTTGAGGGGGACCCAGGACTGTGCCCCAAAGCTGTGCTATTGTTGCTTGACTCTTTCTCCCTGATCTCTGGATCCCCTTCCTTCCCTGATCAGCAACTGTCTGAATCTGCCCTTTGGATCTCAGGGAAGGTCATGGAGGCTGAATGAGGCCCATTTTCCAAAAACAAGGAATGGGGGACACAAAAGCCTTTTGTGCCCAGGAGCCCCCAGGGCCCTGCTCAGTTACACAGTCTCCCGCCTCCACCTCTCTGTTTGCACCGCTCCCTTCCTGATTCCCACCCCCTGGCACAGGAATTCTCTGGGAACTTTTCCGGAAATCGGAAATCTGTGTTTTCTGGCGACCAGATAACATGTAATAAGTTGGTGATGAGGGATCAGGATTTTCTAGCAGCAGCAGTTATGATGCAGAGCATTGGCCGAGAGTGACCTCTAGTGGCTCTCAAAGTAATTTACTTTAATGCCTTAGATTGTCAATGTCACCCCAAAAGTTAGTGATTTAAACAACAATAGCTATGTTATTTCTCAAGTCTGTGGTTTAACTGGGCTCAGCTAGGTGATTTTTTTCCACTCCATGTGTTATCTGCGGTGGCTGCCATTGGCTGAGCTGAAACATTTAGCAAACCTGTGTTTAATCGTAGGTGTGTTTCTGGTGGTCTTTGGTATTGACAACACAAAATCTATTGATAGGGTTTCAAATTCCCCATTTTTACTAACCTTTAAGAACTATGGCTCAGTGGTAACGAACCTGACTAGTATCCATGAGGATGCAGGTTCAATCCCTGCCTTTGATCAGTGGGTTAAGGATCTGGATCCCCATTGCCGTGAGCTGAGGCATAGGTCACAGACAAAGCTCAGATCCCGTGTTGCTGTGGCTGTGTAGGCTGGCAGCTGTAGCCGGGCAACTTCCATATGCAGCAGGTGTGGCCCTAAAAAGACAAAAACTACCACCATTTGTTAAGTTTTGGTATAGCAATAAAGAATAGCCACAATTATCTGAAAAAGCTATTAAAATACACCATCCTTTTTCTATGTCTGTATGAGGCTGGATTTTTAAAAAATATATCAGCCCACAAAACATATAACGGCAGATACATTTATTTAATAGCTTTATTAACCATCAATTTTGTTTTGATAATGCACTGTGGTTAAGCAGGGTGTCGCCCCTGAGGGAAGCTGGGTAGTGGAATCTCTCTGCATTATCTTTCAACTTCCTGTGAGTTGCAAGATAAAAAAAATTAACATAATAAGCATAGTTTTTATTTAAAAACAATTTATAAGCATCTGAAATATCCCTCATGTTAACATAAGCATAGTTTTTATTTAAAAACAATTTATAAGCATCTGAAATATCTCTCATGTTAACATAATAAGCATAGTTTTTATTTAAAAACAATTTATAAGCATCTGAAATATCTCATATTAACATAATAAGCCTCGTTTTAACTTTAAAATAATTTATACACATCTGAAATATCTCCGTGTCAGTTTCTAATACAGAAAACATCAACAGCTGCCACCCACATTCACAAAAGCTCTCCGGGACCTTCAATAATTGTTAGCAGCATAAGAGGATCTTGTGATCAAGAACTTCAGGAATCACTGCAATAAAAGGGAGAAAGTGGGGACGTACATGAGAAATACTGTGGCGTAGATGAGAAAAGTGGCAACGGAGGAGTAAGAAGGGTCCTATTCTGGATGTTTTGAAGATAGAGTCGAGATTTGCTGAAGGATCGGTTGTGGGAAACAAGAAAAAGGGGTTTTTGGCTGTTTTGCATACGGAAACTAGTGGAATGAAACTGACACTGTATCAGATAGGAACGATCATAAGAGGAATAGATTCAGGAGGGAAATGTAAGGCGCTTATTTTGGAAAGGTTAAGTGTTTTTTTGGTTTTTTTGTTTTGTCTTTTTGTCATTTCTTGGGCCGCTCCCACAGCATATGGAGGTTCCCAGGCTAGGGGTCGAATCGGAGCTGTAGCCACCAGCCTATGCCAGAGCCACAGCAACGTGGAATCCGAGCCACATCTGCAACCTATACCACAGCTCAGTGCAACGCCGGATCCTTAACCCACTGAGCAAGGCCAGAGATCAAACCCGCAACCTCATGGTTCCTAGTCAGATTTGTTAACCACTGCACCACAACGGGAACTCCTGGAAAGGTTAGGTTTTGATTTGCCCATTAAATATCCAAGTGGAGAAGTGTATGTGCTTAATCTGATTACATCAGGCTTTCTTGGGTCTGTTAATAATACTATCTGGGGGCGTTTGGCAGTTTCTTCAACTAAATCTTAAAATATTAGGTTCCTGAATTGGCCTCTAATATTTACAGTTAGACTAGTGCAAATAGCAGTTAATGTCTTGCCGAATAATCACCCTTTGCTATGGCAGGGAAATCAGTTAGCTAAGCAGTATTGGAGCCTGGCTGCACCTTAGAATCACCAGGGGAGCATGTAAAACCTTCCGACAGCATGGCCTCTTATTCCGAGATTTTTATTTAATTGATCTGGAGTGGGGCCACAGGCAGCCTACGTTTTAAAAGTTCCCCAGACGATTTTAATGAGCAGTTAAGGCGAAATCACTGGATTAGAGGCATGATGTGGCTGTTTCTTCCACAATTTAAAGTTCCTCTGACTTATTTTTTCCCTTGTATGTATTTGTTTTTTGGCCACAGCATGCAGCTGTTTGATGTGGGATGTCAGTTCCCGGGCCAGGGAATGAACCTAGGCCACAGTGGTGAAAGTGCTGAGTCCTAACCATTAGACCACCGGGGAACTCCCTAAAGTTCCTTCTAAATGAGGGAGTTCCTGTCGTGGCTTAGCAGTTAACGAAACTGATGAACATCCAGGAGGATGAGGATGACTCTGAGGCTTCAGAATAACTCAGAGAGGAGAGTTAGAGTCCCAGGGCTTTACTCTGTACAGGAATATGCTGTGAAGAGCGGGCTGTGAAGGCCGACGGCCTCTCCAACCCAAGTAAGAGGGGCGCTTACATGGGCCAAAGTCACAGAACCTCACAAGGGAAAATGAGGGGGATCAGTTTAAACAAGTCCTTGGCTTGTCAGTTCAAGGTTGGTTGGTTGTAGTGGAGCTTGGAGGTTGAGGGCTGAGCTCAGAGTGCATTTGTTTTTTTGTTTTTTGTTTTTTGTTTTGTCTTTTTGCCTTTTCTTGGGCCGCTCCCGCGGCATATGGAGGTTCCCAGGCTAGGGGTCAAATTGTAGCTGTAGCCACCAGCCTACACCAGAGCCACAGCAATGCAGGATCTGTGCCGCATCTTCGACCTTACACCACAGCTCAGGGCAACACCGGATCGTTAACCCACTGAGCAAGGCCAGGGATTGAACCCGTAACCTCGTGGTTCCTAGTCGGATTTGTTAACCACTGTGCCACAACGGGAACTCCCCAGAGTCTTTTCTTGAGTCTAGATTGCACAGTCACAGATCCGTATCTGCTGTCCTCACTATGACCAGGGTTCTGCCAGGCGGTGCTCTGCCGCCTTCCTCCGGGCCTTCGCTCTTGGCTGTCTTACACCTTCAGGCTCTTGTTCTATTTGCACACTCCAGGCTCAGAGAAAATGTCCTTTCTCAACGTAGTGAATTAATAGGGGGTTAGCTTTAAATTTTTTCTTTTTTTGTCTTTTTAGTGCCACACCCGCAGCATGTGGAGGTTCCCAGGCTAGGGGTCCAATTAGAGCTACAGCTGCCAGCCTACACCACAGCCATAGCAACCACGCAGGATCCAAGATGCATCTGTGACCTACACCACAGCTCACAGCAACACTGGATCCTTAAGTCACTGAGCGAGGCCAGGAATCGGACCCGAAACCTCATGGTTCCTAGTCAGATTCGTTAACCACTGAGCACAGGAATTCCTCACATACTTTATTTGAGCTGTTTTCACAAGATATGTCAGACATATATAATTGCGAGTTCACTGGTATACTTGCTCTCCCAGTTAATAAGTCAGGCCAGGTACATGCATGGATCATGTGTAAACTAAAATCCCTGAACTTGTCTCTGGATTGTATTCACTAATGGAAATCCAGACTTTTCTGGAGTAGTTTTCCAGGAAGCAAGATGTGTTCATTTTCTATGCTGTGAAACAAATGATTACAAACGCATGGGCTTAAAACAACACATTTATTTTTATTTTATTATTATTTTTTAAAATTTTTATTTTTTGTCTTTTTTGCCATTTCTTGGGCCACTCCCACGGCACACGGAGGTTCCCAGGCTAGGGGTCGAATCAGAGCTGTAGCCATCGGCCGACGCCAGAGCCACAGCAACACGGGATCCGAGCCGCATCTTCGACCTACACCACAGCTCACAGCAACACTGGATCCTTAACCCACTGAGCGAGGCCAGGGATTGAACCTGCAACCTCATGGTTTCTAGTCGGATTCATTCACCACTGCACCACGATGGGAACTCCTAAAACAACACATTTATTATCTCACAGTTTTTGTGGGTCAGGAGTCTGGACACAGCTTCATGGGATCCTCAGCTCAGGGTCTCACTAGCCCGCAGTCAAGGTGTTGGCCAGGCTGCATTCTCACCTGGAGGCTCAACTACACCTGGAGGATTCTGCTTCCAGAATAATTCAGGTTGTTTGCAACATTTATTTCCTTGGAAGTTCCCATCGTGGCTCAGTGATAACGAACCCTGACTACTATCCATTAGGATGTGGGTCCCATCCCTAGCTTTGCTCAGTGGGTTAAGGATCATGCATTGCTGCAAGTTCAGACCTGGTGTTGCCGTGGCTGTGGTGTAAGCCAGCAGCTGCCGCTCCGATTAAAACCCCATCCTGGGACCTTCCATACGCTGAAGGTGCAGCCCTAAAAAAAATGTATTTCCTTGGATGGCTGGAGGCCCTGGCTTTTTGGAGCCATCAGCTGGGAGCTGTCTGCAGGTCCTACAGGTCATCCAAATTTCCTTGCCGTGTGGGTTTTCTCTACATGGCTGCTTGTTTCCTCAGACCAACAAAGAATCGCCTGCTCTATGCTGCTAACACGGCATGTTATATCATGTGAAGTAATCACAGGAGTAATACCTCATCACCTTTGCCATACTCCACTGATCAAAAGCAAGTCACAGGTCCTGCCAGAACTTACAGGGAGGGGATTCAGACAAAGGCGTGAACGCCCAGAGGCAGGCCGTCATTGGGGGCCAGGGCCACCTTACGGTCTGTTTGCCAAACAAGGAAAGAGGGCAAGAGAACCAGGGGTTACTTAGAGTCAAACCAAATAGATGCTCTTGTCCTGAAAAAAACTGGAAAAGGCACGGGCAGGAGCCGTGGACCAGGGATTCTGGTCTTAACTAGAGCACATATGCATCTGGACCTCAATTTCCATACTTGGCACATAAAACGAGGTACCGGAAACACTAATCAAAGAAATGCATATTAAAATAGCATGGAAGCGCCATTGTTCGCCTTGAGCAAAAATTAGAAATGACTGCCCTCTAAGTTCATGAGTTCATGGTGAAACTAGGATGCTCAGTTCTGAAAAGCTACCTGCCATTAAAATGTTCACACCTGTGATGATTAGATTGAACTTTTTTTTTTTTTGGTCTTTTTAAGGCCACACCTGCAGCCTATGGAGCTTCCCAGACTAGGGGTGGAACTGGAGCTGCAGCTGTCAGCCTACACCACAGTCACAGCAATGCAGGATCTGCGCCACACACCACATCTGCGACCTACACCACAGCTCGTGGCAATGCCGGATCCTTAACCCACTGAGCGAGGCCAGGGATCAAACCTACATCCTCATGGATACTAGTCAGATAGATTCATTTCCACTGAGCCACGATGGAAACTCCCACACTGTGATGATTAATTTTATGTATCAACTTGGCCCTGGGGCGCCAAGATATTTGGTTAAACATTACTTCTTGGTGTATCTGGGGGTTGTTTCTGGATGAGCCTAACACTGGCATTAGTGGAGCACAGCAGACTGCCCTCCCCAGTGGCCGGGGGGTGGGGGGCATGAATCAGCTAACCCATTGAAGTCCTGAATAGAATAAAAGGCTGAATAAGAATTCTCTCTCTGCTTGACAGTTTTTAAGCTGGGACATCAGTCTTGTCCTACCTTCAGACTCAGAGTGGAAGCCCACCATCAACTTCCCTGCATCTGCATCTTGCTGACTGAAATAGAGAGTGGAACGTCTCAGCCTCCATTATCATGTGAGTCTTATAGGACATCTATTTATTTATTTTTCTGTGAATTGTGAGACTTTTTTATTGTTTTCCTTCTGCAATTTTTCCATCATGATATAAAAGTGAAAATAAAATCCATGTCCAATTTGTTATATGTCATCTGAGAATGGCAGGTGCCCCTCCCACCTCTGTCCAGTGGTGATCAGCCCATTACCCCAGGTGACCTGGCTTGTGCATGTGGACATTTGCACAGATGACAATGCTTCCCACGAAACTGCTGTTTCATCCATTTTGACCAAGGTTAATGGTAGTTTCTTTGTTGGTAACAAAATTGACCAAACAAAAATATTTTCTCCCTCAGAAGCTTCTTCACTTTCTCTGTTCCTTACTGCCCCTCCGATCACCTTTCAATGGACTCTAAAACACGGAGCATCACAGGGTGGTTCAGGACCACAGAGAACATGAGGAAGGGGGCACTTGAAATGCAGGAGGGGGGGAAAGATGATTCTGGAATTGTTGCTGGACAACTTTCACTAAAAGGACATACTATTTTTATTTTTAAAGTATACAGTTCATTTTATTTTAGTGTATTCCCAGTTGTGCGATGAACCAAAATTTGTTTAGAACATTTTCCTTATCCCATAAATAAACCTGATACCATGAGCAGTTTAATGCCCCAGGCCAGACAACTACTAATTTACTTTCTTTCTTTTTGTTTTTTACTTAATTTTATTACATGTATGGGTGTACAAGAATCATCACAACCAAACCCTACAACATGCCCATCCCAAACCCTCAGTACATCCCCTCACCCCCTAATCTGTCTCCTTTGGAAGCCATTAAGTTTTTCAAAGTCTGTGAGTCAGTATATGTTCTGCAAAGAAGTTCATTGTGTCCTTTTTTTAGATTCCACATGTAAGTGATAGCATTTGATGTTGGTGTCTCATTGTCTGACTGACTTCTCTTAGTATGATAATTTCTAGGTCCATCCATGTTGCAAAAATGCCGTTATTTCGTTCCTTTTAATGGCTGGGTAATATTCCATTGTGTATATATGTACCACATCTTCTTGATCCACTCCTCTGTCAATAGACATTTAGGTTGTTTCCATGTCTTGGCTATTGCAAATAATGCTACAGTGAACACTGGAGAACACGTGTCTTTTCGAGTCATGGTTTTCTCTGGATAGATGCCCAGGAGTGGGATTGCTGGATCAAATGGCAATTCTGTTTTTAGTTTTCTGAGGAATCTCCATATTGTTTTCCACAGTGGTTGCACCAATTTACATTCCCACCAACAGTGTAATAGGGTTACTTTTTCCCCACACCCTTTCCAGCACTTATTGTTTATAGACTTTTTGATGACGGCCATTCTGGCTGGTGTAAGGTGGTACCTCATAGTGGTTTCGATTTGCGTTTCTCTAATGATGAGTGATGTTGAACATCTTTTCATGTGTTTTTTGGCCATCCATATGTCTTCTTTGGAGAATCGTCTGTTTAGATCTTCAGCCCATTTTTTGATGTGGTTGTTTGTTTCTTTGGTATTGAGCAGTAGGAGGTATTTATGTATTTTGGAGACTAATCCCTTGTCGGTTGCTTCATTTGCAAAGACTTTCTCCCATTCTTGTGGGTTGTCTTTTTGTTTTGTTTAGGGTTTCCTTTGCTGTGCAGTTTTAAGTTTAACTAAGTCCCATTTGTTTATTTTTGTTTCTACTGTTATTACTTTAAGAGGTGGATCTGAGAAGATGCTGCTGTCGTTTATGTCAGAGAGTGTTTGGCCTATGTTTTCCTCTAAGGGTTTATAGTATCTGGTCTTATATCTAGGTCTTTAATCCATTTTGAGCTTATTTTTGTGTATGGTGTCAGGGAGTGTTCTAATTTCATTCTTTTACATGTGGCTGTCCAGTTTTCCCAGCACCACTTATTGAACAAGCTGTCTTTTCTTCATTGTATATTCTTGCCTCCTTTGTCATAGATTAGTTGACTGTAGGTGCGTGGGTTTAATTCTGGGCTTTCTATCCTGTTCCACTGATCTATATTTCTATCTTTGTGCCAGTACCATACAGTTTTGATGATTGTTGCTTTGTGGTATAGTCTGAAGTCAAGGAACCTGATTCCTCCAGCTCCATTTTTCTTTTTCAGGATGTCTTTGGCTATGCTGGGTCTTTTGTGCTTCCAAACAAACTTTAAAATATTTTGTTTGAGTTCTGTGAAAAATGTCCTTGGTAATTTGATAGGGATTTCATTGAATCTGTAGACTGCCTTGGGTAGTATAGTCATTTTGATAATATTGACTCTTCCAATCCAAGAGCATGGTATGTCTTTCCATCTATTTGTGTCATCTTTGATTTCTTTCATCAGTGGCTTATAGTTTTCAGAGTACAGGTCTTTTGTCTCTTTAGGTAGGTTTACTCCTAGGTATTTTATTCTTTGGATGCAATGGTAAACAGATGGCTTCCCTAATTTCTCTTTGTGATCTTTCATTGTTAGTATATAGAAATGCAGTCAATTTCTGTGTATTAATTTTGTATCCTGTGGCTTTGCCAAATTCATGGATGAGCTCTCACAGTTTTCTGGTAGAGTCTTTAGGATCCTCTGTATAGTATCATGTCATCCGCATAGTGGTAGTTTTACTTCTTCCTTTCCAATTTGCATTCCTTTTCTTTTTCTTCTCTGATTGCCATGGCTAGGACTTCCAAAACTATGTTGAAGAGTAGTGGCGAGAGCAGACATCCTTGTCTTGTTCCTGATCTCAGTAGGAATTCCTTCAGTTTTTCACCATTGAGAATGATGTTAGCTGTGGGTTTGTCATATATGGCCTTTATTATGGTGAGGTAGGTTCCTGCCATGCCCACTTTCTGAAGGGTTTTTTTTTTTTTTAAATCAGAAATGAGTGGTGGATTTTGTCAAAGGCTTTTTCTGCGTCTATTGAGAGGACCATATGGTTTTTATTCTTCAGTTTGTTAATGTGCTGTATCACACTGATTGATTTGCAGATATTGAAGAATCCTTGCATCCCTGGGATAAATTCCACTTGATCATGATGTACGATCCTTTTAATGTATTGTTGGATCCAGTTTGCTAGTATTTTGTCGAGGATTTTTGCATCTACGTTCATCAGTGAAAATGGCCTGTAATTTTCTTTTTTGGTGGTATCTTTGTCTGGTTTTGGTATCAGGGTGATGGTGGCCTCATAGAATGAGTTCGGGAGTGTCCCTTCCTCTGCAATTTTTTGGAATAGTTTCAGAAGGATAGATGTTAGCTCTTCTCTAAATGTTTGGTAGAATTTGCCTGTGAAGCCATCTGGTCCTGGACTTTTGTTTGTTGGAAGTTTTTTCATCACAGTTTCAATTTCAGTTCTTGTGATTGGTCTGTTCATCTTTTCTATTTCATCTTGATTTAGTCTTGGAAGATTGTACTTTTCTAAGAATTTGTCCATTTCTTCTAGTTTTTCTGTTTTATTGGCATATAGTTGCATATAGTAGTCTCTTATGATCCTGTGTATTTTCTGTGGTGTCCATTGTTACTTCTCCTTTTTCATTTCTCATTGTATTGATTTGAGTCCTCTCTCTTTTTTTTCTCTTGATAAGTCTGGCTAAGGGTTTATCAATTTTTTTGATCTTTTCAAAGAACCATCTTTTAGTTTCATTGATCTTTTCTATGGTTTTCTTCATTTCTATTTCATTGATTTCTGCTCTGATTTTTATGATTTCTTTCCTTCTACTAACTTTAGGTCTTGTCTGTTCTTCTCTCTTCCATCTGCTTTTGATGTAAAGTTAGGTTGTTTATTTGAGCTTTTCTCGTTTCCTGAGGTAGGCTTGTATTGCTATAAACTTTCCTCTTAGAATGGCTTTTGCTGCACCCCATAGGTTTTGGAGTGTCATATCTTGTCATTTGCTTCTAGGTATTTTTTGATTTTCTCTTTGATTTCTTCAGTGATCCATTGGTTGTTTAGTAGCATGTTGTTTTGTCTCCACGTGTTTGTGATTTTTGTAGTTTTTTTCTTGATGTTGATTTCCAGTCATACAGCATTGTAATCAGAAAAGATGCTTGATATGATTTCAATTTTTTTCAAGTTACTGAGGTTTGATTTGTAGCCCAGGATGTGATCCATCTTAGAGAATGTTCCATGTGCGCTGGAGAATGTGTATTCTGTTGCTTTTGGATGGAATGTCCCATAAATATCTGTTAATGGCCTAAAGCTTCATTCAGGGCCTGTGTTTCTGTATTGATTTTTCTGTATGCAGGACATATTTTTATAAACATTTGACAAACAAATCCCCTTTCTTTTTTTTTCTTTTTTTTTTTTTGTCTTTTGTCCTTTTTAGGGCTGCACCTATGGCATATGGAGGTTCCCAGCCTAGGGGTCTAATCAGAGCTATAGCCACCGGCCTATGCCACAGCCACAGCAATGCCAGATCTGAGCCACATCTGTGACCTATACCACAGCTCATGGCAATGCTGGATCCTTAACCCACTGAGCAAGGCTTCGTGGTTCCTAGTCGAATTCATTTCCACTGTGCCATGATGGGAACTCTGGAATCCCATTTCTGAGAGTCTATTCTAAGAAAATGTATAATTCAAAAGATTTTTATGAGGAGTTCCCACTGTGGCTCAGTGGTTAACAAACCCGACTAGCATCCATGAGGACAAGGGTTCAATCCCTGGCCTTACTCAGTGGGTTAAGGATCTGGCTTTGCCGTGAGCTGTGGTGTAGGTCACAGATGAGGCTCAGATCCCATGTAGCTGTGGCCGTGGTGTAGGCCAGGAGCTGTAGCTCAGATTAGACCCCTAGCCTGGGAACCTCCATATGCTGCAGGTGTGACCCCAAAAAGACCAAAAAAAAAAAAGATTTTTATGAACCAAGCTATATGCACGAAGTTGTTAACTGCAATGTTATTTATAATAATAAAAAAGTGGAAACAATGCACGTGTTTAACAGCTGGAGACTGGCTAGATTATACTGCATCCATTTGAAATTATGTAGCCATTAAATGAATAATCATGAAGACTATGTAGCAACATAGATTAGTGCTTATAAAAAAGCAGAACATTAAATTATATAAACATAATAGTTATAATAAGCAAAAGTAAATACTGAAAAGAACCCATATGTTTGGGTCATGGGATTACACCATATTTTATAACTTTACCAGTAAGACATTATAAAAACAATAAGTAGGAGTTCCTGTTGTGGCTCAACAGTAACAAACCTGACTAGTACCCATAAGGACCTGGGTTCAATCCCTGGCCTTGCTCAGTGGGTTAAGGATCTGGTGTTGCTGTGAGCTGTGGTATAGGTCACAGATGCAGCTTGGATCTGCATTGCTGGCTGTCGTGTAGGCCAGCAGCTATAGTTCTGATTAGACCCCTGGCCTGTGACTTTCCATGTGCTGTGGGTTGGGCCCTAAAAAGCAATAAAAATAAAAACAGTAAAAAGTATTCAGTGGAAACAATGAAGGGGCTGAATTATCAGGGGTTCTTAACTAGGGTAGACTTCAGAATTTTAAAATATTTACGCTTGGGTCCTACCTGGCAAAAATTCTGAGATGGGGCTAGGGCACCTATGTATTTCAAAATATACACACACTGTAACCTCACCCTTTATCCCCAAATATACAGGTGCATATGGGTAGGCCAATTCTCCGCATAAATTTCCATAGCTCAATGGAGAATAAGGGAAATGTTCTTGCAATGAGCCTGGCATCACTTCCAAGGCACCTTGGAGACCAGGCTGGCCTTAGTGTGCGCCAGAGCTGCTGTGGTCACCACTGCTAATGCTTGTGGCTTGAGGGCAAGCTGAGGCATCGGCCTCTGAGCAGGATTGCTCCACAAGGCGGAAGGCCTCCAGGAACTCATTGACGTCAATGCGGCCGTCCTTGTTGAAGTCGATGCTTCGGGCAAGGTCACAGATGCAGTTGTCTGTGACATTAGTGTTCATGTGAGCGCTGAACAGCTTCCAAGTCTGCCTGAACTCGTCCAGCGAGATGAACCCTTATCAGAGACAGCAAGTTACTTTAGTGAGTCAGTCTAGTATTCAGTGCTCACTTCCTCTGACATTCTTGCAAGGACACCTGCTCCCTACTGTTCAAGAAAGACACCTAAGGCCTAGTCTCCCAAGAAGATCTTAAATTCCCAAGAAGATCTCATTTAAACCACTTGATCACCAGATCACAGCTGGGAGCAATTTTTGCTCCTCTCTTTCTAGGGACATTTGGAAATGGTTTAAGACAATTACGATTGTCATGACTGGGGTGCGGCTAGGGTGTTACTAGCATCTAGCAGGTAAAGGCCAGAGAGGCTATGAAGCATCCTAACAGGTACAGGGTGGGGCCCCAAAGAAAGAATTACTCAAGGCAAAATGTAAGTAGTGCCATTGCTGAGAAACCCTGCAGTAAATCATCCTAAACACATGCTTATTTATTCTGTGTATAAAAAGCCCTTGGACCTATGTATCTGTGGGCATTTGATTTTTTTTTTCTTTTTGTCTTTTTAGGGCTTACACCCATGGCATATGGAAGTTCCCATGCTAGGGATTGAATTGAAGCTGCAACTGCCCCCCCACACCACAGCCACAGCAACACCAGATCCTAGCTGTGTCTGCAACTTATACCACAGCTCACAGCAATGCCAGATCCTTAACCCTTGAGTGAGGCCAGGGATCAAACCCACGTCCTCATGGATACTAGTTGGGTTTTTCACCTGCTGAACCACAATGAGAACTCCTCATTTGATTTTTTTATGATGGTTCCAAGACCATTCAATGGTAAAATAATAATTTTTCAACAGATGGTAGGGGACAACTGGTTACCCACAGGCAAAATTGAAGCTAGACCCCTACCTTGCACTACGAACAAAAATTAATTCCCAATGGATCAAAGACCTATGAGCTCAAACTGTTAAAGCTCTTGGATGAATACATAGGTGCTAATCTTTGTGACCTTCAGTTACACAACATCTTCTTAGATATGACACCAAAAACACAAACGACAAGAAAAAAAAGATAAATTGGACTTTTTTAAAATTAAAAAAAATTTGTATATCAGAAGATACTACAAAAAATGTGAAAAGATAGCCCATAAAATCAGAAAAAAATTTGCAAATCGTATATCTGATAATGGCCCAAATTCTAAAATATATAAAGAACTCTTATGACTCAATGATAAAAAGACAACGCAGGAGTTCCATTGTGGCTCAGTGGTAATGAACCTGACTAGTATCCATGAGGAATGGGTTCAATCCCTGGCCTTGGATCCCCACCCTTGCTGAGTGGGCTAAGGACCCAGCATTGCCGTGAGCTGTGGTGTAGGTCACAGACGTGGCTCAGATCTGGCGTGGCTGTGGCTGTGGTGTAGGCCGGCAGCTGCAGCTCCAATTACACCCCTAGCCTGGGAACCTCCATATGCTGCAGGTGTGGCCCTAAAGCAAAACAAAAAAACTCAATTAAAAGACAGGTAAAGAATTTGAATAGACATTTTTCCAAAGAAGATATACGAATTTCCAACAAGCACATGAAAAGATGCTCAACACCATTAGTTACTAAGGAAATGCACATCAAAACCATCATGAGGTATTTTACGCCTAGTAGGATGGCTATAAAATATTTTCCAATGGAAAACAACAAGTGTTGGTGAGGATGTGGAGAAACCGGAACCCTCCTACATTGTCAGCAGGAATGTAAAATGATATAGCCCCTGCGGAAAAATGGTTTGGCAGTTCCCCAAAAAGTTAAACATAGTTTTACCACATGGCCCAGCAGTTGCACTGCTGGGAATACATCCAAGAGAAGTGAAAACATATGTTCACACACAAAGTTGTAATTGAATGTTCATAACAACATTATGCATAACAGCCAAAAGGTGGAAACCATCCAAATATCTATCAGTTGATGAAAGGATAAACAAAATGTGGCATATCCATAATGGAATATTATCCAGGTCTAAAAAGAAATAAAAAACGGATCCATGCTACAACATGGGTAAACCTTGAAAACAGGCTAAGGAGCCAGACACCAGAGGCAGTATGTCAGACAATCCTGTTTCTATGAGACGTCCAGAACTGGCAGATTCATAGAGACAGAAAGAAGGTTAATATTCTCCAGGGACTGGTGGAGAAGGAGCAGGGAATAGGGATTCACTGCTAATGGGCACATCTTTTTAGGTGATGAAAATGTTCTAAAATTAGATGGTGATAATAGTTACACAAGCTTGCATATACACCAAAAAAAGCACAGAGCTGCACATTTTATTTTATTTTTTTGTTTGTCTTTTTAGGGCCACACCCACGGCATATGGAGCTTCCAAGACCAGGGGTCAAATCAGAGCTGCAGCTGCTGGCCTGCGCCACAGCCTCAGCAACACGGGATCCAAGCCGCATCTGCAACCTACACCACAGCTCACAGCAACGCCAGATCCTTAACTCACTGAGTTAGGCCAGGGATCAAACCCAAATTCTCATGGATACTAGTCGGATTTATCACTGCTGAGCCACAATGGGAACTCCAGAACTGCACAATTTAAATGGGCAAACTGTATGGTATGTAAATTATATCTCCAAAAAAGTGATAATATTTGAAAAGGCCATTGGATCATTGAGAAAGCAGGCTGCAGGTATACAGAACCTCCCTGTACATTTTTTCTAACTCCTCATGAATCTAATTATTTAAACATTTTACAAATTTAAAAATAATACTTTGGGAGTTCCCACTGTAGTACAATGGGACTGGCAGCATCTCTGCAGTGCCAGGACATCGGTTTGATCCCCCACCCGGCAAAGTAGGTTAAGGATCCTGCCTTGCCATGGCTGCTGTGTAGGTTGCAATGGCAGCTGGGATCTGATCCCTGGCCTGGGGACTCCATATGCTGCAGGGCAGTCAAAAATAACAACAAACAAACAAACAAAAAAAAAACCTTTAAAGAGGTTTTTAGACTGCAAAAGCCTTTCTTCTGTTCTAGATACTCTTCATTCCTTTGGTGGCTGTCTTGATAGAACGATAAGGGACATCAGAGCTAATAATAATTCTCTAAGACATTCTCATCAGTTTGTCTTCATTCTTCTCTATCCAACCCCTCTTCTATGTGAACAGCTCATATTGCACAAGTATTTTCCTAGTTTCTGCCTTTTTTCAAGCATCACCACTAATTTTGCTCTGAAAGGGCTTGAGAGCTAAATAATCAGCAAGGAGACTAAAAGGGGGGAGGTCAAAGGCTTGTTAGGTGTCAGAAGTGACAGGACAATGAGCGCCTTTACCTGAATGATCACTGTCTATGATCCTAAAAATCGTCTCCAAGTTGGATCGATTTCGGTATAGCGTTTCCAGCAAACTTGACTGTATGTTCTGCAAGAAAAAAACTCATTTTCCTTCTATCGTTTCTCTTAGGTTTAGGCTTCTCCTAATGTATAATTGACACACAATCAACCTTAACAATAAGACTCTTGAGAGAACCTAAAGATGTTTTCCGATTCCCCTCACCCCCACCCCCTTCGGCCGACTAAGTACTCTAATGGTTTAAGCAGTACCTCGCCCATGGTGAATGTTCTAAAATTGACCATGGCAATGGCTGCACAGATCTGCAAATGTACTAAAACCCACCAACCTCTACATTTTAAGTGGATGACCTGCATGATACATGAATTATATTGCAAGAAAGCTTTTTTTTTTTCTTCTTTTCTAGGGCCGCTTCCCATGGCATATGGAGGTTCCCAGGCTAGGGGTCGAATAGGAGCTGTAGCTGCCAAGCCTACACCAGAGCCACAGCAATGCGGCATCCAAGCCGCTTCTGCAACCTACACCACAGGTCACAGCAATGCCAGATCCTTAACCCACTGAGCAAGGCCAGGGATCGAACCTGCAACCTTGTGGTTCCTAGTCGGATTCGTTAACCACTGCGCCACAACGGGAACTCCAAGAAAGCTTTTTTTTTTTAAAGCCCAGAACCCAAGGTGCCACATACATTTCTCACACGTAATTACTAAACAAATACCTTTTGACGTGTGGGGAGCAGCCTTGCATCAAGGAAGTCAGACCTGGGTTTGAATTCCAGTTCTAACACTTAGAAGCTCTATTATCCGAGGCAGGTATCTAAAACCTGTGAGGGATGTTCTCTTGGGTTATGGTGCTGCTAATTATCTCTACCTCCTGGGGTAGTTTTGAGGATAAATCCAGGCAACATAGGTAGGTCACAGAACACAAAGTCTGACACACAGAAATGCCATAAGTGGTTGTTCCATTCATCTTCCCTTTGGGGTGCTCAACATTTGGTTGTTTCTGAATCAGGGTTCTCCGTAAGGGGCTATCCAGTCCCCAGTAGGCCCTCATCCACCGTTTTTCACACCCTTACCTGGTGGCTCAGCTGTTTTTTGGCCACGTTCCCCAGCCAGGCCTTGTATTCCAGCTTGTTATCCAGTGAGCTGTTCACCAGCTGTGGCCTCAGCATCCGCCAGGGTAGCCCCAGATGCAACACAGACTCCACGGCCACTGCCCAGTCACTCAGTGTGATTAGACCTGTAAGAAAGAGCTAACCTGTTGCCTCATCACCTATAATTCTGGTTTCCTGCCCAACAGCACTCACTTTTTTTTTTGTCTTTTTGCCATTTCTTGGGCCGCTCCCACAGCATATGGAGGTTCCCAGGCTAGAGGTCGAATCAGAGCTGTACCCACTGGCCTACGCCAGAGCCACAGCAACAAGGGATCCGAGCCACATCTGCAACCCACACCATAGCTCATGGCATCGACGGATCCTTAACCCACTGAGCAAGGCCAGGGATGGAACCCGCAACCTCACGGTTCTTAGTCGGATTTGTTAACCACTGCGCCATGACGGGAACTCCAGCACTCAGGTTTTTATCCTGACATTCTTTTATCTGTAAGTAATAGACATGCTGTCACTGTTTTTGTTGGTCATGGTAGAAATGGCTAGAAAGTAGGACTGCCACCTGAAATACAGGACGGCCAGCAGATCTGAATCTCAAACAGACCGCAAAGCATAAGTATGTCCCAAATATGGCATGGGACATACTTATATTGAAAAACTATTTCTTGTCTCTCTGTAATTCTAGGTTTTTATTTGCCAAATCTGGCAATATTACTGGAAGTGGCACAAGAGTCTTGTAAACAATATAAAAAACATATATTATACATGTATCTAAATCTATAAATAGACACCCGCATATACTCAGCCTTGGTTGTTTCTGTGTGTATAAAAAGATAGTGCTATGGCTTTATGACAGTTATGGCTATTTTTTGGGAGGGCTGCGTGGAATCGATGTCTGCTAGACATTCCACTGAGTTGAGAAAAGACAAAATTTCCAACTTGGATGATAGAGCATTCAACAGAGTGGCACACACTTCATGGTGAGAAACCAAATCATTGATCTTTTGTTATTCTTTCGTTCTTCCTCTTGTAACCCATTTCCTGTCAACTTTTTGCCTACTTCTGGCTTTGTCCCTCTTCCCTTGACTCCATCAAAGAGGTCTTCTGATGATTTGGTCCTTCACCAAATATTTATTTGCTAATGGCTGTGAGACAGAGTGGGTTGTTTTTTTTGTTTGTTTGTTTTTTTTGCCAGCTTCCTTTATGAATATTTTACTCGTTTAGTCTTACCAGTGTCATCTTTATCATGCTTCTTAAATTCAACAAGAAGGTCTGAGGAATAGGCAAAGAACTTTTCCTGCAGGGCTCTCAGAGCTGACTCTTCTACTCTGCTAATCCTGGGACAGGAGATGAAAAAGAACATTTTTAGGGAGTTCCTGTGGTGGTTCAGCGGTAATGAATCCCACTAGTATCCATGAGGACACGGGGTTTGATCCCCGGCCCTATTCAGTGGGTTAAGGATCCAGAGTGGCTATGGCACAGGCTGGCAGCTGCAGCTCTGATTCGACCCCGAGGCTGGGAACTTCCGTATGCTGCAGGTGCAGGCCTAAAAAGACCAAAAAAGAAAAGAAAAGAAAAAGACAATGAACATTTAAAAAAATTAGCAGAGGTGTTCCCGTCATGGCTCAGTGGTTAACAAATTCAACTGGGAACCATGAGGTTTTGGGTTCGATCCCTGGCCTTGCTCAGTGGGTTAAGGATCCGGCATTGTCATGAGCTGTGGTGTAGGTCACAGATGCGGCTCGGATCCCGCATTGCTGTGGCTCTGGCATAGACTGGCGGCTACAGTTCCGTTTAGACCCCTAGTCTGGGAACCTCCACATCCCGAGGGAAGGGGCCCTAGAAAAGGCAAAAAGACACACACAAAAAATTAGCAGAGAAGAAACAGTCGTGGGTGTTTACTCCATTTCTCTCTCTCTTAACATCTCAAGCTCCCAAGAGCTCTCGGGTTTTGAGGAAAGAGCTGCATCTCTTCTTTCTCCCTAGTGCTCCCTGCTTTGCTGGGTTGTGCACAGGTAAGATGGGTCTGGGGAAAGCTGCTGCCCTTCCCAGTGCAGGACAGTGGTTACAGCAGAAGTTCTAGAGAAACACCTCCTTTGCGATAAAGTTATCTCATTACACTGTACCTCATTTTCTCCCTCTGCAACATAGGGACAAAATGGTACCTAGCTCATAGGATTATTGTGAAGATGAAGTAAATTCACATAGAGCACTTGGAATAAAGCCTGGCACCTAGAAAGCACTTCACAAGTGAGATCTGTTATAATCATATGCTCTCCTTGTAATTTATTATGTTAAACAGTTACAAGGCAGGATTTATGAATACCAAAACAACCCTCATTTAGTTTCCTTCTTCTTACTGGGTCAACAAATAATGCCGGGTGCAGTACTCAGCCCCAAAGAAATGTTCAATAAATATCTGTAGTTGGATGAACAAGAATATAAAAAGAGATAAAAGGTAAGTGTATTCTTTGTCCTGTGTCCTTGAGGAAGCAGCCATTCTATAAATGATGACCAGATAACCTATCTTTTCAAGTGCTAAAAGTTAAAAAAAAAAAAAAAAACAGAGTTCTTGTCATGGCTCAGCAGAAATGAACCCGACTAGTCTCCATGAGGATGCAGGTTTGATCCCTGGTCTCACTCAGTGGGTGAAGGATCCAGCACTGCTGTGAGCTGCAGTGTGGGTCACAGATGCGGCTTGGATCTGGCATGGCTGTGGCTGTGGTAGAGGCTGCAGCTGTAGCTCCGATTCAACCCCTGGCCTGGGAACTTCCCTTAAAAAAAAAGTTGTAATCGTGATGAAATTCTTCCTTGAAGTTTAAAGTACTTAGCATGATGGTCTCCATAGACCCCCAGAAAAGTGTGAGCTGCCTAAAGCTCACCCCAAATTTCATAGATATGTGAGTGTATGTGCTTTTTCTAGAGAGTTCATTGCTTTTTATCAGAGGCTGTAGGAAGTATACGACTCCTCAGAAGTTTAAGAACCACTGGTTTGGCAAAGCATTTAAACTATTCTAGTAAACTGTGTTCATGGATGGTTTATCCCGCAGGGCTGGAGTACAGCAACGTCCTTGAAAACTGCTTGGTTGCACAGGGCTCTCTGCCCCGATATCAAGCGGCACATTTTGAGCTCCACATGGATCATCTGGTTAATCCTCCAACACCCACTGAGGTACGTTCCACTGTTAGGCCCATTGCTGTGTCACTAGCCCAAGGCCACAGAGCTAATAAGGGGTGGGGCCAGGAATCACTCTCGACAGGTAGACTCCAGGCTGGTGAAAGTATTATCAGGAGACGTGGATTTAAACCAAAAGTAAATGGATTCTGAATGAGGGTTCCTCTAGGAAAAACATGGTCTTGAGTTTAGTGGATTTAAACCAAAAGTAAATGGATTCTGAATGAGGGTTCCTCTAGGAAAAACATGGTCTTGAGTTTATGGACACTGAGGCATCAATGATGGTTGGTCAAAGACACTTCCCCCCTTTCCTTCTTAGTTCTCCGTTATGGTCTGGAAAGCTGAAGTTGTTGGACAAGTGACTTCTGGGTAAATCAGGGGATGTTATATTTGCTTTAATGCAATCAATGAATATATCAACAAGCTGAGTGCTCTGTAAATACGGCATTAAATACGTTAGTTATACGATTCCCCACAGTGATTTCTTTTGTAGTGACGACACCTAAATCTCACATGGAGTCATGGCATTCTAGGTGCCTGGGAGATTCTAGATGACCCTGGAGATTCTAGTTTGGGAAGGCTGGCATGAGGCTCTGATAGCTGATTTTTTAATAAAGCTCCAGAGACGATTCTGCTGCATAGTAGGTTTGACTATCATTTGATGAGTTTCGATTTTCATGTAATACTTCTTTTTGAGTGATGCTGGCCTTGACTGTGTCATCACTTGAGTGTCTAATAACTCTTGAGTCTTCAATAATTCTAGAGCGATTTAAAATAATGCACTTTTATAGCACGCACACAAGGCAGATGCTCAGTATCACTGGGTTCTTTTCCCACTAGATCTATGCTTTGTTTTGATTTATCATTTAGTTTGTCTGATAATTAAAGAAGCTTTGTTCAGCAGCACTACAACAGTATCCTTTAGCAGCTTATATACACCGGGGCCATCTTCTCCGTGGGAGGCAGTATCATAGAGTTAAGTACGTGGGTTCTGACATAAGACTGCCTGGGTCAAGGCTTAAATTTCACCCCTTATTAGCTGTATAACCAATGGCCAGCTGATTTGACCTCTGTTCCATAATTATCTCAACTAGAAATCTGAAATTTGCCACACTGTGTATATTTCATCAGTTCATTGAGAAACAATGTATGAATTCTTTATAACAACTCTTAGGGTGAGGATCCTCGAAGCTCAGTGCATTAAGATTCTGCTGCTGTCATTTCTGTGGCTCTGGTTACAGCTGTGGTGCGTGTTTGATCTCTGGCCCAGGAACTTCCAAATGCCAAGGGTGTGGCCAAAAAAAAACAGCACTTAGGGTACAGAGAACTCAACTGAGGTGAGAGCTCTGAATCGTCTCAACAGAAGCCATCGAAGGGATATAATATGCTTCCGTCTCAGGTAGAAAGGAGCATTGTCACCAAGTGTGTGCACTGAAATCCATGTGCCAAATCCTCCCAGAGAGTGAGAAAAGCTTTGTCTGTGATTGATGGGGTATGACAAACACTTTCAGATGAGAGAAAAATAGCAGAGTGACCCTGGAAAGGTTTAGTGGTCTGATACATGGACTTTCACCCAAGGCATCCCACTGAGAATGATTCCTGCAGGAGACACATTGGTCACTTCCATTCACGATGGGTAGGTAGGGATTTCAGAGAGTGTGGAAGAGAAAGAAGAACCCTTTATGAGGTCTATCCTAGATGCTACAGCGGATATAGTTAAATTTTGGATTCTGACTTAGAATTTGGATAAATGTAATGACATTTGGGCTTCAAAGATTCCACAAACACTAGGATTCTGGTTTTGTGAAAATCATTCAATGAAAAGTCTTGCCTTTGCCTCATGGTGAGTGTGTGGGTGGCCTTGTTAGCTTGAAACTGCACGATGTGAGGGGTCAAGGCCGGCCCCAGTTTGACATAGGCACCTCTGTTACTGCCGACTGCGTAGTAGTTGGAGGCAGAAAAGATGGTTAACACCTAAATCAAAACAGAAGAGACAGGCACTCAGGTGCACTCTTCACAGTCCTATAGGGCTCAACCCGCTTTCAGGGCTGCTCCTCCTTAACCTTGTCTATTATTATTATTTTTTAAGTCATTAATGCTAATAGGACAGGAGTTGTGACTCAAGTAATAAAAATTTGAATTCTGATAGGACACCCACATATTTTCTTCACATTAATTTTTTTTTAATTTGTATTATGTGTTCTTCACATTTTTATCGCAAGGAGACATAGCAGAGGTATGGAAAACATTGCATTTGGTTCAACTCAGAGGCAAGTGAAGTCTGATAAGCTGGGCTGGCCATTCCAGCCAGTAGGCAGACCAATTATTAAAGCTAGTGTGAAGCCTCAGAGCAGAGCTTCCTACAGAGTGTTGGGCCTTCTGAGATGCTCTGTGAAAAAAGTGTCTCCCTTGTCAGTACAATGGGAGAAGCTAGCTATTGTATCTCTTCTTGGAGCTTTACAAGGAATATAGGAAAGAAAGGGTTCTCAGAAGTGCTGCAGTAAAGAAGCTTAGGCAACTATTTAACATTCCCGTCAAACATTTCTTATCTTAGTTGATCTCCAACCCTTTTTCCCAGCATGTAAAGCTGTAATTCTCCTGCAGAGTTAGGATTCTTGGAAACACGCTCATCCGAGGTGCATTAGGCTAAGTGAACATCCTAAGATTTGAAGATGCCCAAAGATTTAGATGGGATGTTAATGACGCTACTGAGAAGACAAGCAATCCCGAGTCCCTGCCTGGGGCACAGAACAGAGATCCTGTTACCTTGTCATAGACTTTGAGACTTGGGATGGTGAACAAGGTGGCTGGGAAAAGATGGGGCTGTTATTTCCATTCATGAAATGGGACCTTATCTGTTCTTACTTTCCTCTCTGCGAAAGTAGTTGCCTAAATCAAATTTTAAACAGTTTTTGAGTCCGAAATTCAAGGATAAATGACATAAAGGACCCAGTCGCTTGGAGTAAATGGATAACAACTACAAGACACAGCTGAATGTGAGGCGCCGAGAGTATCAGTTCATCCACACCCAGGAGGGTGAGAGCCCAGAGGTCCACCCACCTTGCGGCCGTGGCAGAATTCGTAGCCTTCGGGTTTGCACTCGTGTGAGCGGATCAGGAATTGCAGGTTGTATTTCTGTAGCAACCATTCTGTCACATTAGGTCCAAAATAACAGCCGCCTCCTCGAATGGTGTTGGCCCTGCAGCCCTCCTGAGGCATGGGGTCACTCCACAGTATATCCACCACCTGGAGAGATGAGACATGGGCTCTTTTCTTTTCTGGGGGTGGTGGGGGGAAGTTCCTTTCTAGAAACTAGTCAGGGAGTCAGAACCACTCCTAGGGAAAGAGGAAGGAGGAGGAGAGAGACGATGAAGAGGAAACTATCTGAATAAAAATGAGTAAATTTCCATGCAGTCAATATTTGGCATACATTTCTATTCTGGACCACTGAGGTTCCAGAACTTTTTTTGTAATGGCCACACCCACAGCATATAGTAGTTCCAAAGCCAGGGACTGAATCTGAGCTACAGCTGCAAACTATGCCACAGCTATGGCCACACCAGATCCTTTAACCCACTGCACTGGCTGGCGATAAAACCCATGCCACTGCAGCAACCGAGCTGCTGCAGTCAGATTCTTAACCCACTGCAACACAGTGGGAACTCGCCAGAATTTTTTATTGCCTACAACGTGAGTGTGTCTGTGTGCACACTGCTTGACAAGTATGTATCCACTGTCTTGATAATAAATCATATATGAAACTTAACACCTGAAACAGACAAAAAGGGAGCAGCTCTGGTAGAAGCTTGGACCACAGCCAGAACTCCTCAGGCAGCACCTGTGCTCCAGGCTCCTGGACTTTTGTCCCAAAGACAAGGCAGATGTCCTGGGACTGGCAAGACAGCCTCTACTCAGCATTCACACGGCCCAGATGTGGTCCTGGGAAAGTGCGTTTGGGCTCTTCCTGAAGTAACTGCCCCAAAGTTTAAAGAATTTGCAAAAGAGCCGAGCAATTTTTCTAGCAATGCAGATTCTACTCTACTTTGACTACTCAGGAAAACACTGATAGTCTTATTCAACTCATGAAGTAACTGGATGTACTGCGGTTGTTGACACCTGATACTTGTCTTTTAAGAAAAACTCCATTTGATTAACATCAGCGCATTGTTATTAAGTCATATTTTGCACAAGGAGAGACCTACATTTTAAAGTTTCAGTTCTAAGTTGATGGTGACGTCTGGATTGTGACTCAGGGAGTATGTAGTCCAAACTCACTATTTCTCTGTTTCTAGCCTCTGCAATTCCTCCACTTTCTCACCACGCTCCATCCAAACGATGAGCAAGTTCTGCTAATTTTAGCTCAAGCAATTCTGAAATCTCTCCTTTTTAAAAAAATTTTATGTACAATGTTTCATTTATTTTTCATTTATTTTTTAACAAATTGGGAGTATAGTTGGCTTACAAAGTTTTGTTAGTTTTGGATGCACAGCAAAGTAAATTTCCATTCCTTTTCAGTTTTTTTCTGGTATAGGCTATTAGACAGTATTGAGTAGATTTCCCTTGTGCCATATGGTAACTTCTCCTTTTCTTCAGAGTCAAGCCTGAGAAGTTGCCATTTTTGTAGATCAAAAATGGTTGACCAAAAGCAAGCTCATGTGGTTCCATTAACACCATGTGAGATCACCTGCGTCATCTCCCACCTGGATTACAACAGTCACCCTGCCATAATCTCGCCCCAGTGAAATGGTCCCTCATTTGGCTGCCAGAGTCAGCTGCCTTGGCAAGAACTGTGTGTGCCTACTCAAAATCCATCTCCTTCCTTGCTAACAGAACTCTCACTGAGGGTGTTTGGCATGGTAATGCGCCTGTCTAAATACTGTGTTTCCCAGACTCCCTTGCAGCTATGGGTGGCCATGTGATGCAGTTCATGGCTCAGGGGTAATAAACCAGAGTAGAATCTGTGAGGACACGGATTTGATCCCTGGCCTTGCTCAGTGGGTTAAGGATCTGGCGTTGGCGTGAGCTTTGGGTGGGTTGCAGATGCTATACGGATCCCGCATTGCTGTGGCTGTGGTGTATCCCTGGAGCTGTAGCTCCGATTCAGTCCCTTGCCTGGGAACCTCCATATGTCTTGGGTGCAGCCTTGAAAAGACCAAAAAAAAAGAAGAAAAAAAAAACATATACTATGCATATGTCTATATATGTCAGAAATTTGTACGTGTGTCAGAAATAGGACATATGTGCCATATATAAACTGTGGCTTACTTTCCTACCCCAAAGATGCTAGGGCACTAAGCCAAGTTTACTTAGGCAATAAAGCCCCTATCTACATCTTCCTTTCTTTTATAAAACTCTAAAGTATATGAGTCATGAGGCAAATACTAATAGCCTTCTGGGGTGTTCTAACCTCAGGGAGAAAAAGAAAAGGGCAGGGGAAAACCCCCACTCTGAATTTACACAGGAGGAGGAGACTGGTTCCGGTTTTTGAAACCCTTGGTCAGTCCAGATGCCTCCAAATCACAGGGAGTAGCACCTGGCCACACGCACCTGCCTCCACTCCTCTTGAGTGGGCTCGGGCCACTCGTCAGCATCCGAATCCGCTTCTGATGCCGAGAGCGATGACTCCTCCTTCTCCTTGATCACTGGGAAGCCTGCTTGCTGCCGGCACCTCTCCAGCTCCAGGTCCACTGAGCACCGCACCCGCCGGGAGAGCTCCTTGGGGTCCAGAGGGAGGCTACAGGGGACGCTGGATGAGCGCCCGGTTCTGTGGGCTTTGTGGGCGCTGGGATGCAGGGGTGAGGAGGGGAAAGAGTGGCTTTGGGGGAGGAACCACGGGGAAGGTCTCCCAGCAGAGCTTGTTTGGGTGGCTTTCCCCTTCTTCTCCGCCTGCTTCTTATTCTCCTTTCTCGTTTTGTATCTCAAGGTGGAAACAATCTAAAAATGTCCAGAAGAGATACAGATGCTGAATGAAGCCATGGGTCCTTTTTGAGCAGCTCTCTGGGGTTAAGTCAATGCCCCCCACGCTGGGCTCCGCCCGTGACAGGGTCAGCACGGAACTGCCAGTCAGCGTTTAGGAGCTTTTATAGCAACTGGATGCTGCTGCCATTCACACACGTGAGCATTGGGCTTATATTTTTTGTTTGTATTTCATTTTTCTAGTAATTCACATTTATTTTACAAAAATTTTAATCCGGAACAAATCACAAATTGATGAAACCTGGTCCTCCACCACAGATCGCTGGAGAAGGGCTAATATAGGTCATTGTTTCTGGGAATCTAGCGATTTCTAGACAAGAATGGGAAAGGGCACCTTCCTCCGGAAGGGAGGGGCCCTTGATCCCTTTCCTGCTGTTCCACAGATGCTCAAACAGAGAAGAAAGGGAGCCTAACAGTGAGCAGTGTTGGAATGGAATAAACCTGATGCCTGCTGTGGGTGAGGCAGCCCTTGTTGGCCGTTTAGAGAAGTGCCCTCGTGCCTGCGGAGGAAGGATGGGACGGGGAAGGGAGCCTTTTCAGCCTGGACCTAATCAGAAAGATACTCTTCTTGCCAAAGGGACTGTGTGGTCCCCCTGCCTCACATTCACCATGCGTGGTACTGGGACCAAGCCAGCAACACAAAGGACACAAGCAAGAAGAATTCTAATCATAGAGGGGGGTCAGGCCACGGAGCACAGCCAAAGGAGAGAGCAGCCATTCCTGGTGTGCTCGAGGGCCACCAGGGGCACTGAGGGGGGGCACCGTCCACAAAGATACCAACATAAAGTTCTGGTTCATACACGGAACTCAGTGCAGTGATCAAGGAGCCAGAACTTTCTGCAAATAGATCTAAGGACAAAATAGATCTAAAGATGGAGTTCCTGTTGTGGCTCAGTGATTAACGAATCTGACTAGGAATCATGAGGTTGCAGGTTCGATCCCTGCCCTTGCTCAGTGGGTTAAGGATCCAGCATTGCTGTGAGCTGTGGTGTAGGTTGCAGATGCGGCTCGGATCCCATGTTGCTGTGGCTCTGGCATAGACGGCGGCTACAGCTCCGATTCAACTCCTAGCCTGGGAACCTCCATGTGCCATGGGAGCGGCCCTAGAAATGGCAAGAAGACAAAAAAAAAAAAAAAAAAGATCTAAAGATGACCAAGCTGTGTCCTGGTGTGGTGTGGACTGACTGTGGGCGGGAACAAAGATGATGCTCAGAGTGGCTCAGCTGTAACGGACTGATGTCTGAAGAGGGGTCCAGATGGAAGGGAATAGAACAGAGATTATTCTCTAACACTGGACAAGCGCTAATTACTTCCTAGGCAGTCCCAGGCCTGGACGTAGAGAGTGAAAGTCTACAAAATGAGGACAGACTCATAACAACCTCCTCCCCTCCTTGTTGCCAACTTGAGGTGAGGGCCAGTCCATGGCCCTGCCCCTCCCGACCTTCAGGTAACTTTACAAGGATTATTTTCAAGAGACATCCTTAACTTGTATTCACCTGCAGCATATGGAAGTTCCCAGGCTAGAGGTCGAATCGGAGCTGCACCTGCTGGCTTACACCACAGCCACAGCAATGCCGTATCCAAGCCACATTTGACCTACACCGAAGCTCATGGCAACACTGGATCCTGAACCGACTGAGCGAGGCCAAGTATTGAACCCGCATCCTCGTGGATACTAGTTGGATTTGTTACCTCTGGGCCACAACAGGAACTCCTAATCAAGGTCACTTTAATCGTTGCTACAAAAAGGCTCCAAGAAGCATGTAGCCTCGGCAATAAGATGTGTGCCTGAGCTGTTTTCCAGGAACTCGGAGTAGGCTGTGTCTAGTCCCAACTGAGCTGGTTAAGACTGGATGGAACAACTATTTTTTTTTTCTTTTTACAGGTGCACCCACGGTATATGGAAGTTCTCAGGCTAGGGTTCAAATAAGAGCTAAAGCTGCCGGCCTACACCACAGCCACAGCCATGCCACTTCCCAGCCGCATCTGTTACCTATACCACAGGCCACGGTTATGCCAGATCCTTAACCTACTGAGTGAGGCCAGGGATCAAACCCACATCCTCAGGGAGAGCATGCTGGGTTCTTAACCCATTGAGCCACACTGGGAACTCCCAGGACTGTTAACTCTTCAACTGTGCATCCATGAGGGTCCTATTAGTGCTTTTGGAATAAGCAGAGGCTTGTGCAGAACCACGATTACCGCACATTTTTCCAATCACCATCCCCACCCTCCCTGCACCTCAGATAGCCCTGCTGCTTTACCTGTAAACACCCCGAGTCTCTTGCCTTTAAGGAGGCAGGTTTGAGATTTGTTCTCCATCTACTTACTTGGTGGAATTGGGCAAAAAGAACCCTGTTCAGTAACAAATACAGCAAACCAGCTGGGAGATAAATCCAGACAGAACTTTTGCCCATGGTTGGTTGGCCCCTTGCCAGTGTTGAGAGCCTATGGATGAGTTCAAGCAGCTGCCTGGTCTCTTTGTTCCAGGGGCGGCCCTTGCAAGTTGCCGAAGAACTTCAGTGCTTAGTTTTGCAGCAAAGAGATGGTTTTAGGCTTGGAAGACATCTTTTGGTGAGTGACTTCACTAAAGAAAGGCACTTGTGGAGCTCCTGTCATGGCATAGTGGTGGATGAAATCCAACTGGGAACCATGAGGATTCGGGTTCGATCCCTGGCCTCACTCAGTGGGTTAAGGATCCGGCGTTGCCGTGAGCTGGGGTGTAGGTCGCAGATGCGGCTCGGATCTGGTGGTGTTGTAGCTCTGGTGTGGGCCAGCGTCTGTGGCCCTGATTGGATCCCTAGCCTGGGAACCTCCATGTGCCATGGGGAGTGGCCCTAGAAAAGGTAAAAAGACAAAAAAAAAAAAAAAGAAAAGCAATGCACTTGTACTTAGATCACTTGGCAATCTTAACAATGTGCCTGGCTTAAAGGCCTGGAGATCTGGTTTTTGGTTTTGCTTGTTCTTGTTTGCCTCTATCTATCTATCTATGATTGTCTTGTTAAGAGTTGGCAATTGGGGATTCAACTTCCTGGTGACTGTGGCAAAGATGCTTAGAAAGGATTTCATTGCTGCAACCATCTGAAAACAAAGCCCCTTCAGCATGGAACTGGGCTTTCATTCAGTTCCCTTTGTAGCCCTCCCTGTAGGCAGCATTCTCCAAAACTGGGAGACTTTCAGTCATGAATCCATGGGAAATGTTTTGGGTTTTTTGTTTGTTTTTTGGTAATGCTGCATGGTCACGATAGCCTTTAGATTCTGGAGCAAAATAGCCTGAATGTATCCTTAAGTTACAATACAATTTTGCAGCTAGATGTATTTGATAAATGGGAAGAAAAATAAGGTAAAATACCTTACATATAGCCTTTTATGTTATTGTATCAAAATAAACCTGTGCTTGGAGTTCCCGTCCTGGTTCAGTGATTAACGAACCTGACTAGCATCCATGAGGTTGCGGGTTCGATCTCTGACCTTGCTCAGTGGGTTAAGGATCCGGCATTGCCATGAGCTGTGCTGTAGGTTGCAGATGCAGCTCGGATCCTGCATTGCTGTGGTGTAGGATACAGTGACTGTTCCAATTTGGCCCCAGCTTGGGAACCTCCATATGCCGTGGGTTTGGCCCTAGAAAGACAAAAAGAAAAGAAAAAAAGAAAGAATAAACCTGTGCAAAGAAAATGGAAGACTGTAGTCCAACAGGAAAGGAAGGCAAAGAAACATGTTTTGCTTGATTCTGATGAAAAGGCTGTTAATTCAGTCAAACACTGACTGCTCCTCCTCCATTCATATATGATGGTGCTGCTTTCACTGCCAGCACTGGAGCCATAGCCTCAGGCTTGCCTCTTGCTCCCTGTCTCTGAGGATCCAGAAATAGGAATGATCTCCCCCTCTCACACTGGTGAGTGTCCTCAGTTTAGTCAGACAACCACCCAGACTCAGGAGGGACAATATCTATTAAGTTCCCCCTGGAGTGTGAGTGCTGAGACCAGGCAGCTGATGGGATTGAGTTGGGTCCACTCCCCTTTTTATTTTTCAATTTTATTAAATTGTATTAAATTTTATTGGACTATAGTTGCTTTACAACATTGTGTTAGTTTTAGGTGTGCAGCAAAGTAATTGTTATACCTATATTCTTCCCGTTTTAGATTCCTTTCCCAATAGGTTATTATGGAATATTGTGTAGAGTTCCCTGTGCTCTACAGTAGGTCCTTGTTGGTTATCTATTTTATGTATAATAGTGTGTATATGTTAATCCTAAACTCCTAATTTATCCCCCTTCACTTGCCTTTTTCAATTTCAGATTTATTTAATTGAAATAACACTATGCCAACTAATAGAGTCGATCCAAAGAGAATGGAAAATATTTTTTCATCAATTTTTGCAACCGACAATCCAAGGTAGGCAGATGTTCAAAAAGTGGTAAATACAGTCCTCATTTCAGAAGAAGGTAGGATGGTGTTGGATAAAGCTAGGGAGGAAGCAGGTGGCTTCATGAAGACACCCCTGGCCACCTGGTCCGGGCTGCAGCAAGCGTAGCAGTAGCAACAGAGGCTCTTAATTGGGATGTGAATGCTGGAGAGAGGCCAAAACTTGAATGTTATTGAGATTGCATTCTTGCAGGATTGGGAAGAGGGGTACCAAAGCAGCTTGTATGGGTCAGAGCATCCCCAATGTACAGAAGGAACTGCAAAAGGTGGAAGGGGTTTTAGGGATGCTGAGGTCTCAGCTTGTTGAAATTGCCTTTAAAGTTTATAATGGCTGAGATGAGGTTCAGGAAAAAAGGGAACAACAGAGGAAGAAAGAGAAGGCACAGTGTGGAATTCAACTCCTGCTACTGGCCTTCCTCAAACATGATTTAATATGCTCCTGTCATCACCTTAGAACAATCCACTTGTACAGGTCTAGAAACCAGGCACAGATGAGTATCGGTTGGTACACAACTTTAAGAGCGATTAAATTTTAGGAGATATTCATCCAGTAGCTTCCAACTCCTACACCTGGCTCACTGCTTGTCTGCAGATTTTTGTTAGTTGGCTGTCTTAGAGCTAAAGGAGTTCCTTGTTTTGTACATCCTTGAGTTCTGAATCCCAGCAGTGGTTTGTTTTCAAATAGTAAGATCTAGATTCAAAAGTTAAACCACAGTACTGCTGCATAGTAATTCCTCAGGGATTTAAAGGTCTCCACCCTCAACCCCCACCCCACCCACCACACACAATATTTAGAGAAATCCTGGCAAAAGATTTGAGGGACCCTCAACTAAGCAAGGGAGCCTTGATCCAGTATGTGGATGATATTCTGATTGCTTGTAAGACAAAGAATATCTCAGATCAGAATATGGTTTTGACTTTGACTTTTTGGTGGAATGAGGCTATAAGGTGTCCAAGAAAAAGGCGCAATTTTCTGCCCTCTGTTGAATATTTAGGTTTGTTTTTGTTTGTTTGTTTGTTTGTTTGTTTTTTGGCTTTTTAGGGCCACACCTGCAGCATATGGATGTTCCCAGGCAAAGGATCGACTCAGAGCTCCAGCTGCTGGCCTACACCACAGCCACAGCAATGCAGGATCTGAGCTGTGTCTGTGGCCCACACCGCAGCTTACAGCAATACTGGATCCCTAACACACTGAGCAAGGCCAGGGATTGAACCCCCATCCTCATGGATACTAGCTGGGTTCGCTTTCTGCTGTGCCACAACGGAAACTCCACATATTTGGGTTTTGAACTCTCACAACCACAGAGACTTGCTCCCTGACAGAGGAAGCTCTCATCAGGGTTGCCATTCCCACACCCACAACCAACAGACAACTACAGTGGCTCCTGGGAAAGGCTGGGTTCTGCAGCTTCTGGGTCCCCAGCTTCAGACTCTTTGCAAAATCCCTTTAGGAAGCTTTTAAAGGAGGAGACGGTAACTCTCTGGACTGGACTAGGGAGTGCCATAGGGCATTCTAGGTTATCAAAGAAAAACTGCTAGCTTTAGGTCCTTAGGTCTTCCAGAGATCAGGAAGCTGGGCTGACTTATTTGTTTATGAGAGAGACAAGGAATCAGCCTTGGAGTCCTGATGGAGAACCCAGGCAGCGTAAGGAGACCTGCTGCATATCTCAGCAGTTACAGTTACTAAGGGCCAGTTGGTCTTTGGATCACAGCAACTATTTGTGAGCTTATACAAGAAGCAGAGGCGTTTGCCCTAAGACATCCGATCACGGTGCATCCCCTCACTGTGTACTCCCCCCCCTGACCCCGAACAGAAGGGGGATATTGGTTAACATCAGGAAGCTTAGGAAAATATCAGGCTGTATTACTGGGGAATCCCCATGTTCCTCAAAGCAGCCTCTACCTTGAATCCTGCCACTGAAGCGCCTAAGCATGACTGTATTCAGAGAGCTGAATGGGTCACTTCCAGCTGTCCTGTTCAGCTGGACAGACTGGCCACTGGAGGACCCAGACCTTGCAGTGCTGACGGATGGAAGCAGCTTTAGAATGGACCAGGAACAGTGCAAAGCTGGGTATGCGGTGGTGGCTCATTGAAAGACACTGAAGTGGAAGCCCTTCTCCCGGGTGCCTCTGCACAAAAGGTGGAACTTCCGGCTCCTGACAACAGCCCCCCCATCTAGGTAAGGATAAGAGAGCAACTATTTTCACTGATTCTAAATATGCTTTCTTGGTGGTCCATGCCCATGGGGCCATTTGGAGAAAGAGACTGTTAACTGCAGGGAAGAAGGAAACAATTGGCCAAAGAAATTTTGCCTTTTTTTTGTTTTTTTGGAACTGTACCTGCGGCATATGAAAGTTTCCTGTAGGGGTCAAATTGGAGCTGCAGTTCCCCAGCCTACACCGCAACCACAGCAACACCAGCTCCAAGCCTCATCTGTTCGATCCCTGGCCCACAGCTCATGGCAACACTGGATCCTTAACCCACTGAGCAAGGCCAGGGATCAAATCCACATCCTCATGGTTACTAGTCAGATTCGTAACCCACTAAGCCACAATGGGAACTCCCTGCCAAAGAAATTTTAACCTTATTAGAAGCTGTCATGGAGCCAAAAGAATTCATGTCCACTCTCCAGGGTATCAGAAATCAGACTGACTGCTTGAGGGATTAATCTAGCAGATCAAGCAGCAAAGTTAGTAGCCAGGACTAAAATATCTAAGATTCCCCAGTATTGGCCCTGATCCCTGATGTGGATCTAACAAGAGCTATCCAAAGTATTTTCCTGAAGACGATGTGGCCAGTGAATGGGGATCGGATTTGAGTCCCGGCCATTCTCAGGATGCTGACCCTAGGAAGGGTGGATTTATAACAGAAATGGCAAGATCCTTGTACCTGAATGCCTTAGGGAAGATGTAACACACTATATAAACCAGAGTACCCACCGTGTGGGAGATGTCACCCTCCAGCCGATTCAGAAATTCATTATAGGAGTTGCCATTGTGGCTCAGCAGGTTAAGAATTCGACATAGTTTGTGAGCATGTGGGTTTGATCCTTGGCCTCACTTAGTGGGTCAAGGATCCGGCGTTGCCACAAGCTGCAATATTGGTAGCAGATGCGGCTGGGATCTAGTGTTGCCGTGGCTGTGGCATAGGCCAGCAGCTGCAGCAATGATTTGACCCCTGGCCCAGGAACTTCCATGTGCCTCCAGGGCAGCCATGAAAAAAACAAAAATTCATTATAGGACCAGACATGCAAAGGACAATACAAAAGGTGATATAGAGGTACATGTTATGTGCTAAAAATAATCCTTAAACTGGGCCACTGCCGTTAATCCAAGGAGCTCAGACTCCAAATGCTGGACTGAGAGAAGATTGATGACTTCACTGTGATGCTAAGAGCCACAGGAACCTTAGGTATTTATTAGTATTTGTGGATAATTTTACTGGTTGGGCAGAGGCATTCCTCTGCTGGTCTGCAAAAACTTGAGGTTCTTAAAGCTCTACTAAAAGAAATTATTCCTATATTTGGGTTTCCTAGGTCCATTCCAAGTGACAAGGGAGGGGATGTTATAGCAATAATAACTCAAGCATCTGGAACCTTAAACCTTCCTTGGACACTACATGCTTCTTGGTGGATCTGAGCTACTGGCAAAATTGAAAAGATGGATCACACTCCTTAAAAGGCTATAGCTCAAATTTGTCAGGAAATTAATTTAACCTGGGTTAAAGCTCCCCCAGTTGCCCTGCTTGGAGTGAAGATCGCCAGCCCTGAGGCAAGCTCCAGTTGAACCCCGAAGACAGTTGTATGAGAGACCCTTCCTGTATCCCAGAAATGGTTTAAGATCTGGAAGGAACACACATTAAGGAACTTAAATACCGTCAGGTATGTAGAATCATTGGGAGCTACTCTAACTGCTCTAAGTTTGCTTCTAGCCCGTAAATGTTTCCTACAGGTGTTTGCTTGGGCCACTTCTGTCCTGGAGACTAGGTCCTACTGAAATCTTGGAACAATAAACTTCTAGAAGAGGAGCTCCATCCTTGCTGGACTGAACCTTATGAGGTGCTCTGTGTGCCCCTTCCCTGGCGAAGCTGAAGGGAACTAAGCCATGGACCCATCACACTGAAATTAAGCTGTTCCCACAGAGATCAGTGAAGCCACCATGCCCTGTGTACAGGTATGTATGACATTCTGATCAACAGGATGAGAGGAGAAAACATGTATGCAACCTCTCCCGTGTGTCTTCAAAGAACAAGAGTCCTCTTCTTCCCTTCCTTCTTCTGTCTATTGCTTAGAACACAGATGTGGTGACAAGCCATCTTGGGCTCTGCAAATGAGGGCATGGGAGTTACACCCTAAAGATGGCAGAGGAACAAGACAGAAGGAGCCTTGGTCCTTGGACAATCTAATACAACAAAGCGGCCGTACCAGCCAGGATGTGCGTGTTCCCCGCTTCAAACACAGGTCTGTTTGACTCTAAAGCCACGTTCTTTCATTTGTCACTCATATAACATAGACTTTTATATCAATTAGAGTTGCCCAAAGTAGACTGGCTTATGGATAAGAAGTTCTTTGTCCTTGGATGTCACAGGATGTCAATGTCAAGCATGTCACAGCAGGGAGTCCTGTGTGAATGGGCAGTTAGAGGAGAAAGGCTAAAAGGTACCATTCAAATGTGAGGGTCTATGATTAAAAGAAAATAGGGACTTCCTGTAGTGGCTCAGCGGTTAGTGAAACCAACTAGCATCCGTGAGGACGGGGGTTCAATCCCTGGCCTTGCTCATTGGGTTGAGGATCTGGCATTGCTGTGAGCTGTAGTGTAGGTGACAAATGGGACTCGGATCCTGCCTTGCTGTGGCTCTGGCATAGGCTGGCGGCTGCAGTTCCGATTGGAACCCTAGCCTGGGAACCTCCCTATGCCATGGGTGTGGCCCTAAAAGACAAAAAAAAAAAGAAATAGAATTTTTGCTTTCTAGTTTTCCACTTCTAAAATGAAATAAAAAATAGAGACCTGTTCATATTGGGGTATAATGTGTTCTGCCTTTCTCCCCCTCCCTGTGCTGGTTATGGTAGAATTCCTTTAGGGCAAGCACCATCCCTGGTTATTTTTGTATCTCTGCTAGCACATTCCTTGCATATAGTAAGCACTTAAAGCATAGTTGTTAGGAGTTTCCTGGCGGATCAGTGGGTTAAGGATGCAGCATTGTAACTGCAGTAGCTCCAGTCACTGCTGTGATGTGGGTTTGATCCCTGGCATGGGAACTCCCACATGCTGCAGGCCTGGCCAAACCCAACCTACCCTCAAAAAAAAAAAAAAAAAAAAACCCCAACACCAACATAGTTGTTGAGTTTTTGGGTTTTTTTTTTTTTTTTTTGCTATTTTAGGGCCACACCCACGGCATATGGAGGTTCCCAGGCTAGGGGTCAAATTGGAGCTACAGCCTCTGGCCTATGCCACAGCCACAGCCATGGAGGATCTGAGCCTTGTCTGCGAACTACACCACAGCTCATGGTGACGGTGGATCCTAAACCCACTGAGTGAGGCCAGGAATCGAACCCGAATCCTTATGGATCCTAGTTGGGTTCGTTAACTGCTGAGTCATGAAAGGAACTCCCATAGTTGTTGAGTTTAACTGCAACTGATCATCATCTGTGTATTTGCCTGTAACACGCACCCTGCATGAAGTAGGCACTCAGTACACATTCGAGTTTAACTGACAATGAGCTGAATTATTTAAGAAATGGAGGCATAGTAGGTGGCAGTGATCGAGGGGTAGCGGTTGGAAGTACCTAGATCAGGGACAGCAAACAGATGGCACTAGTTGCCTCTCCCCACTGTCATGCCCATGGCAAATATTAATTCATCACAGCACACTTGCTCCAGCTGTGGACTCCCAGTCCTCCTCCTGTCAATGATTTAATGGCTTCTCTTAACAGCCCTTATTGGTGAACTGGAGTCAGCATGGAGTCAAGATGCCATTTGTCTTATGCTGGCAGTGACATGGGGCATTATGGTGAAATCCGCACTACTTCAGTACCTTATGTCTGTCTAGTTTGGCCAAGAGCTCCAAGTCAGTCATGTCTGACACGCCACCGTGAAGAATCAGGACTTTCTCATCAACCAGAGTGGCCAGCGGAAGCCAACAGAACACATCTTGCAGTATTTTTAGTATTTTCTTGCCATGTGTCTGAAAAATGATATCAATATGATATTAAGTTTCAAAGAACTCACTGAGCTTCTCTGAACTAAGAGAAACTTTTGCTTTTAAAGGCAGCATACCTTATATTTTTGCATCACTTCCTTGGTGAAACCATAGCTAGAATGAGAAGCAGAAACATATTAAATTTAGTGACATTAGTTAGAGCATGATTGCATTTTTATAAAAATGCAGATTCTATATGCATCTACTTAAATATATGGCAAAGAAACAGAAACAATTGCCGAAATGTTTACAATTATAGCATTATCTCTGGGTAGAGAAATTATGAGATATTTTAATTTTCTTCTGTTTATCTGTATTTTCTACTTTTTCTCTAGTGAACCCTTGTTTATGTGATTAAGTATATGGATGTGTGAAAACAAATTTAATGGCTTTATTAGAATAGTAGGATAGGAGTTCCCGTCGTGGCGTAGTGGTTAACGAATCCGACTAGGAACCATGAGGTTGCGGGTTCAATCCCTGCCCTTGCTCACTGGGTTAAAGATCTGGCATTGCCGTGAGCTGTGGTGTAGGTCGCAGACACGGCTCGGATCCTGCATTGCTCTGGCTCTGGCGTAGGCTGGCAGCTACAGCTCCGATTCAACCCCTAGCCTGGGAACCTCCATATGCCTCGGGAGCGGCCCAAGAAATAGCAACAACAACAACAAGACAAAAAAAAAAAAAAAGAATAGTAGGATAATGTATACCTTTAAAAAAAATCTTTTAAAATGGTATATATTGTGTACCCCAATATATAAAATTGGGAGACTTCTAGTAACAACGCAGCAGCTCTGGCAAAGTAACTGTTTACACCTGCAACAAGTAAAGCTCAAACCATCAAGCATGTTTTGGTTTGTACCGTAGGTTCACCATATAGTCTTCATGGTTTCCTCGGTTGAGATGGAACTCTTTGGGGTAAACCAACATGAAGGCAAAAAGAACCATCAGGACCTCAACTGAATTCTTGCCTCGATCCACAAAGTCGCCGTTGAACACATAGGCCCGCTCTGGTGACGGGAGGCCATTCTTCCCGAGAAGGAGGCGAGTCCAAGGAGAGGCAGTGGAAGGAACGGAAGAGGAAGTGAGGTCAGGCCAGTGTGCATCTGACAGTCACCCCAGCCCTAAAAGCCAACTCTGTGCTGTCTGCTCTCCTCCCAACATGAAATGTCAATAAAAGATGGAAATATTTTCTACTGGTCTCATATCTCTTTTCTAGCCAGGCTGAGGTTAGGACACACTCGTGAAAATAAACACTTTATCCCAAGCCACAGTATCGACATGTGGCGTGTGCATAGGGCACTACACTTGCAATTCCAAGCCCTGTGAGCAGTCCGGCCCCTCTGTGTTTAACTAGCAATAGTAACAATAGCTGCCATAGATGTCTCGGGATTAAACAATATATTAGCAAATGCTTTGAGAAGTGCAGGATATATGTATAAAAAGTAATATTGCATTAATCAAATATTTATATACCTCGATCTATGCTCTGTATTTGATAACTAAAAATAGATATGAAAATAGCTTTTGGTTGCTTTAATAATAAACAATTCCCTCTGTTTAGTGATTTTCTTTTTTCCAAATAATGATTCTTTCCCTTTATTAACCCTTGATTTTGTATTTTTTAAACAGTTTACAAAAAATACACTAAATTATGACTTTGTGTTGTGGCTCAGAGAACCAGACTAGCATCTATGAGGATGTAGGTTTGATCTCTGGTCTCATTCAGTGAGTTAAGGATCTGGTGTGGCTGTGGCTGTGGTGTAGGCCAGTGGCTGCCACTGCAATTTGACCTCCAGCCTGGGGACTTCCACATGCCACAAGTGTATCCCTAAAAAGCAAAACAAAAAAAACCCTAAAATGTAATCCAGTGATGACTTTACATATTTGCTACATATTATTTACAAATATTATTTTCTAATAGTTTAAAACCCAAGTCATACTTAAGCATTTTTAAAATACTGTATTTGAATTTTAAGCCTCAGAGCAAGACAGGAACTTAATTTGAGCATTCATACCTTATGAAATATAAATATTAAGTCGTCCAATTGGCCATGTAAATCTCCTAAGAAAGAGAAAAATGGAAAAAATATCAGTTTTGATTGGAGAAAAAATTTCAGTTTTGATTGGTCTTCACCATTTTTCTAATTTCTTCTGTAAAAAAGGAAAACACCTAATGTGTACCTAAAACTAATGCAATATTACATCAGTTATATTTCAATTTAAATAAAAGGGAAAATACCCAGGAAAACCTGACAAAGAAACTTAGTTATCCACCTTTCCATATGTAGGACAGGGATAATTATTAACCTCCCTTGATGCAGGGATAGTTCATACTAAAAGCAGAAAGCACAATGTTTCTTCTCCGTGATCATCATAAACATTAAATGACTTATTTTCAGTGCAGCCAAGACAGGACAGAGCAGTGCAGGTTCCCAAACCCGGATGAGAACTGGAGAGGCTGTTGCTGCAACTCGAGTAGGATCACTTAGAGGTCAGTGTTAACAAGATTTTTCAAGATGTTGGAAATTTGGATTTTAATATGAAATCCTCCAAGTTCAAATGTTGGAAACTTTAGAAATGTAAGAACAGGCGTTCCTGTGATGGCTCAGCAGGTTAAGAACCAACTAGTATCCAAGAAGATGCAGGTTCAATCCCTGGCTTCGCTCAGTGGGTTAAGGATCCTGCCTTGCCATGAGCTGCGGTGTAGGCTGGCAGCTGCAGCTCCAATTTGACCCCTACCTTGGGAATTCCCATATGCTGCAGGTGCTGCCCTAAAAAAAAAAAAAGTGTAACAACATGTTGGGGCAAACAAGATAGTGCAGGTTGCATGTGGCCCTGGAAGCGCCAGTTTACAATCTCTGGTGTATTGGTCTCCCCTAAGTTCAAGTGTGGGGCATCAGTCTATGATATTAAAACATCGCTGAAAACATAAGGAGATGGAAAAGACTATCGTTAACAGGATTTCTCTCTGCAGAAGAATAAATGTAGAAAGGAACAATTCACTAGGCTTTTAGGCTTTTTCGAGTACAATAAATAAACTGTCATCTCTCAAGGGAAGGTCTGGTTCTTTGCAGGAATTTTGTTCTGAATGGAGAGCATGAGTTTGGGGTCAGATCTGAATCGCTTGGAAAAAAATAGCCGAGGCTGAGCCCGCTCAACCCACAGTTCTCCTTCTCGGTACCACCCCCGCTTTTAAGTGATGGGGAGAAAATATGTAAATGTAATTAGTGTCAAGGTGTGCACCTGGCCTGCCTGCGTTGTGGCCATCACATGGCTACCAGGTGCCCTCCAGCCCTCCTCCCCCACCACGCCCATCACAGGCAGACTTTTCTGTTTGTATCCAGCACATAATTTCTGAGGAGCTCATACCACACACTGTGATTTCCTCGCTGTAGCAGGTGGAGACACGGTTGATGTTTGGCAGTTGTACCAGATGCTTCCTGGCTTCATGTAGAAGATTCAAGACGTAGCGAGCGTGGAGCCTCTCCTAGCAGGAAGAGGAGGGAGCAGGCAAAACAGCAGAAATTCATGAGGGCAGATGGGCCTCACCTTACTGCTTCAGGACCCTGGGAAACTGCTCCTGGGAGCCTGTGCTCAGAACCTTTCTTTTTCACCCATCTTCTGCCTTTGTGCTTTTCATTATGGCCCCAAATACTGAACCGATGTTCTCTTTCCTACCTACTCTATGTAATCGTTCCTTGCCTTTAGCTTGGGAGAAACACATGACTATCTCAGCAACGTATGGATAAGTGCACATATGTCCATGGAATGAGTGATCCTATGATTACTGGAAAAATCATCCCAACTCCTGCAATGAATTATCTTCATGTAAAAAGAGGAAAGGGAGTTCCCGTTGTGGCTCAGTGGTTAACAAACCTGACTAGTAGCCATGATGGCGCAGGCTTGATCCCTGGCCTCGCTCAGTGGGTTAAGGACCTGGCATTGCCATGAACTGTGGTGTAGGTTGCTGATGCGGCTTGGATCCTGCATTGCTGTGGCTATGGTGTAGGCCAGCAGCTACAGCTCCAATTTGACTCCTAGCCTGAGAACCTCCATATGCTGCAGGGGCAGCCCTAAAAAGACAATAATAATAATATATATATATATATATACACACACATATATAAGTGGAAGGATTGGAGTCTGGCATAAGAGCTAGAATCTGACCAGTTCTTACCACCTCTGCCTCTACCAGCAGGGTTTTAAGCCACTATCACTTTTTGCCTGGACTATTGCAGTAGTCTCTTGAAAGGTCTCTCTCCCTGCTTCAGCCCTTGTTTCCTACACTTTGTTCAGCAAATGGAATGATTATTTTAAAACGAAAACTGGGAGTCCCATTGTGGCTCAGTGGTTAACAAATCCGACTAGGAACCACAAGGTTGTGGGTTTGATCCCTGGCCTTGCTCAGTGGGTTAAGGATCCGGCATTGTGGTGAGCTGTGGTGTAGGTCACAGATGTGGCTTGGATCCTGCGTTGCTGTGGCTCTGGCGTAGGTCAGTGTCTACATCTCTGATTAGACCCCTAGCCTGGGAATCTCCATATGCCGAGGGAACGGCTCTAGAAAAGGCAAAAAAAAAGAGACAAAAACAAAACAAAACAAACAAAACTGGGTTATATCATTCCTGTGCTCACCTCTTTCAGAAAAACAAAAGTCCACCCTACTCACCTCTGAGCCTCCATCTCCTAATCCTTGTCCCCTGGCTTCCTCCTCTCCAGGCACAGTGGACTTCCTGATGTCCCCGAGCAGTCCTGGCATGGTCCTGCCTCAGCACTTGCTCCCTCTGCCTAGAACACTTTCCCCAGGCATCCTTGTGGCACAGAAGTCACCTTTCAGTGGTGGTTCCCAGACCATTCTACAAAACTGCCACCTCTCTCACCGTGAACTTAGCTGATGCTTTGACACAGCTCGTATCACCTTCTCATATATTCCATAATTTATATCTTTGTTATTTTCTCTTTATTATCTGGCTCCCCACTAAAATTTCAGCCCCATGAAGGCAGAGATTTGTGTCTGTCTTGCTCACTGCTGTATCCCCAGTGCCTAAAACAGAGCTCACATACAGCAGAACTTAGCAATCGCCTGTGCGATGAGTGAACAAAGAGATGACGTGATGGGGAGGGAGGGTTTCAAGACCTAAAAACTGGCTCAACGACCCCAACATCCCACCCTAAATAAGGGCGAGTCATATCTCTCTAGTGGATCCCTGATACAAACACCCTAAATCCAGGGTCATTCCTTCTGCCTTGGGTCTGCTCTCCTGGTAACAGGACATGGAACTGGTAGTGACCCAGGTCCCCTGGCTGAGCTTACTTGTTTCAGTCTGAAAGCTTCCACCAGGGCGGTTGCGTGCTCGGGAAGGAGCGGGAAGAAGAGGTGCGGCCCCGTGTAACTGCCCGGCACCTCCATGGACTCGTAGTCACCGCAGTTCTCCATCTCCGAGTCCTGGGGGCATCTCTCTTCAGTGAATATGCGGTTCAGGAAATCCGCTAGTCAGGACAGAAAGGGTGACTGGCTTATGACCAGACCTACAGTCACAGGCGATGCTGAATTCATTCCCTGGACCATACGTGAAATGGGACCTGGCACGTATAGCACCGGCTCCAACACAGGAGAGGACAAAGGAGAGGGCAAAGTGCGAGCTCCTGTTGTGGCTCAGCAGGTTCCAAACCTGACTTGTATCCATGAGGACACAGGTTCCATCCCTGGCTTCAGTGGGTTAAGGATCTGGTGTTGCTGTGAGCTGTGGTGTAGGTCATAGACTTGGCTCAGATCCTGTGTTGCTGTGGCTGTGCAGTGGGCTGGCAGCTACAGCTCCCATTTGACCCCTAGCCTGGGAACTTACATATGCTGCAGGTTCAGCCCTAAAAAGCAAAAAAAAAAAAAAAAAAAAAAAAGAAAAGAAAAGAAAAAAGAAAAAGGGCAGAGTGATGACAAATGAGGATAGGAAGGAGAAAAATGCTGCTCTGTCATTTCCATTCCACTTTATTTTTGTCTTTTTAGGGCCACACCTGCAGCATATGGAGGTTCCCAGACTAGGGGTCAAATCAGAGCTGGAGCTGCCGGCCTACACCATAGCCACAGCAACACTAGATCTGAGCGGCATCTACGACCTACACCTCAACTCATGGCAATGCCAGGTGCTTTGATCCAAACCGTGTCTTCATGGATACTAGTCATATTTGTTTCCGCTGAGCCATGACAGGAACTCCCTCCACTTTTATTTTAAAAGATTGACTTAGAAAGTACAGAGTTTAGGGGCCTAGGCTTATAAGCAGGAAGAAAGGGAAAACTATGGTAAAAAAATTTTTTTCACAGACATTTCTGGTGTAGTTACTGCACGTGGCAGATGCCCTAGACTTGCTGGCAATTAATTTTCAAATGCCTGCCCCTGCATCTCTAGCTAAGGGCTTTTTTTCCTGGATCTGCAGAGAGCCCTGCTTGCAGGCCAGAAATGCATGAATCTCTCTCTTCCTACAGCCCCTCCCAGCAGCCTTCTACCAAAGATTCTCAGGCCTTGACAAGTTCCCTCTACCTTGGGGTAGACTGCGGCCGGCAGGGGGTGTGTTTTGCACTATTTCCTAGTCAAACTGCAGCTTTAGTCACCCACCCTTTATTGCCGGCCTCCCCTTTCCTGAATCCCTCCCCCACTCCCTCCCCCACCCCCAGTGTTTCCTGTATTTACTAAAAAACCCTCTTTGCCCTCAAACCCTTGTCTCCAGGTGTGCTTCCAGCAGAACCAGATGTCAGCCTCCTCGCGCATCCCCTGGCTGTCACCGGATCCACATTTTCACTCCGGGTGCACCCCCTACTTCACCCCGACATCTTTGACCCTGAGATGGAACGGCGTGCCCTATGGCAGTTCATACTCACTCTCGTCGTGACTGCTGGGGGTGAAGTGATCCACCAGGTAGCTGAAGAAATCATGGAGCTATGGAAGAATCCAAGGTCGTTGTAGAGACGCAAAGAGAACCCAGGAGGGGTCCAGAGCGGCCAAACCGCCCCGGCCGCCCGCCCTCTCCCCTTCCCCCTTCCCCCTTCCCCCCTTCCCCCTTTCCCCCACCCACTCCCTTCCCCCCTCCCCCCTTTCCCGTCCCTTCCCCCACCCCCTTCCCCCCTCCCTCACCCCTTCCCCCCTCCCTTCCCCCTTTCCCTTCCCTTCCCCCACCCTTCCCCCTCCCCCTTTCCCCACCCTTCCCCCTCCTTTCCGCCCTTCCCATCTTTTCCCCCCTTCTTCCCCCCCCCAGGAGGCGTGGAGCTGGAGGTGGCCCCGCCCCATCCCTTCGCACCTTGACCTGGTCTTGCTGCCCGGCGTACTCTATAGACTGGAAGATGCTCCAGGTGCAGTGCCGCCTCATCTCCAGGCGTGCCATGTAGCGCCGGAACCACCTCTGGATCAGGGCCGCTGCCTTGAAGGCTGTGACACAGATGGAAAAGCAAGGCTGAGTGTTGGGTTCTGGGCTCGGAGGCGCGGTGGAGAGGGGAGGTGCCTCTCCCACTGTAGTGCGGGGACATGATTGTGGGGAAAGCGCTCCTTTCCCTTTCCGCATCCGCGCCCCACCCCTCCTCCATTCTTAGCTATTAGTTATCCTAATATCACTGGAGGGTTATGAGAATTCCTACTTTTTCTTTCTTCCAAATGTTTTATTTTGATTTAAAGGTTCATTTTAGCGATTTCATACCATAAATTTTAATCAACTTATCCTAGCAAGTGGGCAGAATAATGTCAGTTCAACTTAAAACTTTTCTTTCAAAACTTCATCGTTCTGGACATAAGTAATAAAACTACCTTCCATTAAGAAATCCCGGTACAGGACACAGTGGGAACAAACAATAAATTTTTCTCAGAGTTCCCATTCCTGGCTCAGCGGAAACGAATCTGACTAGCATCCTTGAGAATGGAGTTCGATCCATGGCCTCGCTAAGGGGATTAAGGATCCAGGGTTGCCGTGAGCTGTGGTGTAGATCGCAGGTGCAGCTTGGTTCTCCTGTTGCTGTGGCTGTGGTGCAGGTGGGCAGTTATAGCTCCGATTTGACCCACTAGCCTGAAACTTTTATATGCCGTGGGTGTGGCCCTAAAAAGACAAAAAACAAACAAAAACCCAATAAATACCATTCATCTGATAGTTTAGCACACAGAATTGATCGCTTCAAAGAGGCAACAACTCTGCCGTCGCTCCTGCCAACTTTTAAAGTTGAAAATAATGGCTAAGTCAGTGAGCGCCCCCACTGGGCACCTCACAACTCATCAGAAAGCCAACCGGGAGGGGGCAGCGAGTGTCCCTACTTGCCTTGGCGGCTCAGCATCCCTCACCCTCACCCCCCAACCCCCCAGCTCTCCTCCTTCATTGGAATCCCACTTTTTGATGAAAAGATTTATATGCGTGGAGGTAGAAAGGTTGGATTCTGAGAAGGAAATGTAAAGTGGAGAGGCCGAGCGAGGGACGCGGCACCTTGAAAGTAGGATGTTGCAGGTACCGCTCAGCCATCAATAAGGAAATTTTGCCACATACAGCAACACGGAGGGCATTGTACTAAGTGAAAGACGGCAGACAGAGACAAATATTGTGTGATACACTTGTGGAATCTAAAAACTACAACAAACTAGTGCATGTAACCAAAAAGAAGCAGACTCACAGACATAGAGGACAAATCAGTGGCTACCAGTGGGCAGGGGGAGGTGGCAAGAAGGGGGAGAGGCAGGATAGGGGAAGCGAATAAGAGGCACTAACTATTAGGTCTAAAATAAGCTACAAGGACATATTATACAACATGGGGGAATATAGCTGACATTTTGCAATAACTGTAAATGGAAAGAAACCTTTAAAATTGTGTTGGAAAAGAAACACGCTTAAATGCAAAAACAAAAACAAAAACGGGTGGTATGACGCAGGAGTCAGAGGGTGGAGAGCACATTTTGATACTGTAACTACAGACAGGATGTCAGGAGTGTGGCTCCAGGCCTAGAACTGCCCCTGACAAGCTATGAGGCCTCAGGCAAGTCACCTTCCTAGACCTGTGTCCTCAGGAAAAAAAAAAAAAAAACTAGAATATACCTGGGAAGAACACACACACACACACACACACATATGACTTCATACCATCATGTCACGTGCTGGTAAGTGCTGCTGTCCCCATGTTCTTATGTCCCTGTGGCTCACTGTCCCCATCACAATACATCTGTCATTGCACTGACTGTCCAATGCCAAGGGCAGCCTTGGGGCTTCTCTGTCTGCCAGGACCTAGGTGCTGGGTGACTGTGCAGCCCAGGATGGCGTGAGTAGGTCTAATTCTTCCTCTGACATTAGAAGCTGCGGTCAAGGACTGCTGCCAGAGAAGAGAGGAGCTGTCCTCATGAGCAACTAGCTTCTCCTTAATAAGCCCCCAGGGCCCGAATGTGCGGCTGGTGGTGAATGGAGCCTTTGTGGATTATTGTGGATTACAGGGAAAGCCTGCAGATTCACTCGGATCAACCTCGTGAACAGCAGATTGATTTAACATGTTTAGCTTGCATTAGAGAGCTGATGGAATTCTCACTGATTTCTCTAAGAGGAGGTAGAGTAGCGGAGCAGGAAAAGAGAATGTGAGAGGAGTTTAAGCAAAGCTGCATTTGATTTTCTGTGAGGAAAAAAATGCCATAGTGTAAGTATGTTCCCAAGGCACTCACAAAATAATAAGCGAGGGGGATTGAATTCTGTAACTCCCTCTTCAGAGGATTGAGTGAAACGCCCAGAGGAGGTGCTACTTATCCAAAAAAAGACTCTTTGGGAACTCACAGGAAACACACAGACATCTTCACCTCACCCTAGACGAACATCTGGGAACCCAGGAATCTGCAGCCTTAACAAGACCCACGCACGATTCTCCCTTGTGCTGAAGTGTAAGCAACGCTGAGAAATATCACTGCCATCCATGTCCATGAAAAGGTTTGCTAACGCCCAGCCTCAAGCCTTTTACAGCAAGTGCTGCCAACTAGATATACTTACATCTTCTTTACTGCTTCAGCGACTCAGGACAGGGAGAGCAGGCAATGCGTCTATTTCTCCCTTTTTTTCCCTTCCAGCCCTCTGTCTAGAGCCTGCGTTATCTCTAATTTTTTCTCTTTTTTTCTTTTTAGGGCTGCACCTGTGACATAGGCAAGTTCACGGGCCAGGGGTTGAATCAAAGCTGCAGCTGCCAGCCACAGCCACAGCCACACTGGATCTGAGCCGAGACTGTGACCCACACCGAAGCTTGTGGCAACGCCAGATCCTTAACCCACTGAGTGAGGCCAGGGGTCAGACCTGTATCCTTATGGACACTAGTCGGGTACTTAACCCGCTGAGCCACAACAGGAGCTCCTGGGTTACCTTTAATTGAGATGGGTGCTGTGCAGTGTAAGATGGTTTAAGATTCTCTACCCCTTCCCCTTCCCAACAATGCAGTGTGATAGGCTTAGACTCCTCTTCCTCAGCTTCGTGCAGCCTAGATCCCAGGGTACACCTGGGATAAACACACCTGGCTATTAAAAGTCCATATTAAGGACAAGGCAACCACATGGGGGACAGAGTCCAAGGGGTACTGAGACATCAGATATGGGGCAAAGGGCTGTCCTGGAAGCAGAGCCTCCTGCCCCAACTGCCCCAAGGATCACAGGCAAACCATCCAGCAAATTCCTTTGCAAATTTTTTGCAAATTCCTGACCCACAAAATTGTGAGCATGATAAAATGGTTGTCTGAAGCCACTAAAGTTGTGGGATTGTTTGTTATGCAGCACTAGATAATTGGAATGGGAATTGTATAAATGTCTTATGAAATTATAAAACGAATTTAAATTAGAATGCAAACAAATCAATCTCTAAAAATCAAAAGCAAAAGTTCAACAAGTGGATCTAACCTTGTATAAGTTGGTGGCATAACCACACAGAAAGGAGTTCTTTCAAATGATTTGAAAATTCAGTAATTTGTATATCCCTAGAGGCTATATCCAAAGGACAAAAAGAACTACAAAGAAACCTTAAGGGGTTTACAGTAATCATATTGTTATAATAGCATTGTTATTATTATTCTGAAACTTATTCAGAATAATTTAAAACTTGTTCAGGAGTTCCCGTCATGGCGCAGTGGTTAACGAATCCGACTAGGAACCATGAGGTTGCGGGTTCGGTCCCTGCCCTTGCTCAGTGGGTTAACGATCCGGCGTTGCCGTGAGCTGTGGTGTAGGTTGCAGACGCAGCTCGGATCTGGCGTTGCTGTGGCTCTGGCGTAGGCCGGTGGCTACAGCTCTGATTCAACCCCTAGCCTGGGAACCTCCATATGCCTCGGGAGCGGCCCAAGAAATAGCAACAACAACAACAACAACAATAACAACAACAACAACAAAAAAGACAAAAAATAAATAAATAAAAATAAAACTTATTCAAATAATTTTAGGACAAAAATAAGTGTAGGACAAAATACTGTAAGACAAAGTAAATAATACCTCATAAATATCATTAGGGGAAAAAGGTTTTTGTTTTTTGGTTTTTTGTCTTTTTGCCTTTTCTAGAGCTGCTCAGGGCTCCTCAGGGCTGACCTCCCAATGAGGTCATTCTTGATTCATCTTTCTCCCCCACTCCAAACATGTAATCAAATGAATCTTGTCAACTCCACCTCCTGAATACTGTTGAAAGTCACTCTCTTCTTTCCATCTCTACTGCCACCAACTCTGAACCAAGGCGTCATCTCTTTATTAGATGACTTGGGTATTTTCTAAATTGTTCTTTCTTCTTATATTCTTACCCATCCCCCCATGGAAGGCAGGAGGGCTTTTTCTACATGTAAATCTTATTCTAGAACACCCTGTATTGAATTCTCCAATGGTTCTTCATGCCCTTAGGATGAAGTCTAAAATCCTACAAGCTTCTGAGTGACCTGGGTTCTGCGTATCTCAGCAGCCTCATGTCACGCCATCCTCCAGCTTGGACACTTCAGACCATTCTTTCCTTGAATATGCCTCTCTTCTTGCTACTCCACCGCTTCTGTATCCTCTATCTGGAATGCTCTTTCTTTCTTTCATTCTTTCTTTTCTTTTTTTTTTTTTTTTTTTTTTTTTGCTTTTTAGGGCTGCACCCACGGCATATGGAGGTTCCCAAGCTAGGGGTTGAATTGGAGCTACAGCTGCCAGCCTACACCACAGCCGCAACAACTCAGGATCCAAGCCATGTCTGTGACCTATACCACAGCTCACATCGACACTAGATCCTTAACCCACTCAGTGAGGCCGGGGATCAAACCCACAACCTCATGGTTCCTTGTTGGATTCGTTTCCACTGAGCCACAATGGGAGCTCCTGGAATGCTCATTCATCCCCCTTTTGCCCAATCTTACTTCATTTACTTATAAAGGTGTTATCTGGGATAAACCCCAATGGACCACACTGACTCCTTGAGCAAATTTTAATTCTGTTAAGTATAATTGACCAAGTCCTAGCGTGTTCAGCTGAGAGTTCTGGTTCTCATGGCACAAGGAGGAGAAGCTGATTTTCCAGTCAACATGAGCAGAAATGTAATGATGTCCTGCCTACACTGAGAAGCTCCTCCCTACACGGTATAGGCTTTGGGGTACCCACGATATGTTCGGGGAAGCACGTACCTTTCTCTGCGTTCTGGAAGGTAAAATGATGTGGGTTCGAGGTGCCGCTTCCCATAGTGTAAGTGCAATGTTTCTGCAGGATGCAGATGGCTGGTCCAAGGGAGAGTGAATTCTTTGCAGACAAGAGAGGGGACCTGCAGTAGGGAGATTTGCACAGAATATTTGTTCATTGTCTAGGAACCTTGTCTCCCACATCATAAAAAAATGCAAGGCTATCCTTCGGCAGCACCCTTCCCCCCAGCTCCCCAGCCTCAGTGCGTGAGCTCTTCCTCCCCTGAAAATTCCCCCCGTGTGTCATCTCCTCTCTCTCCTATGTTTTCAACCCTTCTACTAGCTTTTCCTTTTCAGTCTAAAACCCTATTGAATTTTCCAAGCAATTCAGCGTCAGCCTCATCCTTTGACCTCCTGGGTCCCCAACCTCTTTTTTCTCATCCAGGTTTCTCTCAAGGAGACCACTTATCTTCAGCTTCATTCCTCTTAACACCATGCTTTTCATTCTCACTCTTGATCCAAACTTTTCATGCGGATGTTTGCAATGCCTTCACCTTTTCAGTGCTTACCTTGCCAGAACAGCAAGGCCATTCATCTCAATGTCACACCTTGATTTTAACTCAACTCCACGGAATTCCATGATGCCAGACTCTTTTGCCTTTGCTCCCACCTCTCTATTTATTCCTTCTCCTACTTGAGCTCTTTTTTATCTACCCATAATTTGTTTTTTCTTTTTTTGGCCTCCCCGCAGCATATGGAGTTCCCAGACCAGGGATCAGATCTGCGCCGAAGCAGCAGCTCTGATCTACTCCACAGCTGTGGCAACGCCAGATCCTTAACCCACTGTGCCCGGCTAGGGATCGAACCTGCGTCCCGACGCCGCAGAGATGCCGCCAATCCTGTTGTACCACAGCGGGAACTCCTAAAAGTCCATTTCATTTGTATTCTAGTCTCAAATGTCTGCTTTCCTCTGTACATGTATCCTAGATGATTCAATCAACGCTCTCATGTTTTCAGCTATCACTTCCTCCCTCTTAAATCTCCATCTCCATCTCAGATTACGCCTATAAACTTCAGTGCCACACACCCGGCTTCCTGCTAAATTTTCACTGGGGTGATACAGACTCCATGTAACCCAAATAGAACTCATCTTCCCCAAAACTTCCTCCTCCAGCCTCTTCTCTCCTTCCTCCTTTCTTCGACTCTACACCTAGGCCACCATGACCTCTGCATTTCTGCTCTGACCTGAAATGTTCTACCTGCCTCACCCTCTGACTGAAAACTACTCATTCCTTAAGGCTCACCACAGGCATCTTTCCCAAAGAAGCCAGCTTGACATGCTCTTCCCCTGAGCTCCGGAATAGCTAAGTCCCTTCTCTTATGAAATTATATCTATACTTTGAGACAGGACAAGAAAACTTAAACACAAACTTCTCTTTTTTTTTTTTTTGGTCTTTTTGCCTTTTCTAGGGCCGCTCCCACGGTATATGGAGGTTCCCAGGCTAGGGGTCTAATCAGAGGTATAGCCACCAGCCCTATGCCAGAGCCCCAGCAATGTGGGATCCAAGCCATGTCTGCAACCTACACCACAGCTCACAGCAATGCCGGATCCTTAACCCACTGAGCAAGACCAGGGATCGAACCCGCAACCTCATGGTTCCTAGTCGAATTCGTTAACCACTGCGCCACAACGGGAACTCCGAAACTTCTCTATGTTTGTTGGGACCTCCGTCCCTCTTTGAGTGTACAGCGTGCATCTACATGACACATGAACCAGAGCTTCTCAAGGACGGCAGTGCCCACTCAACCACAAAGATCAGTTTTTTCCTTTCTTCTGAGCTAGCCATGTAACTTCTTAAAAGAAGAGTGATCTGGAGGTCTCTTGTGGCACAGTGGGTTAAGGATTTGGCGTTGTCGATGCAGAGGCTCCAGTTGCTGCTGTGGTGCAGGTTCAATCCCTAGCCTTGGAACTTCTGCTTGCCATGGGCATGGCCCCCCAAAAGAGAAGAGTTCTTTCCCAGCTCTGCAGGGGGTCATGGTGGCTTGCTGCTGGTGTTGCATGTACTTACTTGGACTTCATATCTCTGATGAAAACTTTATGTAAAATATCAGTGTGACATATGGATGAATGACTTTGACTCCAAAATGGGGGTGATTGCACCTTCAGCTTCTGACAGCGGAATGGCTTTCAGAGCTTTCTGCGAGTCTGCTTCCTGGGTTATGATCCTCGGTTTAGAGCAAGTGAAATTCCCTTTTTTAAAAAAAGGGAGTTCCCTTTGTGGCTCAGCAGGTTCAGAACCTGACTAGTATCTGTGAGGATGTGGGTTCCATCCCTGGCCCCGCTCAGTGGGTTGGAAGGATCTGGCATGGCCATGAGTTGTGGTCTAGGTTGCAGACATAGTTCGGACCCCGCATTACTGTGGCTGTGGTATAGGCTGGCAGCTGCAGTTCTGATTCAACCCCTAACTTCCATATGCCACAGATGCAGCCCTAAAGAGAAAAATAAATAAATAAATAAATTTGCTTTGTTCTGTTTCTTAACATGATAGTTAAGCTGAATTTCTGCCAACATTTTCTTGGGGTGGCCAGCAGGATATCAGAGATGCCCAGCAGAGGACAACTGGAGTCTCCCCTGAACCAGTGCTTGGTACCAGCATGGGCCCTTTGAGCCCCAATCCTGTCTCAACATTTCTCAGGTGCTTTGGGGAGTTCTCCTGATACCAGACATCATGGCTTTAAATTACATCCTGGGACTTCCTGTCGTGGCTCAGCGGTTAACAAACCCGACTAGGAACCATGAGGTTGTGGGTTCGATCCCTGACCTTGCTCAGTGGGTTAAAGATTCAGTGTTGTCATGAGCTGTGGTGTAGGTCACAGACACGGCTTGGATTTGGTGTTGCTGTGGTGCTGGCGTAGGCAGACGGCTACAGCTCCGATTGGACCCCTAGCCTGGGAACCTCCATATGCCTAGAAAAAAAAGACAAAAAATAAAGATAAAAAATTAAAAAAGATGTCCTGAATTTTTAAAAGTTGAAATATAGTTGATTTACAATGTTGTATTAATTTCTGCTGTATGGCAAAATGATTCAGTTATACATACATATCTGTACATTCTTTTTCACATTCTTTCCATTATGGTTTATCATAGAATATTGAATACAGTTCCCTGTGCTATACAGGCAGAGCTTGTTGCTTATCTATTCTAGATATAGTTGTTTGCATCTGCTAACTCCAAATTTCCAATCTATCTCTCACCCATTTCTCCCCCTTGGCAACTACAAGTCTGTTCTCTATGTCTGAGTCCATTCATGTTTCTAGATGAGTTCATTTGTGTCATATTTTAGATTCCACATATAAGTCATATGGTATTTGTCTTTCTCTGACTTACTTCACTTAGTATGAAAATCTTTAATTGCATCCACACTGCTGCAAATGTATTACTTCATTCTTTTTTATAGCTGAGTAGTATTCCATTGTATTTATGTACCACATCTTCTTTATCCATTCATCTGTCAATGGACATTTAAGTTGTTTCCATGTCATGGCTATTGGGAATAGTGCTGCTATGAACATAAGAGTGTATGTATATTTTCAATTACATTTTTATCCAGATATATGCCCAGGATTGGGATTGCTAGATCACATGGTAGCTGTAAATTTAATTTTTTGAGGAATAGTCATACTGTTTTCCACAGTGACCGACCAACTTACATTCCCACCAACTATGTAGGAGGGTTCCCTTTTCTCCACACCCTTTTCAGCATTTGTTATTAGTAGACTTATTCTCCTTTTTTTTTTTTTTTTTTTTGCTTTTTTAGGATCACACCCACAGCATATGGAGGTTCCCAGGCTAGGGGTCGAATTGGAGCTATAGCTGCCAGCTTACAACACAGCCAGAGCAACACAGGATCTGAGCCTCGACTGCAACCTACACCACAGCTCACGGCAATACCAGATCCTTAACCCACTGAGCGAGGCCAGGGATTGAACCCACAACCTCATGGTTCCTTGTTGGATTCATTTCCGCTGCACCCCAACAGGAATTCCTAGTAGACCTCTTAATATTAACCTCATACACATTGAGGTGTGACGTGGTACCTTGTTGTAGTTTTTATTTGCATTTCTCTAATAATTAGAGATGTTGGGCATTTTTTCGTGTGCCTATAGGACATCTGTATATCTTCTTTGGAGAAATGTCTATTTAGATCTTCTGCCCATTTTTTGATTGGGTTGTTTGGTTTTTGTTGTTGAGTTGTATGAGCTCTTCGTATATTTTGGAAATTAAGCCTCTATGACAGTGAATTTGATTTGAGCTGTTTTTCTTGAGATACCAGTATATTTCCTAGGCAGGGACCTAGGGAGAACTTCCGAGAAAACAGATTCAGCTGTCTTTTTTTTTTTTTTTTTTTAATTTGGCTTAAATTGGAAAGATTACATATAGATGGTCTGAATAAGCTGTTTGCCAATAAAATGAGAGACTGAGAGTGCTCAGCTTTGAAGAAAAGGGACGTTACTCTTTCTGGCCATAACGTGTTCTCAGGTTACTGAGAACGTGGCAGAAGTTTCTGAGGCTCAGTCCTCATGACATGCAGCATTCTTTACAGGGGACTCCACTACAATGACAAAGAAATTCTGCCTACTGGAGGGCACAATGAGGCTGATCACCTAGTGCTCTGAGCACCCAGTTTTAGACTGCTGGAGGGAGATACCCAGACACGTACGATGGTCAAACAGACCCAAGGGGAACTCCTTGAAGAGATAGAAGCAGTATACATTCAATCCATCACGCTGCCCTCAGAAAATTGTTCAGATCATAGAGTTACACAACCAAGTTAATAATGGAAAACTGCCTCAAAGGCTAAACGGCTCCCGTATGTGCAGCTACCTGCTGGCTTCCTGTACAACTGGAACAAAGCCAATGCTTGCAAGCACTTAACTCCTTTTTTTTTTTTTAATCTTTTTAGGGTCACATCCAAGGCATATGGAGGTTCCCAGGCTAGAGGTCAAATCAGTGGTGCAGATGCTGGCCTACACTACAGCCATTGCAACGCCAGATCCAAGCCACATCTTCAACCTACACTACCACTCATGGCAATGCCAGATCCCCAACCCAATGAGCGAGGCCATCCAACCAGCGTCCTCATGGATACTAGTTAGGTTCATTACCGCTGAGCCACAACATGAATTCCCTCAACTCTTAAATGGCCACGATGTTAACATTCCAAAACTGTAGAGAAAGCTAGCTTGATAAAATATCTCTCCAAAATTCTGTCCCTGAGGGAATAGACGTATTCCTAAGAGAAAGCTTAAAGTTATAATTCCTATCATGTCCTTAAAATGTAAACACAGCTCACACTGATAGAGACCACAGCCTTGGCTCAATTAGTGGAATTTTAAAAGGAAAAAAAAGAGGGGGTAGGTGGTTTTAAAACTCAAGCTAGAAAACTGTGAGATCTCTGTGTCTATCTGGGTGGATGTATGTCTGTGTGCATGTTATAAATACAAGAGAACCCTACCTCCAGATGGTGTTATCGAAATTAATTTGTAAAAGAGCTCTGCTTAATTGACTTAAAAGTAAGTGCTCATAAATCAAACACTTTTTTTGTTTTGTTTTTTGTTTTTTTTTGCTTTTTAGGGCCACATCTTCAGCATATGGAGGTCCCCAGGCTAGGGGTCAAATCAGAGCTATAGCTGCTGGCCTATGCCACAGCCACAACAATGCTGGATCCAAGCCACGTCTTTGACCTACACCACAGCTCACAGCAATGCTGGATCCTTAACCCACTGAGCGAGGCCAGGGATCGAACCCCTGTCCTCATAGATATTAGTTGGATTCGTCTCTGCTGAGCCACACGGGAATTCCCGAATAATGGTAAACCTTCTTAAGTTATCCTAGGTGGGTAAACATTTATTAATATAAATGTCCTACAAATTATATGAAATTCCTAAAATTTGAAATGTCCTGGTGTGTTGTCAGCCATAATTCTAGTCATTATCTTAAAACTTTGTATATCACAGAAATAGCCAGATTTCCTTGACAACTGTACTATAATCAGGACTTGAACCACACTTTTTAAATCCTTTGTCATTTATAGACAGTTTATTGCCTTACTCTGCAGCTTTTACAAAAATACTTGTAAATGACTTGTGTTTATGCTCCAAAACTAAATTGAACTCAGCAAAAGGACTTCCACCTTTTATGCAGGCCTACGCCACAGCCACAGCAACGCCAGGTCCAAGCCACACCTGAGACCTACGCCACAGTCCACAGCAATGATCCTTAAACAACGCAGGATCTGAGCCGCGTCTGTGACCTATACCACAGCTAATAGCAACACCAGATTCTTAACCCACTGAGCGAGGCCAGGGATCGAACCTGCATCCTCATGGATACTAGTTAAGATTCATTTCCACCATGCCACGACGGGAACTCCATACATCTCATTTTAAAAAGGCACCTCCACCTGGATGGACTTTGATTCTCGTTCCTAACACCTGGCTTCAACTAAGACCAGCATTATGAAGCTAGGGTAAGAAGAGGATAACAGACAGTTAACCCAACAGTCCAGACCAGGCCTGTAAGACCCATGCTACCAGTTCAATTGTACTGTTTACCTAATACCTATCCACCTCGCAAAATTTTAAATTATCATTTTTTTTTCTAGCTATCCTTTTGCTCCAATGTTTAAGATGGGAGGAAGATTCTTTAGTAAAGTTGTCACAGGTATAGCTCCTGGAGGCAATTTAACCACTTGCTGGATCTGTCATCAAATTCCTCGGTCAATAAAAGGTGGATATAGGCCCCTCATAATTACTCTCACTGACTTGTCAAATGTTCCTGTACTCTAGAAAGTGTTTCCCTGTCAGCCTAGATCTCCCGATTTGTTTACCAAATGTGATCAATCTACCCAATTCTGAAGTTTCTATAATGGGAAAGCAATGTTACAAAACCAAACAGTTCTTGATTTTTAGAACTACTTTGCAACGGGAAACTTGTTCTATAATCCAGACTGAATGTTGTGCTTTCATACCAGGGTAAGGGTAGTCCTGGGGTTTCCATCATGGCTCAGCAGAAACAAATCTGACTAGCATCCATGAGGACACAAGTCCGATCCCTGGCCTCACACAGTGGCTTAGGCATCCAGCGTTGCCGTGAGCTGCATGTAGGTCACAGACGTGGCTCGGATCTGGCATTGCTGTGGCTGTGGTGTAGGCTGGGGGCTACAGCTCCAATTGGATCCCTAGCTGGGAACCTCCATATGCCGCAGGTGTGGCCCTAAAAAGACAAGAAAAGAAAAGAAAACACATAGTCCTCTAATATAACTGTTTAAAAATCAGAAAATGAAGAAATGAAAATGAAAAAATCAGAAAATGAAAAATGAAAAAAGTCAGATTTCTGCATTGAAAAATCCCCTTTCTAGTCTAAATGAAATCCTGGGTAAGTGGTTAAGCCCTGGGGATTCATGGCTTAAATCTTCTGACTTTGCTATTGTTGTTGGCGATAGTGATTATGTCCTGTTTCATGTACAGAGTAATAATCTCTTCTGCCTCTCAATGTATATTCAAAACTTCAACTAAAAGAATGATGTCTTGAAATGACTTGGAACTATCTATCATATCTATAGATCCATAAAAACAATAGGCATGCCCAAGGCATATGCAGAGTAAAACTGACAGAAGTCCTATTGGATAACCTACAATTGACTATGAGTCCTTGCGAAGCATTCTACTAGGCATTTTGGTGTATGATCTTTTGTCTCCAAAATGTGTATGACTGTGCCTTCAACTTCTTACAGGTGGAACAGTTCTCAGAGCTTTCTGAGAATCTCCTTCCCAAGTTATAATCCTCAGTTTGGCGCAGATAAAATTCCCTTTTTTCCCCTTCTTGATAGTTAATTTTAGTCAACATTTTCACCACTGCAATAAATAACATGTTATCGTTTTCTATTTTGTGTCTCTCTATCATTAGATTTTGAGTTCCTTGAGAGCAAAGTTTGTATATAAGCAAATTCATCATTTCACCTCCACGACTTAGCACAGTGCCTGATACAGAGTGGAGATTCATCAAGTGGTAATTGAATCACCTTTATGCCAGATTTAATTGTACACAACATAGATGAAACTTTCTCTAGCTCTTCCTCAGGAAGCAATGTGAAACATACCAACTAGATGTTGACTGTGGATTCCACGTCTACACTTTTTCCCTTTTTCTTTTTTTTCCTTTGGTCTTTTTGTCCTTTTAGGGCCACACCCTCTGCATATGGAGGCTCCCAGGCCAGGGGTCTAATTGGAGCTGTAGCCACCGGCCTACACCACAGCCACAGCAACTTGGGATCTGAGCCACGTCTGCAACCTACACCACAGCTCACGGCAACACCGGATCCTTAACCCACTGAGCGAGGCCAGGGATCGACCCCACAACCTCATGGTTCCTAGTTGGATTCGTTAACCATTGCGCCGTGATGGGAACTCCTTCCCTCCCTTACTTCTACCCCACTCTCCTTCCTCTATTTTTGAAGGTTATTGTATCAGGGATTGTCAAAGACTTGTTATCTTTTCCTTTGCAAATCAGAATGAAAGCTTCACCTTGCTTATGTTGGTTAACATAATAAACAAAGAAATAATCAAAGAAAAAAGCACTATGCTATTTTTTGTTGTTGTTCCATGAATGGTTCCCAGATGTAAGAGGTGTCATAAAGTCAGAATCTGAGCATGGAGTAAAATGAGAAGCCATCAGGACCAAACCAACCAAACTCCCCCTAGAAACCTGCAGTTTTAGAGGTAGAAGGAACTTCGGCCACAATTGTGTCAACCAATGACTCACTTACAACTCGCTTTGACCATTGGTAACTTGTCATAGAGCCATGCTGTATACTAAAATGTTTGGGGTTTTGGAAGTGCACAGAATAGCAAGAAGTAAAATAATTCTCAGGGCAAAAACTGAAAAAGTGAAAACTTCATAAGGTCAGAAATGAAAACTGAGCTTGACATGGCCTCTGAGTGCTGAATCAGCATCTTTTGGCCATGACTCACTGCTTCTATGGCTGGTGATGCCCCAGCTGGGCCATCTTCTCAGTCAACTGCCACATCTACACCACATGGGTGAGAGTCTTTGTCCTCCTAGGATGTGACTCAGTATCATCCATGTCTGATATTATCATTTTTTAAAATTTAGATAATTGGGAGTTCCCCTCGTGGCACCGCGGAAACGAGTCCGACTAGGAACCATGAGGTTGCGGGTTCAATCCCTGGCCTTGCTCAGTGGGTTGAGGATCCGGCATTGCCATGAGCTGTGGTGTAGGTCGCAGATGCGGCTCAGATCCCGCATTGCTGTGGCTCTGGTGTAGGTCGGCAGCTACAGCTCCGATTTGACCCCTAGCTTGGGAACCTCCATATGCCACGAGTGCGTTGGCCCTAAAAAAGACAAAAATGAATTAAAAAAAATTTAGATAATTGCTTATCCACTTACTCCATGAACCCAAGACATGGAAGGAATATCCATCAGCCAGGACTTGACCTCAAAACCCACACAGCAAGGACCCTCCCCACGTGAGTGGATGAGATAACAAAGGGGCTTTCTCCGACTTCTGTCCCCAGGCCAAACCTGCATCTGTTTCCTGTGTGAAATAGTAGTTACCCTCCTGGTCTCATTCGGTTCTGTACTTCAGGCTAGAAAGAAAGCTCTTACCTTCTCTGGTATTTTTCACTCTGGGCCACCACGAGGCAGGGACATCTTTCACACACAGGTGCGATCCATCTTGTCCCCAGAGTTGGCTGAAGGCTCCTGGGCTGATCTGATTTCTTCCAGCTCTAGAGTCAGATGAAGAAGGTACAGGCCTTCTCCCAGAAAGACCGTGATGATATTTATGGCTGTGGCCAGGCATCGAGGGCTCCCAGCCTCCGGGTGGTAGGCAGCCCTTGACCTCAGTCAGATCAGGGCTGCAAAGAGGATTTGAAGGGGATGTTGCTCAGCTGGGGTGTCTCCCTGACACCCAGGCCCACCTCCTGGAGGCAGCCTCTCTGCTGCTCACCCCTGCCCCGTCTCCTCTCCTAAGTCCTCTTACTCTCCCGGATTAGGAGGCTATGCGTCTCAAGACACGTCTGAGACAGCTGAGCTCCTTAACCTAGAAATAGAAGAGGGCTGGCAACACAGATGGGCCTGGGAGCTCCAGTCATGGCTCCAGAGCTTGAGTCATGGCTCCCAGCTGGAGCCCCTGCAGAAAGCCAAGGCATTCTTCCTGTGGCCAATGTCTCTCTGTTTGCAAAACTTGATTTGAAACATCCTGCCTTTTCTGGCTTATTCCCACTTTGGACACCTTCTCCTTAGGTTTTAACTTAAACTATTCATATATTAAAATATTAATCACTGTTCCCAGAAAACTTACTTTTTTTCAGCAAACCTAAGATGCTTATGTGTGTGCTGGTAGGTAGGAAATATTCCAGGGAGATTTGAACAAAAAATGCATCCTCTGTTTACTTAGGTGTATTTAGTAGGTCAGGCTTGTTAACTATATTGTTCAAATCCTCTTTATCCTTATTTATTCTTCCTGACCTGCTCATCTTTGAAAGAAATGTTTTAAACATTTCTACTGTACATACAGGTTTAGTAATCGCTCTTTGTATGTCTGAATCTTTTTCTTTTTTGCTTTTTTTAGGGCCACACCCACAGTATATGGAGGTTCCCAGGCTAGGGGTCCTACGCCACAGCAACACAAGATCCAAGCCAGGTCTGTGACCTACACCATAGCTCACGGCAACAGTGGGTCCTTAATCCACTGAGCGAGGCCAGGGATCGAACCTGAAACCTCATGGTTCCTAGTTGGATTCATTTCTGCTATGCCACGACAGGAGCTCCTATATGTCTGAAATTTGCATTATATTTTTAAAGCTATGTTATTAAATATTAGATCAAATGCTGACGTTAGAAATTATATAATACATGAAAGTTTATGGCTATTTTCTTGGTAGAAGGTGACTTGTCAAAATAAAATATCACTCTGCCCTTCTAATCCCTTTTGCCTTTGAAATCTCTCTCTTTTTTTTGTCTTTTGTTTTTTTAGGGCCGCATCCACGGCGCATGGAGGTTCCCAGGCTAGGGGTCTAATCGGAGCTATAGCTGCCAGCCTACGCCAGAGTCACAGCAATGCCAGATCCGAGCCATGTCTGCGACCTACACCACAGCTCATGGCAACACCAGGATTGAACCCACAACCTCATGGTTCCTAGTCAGATTCCTTTCTGCTGCGCCACGACAGGAACTCCTGTTTTTTTGTTTTGTTTTGTTTTGTATTTGTTTTCTGAAATCTCTTAAAGCCTGATATTTTCACACAGGCTCTTAAGTCCGATGTTATTACACAGCCTGTTGTAGTGCAGGCTGACAGCTGTAGTTCTGATTGGACCCCTAGCCCGGAAATCTCCATATGCCACTAGTGTGGCCCTAAAAAGCAAAAAAAAAAAAAAAAAAAAAAAAAATTACTCATACAGCTTTTTCATCTCTGGATATTTTAGAGGAATAAATATCCTGAAAAAGATTCCCACTAAAAACCTAGAAATGACAAACAAATATCTTTCTTAAATGCATAATGCCTAGCTGAGCTTGCAAGAGAGGAAGTAAAACTGTAGAGAATAAGGGAGTAAAAAGAGAAGAGGAATTAAGAGGAAACTTGGGAGGCTCTGAATACAGGGTGGCTCTGAGGACACTGCTGGTCCCAGGAGCCTAGAACCTTGGGTTCTTGGACAATTGCCTTGGGAGGTGAAAGATAAAGGGACAAGGACTTGGGTACCTATAAGGTCAAGGGTTAAAATGTCTCAGGAGGGGGGAAGGCTCTTCTCCGTGATTTTTTTTTTTTTTTTGGTGTTTTTAGGGCCACACACTCGACACATCCTAGGCTAGGGGTCAAATCAGAGCTGCAGCTGCCAGCCTACACCACAGCCATAGCAATGCTGGATTCAAGCTGCATCTCTGACTTACACTACAGCTCCCAGCAATGCTGGATCCTTAACCCACTGAGCAAGGCCAGGGATTGAACCTGCATCCTCAAGGATACTAGTCAGGTTCTTAACCCACTGAGCCGCAATGGGAACTCCTCTTCTCTGTGAATTTATAAGCACAGGCCTGCCCCACATGATGTAAACTGAGGTTTAGTTTTACACTACCTGAATGTTCTAAGAAACCATAACCTGAAAAATTAACAAACATACATTCTCTCTGGAAGGCACAGCGCCAACCAAGGCCTTCAGGATTCCCGGGGGAACCAAAGCTCACAATCCAAAATTATGAAATCTTCATGAGGGAGAGTCAACAAAAAACAGTAAAATCAGACACCTCAGGAATTGATGATGGAATTTTAAAGCAGAACATAAAAAAATACAGGTTAAGAAGCTCAACAAAACATACCAGAGCAAGGAACAAAATGTAATCAAAAAAAGATCCTGGCAGGCTGGAAAAAGTACCAATAGACCATCTAAAATTTTAAAAATTAAATTCAATATTAAAAACAATAAATCCATTGAAAAAAATTCTGATTTACAGGGAAAAAAGTCGTTAAAATTATCTGGAAAATACCATTGAAAGAGAAAGTCACTCCTCTTACTTTCTCCCCAAAATACCAGAAGGACTAAGAGATATAAAGGATAGAAAGTGTAACACACATACCTGGAGTCAGGAGAAAAGACGCAAGAGGATGTAGGGGAGCAATTCTTGGATGACAACCAAGTATTTTCCAAAATTGAATAAAAGGCATAAATTTGAAATTTGGAGAGCACAACAAATCTCCAAAGCAGGATAATTATACAGAAATCTGCATCCAGACACATCAGAGTCAAACCACATGGCACAAAGGACAAAGATCTTAAGAGCAGCAAGAAAGTTAGATTACCTGAACCATTTGCCTGCCCAAAAGTTCTCAATGTGAGTTCCCATTGTGGCTCAGCAGGTTAAGCACCTGCAACATTGTCTATGTGAGGATGTGGGATCGATCCATAGCCTCACTCAGTGGGTTAAAGATCCAGTGCTACCGCAAGCGGCAGTGTAGGTCATCTTGGATCCTGCGTTGCTGTGGCTGCAGTGCAGGCGGGCAGCTGCCACTCTGATTTGACCCCTCGCCTGGGAATTTCCATATGCCATGCATCTGGTTTAAATAAATAAGTAAGTTCCCATTGTGGCACAGCAGAGAAGAACCTGACTAGTATCCATGAGGATGCAGGTTTGATCCCCGGCTGTGATCCATGGGTTAAGGATTTGGCGTTGCCATGAGCTGTGCGCAGGTCCCAGATGCAACTTGGATCTGGCTGGGCTGTGCCTGTGGTGTAGGGTGGCAGCTTCAGCTCTGATTTGACCCCCAGCCTGGGAACATACATATGCTGCAGGTGTGGCCCATTAAAATTAATCAAATCAAATAGGTATAGATTACTAATAATAAAATAAGCCACAGCACAGGCGATGTAGCCAATATTTTATACTAACTATAAATGGAGCATGACCTTTACAAATGGTGACTAGGTTTTATATCTAATACTTACATATAATATTATAAATCACTGTATCTTAATTTAAAAATAAAGCGAGGGCTAAAAAAAATCCAAATTGATCCCTCAAAGCCTCTCCCCAGAATTAATCAACACCCTGTAAATAAAGAGGGCTTATAGGGCATCGGACCAATCATAGAGGACTTATAACCCCCAGTAACAGTCACTACAACACCCCTATTCCACCCATCAGGTGACCCAGCGACCATGGATGGAGATTGGTCCATGCCCTCCACACCATAAACAATGTCACTGTAACCCTCTTCACCCTGTTCCTGCAACCCTCACACCTTATCAGCTACCATTCCTCTGAAAGCAAGTTTTCCCCCTGTGACTGATTTCTGTAGTACATTCTTCTTCTCCTTTTTGTTTTTTTTTTGTTTTTTTGTTTTTTTTGTCTTTTTAGGGCTGCATCTGCGGCATAAGGAAGTTCCCAGGCTAGGGGCTGAATCAGAGCTGTAGCAGCCAGCCTATGCCACAGCCACAGCACACAGTACACAGCAACATGGGATCTGAGTCACATCTGCAACCTACACCACAGCTCACGGCAATGCCAGATCCTTAACCCACTGAGGCCAGGGATCGAACCCACAACCTCATGGATCCTAGTTCGGTTCATAACCTGCTGAGCCACAACAGAAACTCCCTGTAGTACCTGCTTTAGCATCCCTGTGGATAAGGCCATTGATATCTCTCTGCTTTTAATTGGGAAGGACAACAATACGCTTGAACAGCAATGCCCCAGGGTTTAACTAAAAAGTCTTCCTTCCTTCTCAGAAAGCCTAAAAGCTAATTTAGATGGTATGAGCTTTCCTAGAGGCTCTAATCTATGGCAATATGTAGATGACCCACTTCTCTGCTCCCCTTTCCTGGGCTTCCTCACAGGAGGACAGTATGTACCTGTTAAAGCTTTTAGCCTCAAAGCTACATAGGGTCTCTAAGGAGAAGCTAGTTTGTTCAGACTCAAGTTTGCTATTTAGGACATATGATTTCACGACAAGGACTATACATAGATCCACACAGGCTTCATGGCATCCTGAATTTCCCAAAGACCCCAAATAATGCCAATTACTGGCTTTCTTGGGTTAGCTGGCTATTGTTATAACTGGGTTCCAAATTCTTCTCCCCTAGTCCAACCCCTATATGTGGTTGAAAAACACTAAACCTGATCCTAGTATTTGAAAAGATCAGGATGATCTAGATTTCAAATCCTGAAGGAAAGCTTAATGAATCCCTCTGCCCTTGGACACTAATTACCAACTCCTCCTTTTCCTCTAAGTCTATGAAAAGGAAGGAAATGCCCTCAGGGTGCTTACTTAGAAACATGAAGGTCTCCACCACCAAGAAGATATCACAGTCAGCAGCTTGACCCTGTGGTTCAAGGATATCCACCTTCCTCTGAGCCATTCCTGCCACTGCCCTTTTAGTAAAGGCCATCAAGAAATAATCATTGATTCCACACTGTCTTTGTTCTTCATGCTGTTGAAAGCCCATCTGAATTCCAATCATAGCCAAATCTTTCAATGAGACATCCTACTCCCTATGAAATTCTCCTGTTGACTGCACCCCATATCATTCTTGCTTTCTGTAATAACCCTAACCTTGCCCCCCATTTCCCCTCCGCTCTATGGAGAAAACTCCTCATGACCATTTAACTTTGACAGACCATCTCTTGACTCCCCCTTGTGACTTGCAGGAAACCCCTTTAACAAGGGGTTGCTTAAACCATGAGAAATGTTGCTTTCTCATGGTTTACTGATGGTTCTTATTTAAAAGATGAAAATGGTAAATATTGTGCTGGGTATGCAACTGCAACTTCTTCTGAGGTCTTCAAGCTAGCACCTTTGGGCTTGGCTACTCAGCACAATGGCCTGAATTCTAAACTCTAACTCAAGCCTCTGTTTTGGACAAGGACAAGACTTCAAACATTTATATAGACAGTAGATAAGCTTTTGGAGTAGCCTTGGAACATTATGGAAAGAGTGAAGGTTCCTTATCTCTAACAAGGATAAAATTTTCAGTGGCCCGTATATTCAAGATTTGTTAGACACTATCCTTCTACCAGCCACTCTCTCTATATATATACACACACACATACACATATTTTTGTCTTTTCTAGGGCCGCACTCACAGCATATGAAGGTTCCCCAGCTAGGGGTCTAATCAGAGCTGTAGCCACCAGCCTACACCACAGCCACAGCAACACGGGATCCAAGCCACGTCTGCAACCTATACCACAGCACACAGCAACGCCGGATCCTTAACCCACTGAGCAAGATGAGGGATAGAACCCGCAACCTTATGGTTTCTAGTCGGATTCATTAACCACTGCGCCACCAAGGGAACTCACACTCTATTATTAAAGTTCTGGGCAGTCAAGTCGGACTCCCTGGAAACTAAAGGGACTGACCTTCCTGATATCACCACTAAAGATGCTGCTCGCACAGGAACCAGCAGCCAAACCTTTACCATGGCCCAAACAGGTGTTTCTCCAAGTGATAAACTAGAAAAGTTGATTGGAGATGCTCAACAATTGGCCCCAATAAAGGGGAAAAAAAATCAGAAATCTACCACTGTTGGTAGGATAGAAAGAAAGATTTCCGGTTTGGACCAAATGATAATTCAGGCCTGCCAGAAACTCTAAAATTGCCATTACTGACTAGAGTTAACCCTTGACCAACACAGGTTTGAGCTGCATGGGTCCACTTTTACCTGGATTTTTTACCATAAATACAAACTCCAGTACTTCACGATCCACGATTGGCAGCTGCAGAACCTCAACTGCAGGTTGAAGACACAGATGTTCAACTGTATGGATTGGGGGTCGGTTCCCTGTGTTGTTCAAGGGTCTACTGTCCTATACATGCATTGAATCATTGGTCTACTGATGAAGCGAAAAACTTTATGAATTAATACTGGTGGAAAAACATTCCACTAAAAGTATCCACACTAAAGATTTGCCACATCCATCCAACATACAATCCTGGGCAGAGTTCCCTGGTGGCCTAGCAGTTAAGGATCTGGCATCATTACTGCTGTGGTGCAGGTTCGGTCCCTGGCCTAGGAGTCTGTGTGTCACAGGTGCGACCAAAAAAACGAAAACAAAATACAGTCTCGGGAAGCCTATTTGTACTACCCCAGCACACTTTAAATTACCCAATAGACCACTCGAGTTTTGGCAAGTGGGTATTCTCCAGCTTCCCCATCTCATGGACATAAATATGTTTTGGCAATGGTTGTATGTTTTCTCACGGAACTGATGTTTTCCTTTGTAGATAAGCCACAGTCTCTTCTGTGCCTAAAATTCTATTACAAAAGCTTATCCCTACCCAGAGAATCCCACCTCAAACCCACACCCACCAGGAACTCACTTCACCAATCAGGTGCTTGGACAAGTCTGGCCAGTTCTATGCTTTCACTGTGCTTACCAGCCAAAATCCTCTAGGCTAGACAAATGCATGAATAGCACCATTAAGGCCCTATTGGCAAAATTTGTAGAGCCCCTTCAAATACTCTGGCCAAAGGCATTGCCTTTGGTCCTTCTAAATCTTAGGTCTATCTACCCTTTTTGCAACCCATAAGCTCTCACGCTTTGACATGCTCATAGAATGCTCAATGCACTCACCACCCGCTTCTCTCAATCTACAGAGAATACAAGCATTTCTACTTCAACATTGTAAAGACCTAATTGTTCTTGTGGAAATAACCATGATTCAGTAGAACAATTTTTTTCACAGGATGTTCCCAGGACACCAAGGCCTTAAGCATCATCCCTTACAACCTAGAGATTTCATCTTACCAAGTGTCGCTTAGCAACCTGTGTGCAGACGAGATCCAGGGAACAAACATTTGGATCCATGTATCACATTTCAAGAAAGCACCATGGAGTTCCCATCACAGCTCAGCAGTAACAAACCCAGCTAGTATCCATGAGGCTGTGGGTTCAATTCCTGGTCTCGCTCAGTAGGTTAAGGATCCGGCATTGCCATGAGCTGTGGTGTAGGTCACAGACACGGCCTGGATCTGGCGTTGCTGTGGCTGTGGTGTAGGCTGGGACCTGCAGCTCCAATTTGACCCCTAGCTTGAGGACTTCCATATCTTCAGGTACAGCCCTAAAATGCAAAACAATAAATAAGTAAAAATTAAAAAAAAAAATAAAGAAGCCCCAAACCCTGACTGCACACCAACTGCTGACCTGAAAGTAAAGATTTCTAGGAGTTGAACAGATGATGGTTGAAGGAGACAGGCCTGTATACCTTTTCCCCAGTGTTTGTTACTTTATTTTCTTTCTTGGAAAGACAATGCGCTTATCTGCACTTCTCAATATATTGCAAAAGGGGAAACATCTGATGGTGGGTTTGCCACCACAAACTCCAATCTGTACATGACAGCAGTGACTCGCTAGTCCATCCAGTCATAAATTGTTCATTTTTTCCTAATGCCACTGCTAATTTCACTCCCCTCAACATCAGCTACAGAGTGAAACTTCTGTCACCATCCCTCCTGGAGTTCCCTGGTGGTACACAGGGTTAAGGACCCAACGTTGTCACTGCCATGGCACAGGCTCCTTCCCTGGCCCAGGAACTTCTACATGTGGCAGTGTAGCCCAAACAAAAAAGTAACAAAAACCCTCCTCACACCCCGTTTCTTCCTGAACACCCCCACCAGCTGTAGCAATGGCAGTATCATCCCAGGTAAACTTAAAATTATGACTCTACTACAACCACCACACCCTTACATTTTATATAACCTTTGTCCCCAAAACAACTGAAATCCAAATACCCTGTCACGTTAAAGGATGGTCTTTTCGGCTTGGAGGGATCCTTCCAAAATGCTCTCAAAACATCACTGACCCCTGGATGTCCCTTGTGGTGCAGGGGGTTAAGGATCCGAGGTTGTCACTGCTGTGACGTGAGTTCAATCCTGGCCCAGGATCTTCCACATGTTGCAGGTGCGACCAAAAAAAAAAAAAAAAAAAATCACTGACTGACCCCTGGTTGACAAGTGCTAATGGTTCCATCTCCACAAATTCACTAGCAATAACACTTCAGCTGGAGTCCTTCCTGCTCACCTGGTTTCAGCTTGGTTTGTGGAGGATGACGTCATCCCTGGGCTTGTAAATGTCTAGACAGCAGACGAACGGGAGGACGATGCCCATTAGGAGAGCTAAGCTGTTTCACATGTCTATGCATCTAAAAACAACCCTTAAGCCTACATCAAAAAACCTCACGTTAACTACCTGATAGGGTCCACGACTCCGGTTTTGTCCCTTTGGCAGATGGTTCCTCCTTCCTTGGCTTGGAGGACGCACCACTGAGCGTATGATTAGAAATCTATCCTTTTATTACCCGGAGTAACTGCTGACACCACTGCTAAAGCGATAGCTGCCCAACAGCATCATAAGATTCAGACAACTTCAGTAATAGAGCAGCCACTTGTTTTGCCAGCAAAAACAAGTTTATTTAGGACTAGCCACAGAAATTACAATTCAGGGTCGGTGAATTACTGCGGACCACAGGCAAATCCAGAAAACAAGGCAGAAGGCCTTGCTTTTACAGGGAAAAGTGAGGAATTGAGAGGGATTATAAAAACAAACAGTTCATTGGAAGAAGCTGGGAGTCCGAAGTATGGAGGCTTTTCATTGGTTGGACAGCCACAGTCTGACTGGCTGGGCTGTTGTCAGACCGGGCGTTTTCTCCTTCCGGTTGGACGGCAGCACTCACTGTGCCGTGCTGGCTGAGATGTGTGCATGTGCTCTTCCGGTTTGAGTAACTGATGATGCTTGGGGAGGAATCAGGGGTTGGGGGAGAGCTCCCCTCTAGGCCTGTCTCCGCTGCAATTTTAACTGAGGTTTCTTCAATTAATTCCACAATTCCTTAGCTAAGGTGATCTCAGACGACAAGATATAAGGGATGACATCATCCTCCACAAACCAAGATGAAACCAGGTGAGCAGGAAGGACTCCAGCTGAGGTGTCGTTGCCTGCTCATTTGTTTATAAGCTGAAGTTTTATGACAACGTATGTTGCTATAGTTGAGGGTGAAAAGTGTTGAATAGAGCCAGAGGGTACGGCTTGTCCTCCGAGACCAATTATCTCTGAGTTTTTCAAGCCAGGATGCAGAAGCTAAGAGAAGGTCAAGGCAAACCTTGAGGGAAGAATGTGAATCCAAGAGCCTGTTACCCACTTTTCCAAAACAAGCTCCAAAGTCATCCTCCTGCCCCACTCTCAGAAGTTGGAAAGTTTAATGAGGAAGGAGCCTAAAATACAACCTTTGCACTTTATTTTTTAAAGTGCAGCTCTTCAAAAATTCCATTAAAAAATCATCTGTAAGGAAAAAAATAAATAAATGCACTTAAACATCCTCATAAGTGAATGACCATCAGGCTCAGCTTATAAACCCAGGAGATCTTTGCAATAGGGAAAGGTGTCCTGTCAGTAGGTGGCTGCCGAGAGGTTGGATTTTAGGGACAACAGAAAGGACTCTTGCTTTTTCCCTCACATCTTTCCTCTTACCTATGGACACACTGATGCCCACAATAAATTCTGAGAGTGTCCTTCGTCCTTTGGCATCTGTGTGATGCTGCAAAGGAGTGAGGCCTGCCCCACTCTTGCTTTGGAGACACTTAAGCTTTCCCAGATGTTTGCCCCTCTGTCTAAGTGAAGGGGTGACGCTCTGCCCCGAAAGTGGGTTTTAATAAGGGGCAAAGGGCACTGGGCACCAGAGGATAACCTTTTATACAAACAATCCAAAACAAATACCTAATGGTGACATTAACCTGATGCAAATGACAACCAACCACTGAATGCCTGCCAGAAAATATCATGAGTGTATAAATGTTAAGGATGCTTCTATCTTCTAGGAGAAAGGTCAGCACGTGTTCACCCCCCATCCCCCTCACCAAAAGACCAGACTTGAGCAAACCTTTCACAGCATAGGTGAAGTCACTCTTCTGCTTTTAACCCAGGTTTCTGATCCTAGTCATATACTTGTCTGGGCTGGCAGCACTCATGACCGTAGTATAAATTGTGTAGCTGAAAATAATGAGAGGAATTTTAAATACACATTTTTTCCCCCTTTGGCCGTGCCTGAGGCATGCCAAAGTTCCCAGATCAAACTCAAGCTACAACAGTTACCCGACCCACAGCAGTGACAACGCCAAGATCTTAACCACTAGGTCACCAGGGAACTTCAATATACATACCATTTTCTCTAATATTCCAAAGAGGGAAAAAATCCTAAGCCCTTCCCTAACACTTGGGACCTAAGACAGGAAGACAACTTGAGACCCACATATTTCAGAATATTTACAATTTAAAATTCAAGCAGCCACACAAAATGTTCTTTCCTATTTTGACAACACTGTGGAAGGCAAAGTTCAAATTTAAAATTCTCAGACTTGGGAGTTCCACTGAGGCTCAGAAGGTTATGAACCCGACTAGTATTCATGAGGATGTGGGTTCGATCCCTGGCTCCATTCAGTGGGTTAAGGATCTGGTGTTGCCATGAGATGTGTTTTGTAGACAGACAGCTGTACCTCCGATTTGGCCCCTAGCCTGGGAACTTCCATATGCTGAAGGTACAGCCCTAAAAAGTAAAGAAAAAAAAAAAAATTCTCAGATGCCTCAGAGCTCCAGGGAGTCATAGAGAGCTGGCCCTGACCTTCAGCCTTACTCTGCTTACCCCACAAGGGGCACAGATGGACCCTCGGCCTTCGCATCCAGGTTTCATGCATGACTCCCATCAAACAGCCCCTCCCTTGGCCACCCCCCAGGCATAGGATGTCCAAGACGGCTGTGCGCTGCCATTAGGAGACACCACCCGGAAGGGACCACACAGGCCCTGGGAAGGGCTTTGGTGCAGTTCAGGCTGAGAATTCCGGGGTCCTGGGCACTTGGGCCAGACTCTGTGTGAATTCTTTCTATCATGAGAGAGTCAGAGGAAGGCCAGGGTGGAGGGGGGTGGAGTCCCTAGAGCTGCTTTCCCAGATCTGAGGATGAAAAGTACAATGTCACTTATTCAATTTTCTGTAGAGCAAGAGACCCAAATAACTTGTGCACACACGCACACCCACTAGGTCCCCATCACTTCCTTATCTACATTTTGCCCCAGACCCCAGCTGGGATGCTTTCAAGGCATCGGGAGCAGGGTTGTTTAGGAATAGGTGCTGGCACACCCCAGTTGAGTCATACACTGAGCTGAAGACAGCGCTTTGAGCACGTGCAGAGCTCATCCAAGGAGAATAAAGGTTCCCTGAACAGGGGCTCATAATCCTATTCTCCATCGCTGTTTTAATATTTTCTCTGCTTACAGCCACAGCAGAGGCTAGGGTTGTACTTCAAGGGAGTGTAGTTTTGTAGCCCAGCACAAGGGGGCAGCATAGAGACAACTCCTTCTGTTATTTCTATTCACATATTGAAAAGCCTCAGCGGACAGCAATCATTACATGGAAAGGGCCTTAGAGTCAGGGAGGTGGGTTAATTCTGGTTCAGTGATGATTATCATTTCAATGCACTTCCTCCTGGGTTTTCAATTATATAATAGGGAAAAAACGCTTTATGGTCAATTGAACATAATTTCTAACAATTCCATGTTGACAAAATCTTTCAGATGCCACTTAAACATTCATAGCCTTTAACTCAGAAATCCTATTTCTGGGAATTCAGCCAAAGAAAATAATACAAAAGTGGGAGACGGGGGAATGTACAAATATGTTTACTCCAGTTTTAACAGAGGAAAACTAACTATAGACTGTTTAACTCAATTATACTACATTCAATTGGCTATAATGCAGTTATCTAAAATTATTAGGGTTATTCACAGCATGGAAAATCCTTGATTAAAATAAGTATTAAAACTTTGGAGTTCCCATCGTGGCTCAGTGGTTAACGAATCCGACTAGGAACCATGAGGTTGCGGGTTCGATCCCTGGCCTTGCTCAGTGGGTTAAGGATCTGGCATTGCTGTGAGCTGTGGTGTAGGTTGCAGACATGGCTCAGATCCTGCATTGCTGTGGCTCTGGCGTAGGCCGGCGGCTACAGCTCCGATTCGACCCCTAGCCTGGGAACCTCCATGTGCCGTGGGAGCGGCCCTAGAAAAGGCAAAAAGACAAATAAGTATTAAAACTTTGATTATACTACTGATTTTTAAAAGAAATATTCATCATTTATGTAACTAAAAAAAAACCGTAAGAACACAAAAATAAGTTTTTATCTATTTTTTAAATGAATATTGAAAGGGCAAGTCTGTGCCCTATTAGAAGAGGTCAGTGGTGGGTTGGAGCAGATTCCAAGAGACTGGTGAGAGCCAATGGTTAAATATGCAGGAAGTTTATGAGCCAACTGTAAGTTTGAAATAGGCCAGGCATGGGCATTGACACCATGGAAGTCAATAAATGCTGCAAATCGGGAGAGTCTTTTGTTTTTGTTCTCTCTGCCAGCCAAGTTCACTAGCACAGCACTGGGTATCATTTGTTAGCCAAACAGTTCATCTGTTAGAGTGGGAAAATACTAACTTATTTTTCTGTATTTGGCTGTTAAGACTATTATTTATGGAATTAACTTTTTAGCAATAATCTTATATGGCATATTTAAAGAAAAAAATTTTAAAGAGAAAAGAGTAATACTAGTTTTGAAAATACTGTTTTTATCTAAGGAATCTTTTTTATTTTTCTTTCTTTTTTTTTTTTTTTGGCCATTCTGTGTCATACGGAGTTTCCTGGCCAGGGATCAGATCTGAGCCACAATTGCAACCTATGCTGCAGCTGGGGCTTAAAGCACCCAGATATACAGAAGTCATTCTAGAGGCTGTCAAGAAAACTACTATTTAACATTTGTGTAAAAAAGGATCATTCCAAAGAAAAACATCAATTGGGTATTCGAAACGAAAGTCACTTCATAAGTTTTTACCTGTACTAGCATATTTCTTAATTTAAAAAATACTTTGTAGGGGGTTCCCATCATGGTTCAGTGGTTAACGATTCCAACTAGGAACCAGGAAGTTGCAAGTTCGATCCCTGGCCTCACTCAGTGGGTTAAGGATCCGGCATTGCAGTGAGCTGTGGTGTAGGTCGCAGACGCAGTTTGGATCTGATGTTGCTGTGGCTCTGGCGTAGGCCAGCAGCAACAGCTCCAATTAGACCCCTAGCTTGGGAACCTCCATATGCCGTGGGTGCACTAAAAAGACAAAAAGAAAAAAAAAATTTTTTTAGGAGTTCCCATCATGGCTCAGTTGTTAATGAATCTGACTAGCATTCATGAGGACGCAGGTTCAATCCCTGGCCTTGCTCAGCGGGTTACGGATCTGGCATTGCAGTGAGCTGTGGGGTAGGTCAGCAGCTACAGCTCTGATTTGACCCCTAGCCTGGGAACCTCCATATGCTGTGGGTGTGGCCCTAAAAAGTAAATAAATAATACTTTTATTTTATAATTTTATTGAACTAATTGGCTGGTTCTTGAAGAGTATCATTTTGACTTGGAAAAAGAAGTGAGGAGGATGAGAAAGTAGGAAATGCTGGGGTTTGGGATTTACTGCAGTAAAAGGAGGAGACAGACTCTCTACTGACCTGCCTCCTCTTTTACTTTAGCAAATTAAGCCCTCCCTCACTAAGCAAAAGCAGCTTCCTAGTGAGCTGGTCTTGGGTATGGACAAGGCCATCAGGCAACACCTTGATGGGGATGGGGCCATGAAGGTGGGCTGTTGGCCTCTTTGGCCTTGCTGTGGTGGTGACTGTGGACCTTCAGAGCTTCCGGTATGAGTTTTCAGGGGCTGCATGGCAAGTTTAACTATGAGCTTCCTGTGGCAGGGGAGCCATGGCTCAGGGTTCACCTCAGAAAAGTAGGTGGGTAAAATCCCAGGCTGTATCCCTGAAGCCGTGCTACTAGCAAGGGCACAGACTAAAAGAGAAATATATATATGTGTGTGTGTGTGTATATATATATATATATATATATACACACACACACACATATATATATTCATAAATAAATGATATTTTTTAAAAGAAATAAATATAGGGAGTTCCTGTCATGGCTCAGTGGTTAACGAATCTGACTAGGAACCATGAGGTTGTGCGTTCGATGCCTGGCCTTGCTCAGTGGGTTAAGGATCTGGCATTGCTGTGAGCTGTGGTGTAGGTCATAGACGCAGCTCGGATCTGGTATTGCTGTGGCTGTGGTGTAAACCCGCAGCTACAGCTCCAATTAGACCCCTAGCCTGGGAACCTTCACATGCCTCGGGTGCAGCCCTAGAAAAGACAGAAAGACAAAATAAATACATATATATATATATGTCACATCCATCGCATATGGAAGTTCCTGGGCCAGAGATTGAACCCGTGCCACAGCAGTGACAATGCCAGATCCTTTACTGCTAGGCCACCAGGGAACCCCCTAAAAGAGAAATATTAACTTAGGCATTGAATCATCTGTGAAAAGAGCACAGGGGCCGCAAAAACTCCCCAGGAAAATGAAGGAGAGCCAAAGGCATCTGAAGTTGAGTTGTTATGGTGAAATTAAGGAGCTCACAAGCAGCAAATGCTGTCCCCAGCCAGCGGATTTAGGATGGACATGTCACACCCTCCTCCTTCTGGATCACTCCATCCTCCTTACCTGTGTTTTGCCCCAGGGACTTCTCACCTGACTTAGGATACATCTGTCCATCTGCCCCTCCCTGCCTCCTCCCCATCCCCCACCAGTAGAATACTAGGCCCAGGAGAGCAGAGACTGTTTTGTCACTGCTGTATCCACGGCACCTAGAAAGCCTGCCCTGTGGGAGCCCTCAGATCCCTGCTGAGCCAGAGCACCTGAGAGAGCCTACAATGACTGGGGGAGGTATGAACAGATATGCTTAACATACCACTTACTTGTTATAAACTGGAAACACTGATAAAACCTGCAGAGGAAAAATCATATTAAAAGACTATGAAAAATTCATACATGAATATTCATAACCACTATTTACCATAGCCAACACATGGAAACAACCTGTTGTGTCCATCAATGGATGGATAAAGAAGATGTGTTGTATATATGTACACACACACCGTGGAATACTACTCAGCCATAAAAAAGAACAAAACTTTGCCATTTGCAAGAACATGGATGGACTTGGAGGGCAATATGCTTAGTGAAATAAGTCAGACAGGAAGAGACAACTACGATATGACATCACTTCTATGTGGAATCTAAAATATAATACAAATGAATGGGTACAGCAAAACAAGCAGATTCATAGATATAGGGAAAAAACTAGTGGGGGAGAAGGAAGAGGGGAGGGGCAAATTATGAGTATGGGATTAAGAGATACAAACTACTATGTATAAAATAAGCTACAAGGATGTATCATACAGCACAGGAACGATAGCCATTTATAATAACTATATATGGAATATAATCTTTATAAAATTGTGAATCACTGTTATAAACTTGAAACATATAGTACTGTACATCGATTATACCTTGATGAAATAATAAAGACTATTAAAAGGGAGGAGAGAAAAAAAAAAGAGTTCTCATCATGGCACAGCGGAAACGAATCCGATAGGAACCATGAGGTTGTGAGTTCGAGCCCTGGCCTCGCTCAGTGGGTTAAGGTTCCAGTATTTCTGTGAGCTGTGGTGTGGGTCACAGATGTGGCTTGGATCTGGCGTGGCTGTGGCTGTGGTGTAGGCCAGCAACTGTAGCTCCAATTCAACCCCTAGCCTGGGAACCTCCATATGCTGCGGGTGTGGCCCTAAAAAGCCAAAGGGAAAAAAGAAAAAAAAGGGATGAGAAATACATGCAGAATATTTATAGGAAAGAAAATAACCACCTAACCTTGGGGTGACGGAGTCAGACTTTTGAATCCCTTTTTTTTTCTTTGAAATGAGTAAATATATGCTACAACAATGACTTTAAAAAAACAAACAAACATGTAGGAAAAACAGGTGAAGATGGATCACTTAACCTACATAGTTACAGTTCAGAAAATGCCATCTGGCTTTTCTTTTAAATGTTTTCAATCAGGAAAAACTTTAACATTTTCATCTATCACATTTGATTTCAGGGGAGAAGTCTTTTTAAAATCACCGTTGACAAGGCACCAAACACCCCGGGTAAGACCTGGACACCATGACACAGTTACCTGGAAGAGCGCCTCCAGGGTGAGGTTGGCTTGGCCTGTGGCATTAAGGGCTTTGATGGCAGGTGTTCTGTACAGACAATGGTCAAAGGTCACTCGGCACTTCAGGAAAGCCTGAATCCCACCAGCTCTCATCTTAGGAGGCTCTGTGCAAGGCCTAGCCTCGTTCTCTCCCTTTCCCCAAAACAGATTCTAGCCCCAAAGCTGTTTCCTGCCTGGTCCCAGGCCCCCATGGTGGAATTAATTCAACAGCCTGGCCCAGTGGCCCCATCTGCTCAGGGAAGCCAGGATGGTGAAAATAGATGTTGTACCCAAATGTCCATTGACAGACGATTGGATTAGGAAGATGTGGTATATATACACAATGGAACACTACTGAGCCATAAAAAAGAATGACATAATGCCATTTGCAGCAACATGGATGGAACTAGAGACTCTCGTACTGAGTGAAATAAGTCAGAAAGAGAAATACAAATACCATATGATATCACTTATAACTGGAATCTAATATACAGCACAAATGAACATTTCCACATAAAAGAAAATAAAAGACTTGGAGAACAGACTTGTGGCTGGCCAGGGGAAGAGGGAGGGAGTGGGAGGGATTGGGGGCTTGGGGTTAACGGATGCAAACTATTGCTCCTGGAACAGATTTACAATGAGATCCCGCTGTGTAGCACTGAGAACTATGTCTGGATACTTACATCGCAACACAACAATGGGAGGAAAAAGTATGTGTACATGTATGTGTAACTTGGTCCCCATGCTGTACAGCAGGAAAAAAAGAAAAAAAAATAGGTGTTGTGAATTAACTGCCACCAAACACCTGGGTCAGCAAGGCCAAGGAAAAATATATAACTACTTGCTCTTTGGGGACACACCAACTTATAAATTTTCAAAATTAGAAGGGAAATTAAAGCCCCCGAACAGTTTGTGTATTTAAGTGTGGGGAGGTATTTTCCTTCCAAAAAAGTCTTACATAGAAAACCATGAATCTGGTTCTATCCTTTCCTTTTACCGATGGGTGAACAGAGGCCCAAGAGGCCAGCTAGTGAGTCACGAGCAGAGCCAGTGGGGGACTCTTGAGCTCCTGACCCTGAGGCCAGAACCAGCTTTGTCCTCCCAACACTCAGTCAACTGCCCAGAAGCTCCTGGCCATGCTCGCCACCACAGTCTGCACTCTTCCATCCTGGCCAGGAGCCTGGGTACATTTTCTGGGAGGAGACAGCGCCTGTAGTCCGCTGCAGTTCCTCCTCTAAGAGGGGCACACGCTCCCGACTACAGGAAAATGCTGCAAACAGAAGGGGTGTAGAGCCCACCTGCGGTCATCTTTCTTAGGCGCTGGCTTCCAGTGATCATAATTTGTCTCAACTCGGAACCACCTGCAGCAGAGCACATCATCCAGTCTTAGCCAAGGTCATTTGGGACATAGCTAAAGTTTCTAAAAATAAAACAGGAAGTTCCCATTGTGGCTCAGCAGTAATGAACCCGACTAGTATCCACGAGTATGCAGGTTCAATCCCTGGACTCACTCAGCGGGTTAAGGATCCAGCGTTGCCATAAGCTGCAATGTAGTTCACAGAAGCTGCTCAGATCTGGTGTTGCTGTGGCTGTGGCGTAGGCCAGCAGTTGTAGCTCCAATGTGACCCCTAGCCTGGGAACTTCCATATGCCGCAGGAGCAGCCCTTAAACAGCAAAACAAACCAACCAACCTTTAGTTTCAGCAATTAAAAAAAAGACAGGAGTTCCCGTCGTGGTGTGGTGGTTAACGAATCCGACTAGGAACCATGAGGTTGCGGGTTCGATCCCCGGCCTTGCTCAGTGGGTTAAGGATCCGGCTTTACCATGAGCTGTGGTGTAGGTCACAGATGAGACTCAGATCCTGAGTTGCTGTGGCTCTGTCATAGGCCAACGGCTACAGCTCCGATTTGACCCCTAGCCTGGGAACCTCCATGTGCCATGGGAGCGGCTCAAGAAAAGGCAGAAAGACCAAAAAAAGGAAAAAAAAAAAAGACAGACTCTTGATACAAAAAAAATGACCAGAGCCTCTCGTTCTACTCACGCTCCGTTTAAAGGATCTAGAGGCCAAATGTCCGCTGGGCCACGTCTGTTCCTTGTGATGACCACTCCCTCCCGGGGGGTCGTGCCACCAACGATGTAATAAACATCAGCGATAAGGGGCGTCTTGGCCAATTTGTAAACAGCAGCTTCGAAGCTTTCTGATTCACTCAGGGTCTGAACAAAAAGACAAACCTGCATGAGCATCGCCATGCGCGGCAGTCATCCACGCAACTGAAGGACACGGGGTCCAAAGCACGCTCTCCGGCTCTGCGAGACCAAGGCTATCACCTTGAACGGCTCTGACCTCATTTTCTTGTCATCAGGGCTCCTGAGATGGAGGAAGCCTCAATGGAGAGCTGAGAGCACCAGGATTTTTCTCACCAGAGAGAACGTTGACATGTTCTCTCTGGTGAGAGATTCGCCTCACCAAACACAGGCTGCATGATTTCAAGGCGAGTCACCCTCACAAAGGTCCCCCTGTGTTTCTGCACTCACAAGTTCTTCAGCATCTATGTCTTGAACACCTACTATGTGCTAGGCACTGTGCTGGTGTGGGGATAGAGCCGTGAATACGATGGACCCAGTGCTTGTGCTCCTCAAACGTCCAAGGATGAACGTCAACAGGCCATGGTGACAAATGTCCTGAGTGTCAACAGAGAAGGGGATGCTGTGCAAGTCACAGCAGGGGACCCATCCTTACCCAGGCCATTGAGGAGGCCTCCCAGGGAGGCGTCACGTGAGCTAACGTCAGAGAGACAAACAGAATTTAGAAGAGTGAAAGCGCTGGCCGCGGGGTGGGGATGGAAGCAGGGAAGAACCATAGCTCCATGCGAGAGATGGGCAAAGGGCCAGAGGTAAAGGGACAGCAGGCTACACCAGGGTGGGGTGCTGAGCTGGGCTCCACGAACACTTCCGCGGGTCTGCAGCACGGAGGGTTAAGGGGTCACTTTCCAAATCTTCATTTCCCATGTGTACTCCTTCCCCGAGCTGCTTTGCTCAAGCATGTCCTGGGTAGAGGGCCCCCTCCCACCTGCACCTTCACCAACACTCTTCCACCCACTTTGTGGAAGTACAGCCAACCTGCTCACTCCTCCTGAGTGATGGCGGGGCACGCTGCCAAGGGTGGGGAGAGGCTCCAACAAAAGGATGATTTAAAACACTGGTGTCTCACAACTTAGAATAGATTTACAAGGAGATCCTGCCGAATAGCATTGAGAACTTTGTCTAGATACTCATGTTGCAACAGAAGAAAGGCTGGGGGAAAAATGTAATTGTAATGTATGCATGTAAGGATAACCTGACCCCCTTGCTGTACAGTGGGAAAAAAATAATAATAATTAAAAAAAAATAAAAATAAATAAATAAATAAAACACTGGTGTCTGCAAAGGTGCCACCATTCAATGCCATAAACCATTAACCATGGCAAGCTATGCGGCGTTTCCCCTGCCTTACACATACTGCCGTCAGGCTAGGGTAGTTAGACTTGGGTTGGTTTGTTCTGAACTCAGCCACATTCTAGGAGAGGCACTAGGAGGGGATGGAATATGTTTTGGATTATGTCACCTGTAACATCCCCCACCTACTGTCAAAGAATCCATCACGTCTAACAGAATTCTATGAGAACAAAGCAAAAGAACATCATAAGAAATACCGAAGGCAGTGGTGACTGATTTCATTCACCCAAGTGGCACGCTCAGGGGAAGACAGGTACTTTATCTAGCTCAGGGAACGGGGGAAACAGGCAGGGACTGCTAGTGGGCACAGGGTTTCTCTTTAGAGGAATGAAGATATTCTAAAACTGATTGTAGTGATGGTTCCACAACTCTGCAAATATACTAAAAGCCTGTGAGCTATATACTTCTTTTTTTTTTTTTTTTTTTAAGCCACAGCCTCGGCATATGGAAGTTCCTAGGCTATGGGCCGAATCAGAGCTGCAGCTACCGGCCTACACCACAGCCACAGCCACTACAGATCCGAGCCGAGTATGCAACTCACACCACAGCTCATGGCAATGCTGGATCCTTAACCCACTGAGGGAGGCCAGGGATCGAACCTGCATCCTCATGGATACTAGTCAGGTTCTCAACCCGCAGCACTACAACAGGAACTCCGAGTAGTATACTTTAAATAGAGGAATGTTATGGCATTTCCTCATTAAATATACATCTACCTTATATCCAACAAGTCCACTCTTAAGTACTTACCCAACTGAAATGGTACATGTTTACAAAAAGACTTGTACAAGAATTTCTATGCAGCCTTATTTTTAATAGCCATAAACTAGAAACAATCCAAACGTCTATCAATAAGAAATTGGATAAATTGTGGCATATTCATACAACTGAATCTTCTTCAATAATAAAAAGGATTGAGCTAGAGATACAAACAGCATAGATGAATCTGAAACACATTACGTTCCGTGAAAGACAGGGTCCATAGGCTATGATTTCATGTACATGAATTCTAGAAAAGCAAAACTTTCTGTGGTGATAGAAGTCAAAGAGGGGGTTCCTGGGGGGAGGGTGGGGTATCAGAGGAGGCTGGAAATTGATTAAAAACGAGCACGAGGGAAATTTCCAGGGACCTTTGGAAATGTTCTGGATCTTAGTTTGTTGGTGGTTCCATGGATGGCTAAATGGGTGTGTACAACTGCCAAAACACACTGAACTAAAAACCCTTAGTATCTGTGCTTTTCACTGTATGTAAAATGTATCTAAGATTTTTAAAAATCATTTTGAGAAGAGGGAGGGGGAGGGGCAGTATAGGGGCAGGGGAGTAAGAGGAACAAACTCCTTTGGTATCAAATCAGCTATAAGGGCATTTTATATAATAGGGAACACAGCCAATATTTTATAATAACTCCAAAGGAAGTATAACCTTTAAAAATTATGAATCACTATATTGTACACATCTAACATATAATATTCACAGCAACTAAAAATTGATAGTTTAACCTAAAAAAAAAATCCCAACATCTCCTTTAGGTGTCCTCTTGAGAAATCTCTACACAACCTGCCAAATGCATTCTCCTGGTTGAGTTATCTTCTTCCAGCTGAAAACTGGTACTCACACACTAGTAGCTAAACACATGAACTTTTTTTCAGTCTTATTTATATAACTCTCCTTTAAAAAAATCATTTTGGTGTTTAGATTCCACTGGGTAGATTTAAATTACAGTTTTATTCTTCAACGTCAACATGTATGATACACTAGATTATTTTTTGCAGCCTTTTAACCTTATGATAAAACACTTTAGAAGTCATCTTAAAAATGTGTGAAGGGGAGGAGTTCCTGTCGTGACACAGTGGTTAACAAATCCGACTAGGAACCATGAGGTTTCGGGTTCGATCCCTGGCCTTGCTCAGTGGGTTGGAGATCCGGCGTTGCCGTGAGCTGTGGTGTAGGTTGCAGATGCAGCTCGGATCCCGCATTGCTGTGGCTCTGGAGTAGGTTGGTGGCTACAGCTCCGATTGGACCCCTGGCCTGGGAACTCCATATGCCGCGAGAGCGGCCCAATAAATGGCAAAAAAGACAAAAAAAAAAAAAGTGTGTGAAGGGGAGTCCCCATTGTTGCTCAGTGGTCATGAACCCGACTAGTATCCATGAAGATGTGGGTTTGATCCCTGGCCTTGCTAAGTGGGTTAAGGGTCCCACATTTCCGTGAGCTGTGGTGTAGCTCAAAGACTCAGCTCAGATCCTGTGTGGCTGGGACTGGGGCACAGGCCAGCAGCTGTAGCTCCAGTTCGACCCCTAGCCTGGGAACCTCCACATGCCATGAGTACAGCGCTAAAAAGAAAAAAGAAAAAAGTGTGAAGGAGGCAGTTTGTCGCCATCTTTAGGAGTATTCAAGTAAAGAGTTTAGGAGAGTTTCAAGCCCAGAGCGGACTGATCATTTGGAACAGGACAAAGAAGGGCTAAAATGGCTAAAGCTGAGCTGGGCCAGATCCTTGCACCAGAGATGTGCTCCTGAAAATCTGCTTTCTATGGTCAGACTGCAATTTACATGCGGTCTGGAACTCTGCTAACAGGTCATGGAAAGCTGAAGTTCCTTTGGTTGCACAAGGAGCTACTTTCTCATGCATTTGTTTTGCTAATTCAGATACCTGCAAACAGAGATTAAGATTTTTGCTACAACTGGTTTCTACTCTATAGCACAGGGAATTATATTCAACACCTGTGATAAAACATAATGGAAAAAACATATATAAAAAAGAATGTATATATATTTGTACATATATGTGTATAACTGAATCACTTTGCAGTTCAGCAGAAATTAACACAACATTGTAAATCAACTCTACTATGATTAAAAAACAAGATATTTGCAATGAAGATTTTGAAAGGAGGGCACATCTATATATCTGCAGAAATGCCCATTATGTCTTATCTCAATCAGATACTGGGGGAAACTCTAGCCTGTGACAAAGATTCTCTCTTTGATCAACCTCTAGCCAGGCTCCTCGGAGCTCTCTCCTCAACCCTGTCTTAACTCAAGCCTATAAAGACTTGGACAAAACTCTCAGAGCTTCTAACAGCTCAAGGTCGCCTCCCTAAGATGATCCTAATCCCTTTACAGCACCTGCTTGGAAAGACTCACGGCTTTCCCAAAGGACTTACAGCTGCCAGGTAAAAACTGGCACTTGCCATCTGCCTCTATAAGGATTAAATCATGAGCCGCTGCAGCCGCTGACCTTCGATGCCCCCTGAAAGGAGCTCAGGGTGAAGACCCAGACGGAGGCACTCTGTGCTCTGGGAAAACTGGCAGAACAGGACTTGAGAGAGTTAGATCTTTTCGGGATAAGATTTTATGAGCCCCATTCTTGCATCTCCTTGTATCTCAAAAAGCGCTAACATCCTTCATGGTGACAACTGCTCCTTGTGACCAGCAGTAACCTTCATGACACCAGCAGTGACCTTCTGAAAAAACCTGTGCTTGATGACAGGGACCTCCTTCACCCAAATCACATGGACACTGACCTTCCCCACCTCTTCGGAGCAGTTCCTCGGAGCTATCAGTAATGCTACGTCCCGGGCTATCACCTCCTTTTGCCCCAAACACAACTTACAGCTACTGCAACCTGCATTTTTGTTGTTCAGTCAACACAGCTAGGACCTGAAGCGAGGGCCGCAGTGTCCGGGTCTCTGCGGGCAGGCAAGGCTAGCTGACCTCATGTGGACCACTCCTCCTTTCTACTGTTTCTAATTGTCACCTGACTCCACCGTGCTCCCTTCACCCCCGCCCCATCCCTTCATTCTCTCTCTTTTTTTTTTTTTTTGGTCTTTTTGCCATCTCTTGGGCTGCTCCAGCAGCATATGGAGGTTCCCAGGCTAGGGATCTAATCAGAGCTGTAGTCGCTGGTCTACATCATAGCCACAGCAATGTGGGATCTGAGCTGCGTCTGCAACCTACACCACAGCTCACAGCAATGCCAGATCCTTAACCCACTGGGCAAGGCCAGGGATGGAACCTGCAACCTCATGGTTCCTAGTCGGATTTGTTAACCACTGAGCCACGATGGGAACTCCCCCCCTCATTCTCCTTTAAAACACCCAGTCACCTCTGGACAAATCAAAGTTGAGTCCCATTCATGCTGAAAATTTTCCCCTATTGCAAGATTATACTACTGATAAAAAAATCTGTCCTCCTGACACCTATGGTCAATTAATCTTTGACAAGGGAGGCAAGAACATAAAATGGGAAAAAGAAAGTCTATTCAGCAAGCATTGCTGGGAAACCTGGACAGCTGCATGCAAAGCAATGAAATTAGAACACACCCTCACACCATGCACAAAAATACACTCCAAATGGCTGAAAGACTTAAATATATGACAGGACACCATCAAACTCCTAGAAGAAAACATAGGCAAAACACGCTCTGACATCAACATCATGAATATTTTCTCAGGTCAGTCTCCCAAAGCAATAGAAATTAGAGCAAAAATAAACCCATGGGACCTCATCAAACTGAAAAGCTTTTGCACAGCAAAGGAAACCCAAAAGAAAACAAAAAGACAATTTACAGAATGGGAGAAAATAGTTTCAAATGATGCAACCGACAAGGGCTTACTCTCTAGAATATATAAGCAACTTATACAACCCAACAGCAAAAAAGCCAATCAATCAATGGAAAAATGGGCAAAAGACCTGAATAGACATTTCTCCAAAGAAGATATACAGATGGCCAACAAACACATGAAAAAATGCTCAACATCGCTGGTTATAAGAGAAATGCAAATCAAAACTACCATGAGATATCACCTCACACCAGTCAGAATGGCCATCATTAATAAATCCACAAATAACAAGTGCTGGAGGGGCTGTAGAGAAAAGGGAACCCTCCTGCACTGCTGGTGGGAATGTCAACTGGTACAGCCACTATGGAGAACAGTTTGGAGATACCTTAGAGATCTATACATAGAACTTCCATATGACCCCGCAATCCCACTCTTGGGCATCTATCCGGACAAAACTCTACTTAAAAGAGACACGTGCACCCGCATGTTCATTGCAGCACTATTCACAATAGCCAAGACATGGAAACAACCCAAATGTCCATCGACAGATGATTGGATTCGGAAGATGTGGTATATATACACAATGGAATACTACTCAGCCATAAAAAAGAATGACATAATGCCATTTGCAGCAACATAGATGGAGCTAGAGAATCTCATCCTGAGTGAAATGAGCCAAAAAGGCAAAGACAAATACCATATGATATCACTTATAACTGGAATCTAATATCCAGCACAAATGAACATCTCCTCAGAAAAGAAAATCATGGACTTGGAGAAGAGACTTGTGGCTGCCTGATGGGAGGGGGAGGGAGTGGGAGGGATCGCGAGCTTGGGCTTATCAGACACAACTTAGAATAAATTTACAAGGAGATCCTGCTGAATAGCATTGAGAACTTTGTCTAGATACTCATGTTGCAACAGAAGAAAGGCTGGGGGGAAAATGTAATTGTAATGTATACATGTAAGGATAAACTGACCCCCTTGCTGTACAGTGGGGAAAAAAAAAAAAAATCTGTCCTTACAACTTTAACTAGTGTCCGACTTTATCTGTGACATTCAGGTGGGATGGGCCCGACAGTAAACATACTCACGGTGCGGATAAGCCAGCTGATTGGTGAGTGTCTCTGAAAAAGGGCAGCAATGACGTTCTCCCACCACCAGCCTTTATCTGCCAAGTTGAGGATGGAACAGTGAGTATCGGCCCCAAATGCTGCCCCAGAACCGCACCCACTGCATAAGGAAGTTCCTAGGCTAGGGGTCGAATCAGAGCTTTATCTGCCGGCCTATACCACAGCCACAGCAACACCAGATCCAAGCCACATCTGCGACCTATACCACAGCTCACGGCAGCGCTGCATCCTTAACCCACTGAGCGAGGCCAGAGATAGATCCCGCAACCTCATGGATACTAGTCGGGTTCGTTACCGCTGAGCCACAACAGGAACTTCAAGGACACTTCTTAAAATTCTTTAAATCGTCTTTCCTCCCCATAGTACAAGGTGATGGAGAAGAAAGGGTGATGGATGAAGAGTGATAAACATGTGTCTGCATATGTGTGAGTGTACATATATGTATATATACTTCATGTCTGTGTGTATACATATTCTATATAGATAGATACAATCTTTTACCTGGAAAAGCAATTATGTTGAAGGCAATCATTCTACTTATTACTTCAGGCAAGATAAAATTATGGAGCTATCAAAAGAAGTGATACTTCTCAGTAATACTAAGTATTAGGAAGACTCTGGAACACGTGTATCTCTCAGAACTTTAAGTATGATTTGGACTCTTTTTTTTTTTAGGTCTGTGCCCAAAGCATGTGGACGTTCCCAGGCTAGGGATCGAATCAGAGCTGCAGCTGCCGGCCTATGCCACATGCTCAACCCACTGAGTGAGGCCAGGGATTGAACCCATATCCTCACAGACACTATGTGGGGTTCTGAACCCACTGAGCCACAACAGGAATGCCTCATGGTTTGGTTTTTTTTGTTTTTAAATGCTTTTTGACATCTTTAAAATTATATATTGGGGATATTTTATTTCCTAAGAAAACATGTCATTCAAGAAACACGCAGTGGACATCTATGATAGTATCCAGATGGGGTCCAGACCCTTGGAATTTAACCGTCTACAGAAGAAATTACTGCACCATTAAATAAACAAGGTTTTGATAACTGTAATAAAGATAGTAAAGCAATAACGTAACCATGAGTGGGGAGAGAGGACACCGTTCCAGGGGCGTGTAAGGACAGCCTGAGCTGTGTACACCTAGCTAAGGTGCACAGAGCACTGCAGATAGATGGTGTGGGTAGCAGGGCCCTAAGCCTCAGCAGATGTCCAGGAAAAATGCTAGTGAGGGGCAGGCAGAGAGAGGGAGGAGGAGAGGCAGGAAAGGAGGTGCAGGAGTTGAAAGCGTGTAGAGTTTGGAGGTCGGAGTCAGGACTCTGGATTTGCTGTGTCAAATGGACAGTCCCGGGAGGTTTTCAGCAGGGGACCGATGGGCTCGGGCAGCTGGGGGGTGAAGGAGGTGTCCAGGAAGGTGAGAACAGGGACAGGGAGACCAGATGAAGAGCTTGCGGCAACTCAGGTGTGATGGCAGTCAGCCTGGCGGTGGAGGTAGAGAAGGACCGGGAGAGCCTCGTCTTGACGGCAGAGCTGATGAAACTAAGGGACTGCGGGTGGCCAGAGAGGTCTGGTAGCAACTGGCTGAGGAGAAGCACCACTTCCTGAGACATGGAAAATCGGGAGAAGAGCAAATATGGGTAGAGGAGGCGTAAGGACAAGAAAAGGGGAAAAGAACACAGCAAGAGATTTGCATAAACCTGTTAAGTCTGAGATGCCTGGGAGACATCTGAGCGGAGAGGCTGAGGAGGCGGCTGGATACTTCATCCTGGGGTTCAGAAAAGGTCCAGCCGCAGGATGTGACAAGAACAACAAAGGCTTCTATGGGCCTCACTCTGTGCCAGGTGTTGCCCTGAGGACCTTATGTACATGCACTCATTTCATCCTGGTGGCAGCTATTATCCTGTTTTCCAGATGAGGAAACTGAAGCACAGGGAGGTTAAGCACTTTGGTTGTGACCACCAGCTAGCAAGTGACAGCACCAACGTGTGACCCCAGGCAGGCTGGCTCTGGAGTCTGTGACCTTGCCCGCAGGTGGTTAAGCCTCCTACACCCACACCATCTGTTAGTTTCCCTCACTCCCTGATTCTTATTCCTGTCCTAGAGGCACTGCTGGCCTTCTTCCTAAGATCCAGAAACTTAACTGAAGATCTTATCTGTGAACCAAGAGATGTTATCTAATTGTTCAGGCATTTTAACTGTCTTGGCTGACTGAAGGCCAAACTGGTTTTCATTAGAATAAGGTTTAAAAAAGTTCTTTTGAAAGCAATCGGTCAGTGTTTGATTAAATGTGTATGTTATAAAATTAACTCATTTCTAAACTGCTGGTATCTGAGTTCTAATTGGTTAAATAATTTGAGTCACAAAATGATGGAAATAATTTTTAATAAATATATACAATAATATATTATAAATATATATTATATAGAATATATAAATATCTATAACATATATATTAATAAATACATGCATGTTTAGTCATTCTGTGCAAAACCTCAGTAGTTGTCATGCTGTGGCCTGGGGACCACTGGTGGAGAACCAGTCTCACTCATAGCTGATATTTGAGAAAATGTGGAAGAAATGCATGAGGAGTTCCCGTTGTGGCTCAGTGGTTAAGGAATCCGACTAGGAACCATGAGGTTGCGGGTTCGATCCCTGGGCTCGTTCAGTGGGTTAAGGATCCGGCGTTGCCGTGAGCTGTGGTGTAGGTCATAGACTTGGCTTAGATCCTGTGTTGCTGTGGCTGTGCCGTAGGCTGGCAGCTACAGCTCAGATTAGACCCCGAGCCTGGGAAATTCCATATGCCGCAGGTGAGGCCCTAGAAAATATATATTTTTAAAAATGCATGAGAATAAAGAAGTGACCACTGTGACATGGATACCTGCTCAGCCAGTGTCTTCCTGATCAAGGCTATGTGCAAAGATAAGCGTAAGAAAAGGAAACAAGTTGACCAGGGGATCATCAGATGACCGACACTACACTATAAAGAGACTCCTTATACACATCTTTCTCCTTCATTCAGCTGCAAATTTCTGAGGCCAGAACTGGTTTATCTCTGGGTTCCCCACACACTGGAGAACTGAGCAGTGTCCCCTGGGATTTTTTTTTTGGGGGGAGGGGTATTGTACAAGACAGCCCGGGGGCAGAGACCCAGGAGATCCCATTGAGACTCACCTCCCCCATCTACTTGCTGCTTCTGCATCTCCCAGCCTCCATTTCCTCTTTTCATAATCAATGTGGTTAATAACATCAGCCCAGATGACCCGGTAGGACTAGGACTGTTGTGTTGTGAGGGTCTAATGAGAAAACTTATGAATAAGTGTGCAGAAAACTCAAGGGCTTTACAGCTCTTGCTTGTATAAGACCATCCTCTGATTTCTGCAAGAGCTTCCAGACGGTCTTCTGCTTCCATCTCATCCCAATACCATCTAGTATCTACAGAGCAGCCAAATGCTAGTTAAGAATATACCAGTGAATCCCTTCTGCCCGCTGCCTGGCCTATAACCTTCCCGTAGTCTCAGTTTGGCTTAAAACCCCAGCTGCTCCTCATGACCCTGCAGCGTGGCCTCAGCCCCCCGCTCCATCTCTAAGGTCACCCCCCACCCCCTACTCTATGCTGTGAGCACACCACGGGCTTTTGTTTCTGGCCACCTCCAGGAATGGTCTTGCCCCAGCTTCTGCAGACATGGATCGCGGGAGCCGGGCTTTCCCAGACCCTGTGCCTTTGGCAACCGCTCCAATCCCTCCTTCGTTCTCCAGCACATCTGCCTGTTTGACTTGCCTGGCAGCCCTTGTCACTGCCTGGAACCATCTTCACCGCTACCATGCACACTGTCCCGTTCTCTCCCCCCCCCCCCCACTGCACAGAAGCAGGCAGGGCTAAGTGTGGCGCTGAATGTTCTCGCAGGTGAGTGAAGAAGTATTTGGATGAAACCCAGCAGGGACACGGCTGAAAATGCTTGGGAGTGTGTCTGGATTACCTCGTTCATCGCCGGAAACCGTGAACTTGTGTGGACTCTGACCAGTCCATAAGCCTACATAGCCAACGAAAGTGGTTCCTGTATATGCAATCTGAAATCAAGAGGGAAAAAAACATGTCATCATTCCAACTGAATGTACAGTGAATCAGCTGTTTTGTCCCACAGTTTCACCGATTTTTTTTTTTTCTCTAAGTCCAACATAAGAGAATAAAAATCTGAAACAGCCTTCTGAAAGTTTAACCTGGGGGCGTCTGTGGATAGTCATCAGTGGATCTAGGACCCCGGATGGGTGAAAAATGGGACATCTTTATTTTCACTAACCTCTAACTGAAATGTCACTCCCTCCGTGATGAATGCACGCCAGGACTCATGTGTCATGGCAGTGCCTGGGATTCTGTCACTGGGAGAAAGCACGGATGTTTTCACATTCATGATGGCATCCTACCTGTCTTGATAGGATGTACATTACACAGCCAGAAACAGCATTCATACCTATCGCTACGCTGAGTTTATGGTAGTGATTAGACCTGTTGCTAAATTTTACCAGTTAGTGTGTTAAGAAAAAGTATATTGAGGAGTTCCCACCATGGCTCAGCACTAATGAACCCGACTAGTATCCATGAAGATGCAGGTGTGATCCCTGGCCGGATAAGTGGGTCAAGGGTCCGGTGTTGCCACGGGCTGTGGTGTAGATCACAGATGTGGCTCAGATCCCGCATGGCTGTGGTGTAGGCCAGCAGCTACAGCTCCAATGTGACCCCTGGCCTGGGAACTTCCATATGTTGTGGGTACTGCCCTAAAAAGACAAAATAAAATAAAAAATAAAAATGTATGTTTAACAAAGGGGACAGGTAGTGGGGGAGGGATGGACTGGGGAGTCTGGGATTGGCCTATGCACACTGAGGCATATGGAATGATTGGCCAAAGGGGACCTGCTGTATAGCACACAGAACTTTACCCAATATTTTGTGATAATCTATGTGGGAAAAGAATCTGAAAGAGATTGGATATATGTACATGTAAAACTGAATTGCTTTGTTGTACAACAGAAAGTATCACAATCTTGTAAATCAACTATATTCAATAAAGCTTTAAAAAACGAAAAAAATTCCACTGTCTTGGTTATAGGGATAAATATCATGTATCTTACAAGCTGAAGGGAGTTCCAGTAAGACTGGTTACAGTACTAATCAAACTTAAATTTTAAATATAAATTCTTATACATACATGTTTCATTTAATCCTCATGATTATTCCATGACTTATAGGGGTCACTTTCACTTTAAATTAAGGAAATGAGCTCCAATGACTGCAAGATCCCACTCTATCCTTGGTGAGAAAAATCTATCAATTACTTCAGACACCAGATTTCATTTTTCAAAGAGGCACTTAGGAGAGTGTCCAGCTCATGTGGTTCAATCAAGGTAAACTAAAATTTTTATATTTTGAGAACTGAATGGGCATAAGGTTATTTTTTCCTAGAAAACTGAATTTCAAGTTAGAAATAAGTGAGAAGTTACTATCTTGGTAGTGAAATAACTTTACAGTCCAAGGGGAAAATGCAGGGGCCTTAATTTTATGAATGACCTCTTCCCTGAGACTCACTAAGAGCCTTTCATGAATTCTCCCTATTTCCATTCACAGCAGGAAAATAGGGCTAAGTCTACCTCATACTAAAGCCCTTACAAAATATAACAATGGGGGGCGGGGAGTAATCATGTGGTCACTCCATCCACGCGATACGCTGATCCTCACACAGGTGTCACCTTTGACGAGCTCAGCAAATTAAAATTATGAAAATCAAAGTCACTTGTCGGTTCCAAGACATCTTGTAATATGGAATAATCAGATATAATTTCTAAGACATTGTACCTTGTAACTCTGAAAAAAATTATATTTCTAAATGTCTATGCTTTCCAATTGCATGTGCCAGGTCATTTAACATAAACATTAACTGTACGCCTTAACTGTAGAGCAAGAGACTCTAATTTATAGTCTGAGTTTGGGGGGAAAAGCGTCTCCGAGCCTCAAGGCCTGGGTTCGGTCTCACTTCTGCCTCATTGCCCCATGTGATGTGGAGCAAGTAAGTCTCTGTAAGGCCCAGCCCTTTCATTTGGAAAAGAAGGATGAAAATGTTGACTTCAGCCTGCCTCACACGGTTGCCAGCCCTGAAGATCAAAACAGATTCTAGATCTGAAAAAATATATATACATATTTTTTTTTTGCTTTTTTCTTTGTTTTTTATTTTTTTTGCAGCAGCAGCACCTGCAGCATATGGACGTTCCCAGGCTAGGGGTCTAATTGGAGCTACAGCTGCTGGCCTACACCACAGCCACAGCAACTCAGGATGTGAGCCACATCTGTGACCTACACCACAGCTCATGGCCAACGCCAGATACTTAACCCATTGAGCAAGGCAAGGGATTGAATCCGAGTCCTCATGGTTCCTAGTCAGGTTCGTTACCCCTGAGCTACAATGGGAACCCCTGAAAACACAAAATTATGAACACTAGACAAGAATAAGAGCTAAATTATTGGTTGGATAATCTGTTCTTAATTAAAGCAAAACAATTTATTGGCCATGGGCCCGCAGCAGAAAGACAGTGCCTAAATGCAAACCGTTAAAATTTGTAATAATAGCCTGAGCCCAGAGAAAAGCTACACGGCATAGACCATTTCCCGTGGGGGATAAACAGAAACAAATGAAGTAAACACTGCTAGTTAGGGAGAGTCTAGAGGGAACAGGTGAAGTACTTTTTAAATTGCATTTAATCCTTTGTCATTTTAAAAATAACTTCTGCTCACTATAGAATAATGGAGAAAAGCATAAAGTAGTAAACGAAGGAGTTCCCATCATGGCGCCACTGGTTAACGAATCTGACTAGGAACCATGAGGTTGTGGGTTCGATCCCTGGCCTTGCTCAGTGGGTTAAGGAACCGGCGTTGCTGTGAACTGTGGTGTAGGTTGCAGACGCGGCTAGGATCCTGCGTTGCTATGGCTGTGGTGTAGGCTGGTGGCTACAGCTCCAATTAGACCCCTAGCCTGGGAATCTCCAAATGCTGGGAGTGCGGTCCTAGAAAAGGCAAAAAGACAAAAAAAAAAAAAGAAAGAAAGAAAGCAGTAAATGAAAATAATTATTGTCCTCTCATTCAGTAATAATTACTAACACTTTAGCAGATATCCTGTCAAAATCTATTTTCATGTATATTCTGTCATTGCCACCACTTAAAACCATTTTGAAGTACACCTTCAGCTAGAATCAAATTGGTAATGGTGGTGAAGTAAAGGAATAAAACTGGGGAGTTCCCGTCGTGGCACAGTGGAAACAAATCTGACTAGGAACCATGAGGTTGTGGGTTCGGTCCCTGGCCTCCCTCAGTGGGTTAAGGATCCGGGGTTGCCGGGAGCTGTGGTGTAGGTCAAAGACATGGCTTGGATCCTGAGTTGCTGTGGCTGTGCCTTAGGCCATCAGCTACAGCTCCAATTAGACCCCTAGCCTGGGAACCTCCATATGCTGAGGGGTATAGCCCTAAAAAGGCAAAAGAAATAAATAAAAAATAAAAAAATTTAAAAAGGAATAAAACTACGAAAGAAGAAACATTCACCTTAAATATTTCTGTACTGTGTGAATGTTCTATGAGAAAGTTTTTGTTTGTAAAAGCAGATGACCAAATGAGTATTAGGTATGTGAGATTCTAGTATTTGAGATACAACCCTTAAATGCAAAGAACAAATGAAATAAAGTCCTTTCAAAGTGTCCCCCAAATCCAAGATCAGACTTTATTTTGTATTTTTTTTATTAGAGTATAGTTGATTTATAACATTGTGCCAATCCAAGATCAGACTTTTTTTTTTTTTTTTTGGTCTTTTTGCTATTTCTTGGGCCGCTCCCGCGGCATATGGAGGTTCCCAGGCTAGGGGTTGAATCGGAGCTGTAGCCACCAGCCTACGCCAGAGCCACAGCAACGCAGGATCCGAGCCGCGTCTGCAACCTACACCACAGCTCACGGCAACACCGGATGGTTAGCCCACTGAGCAAGGGCAGGGACCAAACCCGCAACCTCATGGTTCCTAGTCGGATTCGTTAACCACTGCGCCACGATGGGAACTCCCAAGATCAGACTTTTGCATGCTGGTTCATGGCAGTGACATGCTTTGTGTCAACATTGTTTAATGCTGTCTCTCTAGATATTTACACAGAAATGTGCCAATAGTACGTATTTGTAGTAAAGGAACTATAATGAGAATAAAAGGATCCAAGTATAATTTCTTAAAGATCATACAAAAAAGAGTGGTGTGGGTTCATCATACTTGAGTGAAGGACCATTTATTATTTGGCCACTATTTATCAGGTATCTACCACATGCTTTGCGTAGATTACTTCATTTACTTCATTTAATCTTTATAGCTCCATAAAGTATTAACCTGAGTTTTCATCTGCAAAACTGGTTTAAACGATTTCCCAAGTTCACAAAGGAAGTGACACAAGATTCAAATCCAGATCCCCCAATTAGGCGTTCCCAGACATGACACCACTCAGCTCCTCCCTATTCGAGAAGCAGCCTGAATGCAGGCAGGCAGAGGAAAAGAGCTGACTTGGCATAAGCGAGCAACTGATCAGACCCTCCCCAGAGATTTCCATAGGGAAAGCTGACTGGCCTCTGTTAAGTAGATGCTCAATAATAATAAATAACCCTTCTTTCTATAAGCATACATGATGTGGTTTTTGTTTTTCTATGTAAACCCTTCTTGTGGTTGATGTTATCTTAAATTGATAACATGTTTAAACTGCAGACCACCCAAATGATGGCTGGTTTGGGTCAGCAAGTCTCCCTGATTTTTGAATCTTACACTGTAAGGACCATACCTTCCCGTTCTTTAAGAACTGCACATCCACAGTCAAATTGCGTAAGATTCTTCCAAAAACATAATCCAGATTCCGGCCGTGGTAAATGTGGCCTCTGGAGTCCTGAGCCACAATACTCGTGCAGAATCTGGGAAAAGGGAAAAATCCAACATGAATGAATATGAAAAGCAAGAAAAAGGAAATGAGGTGGGGTTTTTTTTTTGGGGGGGTGGCTTTTTAGGGCCACATCCAAAGCATATGAAGGTTCCCAGGTTAGGGGTCGAAGCAGAGCTGTAGCTCCCAGCCCTATGCCACAGCCATAGCAACGCAGGATCCTAACCCACTGAGCACAGGCCAGGGATCAAACCCATGTCCTCATGGATACTAACTGCTGAGCCACGACAGGAACTCCAGAGTTTTTCATTTTTAAAATAAGTCCTCAGAGTTCCCTTTGAGGCTCAGCAGTTAACAAACCCGACTAGGATCCATGAGGATGTGAGTTTAATCCCTGGCCTTAACGTTCAGTGAGTTAAGGATCTGGTGTTGCCGTGAGCTGAGGTGTAGGTTGCAGATGAGGCTCGGATCCTGCCTTTCTGTGGCTGTGGTGTAGGCAGGCAGCTACAGCTCCCATTCGACCTCTAGCCTGGGAAGCTCCATATGCCATGAGTGTGGCCCTAAAAAGCAAAAATAAAATAAGTCCTCAAAACAGTTTTTTCTTCCCCATATAGCAAATATGCTACATAATTCTTGTCCAAGAAAACGGATCCATAATTCAAGATGAAAAAAGACAACTGAACACAACAGTATTGGTTCAGTGTGACTAGAACCTTGCCCACAGCACACAAGACATTGAAAACGTACTAAATGAGAATTTCATCCTAAATCTCAATCTGAAAGAGACCCATTCTGGGCTCATCTCTAGACCACAGAGCCTTGCTTGGTCCTCTGCTTGGCAATACGCAGTGTATTTAACATACCACTCAAAGCTGGTCCAAGCTCAACTCTCTCTTCTCTGAATTTCTCAGAACAAGTACAATGGCACCAAACGATTCTGTTCTACAAATTGTTTCATTTTGTCTCCTTGGCAAAAGGGTGCACTATCTAGGGGCTTGGCACTTTTTCTGTCTCCTGAGAGCTCCCTGCACAATGCTAATAAAAGAAAAGGATCTTTTAAGAAGTCCCAGGGAGGAGTTCCCTGAGGGCCTAGCAGTTAAGGGATTTGGCATTGTCACTGCTATGGCTCAGGTCTGAGCCCTGACCAGGGAACTTCCACATGACACAGGCAAGGAAAAAAAAAAAAAAAAAAAGGAATTCGCAGCCAGAGAGATGTATTTTGAGGAAAAGAGGAAGACATTAAGATGTATAAATGTCCATATCCTCTGAGAATATGTAATGTTACATGAAAAAATACTTAGAAACATCATGTCTAACTCTAGGGCAGGAGAAAGAAGAAATGTATGTATGTACACACACAGACACTGACAGGAAATATCCTGAAGGATGGATGGTCATTTCTGAGTAACAAGATTGCAGTTAAACTTCTTTAAAACTTCTTTATAATTTCCTGCATTTACTAATTTTCTATGATTTCACAGTACTTTTTATAATTAAGAGAAAACAAAAGGTACTTACTTTTTGTTTATAAAGGAAGCTTGATCAGGTTTGGGGGTTCCAGTTTTGGCTCAGTGGTAACAAACCCGAGTAGTATCCATGAGCATACCACTATCCATGAGTAGTATCCATGGATTTGATCCCTGGTCTTGCTCAGTGGGTTAAGGATCCTGTGTTGCTGTGAGCTGTGGTGTAGGTCGAAGACAGGGCTTGGATCCTGCATTGCTGTGGCTGTAGTGCGGGCCAACAACTGCAGCTCCAATTTGACCCCTAGTCTAGGAACCTCCATAGGCCATATGCCACTGGGACCCTAAAAAAGAATTTTTTTTAATTTAAAAATTTTTTAAAAGTGAAAAGGAAGCTTGATCGGGTTTTAATTTTTTTCCAAGGTTTCTGGAAATGTCAAGAAATGCATTGATAAAACACTGAAAGTAGCTAAATTTTGGAGACTCTCTCTCAAAGGGGATTTTTCAAAACTGGGGAAACAGCATGTGGGCATGACACAAACACAGGGGATAAGTGGGGAGCTGGGCTCTACTTTGAGAGAGGCACAACAGGGCACTGGTGACAAGTTTTTATTTATTTATTTTTATCTTTTTAGGGCCGCACCCTCAGCATGTGGAGGTTCCCAGGCTGGGGGTCCAATGGGACATGCAGCTGCTGGCCTACACTACCGCCACAGCAACACAGGATCCAAGCCACATCAGTGACTTACACCACAGCTCATGGCAATGCTGGATCCTTAACCCATTGAGTGAGGCCAGGGATCGAACCTGTGTCAAATACTAGTCAGATTTGTTTCTGCTGAGCCATGACAGGAACTCCGGAGATAGGTGATTTTAGTAGCAGCTCTGACACTCACCATACACCTGACTTTCAGCAAACTGACCCCATTTGGACACTTGGTTTCCGCATCACAAGAGGTAATACTGAAATCTCCAGTGTCTCATACCCAGTAGGCTCAAGAAACTGTATCTAGTCTTCATCTGATTCAAAAAGACCGATATCAGAAATAAAGTCAAAACATGTCCTTTGTTAATGCTAGTGAAGTCTGACAGTGTTTTTTCCATGTCAGGCAATTTAACATATACTTTATTTTTATTTTTTATTTATTTATTTATTTATTTATTTTTTTGTCTTTTTGCCATTTCTTGGTCCACTTCCGTGGCATATGGAGGTTCCCAGGCTAAAGGTCCAATCGGAGCTGTAGCTGGCCTACACCAGAGCCACACCAACGCAGGATCCGAGCCACGTCTGCAACCTATACCACAGCTCACGGCAACGCCTGGATCCTTAACCCACTGAGCAAGGCCAGGGATCGAACCCGCAACCTCATGGTTCCTAGTCGGATTCGCTAACCACTGCGCCACAACGGGAACTCCTAATATATACTTTAATATCAAATCCAAAAGTTAGAATATTTTCACTCAAACTTTTGCTTTAGTCGGTTTGAATACAATGACTCCAAGCAAAGTAGGTGAAAAATGAAAAATAATTGATTTTTTTCATTGAGAAAGCCACATGACAGAATAGGAAAAAGATGGATAGGAGATGAAGCATGGCAAAACTAGGTTAAACGAAAAGCACTAGCATTTAACACGTGTGTCTTATCTGCGCCTTAAAAACAGTTCCCTGAAGAGGAAGGTGAGCAAGGCAAGTTATAGCAGTTTTTTTTAAAAGGCTGCACCTGTAGCACATGGAGGTTCCCAGGCTAGGGGTCAAATCTGAGCTGTAGCCAACCGCTTACACCACAGCAACTGGGGATCCAAGCCGCATTTGTGACCTACACCACAGCTCACCGCAGTCAGTGGTTTTTTTAACCTATTCTGCCAAGGTGTTCTGGGAAGATGTCATGATACAGGAAAAATATTTATTTTTTAACATCTTTGGGCAGCCAGAAGCTATAGGGAGTTACAAGATGTTACTAGATGAGGCTGGTCTGGTGGTAAAAACTGTTAAGTCCTGAAGACAGAAACCAAGTCCAATGTCTCTTAATTCCAGGACCTGTTACTGAACCACCGAGCTTGAGGCTCCCCCTGCACTTTGTGGGATCAACCACACGCTTGGTATTGCTTTCACCTGTGCACTCCAGGGGTCATCACCCCACTCTGTCAACTGAACCCTGGCTGGTCCTATCTATCAGCCAGAACAGTGTAGCCTGGGACCCCAGCCTTGGAAGAAACAGGCTCAGGAAGAACGGTTGGGATCGCTAGCCCTGACGAACATGGGCGGGACAAACACAGGGGGACAACTCCCTGCCTTATAAGGTTGGAGGGTCACTGGGTTAAATAGAAGGCCCAGCGGAGAGTGAGCTTAGTTCCAGAAACGTCCCGCAAAAGTATGTATGGAGCAGAGATTTGAAAGTGGGCTGCTACCCGGGTTGATGCAAGGAGAAAGGGGGCTTCAGGAAGAGGCACAGGTCAGGACGGAGGTCAGGGAAACTGCTTTCATTTTCTAAGCTCATAAGCTGCTCAGAGAAGCAAAGAGGAAGCACTGGAGCTTTCTGGGGAGCCCTGTCACCACCCGGATTTCGTCACACTGAAAACCTATCTCCTCCCACTCAGGGGTGGCAGGAATCCCTGCCAAGTCTCAAGTTAATCCGCGCCAGCGCGGGGCACTCACGCGGTGGACTCGTAGGCCAGGTTGAGGAGGATGCAGTCGCCCAGGCTGAAGTCCAGGGCGTCGCACATCCCGCGGATCTCGTCGATGAAGGGCTGGGGCAGGAAGAACTCCAGCTCCCAGACCGCCTTTCGGATCAGTGTGAGGACCCACTCGGGGACATTATCCCTAGAAGAACAACAACGAGGGTGTTTGATCTGCTTAGAGGAGAAGGGAAATGCGAGTGTTGGGGGGGGGGCGGTAAGGGGTTCCTAAAGCTCTCATCCTTAGGGATGAGTTCCAGGTGTCTCCCTTCCCCAGAGAGTAGACATTCCAAAACTCAGAGTCCAGAAGAGAAAAGAACACTCAGAGAGAGGGAAGTAGGGCGGCCGAGAGTGATCCCCAAAGGAGCGAGCTTAGGGGCTCAGGAGACCCGCTAGGAGTGGATGGGCTGAGCAGCCCACAACACAGCTGGGGCGACTGAGCACCACTCTGATCCAGAATGGCTGGTGGACGGGCGTGCCACTGGTGACACTGAACTTGAAAGTCAAAGCAGCTGCACCGGATCATCCCCAACATCGACACTGCCTAAAGCAGTAGCAAATGCCCGTTCTGATCCCCGCCACCCCTGCACACTCCAAACGCTGGGGATGAAGGGGATGGGGTGCAGGACAAGGCTGTCACAGAGGGAGGAAAGGAGGCAAGAGTCTTGGACTGAAGCACATTGGGCAGTAGGCGTCTGGGCTTTCCCTCACTCCGCCTCCCGCAGCCGTTGTCCCCGCAAATCCCCGCCCCTTGGCCTCTCTCACCAGACAATCTGGGCCAGCGCGGCACGCAGCAAATCCTTATCAAAGTGCCGCAGCACCGGGAGCCAGCGCAGCTCCGGGGCCGCGTCCAGACTCACGTTGAAGAGCGGCGGGGCGGTGGGCGAGTCGGCGGCCGATACCTTGGCCCCGGCCAACAGCAGCAGCAGTGCCAGGGCCGGGCGCGCACCAGGGGCCTCAGCCCTCATAGCTCGAGCAGCCACAACTGGACCCTTGTGGCCCCTGCCAGTGCCTGGAATAAGCGCTCGAGGAGGGGGCGGAGCCGAGGGTGGCGGTGCTGGAGGCGGAGTCCGCGAGCGGCTCGACGGGCTAAGTCGCCCCCGATCTGGAATCATGAGAAGAGCCGCCTCCCGCTCCAGGCATCCGCGCTTCCCGCCCCAGGGCCTTCATCCACCGCACCCCCACCGCAGCCACGAGTCCTAACCCGCCCGGGATCCCTGGGCGCTGCGAAATAAGTACAGCCGCCTGCTTCTCCCCTACCCCCCCCGAGTCCCCGCCCCACCCCACCCACGTGGTCCGCGAGCTTGCAAACGGCGGCCTGGAGGGGGTTTAACAAATGATTTTCAGCTGCAAAGAGGGAACCAGGACGGACCTACTGTGGTAGAAAAGGACACTCCACCCGAACCTCATTTGCTCTTATTTAAATTCTTCAGAGGTTTATCTGGATTTTAAAGGGGAAGGAGAGCTTTTTCAGCTCAACACTCGCACTTCTTTTCGGTCTCTTTTAAAAAGTCAAAAAGCCAATATTTACGTGCCAAGTGTTTTCACCCACTCGCTCATTTAACCATCAAAACAAGCCAACAAATAGGTTCGGCTCACAAGTCCCCATTTTCCTGATGAGGAAGGAATGTTACATGATTTCTTCGAGGTCACAGCCGGTGAACTAGCCTCACAGTCAGGCTGTCAGAATCCAAACTGCACCTTCACAGCCTTTAACCTGAAACATCAGCTTTTTGCTTTTCTTATATGGCAGGCAAACGTGTTAAGTATTAGGAAAGTTACCAGACAAGCTGAGACCTTCTTTAATGGTTAGCATGGCTGAGTGTGTGTTAAAATATGTAGAGGAAACTTGGAAAGCTCTCTTTTTTCAGTTCCTCATCCCCACCCCCAACAACTAGAATACATTATCATTATTTCTGATTTTTTCCTATTTAAATACTTTTTTTAAAAAATTTTTTTTGGCTTTTCTAGGGACGCTCCTACGGTATATGAAGGGTCCCAGGCTAGGGGTCTAATCAGAGCTATAGCCGCTGGCCTACACCAGAGCCACAGAAACTCCAGATCCAAGCCATGTCTGTGACCTATACCACAGCTCACAGCAACGCCAGATCCTTAACCCACTGAGCGAGACCAGGGATCGAACCCACAACCTCAGGGTTCCTAGTCAGATTAGTTAACCACTGAGCCACGACGGGAACTCCTAAAAACATTTTTAAGTATAGTTGATTTACAATGTTATGGCAGTTTCGGCTGTACAGCAAAGTGACCCAGTCATACATAGATACGTTTTTTTCTCATATTATCTTCCATCATAGTCTATCACATGATTTTTCCCGTTATTTTAAATCGAAGTTTAGTTGATTTACAATGTCGTGTTAATTTCTACTGTACAGCAAAGTGATTCAGTTATACATATACACATTCTTTTAAAAAAATATTCTTTTCCATTATGGTTTGTCACAGGATATTGAATATAGTTCCCTGTGCTATACAAGAGGACCTCGTTGTTTATCCGTTCTAAATGTAATAGTTTGCATCTACTAACCCCAAACTCCCAGTCCATCGCACTCCCTTCCCCTTTGGCAACCACAAGTCTGTTCTGTATGTCTGTAAGTCTGTTCATTTTGTAGATAGGTTCGTTTGTGTCATATTTTATTTTGCTTTTTATTATTATTTTTGGCCACACTGGCAGACATGCAGAAGTTCCCAGGCCAGGGATCGAACCTATGCCACAGCAGTGACAATGTCATGTCCTTAAATGCTAGGCCACCAGGGAACTCTGTCATGTGTGTGTGTGTGTATATGTGTGTGTGTATATATATATGTATAATATATATATATTTTTTTGTCTTTTTGCCTTTTCTAGGGCCGCTGCCGCGGCATATGGAGGTTTCCCAGTCTAGGGGTCGAATCGTGCAGGATCTGAGCCATGTCTACAACCTACACTACAGCTCATGGCAACACCAGATCCTTAACCCACTGAGCAAGGCCATGGATTGAACCCGCAACCTCATGGTTCCTAGTCAGATTCATTAACCACTGAACCACAACAGGAACTCCAACTCTGTCATATTTTAGATTTCACTGATTTTTTCCTTTTTTGTGGCCTACATGTCACTGGGTTAAAGTGTCAAGCCTCTATCCCCATTTCTTTCTTTTTTTTGTCTTTTTGCCATTTCTCGGGCCGCTCCCACGGCATATGGAGGTTCCAGGCTAGGGGTCTAATCGGAGCTGTAGCCACCGGCCTATACCACAGCCACGGCAACTGCCAGATCCAAGCCGCATCTGTGACCTACACCACAGCTCACAGCAACGCCAGTTCCTTAACCCACTGAGCAAGGCCAGGGATGGAACATGCAACCTCATGGTTCCTAGTCGGATTCGTTAACCACTGAGCCACGACGGGAACTCCAATCCCCATTTCTTCTTGATCTTTCTATAAAATTTAACTTTAGACCCAGGTCTTAATTTGCTTATTTGTAAAGCCTGAATAACAGCAGATGTGTTCTTAAGCCATAGGTACATTGAGAGAATCAACAAAGAAGCAATTAGCTGTGTTCAAAGAGATGTGCATGCATTATTTCAAGAGTGTTATTAAAAAGATAAAAATGTAAAGCAAATATGGAATTTTTTAAAACAACCATAGTAAAAATGTATTGGGTTATTACCAAATCTATGGTGTGGTAAAACAGGTGTTTTTTACAATTAAGCTTAACTAAAAATAATTTCATATAATCTATTCCTCTACTACTAAAACATTATACACACATTACAGGACACCTTAAAACAAAGATTAGGAGTTCCCATTGTGGCTCAGTGGTTAACAAATCCGACTGGGAACCATGAGGTTGTGGGTTTGATCCCTGCCCTTGCTCAGTGGGTTAAGGATCCGGCGTTGCCGTGAGCTGTGGTATAGGTTGCAGACACGGCTCAGACCCCGCATTGCTGTGGCTGTGGCATAGGCTGGCAGCTAAAGTTCTGATTAGACCCCTAGCCTGGCTGGGAACCTCCATATGCCTTGGATGCAGCCCTAGAAAGACAAAAATAAAAACATAAATACACCAAAGATTAAAAGGGAGTTCTGGAAATACAAAACTTTGAGCCCTGTCCTTTCTGCTGCTTCTATAATGTGCAGATTTGAGAGCTGCTGTATGCTGATTTCATGGCTTATCTATAGAACAGATTGTATAGTTTGGAAAATACTAACATCAAGAATATAAGAAGGTAGAGGATTATATCAGAAATAGGGGATATAGGATTTCCTGTTGTGGCTCAGCAGGTTAAGAACCCAATACAGTGTCTGTGAGGATGTGGGTTCGATCCCTGGCCTCACTCAGTGGGTTGAGGATCTGGCATTGCCACAAGCTGCAACATAGGTTACAGATGAGGCTTGGATCTGGCGTGGCTGTGGCGTAGACCAGCAACTGCATCTCTGATTTAATCCCTAGCCTATAATTTACATATGCTGCAGGTGCGGTATAAAAAAAATATACGTATGGGTGTGCGTGTATGCAGGTGTGTATTTTTATACATTTTTATACATTTATAATGTATTTTGTTATATTATAAAATGTAACATAAAATGTTATGTTTTTATAGCTGGCATCTCATTTTGTTCAGTTTAAAAGCAGTGTAGTAATTTTTAAATAGATCCACATATTCTTTTTTTTTTTTTTTGGTCTTTTGTCTTTTGTCATTTGTTTTTTCAGGGCCACTCCCACAGCATAGGGAGGTTCCCAGGCTAGGGGTCTAATAAGAGCTGTAACTGCCAGCCTTCACCAGAGCCACAGCAATGCTAGATCCAAGCCACGTCTGTGACCTGCACCACAGCTCACAGCAACGCTGGATCCTTAACCCACTTGAGCGAGGCCAGGGATCAAACCCGCAACCTCATGGTTCCTAGTCAGATTCCTTTCTGCTGTGCCACAATGGGAACTCCAAAGATCCACATATTCTTCAATACATCCCCCTTCCAACGGTGGAGACTCATTCTCCTCCTCTTGACCATGGGTTATATTTAGTGACTTGCTTCTAACATATAGACTATAGTATCGAAGAAGTCATGGTGTCTGACTTCCAAGACTGGGTCACGAAAGACATTTTGGACTCCTTGCGTCCTCTCTCTCAGCTCACTGACTTTGAAGGGAGCCAGCTGTCATGTTCCGAAGACATAGAGAAGTCTTATGGGAGTTCCCTGACTTAGCAGGTTAAGAACCCAGTGTTGTCACTGTTGTGGTTACTGCTGTGGTATGGATTCAGTCCCTGGCCTGGGAACTTCAAATGCCGTGGGTGCAGCCAAGAGGGAAAAAAGGCGGGGGGGGAGGAGAGGGAGAAGTCTTACGAAAAGGTCCCTAACTTGAGGAACTGAGACCTTCTACCAGGAGCCAGAGAGGAACCAAGGCACTTTCCTAATAGTCATATGAGTAAGCCATTTGGGAAGTGGACTCTCTAGCCTCAGCTAAGCCATTCCTGACCCACAGAAACTGTGAACTAATGTTCACTGCTTTAAGCCACTAAATTTTTTGGTATTTTGTTATGCAGCAATGGATAACTAGTACAGATGTGGGTCACGATGAGTGGAGTGGTATCAAATACCTAAAATGTGGATATGGCTTTGGAAGGTAGAAGGAAGATAGTTTGGTGGTTTCTTACAACACTAAAGTTACTCTCACCATCCAATCCAACAATCACTCTCCTTGGTATTTGCCCAAATGAGATGCAAACTCAGATCCAGCAGCTTTAATCATAATTGCCAGAACTTGGGAACAACCAGGTGAATGGATACATGGTGGTACATCCAAACACAGGAATATTACTTGCCACTAAAAAGAAACTATCAAAGCAGGAAAAGACATGGAGGAAACCCAAAGGCATGTTACCAAGTGAAAGAAGCCAATCTGAAAAAGGTACATACTATTATGATTCCAATTCTATGATATTCTAGAAAAGGCAAATCTCTAGTGAAAAGATCAGTGGTTGTCAAGAGTTGGGGAGGAGGTTTCCCATTGTGGTGCAGCAGGAACAAATACGACTAGGATCTATGAAGATACAGATTCAAGCCCTGACCTCAGTCAGTGCGTCAGGGATCCGACATTGCCATGAGCTGTGGTGTAGGTTGCAGATGCGGTTCGGATTCCATGTTGCTGTGGCTGTGGCTCTGGCCAGGAGCTGTAGCTCTGATTTGACCCCTAGCCTGGGAACTTCCATATGCTGCACCTGCGGCCCCAAAAAAGAAAAAAAAAAAAGCATTAAGGGGAAGAGAGGGATGAATTGTTAGAAATGATTTTTAGGGCATTTGAAACTACCCTGTATGATACTATAATGGTGGATACATGTCTTTATACATTCATCCAAACCCATGGAGCGACCAAGAGTGAACCCTTATGTACACTAGGGATTTGGGATGTGTCAGTGCCGGATTTATCACTTGTAACACATGTACCACTCTAGTGGAGGACGCTGATGATGGGGGAAGCTCTGCAAGGTGGGAGGAGCAGAAGTATACAGGAACTCTGCATTCTGCTCAGTTTTGCTGTGAACCTAAAACTGTTCTAAAAAATATTCTATTAAAAAAAAAAAGAATCCAGGGCTGCTTTAAAAATTCCCAGATCCAAAGTATATATGGGAACATAGTTTATCACACAGATGGTATTGCTCATCTGTGGAGATGCTTGCAACATAAGTAATTGACAAAGACCAAAAATTGGTATCCAGAATATACAGAGACCTCCTACAAGTCAATTTTTTAAAAAAGACTATAGAAAGAGGAAAACCAAAAGGCAAAAATCCATGTGAAGCAATCTCAGTAGTAATCACTGAAATGCAGATGCAAACAATGATACCATTTCATCAACAACAGATTACAGATTACAACAGATGAAAATTTTAGAGTTTAATAACACCAAGTGTTGACACGGATGTGCTAAAATAGGAACTCATATGAGTTGGTAGGAATGTGCAACTCAGCATTTCCTGGCAAAGTGGAAGACACATGGACTCTATAACCCAGGAGGAATTCCATTTCTAGGCTTCTGTGTAAACTTTGGATAAAGAAAAAACTGTAAGACATATGCCAAGGAGACATGTACAAAAATGTCAATCGAGGCAAGAATTTTTTTTGTCTTTTTAGGGCCACACCCATGGCATATGGAAGTTCCCAAGCTAGGGGTCGAATAGAAGTTGCAGCTGCCGGTCTACACCACAGCCACAGCAATGCCAGATCCGAGCCATGTCTGCAACCTACACCTCAGCTCACAGCAACGCCAGATCCTTAACCCACTAAGTGAGGCCAGGGATCGAACCCACATCCTCATGGATGCTAGTCAAGTTCTTAACCCATGGAGCCACAAGAGGAACTCCAAGAGTTTTATTTTGATTGCAAAGATCTTGCAATACATTCACTAAATTTTCACCTTTTTAAACATTACAAGTGTAGGAATTTGATTTTTAAATATCTGTGACAAAAAATTTACAACTCTTTAAATACCTATACATTTTAAAATTCTAATAAGGGAGTTCCCATTGTGGCGCAGTGGAAACAAATCTGACTAGGAACCATGAGGTTGCGGGTTCAATCCCTGGCCTCGCTCAGTGGGTTAAGGATCCAGCGTTGCCGTGAGCTGTGGTGTAGTTCAAAGATATGGCTCGGATCCAGTGTTGCTGTGGCTGTGGCAAAGGACAGCAGCTACAGCCTGGATTAGACCCCTAGCCCAGGAACCTCCATGTGCCGTGGGTGCGGCCCTAAAAAGACAAAAAAAAAAAAAATTCTAATAAGAAAGCATTGTGTTGTAGCTCAAATGTCAGCAAATTTCTCTTTAAGATACATAAAATAATAGAACTTCTTACAACTTAAAATTTTTAAAGTATATGCATATGAAAATAGTGTGACGGGAATATCACTGAGTTTTCTTTTTCTCTACATACTAAAGCATGTATTAGGGTTCGCCAAAGAAACACAACCAGTAGGATATGTGTGTGTGTGCATATATGTATATATCCCATGTATATGATTATATTTAATAGGAATTGTCTCAGGAGGTTATGGAGGCCGAAAAACCCTCTGATCTGCTGTCTCCAATCTGGAGAACTGGGAAAGCCAGTGGTGTAATTCAGTGCAGGTCTGAAGACCTGAGAATCAGGAGTGCCAATGGCCCATTTTTAAAAAAAATATAAAACACCTCTAGTTCTGTTCTTTTTTTCCTTTTATTGGCCACTTGCATGGCACATGTAAGTTCCTGGGCCAGCGATCAAACCCGCACTCCCACAGTGACCTGAGCCTCCACAGTCAGGTTCTTAACCCCCTGCACCACAGTGAGAACTCCACGGGTGCAGCCCTAAAAAAGCAAAAAAATAAATAAATAAATAAATAAAAATAAGAAAAAATAAATGTGAAAAATGTTTGTTTTAAAACCATATTATACTTTGCTTTTGAAAATAATGGCACAATATTTCTCACATTGCTATAGTGTTTACATCTTGTTTAAAATAATTTTTGATCAGTGATTAATAGTTGAATATTCCATCCCAGATTGCCTAACCCATTTTGAGATATTCTCTTGTACACATTTTTGCCACTAAAAATGAGTATTTTATTTTTTGCTATTTTTTTAGGGCCACACTTGTGACATATGGAGGTTCCCAGGCTAGGGGTCGAATCAGAACTACAGCTGCTGGCCTACACCACAGCAACAGCAATGTGGGATCCAAGCCGCGTCTGTGACCTACACGACAGTTCATGGCAACACTATATCCTTAATCCACTAGGCAAGGATAGGGATTAAACCCACAACCTCATGGTTATTAGTCAGATTCGTTTCCACTGCGCCACAACGGGAACTTCAAGTATTTTATTTTTGCAATGAATATTTCCCTGCAGTTAGCCTGTGGTAGACATTGCTAGTGGCCAATCCAAACCTATTTCCCTCTCTGCATTGTCAACAGAAGCCCAGTTCCTGGAAACAATCCTGTTTCCTGGTTTCTTGGCTTCCATTGTTGGTAGCTTGGCCATATAACCCAGTCCTGGCTGATGAGACATAAGGGAAGGCTGTTGGAGGGATCCTGCCAAAATTTTTGCTTTCCTAAAAAAAGGAATAGACATGGCGATGCCCATTTTTGTTCCCTTAAACTTGGAAGAGATGTCTATGAAAGTAAGCCATTATCATCTCTTTTACAGACAAGGAGACCTCAGCACGGAAATGTTGAGTAACTTGCCTGTGGTCGTTTAACTGTCAGCCTTCAAATCCAGAGTCTGGGTTCAATACACTAGAATGACAGAGCAGAAAAGCTCAGGCCAGCAACTGTCTACCTGTAGACTTTTTATGTGAGATTCCAATTAGACTATTTTTAGATGCATAACTTGCAGCAGAAAGAGTCCCAAACATATCTTTTACCATATTTTCTACCATTTTCTTTGACTAGACTCTAAGAAAGAAATTAATTTTTGCTTTTTAGGGCCACACCTGCTAGAGAGAGTAATTAGAAAGTAGGATTACAACTCCTCCAGAATAACTTCAAACCAACCCTTGCCTTGGTTTAGATGCATTCCTCTCGTGGTTTAAAACTTTTTTTTTTTTTCATGAGTCTTAAGGTACTTTATTCCCCAGCCTCAAATAAGTTAGTGTTTCTTATGTAATTACACAGATAAAAACATATACACTGTAAAAGATGGAGAAAGCAAAGTAGATAGAAAAAAGCCTCAAACATGATCCCAATGCCAGAGCAAACCCCTTTAATATTTGGTAGCATTCCTCTTGGGCTTTTATTATTTCTGATTTTCTCACATGGGTAACTGGATTATACTATAAATATTTTTGTATTTCATTCTTCTCATTTATAATAAACATTTCCTATTGTGAACATTTTAGTGACTGCGTGATATTCTATCACGTGGATAAATCAATTAACCATCTCCATGTTGAGACTGGATTGACAAAACAACAAAAGCAGAATCTGCAGGAGGAAGTAAAATCATCATATAGGGAGTACCCTACAAAAATATATGCTGTTTAAATAGTATGAAATTGGCTGTGCTCTCTGTTCCTGCTTGCATGTCAAAGATTCTGTAATAGAAAGGAAAAGGTCATTTTCTTATTTAAAAAAAGCTCCATGTCAGTGCCTTACCTTCCTATTCATATGCAAGATCTTCTTAAAATCTCATAACATACATTATAAAGATATATAAGCAATAGTTAATTTGTAGTTTTATTTCTATACAATGAAAGGATGTCACCTGGTAGAACTGTATTGTCACTTGGTAGAACAGTTTAAAAATGTGTTTACCTAAAATAGTCTGAAGAACAGAATATCCCGACTGGTTAAATATTCTGGTGTGCTACTGAGCTGCCATGTAACCTTGTACATAGATGATAAATTTTCTTTTTCATTTTTCAGTTTCTTTTTTTTTTTTTTTTTTTTGATTCTTAGGGCCACACTTGCAGCATATGGAGGTTCCCAGGCTAGGGGTCAAATCCGAGCTACAGCTGCCGGCCTACACCACAGCTCACAGCAACGCCAGATCCTTAACCCACTGAGCAAGGCCAGGGATCAAACCTGCAACTTCATGGTTCCTAGTCAGATTCGTTAACCACTGTGCCACGACAGGAATTCCTAATGCAACTTTCAAACTCTTTTCTTTTGTGATTCAGGAATTTCTCTGCTACTGCTGCCTCGTTCATCAGAAGTATCCGGGTGTCAGCAAACAGGCCTTTCACCCTTCTGCCAGCTCAGCTGTCCCTTCCCAAGACGGCCCTAGCCCTGTGCTGTGCCTTGTGTAGTCATTTTGTGAGTCTATTTCCTTTCCTGGATTAGGCGTTTCTCTATTGCGTGGACATTGTATTTGCAACCAACATGGCTTCTAGCAGAGTGCTTTGTACACAGCCAACATTCAATATACACCTTTATATTTCAAACTAGTTCCCCCTAAATGGGTAAGGGCTACAACAAATATTTGTAGCAACTGCAACTGTTGTTTCAAGCAAATTAAGCAAAAAATAAAATAAAAACAGATATCTAATCTTTAATAAGAAATTTACTGAATGCTTACTTTCTGGCAAATACCACGCTAAGTGCTTATAAACATTAGTTCTCAAAATTCTCAAAATAATCAAGGAGGTGGGTGGTATGTTCTTTATAGAGAGAAGACTGACAGATGGGGGTTATAGCAGGTATCCAAATATTTGTTGAGTACCGATGTACTGGGCACTGAACTAGCCCTGGAGATGCAGCATAGAACAAACTCTGACTTTAGTGGAGCTTACTGTCTATGTCTAGTGGAACTTGCTAAGATGAAATATACATCAGCATTCTAGATTTAGGCATTACTTGATATATATTATGAGCTTGGATAATGTGAAGTTCATCCCTGAAATGAACCATTCTCAATGCTGACAAAAATCTGAGATTAAAAAGCTGAAGCTCACACCCTAGTGACTTCTTCAAGGTTAAAGTCAACCTGAAGGTTACTCTACCTTTGCTGGTAACATCCAACATTACGAGGATCTGACCTCCAGATTTAGAATAAACAAAATATTCTCAAGAGGGCTTATAACATAAAAAAAGGAATCAGATAGGAAGATGATAGTATGGGATGAAAGAAGTAAAAGACTATATATATAGCTTTTTAAGCCAGATACCTAGCTTCCATATAAACCTCAGTTAAGAGCAATAGACGAACGACCATCAGAACACAGAATGGACTCTGGCCTCTGGGCACTAAGTGGGCTGGGCAAGTTTAGGGGAAGGACAGAAGTTCCAGGCACCAACACAGTTCACACGGCAAAGCTGTAGATACTAGCTGCTAGGCCATTCTGAATTTTATTCACCTCTCCCTGGAGCTAGATACATCTGGAGATGCTTCATTCAAACAGGCAAAAGAAAAGGGAGCAGTTTCAGTTCTAAAACATTCAAATTTGCATCAGACACTTCCTGAGAAACACTAACGTTGCTGGGGGTTGACTGACGGCTCCTCTCACTAGGCCAGTGCAATTTAATCATTAAGCCTCAAGGTCTTCACAACGAATCTCCACGGGTACAGGGCATCTTAGAGAAAGGTACAAAGTTTCATTCAAATAAAACTGAAGTTGAACTCAGAGAGTGAACAGAAGATGCTGGAAGAGGAATAAGAAAAGTGGTTTTAGAAGTTGCTGAGTAAGCGGAAAACTGTCTTTGACTCTAGTTTGAAGCAATTTTTTCCCAACTAACAAGTAGTATCTAAGAAATCAGGGACAAAGGGTACCGAATTATTTCCAAATACAACTTGCAAACTGACGGACCATGGTTCTCATGGCCCTGAATCCACTCAAGCATGCCTAGGAAAGGGACACAACACACCCCACTCAGCACACAGAGCACCTATTTAACACCAGAAAAGATTTACTGAGACAGGGCAAACAGTGGGCTGAAAATATTACAGGATGAAGGAAGGCTGAGGACACCAATCTGATCTCTTTTTCCTCTCTGGCAGAGTGGGCAGCCCAAATGATGAACTAAAGCCATTCCAAGATTACTTAAGGCAATTTAAAAGCAAGGTCTTAATCAAAAAGCCTGTACTTGGCATTAAAAAAAAAAAAATTACATACTTAAGGCAATTTAAAAGCAAAGTTGGGAGTTCCCGTCGTGGCTCAGTGGTCATCAAACCCGATTAGTATCCATGAGGACTTGGGTTCGCTCCCTGGCCTCACTCAGTGGGTTAAGGATCTGGCAATGCCGTGAGCTGTGCTGTAGGTCACAGACGCAGCTTGGATCCCTCATTTTTGTGACTGGCAGCTACAGCTCTAATTTGACCCCTAGCCTGGGAACCTCCACATGCCACGGGTGTAGCCCTAAAAAAAAAAAAAGACCAAAGGAAAAAAGCAAGGTCTTAACCAAAAAGCTGGTACTTGGCCTTAAAAAATTTACATCTTTTGGATGAATAGACCAAAAAAGCTAACTGTCTACTCAAAATCTGTACAGCAGGGACCTGTTTTCATCATGTAAGCCTATTTACAAGTAAGATCCTCTTGCTTTTGTAACAGTGTCCTGTTTTAAGAGAATATGTAACTTCCATGCCCTGCAGAGTTAGTGCATAAGGACTTGGTGACCCCACAGAGTCATGGACCTTTCTCTACTAGAGAACCATGTATGCTGCAGTGTAAACAAACATATGCACGCCTGTCCCTCGACCCATCCCACAAACAGGCTGTAAATGCCTTGACTGAGGAGTTACGGCTCCTCTATTTTTATATCTTCAATGACAATTAAAAGGCACTCTCTCTATATGTGTATATATATAATGAACACTGTATATGTATTTATAACCATTTTCATTTAGTGCAATATGTATATCGCATAAACACTAAATGAAAATGATTTTACAACACTGCTGCTGTTAACATTTCAAACACTCTCACCACTACCCATCTCTAAAATAACACCACCAAAAGCTACCACATTTACTATGGTTTTCACAATATGGTGCTTCTAGACTTTTTACAGTAAACAAACATTCTTAATTTATTAATTTTCAGAGTCATGACACAAGGTTAGCATTCTTCTTGGAATGGAAAACTTGCTTGGAAGTTACTTCATTCTTTTTCTCTTTTTCAAAAGTGCATCTCGTAGTGCCAGCTGGAAGATAAAGAAAAAGATATGTAAACATGACCATAGGACCAATGTCCAAAGTGAACCTATGAACATTCCTACCAAGTTTTATAGTTCCTAAAAGAAAATAAACAGAGTATCAAATAAAAGATTATGGTTGCTTCCATGTCTTTGCTACTGTAAACAGTGCTGCAATGAACACTGGGGAATGGATAAAGATGTGGTACATACATACAATGAATATTGCTCAGCAATAAAAAGAACGAAATAATGCCTCTTGCAGCAACATGGGTAGGCCTAGAGGTTATCATACTAAGTGAAGTTAGACAGTGAAAGACAAATATCACATGATACCACCTATATCTGGAATCTAAAAAAAGGATACAAAAGGAACTTACTTGCAGAACAGAAACAGACCCACAGACTTTGAAAACAAATTTATGGTTACCAAAGGCGACAGGTCGGGGGAGGGTCTCCTCTCTTTCTCTTATCATGTGCTTTGCTTTCCTTTTCTAGTCTCATCTCTTTGTGGTGACATTCTACAGCTGTACCGTCTGATACATTAGCCACTGCTACATGTGGCTGTTGGGCCCTGAAACGTGACTAGTCCAAATTGGGATGTGCCACCGTGTATGACACACTGGATCTCAACTAACTCAAAAACAAGAAGGTAAAATTATCTCAGGAGGACTTTTTATATTGATAACATGCTGAAACAATACTATTTTGGGTATACTGAGTTAAATAAAATATTTTACTAACATCAATTTCACCTCTTTCTACTTTTTGATTTTAATTTTACATATGTGGTTTGCATTATATTTCTATTGGATGGTGTTGGCCTAGAGTGAAGGAGAAAACGGAAAAACTTAGAGGCTTGGAGTCAAGTTTTATAATGAAGAGACCTGAAAGAAAATATAGGGCAAGGAAACAAACACCGAAATTCTAATAAATGGCAAGAAAATTGGAGAAGGAGAAAGCATTCTTGAACTGACGAGTGCATATATCCAATGAGCTTTTAACCTCATCTTAAAAAATTCTCTAATCTTTGAGAGAAATATTTTATACCTCACAAGGTGCTGACGGGAACAAAGTAAGGCTTCTCCGTTGTGCCAAAAGAAAAAAATGCTGTTAAAACACAGAGGAAGTAGGGCTGGGGGAACACCCCTACCTAAAATGCAGCAAGTCCACAAAAAACTCACAACGAAGCAAGGCCTGTCAACAGGGTGGTTACTATTTCCTCAAAACTAAACTCTCACAAAGGGCAGGAAAAGGACAAACTAAAGGATTGAATCGCTTTAACTATGAATTTAAACTGAATTGGCAAATTCAGACTATTTAAAATCTTAAATAGCACCTTTCCTTTCACCTCCACTTTCCACTTTTATTCAAAACACTGTACTTTATTACTTTACATAATGTTGCTGAACGGTTTAGAACTAAAAAGGTCACACAGCAAGGTATGCTTTAAGAGGTACCTTAATTCAGTTCATACTGACTCAGTTCCCACACAGACCTCAGAGCACTGCCCTGGAGAGCTGGCTGTTACACTCGGGCCTGGCAGGCTCGTCCTTGGCTAGCAGTTTAGGAATGCTGGTTCAGAATGTGACACTACTTCACCTTTGACCTGACTTCCTAGAGATTCCTCCGAATACATTTCGTTATATACTCTGGTACACTTCCAGTAGAGCAAGATACAAAAACATAAATTTGTTTTACTACAGTGAATTATGAAATAAGCAAGCCAAGACAGCAGCACAGGACTACCCATCAAAGACTGAAAATGGATAAAATGAAATCCTAAAGACCTATAAACAGAAAGGCTTTGTATAAGCGTACACAGAGGACGGATCACGCCAGCAACAGAACTGTTTTGTTTGTACCCCTTTCCTAAAACTGTTTCTGAAATACTGCCACACATACTTACTGCTCTTTGGGCCAGGCACTTAAAAATTATTATTCAGTTAATTTTTGGAGTTCTCGTTGTGGGGCTCAGCAGTAATGAACCCGACTAGCATTCATGAGGATGCGGGTTCAATCCCTAGCCTTGCTCAGTGGGTTAAGGATCCGGCGTTGCCATGAGCTGTGGTGTAGGTCACAGACACAACTTGGATCCCACATTGCTGCGGCTGTGGTGTAGGCCAGCGGCTGCAGCTCTGATTTGACCCCTAACCTGGGAACCTCCATATGCTGTGGGTGTGGCCGTAAAAAGACTATATATGTGTGTGTATATATATATATAATTTTTATGTTTCACAGATGCAAGAGAATTTTGGCAGAATGGGCCTTAGTGATTATTCAGCTTGCACTCCTTTATTTATAGAGGAGGAAAAGGGACTGCCTTTGGTCATACAGCTGAATCTCACGAAGTCAGGTCAAGGATTTACACACACTGACCATTTTCCACCTCTCCATGCTCCCCACAATCCCCCCATCAACCCTAAGTACAAGGATCTCAGAAGACACAGCTCCACTGACATGTGGAGAAGTCGTAGATGATGATACACTCAACCCAGTCAATCTTCAAGTTGAACTCACCTGCTTTTCTCGGAAGGAACGCTTATTTTTGGACCGGACGTTATGACTATACCGCATCATCATAAAGTTCTTCTGCTTTTTCTTCTCTTTATTTGTGGAACTGGAAAATGGATTCATCTTGGTCTTCTTCCTCACAAATTCTTTCCGGTCTGTCTTTCCAGCCTATCAGCACACACACACACACACACAGATACCACGGCAGGAGTTATCTCATCGACATATACATTTCCCCTGTGCCAGCTCTACTGATGCCAAGGACACCAAGGTGAAGGGAACACAGGCCCGGCTCCCCGGCAACTCAGGTCAATCAGGGGAGAAGGGACCATGATGAATTGTGATGAGGCAAGGGGAGCTCCGTGGGAGACAAGGTGTTCATTCCGCCTGGTAAGCACAGGGGGGCCTCTGAGAAAGAGACCCATGAGCTGTTTTTTCACAGGAGGAAGGCCTTCCTGGTGGGAAACGAGAGAAGGGCAGAGCACTTCAGGAAGGAGGGATGATACATGCAAAGGCATGGTGGAGAGAGGACGTGGGAACAAGCCCCAGTACAGATGGAACCCAGACGTGGAGCCCATCGGAATCGTGCTGAAACAAGGTGGAGAAAATGAAGCTGGAGAGGCAGGCAGGGGACATCCCAGCCGGCCACAGCACCTGCCCGAGGCAGGCTCCACCCGACTGGCTTTTCATCAACGGCTGTAAACACTCCCTTGCTTTTCTAATAGCCTGGATTGTTGTACTGAGCCTCCCTGAGACCGTGCACATAGAACGGTGCCTTTCTGTGCTCTAGAACTTGCCATGGATGGTGGGTTACATGCCTACCAAGCGGTTAAAATGCATCTAACAGAACAGCTCATATCTGCGCACTGTATTCTATGTTAACTCTTCCTTGATTTAAAACATTAAATTACTGCAGTTCTGTGCCTATACGGGTCCTGGATGGTATTTTACTTCATGTGCTTTCCATTTAAAGAGCTAGGGAACGACATGCCTCACTCACCATTGCAGTTGCTAGTCTTGTCTCCTTGTCAGACTTTGGCTTTTTATGAAGGCGTTCAATGTCCCGAAGAGAAAGTAACTCACCTCTGGGGTGAAGAAAAGAACATAACATGAAACAAGGGTGGAATTCCTTTTCCCGATACTTTCATAATCACGCAAGCTGACTGCGGACCTGGGGTGCGCGCCGTCCTACCTGGGCTCCTCGTCACTGTCTATTTCCACGTACTTCCTCTTCTGGGCTTTCCCGGGGGCCGCGTCGAGTTCTTTCCTCATTTGGGCCATTCGGATTTTCTGGAAGTCTTCCTGACTTAAGACCCGGCTGGTGCTGACGGCTGCAGCTTTGGCTTTCCGCTCCTCCAAAGGCATGCTGTTCAGCTTCTCGGACTTGAAGGTACACAACAGAGGCGTCAACAGCTATTAACTCCAGGGAGAGCGTAGCCCCCATCACTTGAAAGGGCAATGTCAGGACTTACAATTTCTTTCTGCTCTTCATCGGAAGAATGGTGCACGTCAACCCACTCACCATCGGAGTCTGCTTCGTCACTGAGGCTGGTACTCTCCCACCCGTCTGTGGGAAAACGAGCGCACCGTGAGCACCCACTTCACGGGAATGCTCACGATACACTGAGATGTATCAAGTAAAAGAAAACTCAGGTAATGAACCTCAAACAGATGCTCACCAAGAACTGTGCAATATTACTGTTAAATAAACAGTATCAATTTAACTAAGTCAAGGAATGAAGAATAAGCACTGACCAAGTGTCTACCATGAGCCAAAACTTTACAATTGTTCTTCAACCCTCATGACTCAACAAAAGAGGAACAGATTCTCGAGTTAAATAACCTATCTCAGACTATATTACTAGAAATGCAGCCTATGCTGAAATTAGAGAAATCATGTCTGACTCTAGAGCCCATGTTCTTGCTACCAAACCAACTGTGTCCATCAAAATTAGACTTACAGGAGTTCCTGTCGTGCCTCAGAGGTAATGAACCCGACCAGTATCCATGAGGACCCAGGTTTGATGCCTGGCCTCACTCAGTGGGTTAAGGATCTGGCACTGCCGTGAGCTACAGTGCAGGTCACAGACGAGGCTCAGATTCCAAGTTGTTATGGCTGTGGTGTAGGCTGGCAGCTGCAGCTCCAGTTCAATCCCTAGCCTGGGAACTTCCATATGCTGCCAATGAGGCCTGAAAAAGACAAAAAACCAACCAAACAAACAAAACTGGACTTACACACTTACACTGACGACATGGCAAGTTATCTAACTAGTCTAAGCATATCTACACGTTTGAGAAATTAGAAACATGTCATTTAGGAGTTCCATAGTGGCTCAGCAGGTTAAAGATCCAATGCTGTCACTGCTGTGGCGTGGGTTAGATCCCTGGCCCAGAACTTCAGCGTGCCATGGGCGTGGCCAAAAAAGAAACAAGTCATTCAGAGAACTTAGGTAGAAAATTTTAGGTGTGCAAGATCCTCAGTAAAGAGGTATCAGAGTTCCCAATGGAGTCACCACAGTAAACTTTCAAAATCAAGGATACCTGCTGTCTGTGGGTGGATGCCCATGTTCTGTAAGACAGCATCCTGGCTTGTAGGTATGGCACACACAACACAGCCACTCATGGTAAGGCCTAACCCTATCTCTAGTCTCAGAGCTTGCTATGCATCACCTTGCAGACTATATTCTAATAATCTCCTAAATCCTCCAGGACTTTGCTCACAGTCTGCTTGGGCAGTCTCCACTATGCTACCATCGCTCGCTCATTATACAAAATATGGCTCATGGGTCACTATTTCCTTAAAGGGTTTGTTGAACCTCTAAGGTAGACCTGACCTCTCTCCAGCCCTTATCTTCTCCTCCAATCATAAGCCTTGTTAATGCTTTATTAGCTGCTTATGAAAGACCCTCAAGAGCAGGAACCATATCTTTCATCTTGGCTTTGACAGTGGTTGGCTCTTAGCTAATTTTTATGAAAGTGTTGTTGAAATAAAGAAGGAAGAGGAAGAAGAGAGGACCCTGGCAACCAACAAAATCAATGCTAAGCCTGAAATCAGATTAGAGTTCCTCAGCATTCTTCAACAAGTTCAGCGAGCATTCTGCTTTTGGAGGATTGCTAAGGGCTAATCTGCCTCATTTTTTCTAGGCACCAAACAAAAACCCATTATCTTTCCCAAATGTCAAACAGTATGCCCTTGATAAGGGGCAGCCACTCTGAAGGACATGAAAAGACATTTCCTACATTAGGGTGAAAGGTCCTTCAGAGCAGGAACCATGTTCACTTGACCGCCAATGCTTGTGACAGTGCCGGCCATAGAGTTATTACTCAGTAAGTACCTGCTGAATGGATGTCCAAACAGTATGAAATTTCAAGACCAAAACAAATAGAGGACTGATTCTGTCCAGATAATGGTGAAACAAAACCAAACCTCCATCCTCTTCAGCATTTTCTTCTTTTTCAACTTCCAGGATTTCTGCTCCTGGAATGTAATCTTTAGCATCTAGTTCTCCATATTCTTGCACTCTTGCTTCTAAGGACGCCTCTGTAGGCTTACCCTAAAGGAAAGAATCTAGTTTTCAATCAGGTGCTTAGATTGCAAAACACTCTTCATGAAAAGGATTCTCTAGGATTTTGAATTCAGAGGGAGAGTCACAAAAAGTGGAAGCAATCGAATGACAAAGACAGCTCACTTATGTCTTGGGTCAAGGTAAATCCTCCAGCCAGAACTTTGCCTAGAAAGAAAACTTTGTTTTCCTGCTTTCTTCTGACTCAAATCAGGAAACTTGGATTTTTAAGCCTTGAGATCACATCATCTCTCTCTTACATACATGCACTTCCCTTCCTGCCCAACTCAAAAGAGGCAGTGTCCAGTGAGGGAATAGCCTGTTCAGCACTGGCATCAGCTACTGACTTGAACCAGTTTAACAGGTCTGTAACACTCAGCCAGCATCAAAAGGCATGTACCGACTACAAAATATTTAAGCAATAGTATTCAACCAATTTTATTCTGAGCTTAAAGAATAAAACTTGGGAAGTTTCCATCGTGGCTCAGCAGAAACAAATCTGACTAGTATCCAAGAGGATGGAGGTTCGACCCCTGGCCTTGCTCAGTGGGTTAAGGATCCGGCATTGCCGTGAGCTGTGGTATAGGTTGCAGACGCGGCTCAGATCCCAAGTTGCTGCGGCTATGGTGTAGGCTGGCAGTGGTAGATCCGATTCGACCCCTAGCCTAGGAACTTCCATATACCTTGTGTGCAGCCCTGAGAAAGCAAACAAAAACAAAGAAAAAAACCTACATGTATCACCAATACTCCTAATGGAAGCATGAGAAACACTACTAAATTCTAGGAAATTAGTCTCACTTTTTGAGACCAAACCCTTGATCAACAGATGCATGCTTCACCTACCCGGAATTTCTTTTGCAACATCTGAGGATTCAGTGTTCGGAAGAGCTGAATCAAAGTTCTAGCAGACATCATCACATCTGGAAAACAATACCTATAATCAGAAACTTCAGAGCAGGGTCTCTTGAGGTAAAAATGAGTTACTCTATCCTTTTTGATCTATCCGAGAATAACACACTACTTACTCTTATCTTTGTGTGTTTTATACTGAGCCAGGTCTTGGAGAAGTTCTTCAGTCATAGCTAGAGGACATCGAGCTGTTATCTCTTTTATAGCATTGATTCTAGAAAAGGAAAAAATTAATTTAAAAAAATCAAAAAATACAAAAAAATCAAAACAGGGAGTTCCCTCTTGACTCAGCAGGTTAAGGTTCTGGCATTGGCACTGCTGTGGCTCTAGTTTCAGCTGTGGCACAGGTTCGATCTCTGGCCCAGGAACTTCTGCAGGTCGAAGGCATGGCACCCCACCCCACCCCCCAAAAAAAATTCAGTTTCATCACGGTTTCATGTGGTTCCACCTAAGATGTTCTTTTCTTTTCCTTTTTCTTTACAGGGCCGCACCTACGGCATATGGAAGTTCCCAGGCTAGGGGCTGAATCAGACCTGCAGCTGCCGCCCTGCACCACAGTCACAGCCACAGCAACGCCAAATCCCAGGCGCATCCGTGACAAGATTTTCTAAATCAAAAGGAATCTAAGTTGGGTTTCATATGGCTTAGGTCTCCAAAACTGCAGCATAGCAGAGTGTGAGGGTGAGCAGCCTCAAAGAGTTTTGATTCCAGACAGTTAACTGGCCTTTCCTTTACTAGTGGAATAAGGAACAGTGTCAGTGCGGCAAAGTAAAGCATACATTAGAGATACTGCAGGTTTGGTTCCAGACCACTGCAATAAAGTGAGTAACACAAAAATTCTGGTTTCCTAGTGCATATAAAAGTTATGTTCAAACTATACTGTAGTCTATTAATTGTGTAATAGCATTACGTCTTAAAAAATGTATTACCTTAATTAAAAATACTTCATTGCTAAAAAATGCTAACCTTCAACTGAACCTTCGGCAAAGTGTAACTTTTTGCTGGCAGAGAGTCTGAAATACTATGAGAATTATCAAATTGTGACACAGACACGAAGTGAGCAAATGCTGTTAGAAAAATGATGCTGACAGACTTCCTCCACACAAGGTTGTAATCACCACAATTTGTAAAAAAACAGAGTATGTGCAAAGAGCAATACAGAGAAGAGCAACAAAAGGAGGTATGTCTAGGAGTTTCCTGGTGGCCTAGAGGTTAAGGATTTGGCATTTCACTGCTGTGGTTCGGGTTCAATCCCTGGCCTGGGAACTTCTGAATGTCTTGGGCACAGCCCCCACCCCTAAAAGAAGGTATGCCTATAAACAATAGGCAGCATTTATTTGCCAACTCCAGGAAGATGGTACTGGTTAAACAAGGAAAAGTTGCAAGTCTTCAGGGCTGTTATCCTAGCAATATTTTCCAAGGGAGATAAAAAATAGCTGTTCATACTGCCTAGTTGTCAGGGCAGATCAGACAATCCCTAAACCAGTGCTCACACTCATAAGTATTTCTGAATTAATCACAAGAGCCGCCCAACTGTCTTGGGATTAAAAAGTGATTCAATAACAAATCATTTGTGCCAAGGAAGAGAGGAATTCAGGGTAGGAGACAGGAGAAAAACATTGAGATTGTTACACATTCATTCATTTGAAAGAACAAAGCCAGTAAAAAAAACCAAAATGTTGATTAGGAGGACAAGTATCTTTGACCAGTAAATTAAAAGGACCAAGCCTCCTGAGAAGACTGAAGTATATTTTGAACTGTTTTCCCAGAGGGCACATTATAGCTGAGATTTTACATCGCACTAATGGAAAGCGAGCCCAGTACCGAAACTCACATCCGCAGCCTCCAGCCACACTCTACATACCCTACGGTCATGACTTCCCCAGAGTTCTTGTCGGTAACAAAGTTGTTGGCCACCGTCATGAGCAAAGACTGGATGATCTGAATGGGAGGGAAAGGAGACATGAGTGCTGGAACACATCCACACCTACTCACACACCGGGTGACAAAGGGACAATAGATTATTTGCTCCACCCTCGGTTTGGGAGTCAGAAGGATCAGGACTGAGGAAGGAAGAAAGAGAACGACTCCACTCTGGGTGTCAGCTTTCTTCTTGGCTTTGCTCAGATTAAATTTAGTTCTCCTTTAATATTAGTTTTCAATATGGATTTAAAAATTGCTTTGACCCAATGTAATCCAACAGGGTTTTAATCAAAGAAAGGATTCACCAGCTTTGAAAAATAATCACCACAGATGCACTGATGTTCCTGCCTTCCCCGCTATAAAATTCTGCAATTAAACAAAACCAGAATTTTCAACGATTTGTCCAAAGCAAACTTTACTTTCTCTTTTTTCTATGTTTTGGCCGCTCTTCGGCATATGGAGTTCCTGGGCCAGGGATCAGATCCAAGCCGCAGTTGCGAACTATGCCGCAGCTGCGGCAACACCAGGTCTTTAACCCACCTGCTGGGCTGGGGATCAAACTTGTGTCTCAGCACTGCAGAGATGCTGCTGATCACCTTATGCCACAGCAAGAACTCCAAATTTTACTTTTTGTGATAAAATTTTTTTGTTTCTCTAACTAAACTTTTACATGTTATCTCCTTAAGAAGTAGTGCCTCTTCCACTCAATTTGTGAAAGGCGGGAAGGACAGTAATCCCTTGTGGGAAAAGCCACCACAATATACTTAATAGTGGCTCTGCTATGCAGGTACGGAGATCCAGAGAGAAGTAAGGTTAAGAGCTCTCACCTCTGGAGGTACTAAGTGATGAGATGCTTGTGCAGCAAACAGAAGGATCTTTGTTACTTCTAAAAATGTAAGAGATCAGAAGGGTCACGGTCCGTTTATTGCTCAGCCTCTCAGAACCACAACAAACACGGCAAGCACAAGCCAGCCCCAGTGCTATTGCTGCTCGCCCCACCAAACACCCAACCCTCAGACGTCGGCATGGGTTACTGCCTCCATTCCTTCGGGTCCTTGCTCAACTGTTGCCTTAATCAAATTATCTTTCCAACAACATAATCTAAATAGAACCCATCTCGGAACTCTCTATTGCCCTTACCTGCTTCTTTCTTCCTCAAAAAACTTATCTTCACCTGGCTATAGTGTGGACCCCTCTCTAGAATGTAAGCTCTATGCAGGTAAGGACGTCACTTTATGGTCACCTGTGTCTAAGGCAGTACTCAGCTAGGAATCATGAAATAAATGAATAAACACAAACATACCTATATAAACACACTCTCCCTCCAAAGGGGTAGTATATATAAAGAAGGCCTCTGGCAAATGAAATAAGTGAAGAAAAGCCTAACTTGCCATTTATTGGCTGAGTGACTCTGGCCTTTTATTTTCTCTCCGCACCTCACAAGACTGAAGTGAGGATTAAATGAGATGATGTATATAGAGCACTTAGCACGGTGCTTGGCTCATGTCAGATGTTCAATAAATGTTCTTCCTACTTTGGTTCAAGTCCAAAGGCAAAAACCACCATCTCTTCTTTCCCACTTTGATGTCATTTTTTTTTTTGGTCTTTTTGCCTTTTCTAGGGCTGCTCCCTCAGCATATGGAGGTTTCCAGGGAAGGGGTCTAATCAGAGCTATTGCTGCTGGCCTACACCACAGCCACAGCAACATTGGATCCGAGCCACGTCTGCAACCTACACCACAGCTCATGGCAACACCGGATCCTTAACCCACTGAGCGAGGCCAGGGTTCGAACCCGAAACTTCATTGGTTCCTAGTCAGATTCATTAACCACTGAGCCACAATGGGAACACCTTCTTTTTTTTTTTTATGTTGTTTTTAATTAAGAATAGAAATGAGGGCAATGAGAGCAGTAAGATAAAATCCTGGTATCTGTTTTAAAGTTACAGTAAAAGGTCAAAATTATTTTTTAGAATTTTCCACATGAATATTTATGGTATTAAAACACTTGCTGGAGTTCCCGTTGTGGCTCATCAGGTTAAGAACCCGACTAGCATCCACAAGCATGCGGGTTCGAACCCTGGCCTCGCTCAGTGGGTTAAGGATCGGGACTGCCACAAGCTATGGTCACAGATACAGCCTGGATCTGCTGTTGCTGTGGCGCAGGCCTCAGCTGCGACTTTGATTCAACCCCCAGCCCGGGAACTTCCATTTGCTGCAGGTGCGGCCATAAAAAGAAAACAAAAAGCAAACAAACAAAACTTGCTTTGAGAACTCAGTTTTTTGTTTTGGTGTTTTTTTTCCCCAAAAAATAATTGTTTCTTAAAGCTGATGAGCAGAATAATTACCTCATGACAGAATCTGGAAAGAAAACATAAAGGTTTCTCTCCTTGGTCTTTGTTCTTTTTTTGGCTGTGCTGGCAGCATGTAGAATTTCCCAGGCCAAGGATCGAACCTATGACATAGCTGTAACCAGAGCCATAGCAGCGACAATGCTGGATTCTTAACTCACTGACCCATGAAGGAACTACTCTCTCTCCTTGTTTTTGAAACAGAACACACTTTACTCCTAACTCTTGCTAATAATTACAGAATAAGACTCTGAATGGTTATTCTAACTCCAAGGCTACCAAAGGAACGTGGCAAGTGGGAAGCTTACCTCTTTGGTGGGGCTGCAGAAACCTCTGCACAAAGGGATAGAAGTTGAAGAGAAAAAGCTGTGGGAAGAAGAGGCACTGGTTTTTAATATTTATATAGCTAAGCTATAGAGTTTCATTTCCCCATAATGCAACTGTATTACTGAGCTCAACTAACTGGGAATCATTTTTTACTTTTGTTTTTTTCTCAAGCATTCAAGCCCCAGGATGATTCAATGTGATGTCCTAACCAAGGAAAGGAAGGCTACGTTGCTATCCTCATCATGCCAAAGAAGAAGAAAGTGGATGCAGAATAAACCAGGGGGGAAAGGCAATCAAAATATAACGTTCTTATATCTTGTAATAACCAATAATGGAAAAGAAGATGAAAAAAGTATATGTTAATGAATAACTCTGCTGCACACATGAAACTATCACAACAATGTAAATCAACTATATGCTAAAAAAAAAAAGTGCAACATTCTTCTACTTTTAAACTGGTAGAGCTGCAGAACCAACTTTTTAATCTCCAAAGATATAGTAATCCAAATCTAAATAGCACCTAGAGTAATTTTATCACCAAACCCCCCCCAGTTCTAGTTTTATTCCTGGATACCAGTCCAACCACACTGGAGGATTTACTCTGGGCTCCATATCTTAGACAGAAAACACACACTCTGGAGTCGACCTAAATAAAGGTGACAAAGATCTGGTTACCAAAGCAATTATAATCTTTAACTTCAAGAGGAGAAACTATGGAAATGGCCTAGTCTTTTTCAAAGTTCATCCTGTGAGAACAAATTTTTTTTTTAATCCTATTTTGGCCACAGAGCAAAACCAGGGCCAGATAATTGAAAGAGAAGACGGGGGTTCAGTATAAAGACAGATGCTCAACTGTAGTCATGTGTGAAACTCCAGTGTCATTTCCATCAAACTATGCTTCAACTGCAAATCACTTTTGCTTTTCTATTTTTTTTTTTTTTTGGTCTTTTTGCTATTTCTTGGGCCGCTCCCTCGGCATATGGAGGTTAGGGGTCGAATCAGAGCTGTAGCTGCCAGCCTACGCCAGAGCCGAAGCAACGCGGGATCCGAGCCGAGTCTGCAACCTACATCACAGCTCACGGCAACGTCAGATAGTTAACCCACTGAGCAAGGGCAGGGACCGAACCCGCAACCTCACGGTTCCTAGTTGGATTTGTTAACCACTGAGCCACGACGGGAACTCCTTGCTTTTCTATTGAGCTCAAATTCAGGTGTGACTTGAGATTACTGCACACATGTAACAAGAACTGACCTGGCAATCCTGCTTTAGAAATGCAGCCCATGGAGAAAAAGCAATTTATTCAGCAACATCTAAGGAGCTCTTGCAATCTAATTTAATATAAAATGGATAACCAAAGAATTCAGCTCTGCAAACCTGACAATCTCCTACTAGAGTGGGCTGGAAGTCAGGAAGCTGTGAAGGGGCAAAATGCAAAATGCAGTAGTAGCTGATAAAAATATATAGGCTATCTTGGCTGAGAAAAATACACACGTGAAACTAATTAAATAGAGTAGAACAGCCTGTCCATAAACTGAATATATCTACAATTTAACTTCCATACTTAGTGATAAGAAAGCAGAGTGATAAAAGCAGCTCTTTTCAGAGCGACAAGATTTTCTTCTTTCATAAATTGTATGGGTTTAAAGGGTTTGGGAGGATAAAATTAAGCACTGCTCTATCCCAGTGGCTTTCTTCTTACCAAGGATAATTCTACTTGTAAGTTTACCAAGATAAACATAATGTAATTCCAACCTCGTGAATTCCCACCAATCTGGAGATGAGGTTCATGAGCATCATCTTCACCTCAAACCTCTCCTTAGAACTCTCTAGCTGCTTCAGTAGCTTTTCTGCAAAATCTGGGAAGGAGAATATCAGAAAAATATATGGGCCCATGGTCTGTACAGTATTATCCAAAGGTAGAGTGATCACTGACTCAGAAATAGCTGTGCCTGAAATCACCCTGCTGAACCAGGATGGTAAAAACAGCAGCATGACAGCAGGTGACAAGCCTTACACACAGCTGAATACGCCTTCAATGGTGCTCAAAGGTAGGCCTTAAGAATTCCCAAGGTTTTTAGCATCAACATCTTGATAACTGTTTGACAGATGCTCCACTAACATTCCTTAGGGCCTTGCTTCTCAAAACGTGGTCTGCAGATCACCAGCAGCTGCCCACCCAATAGCACGTTAGAAATACTAAACTGCAGGTCCCACCCCAGACCTACGGAATCAGAATCTGTACTTTAACAGGATCCAAAGGTAATTTGTATGTGCCTTAAACTTTGACAAGCACCGACTTAGAGGAGTCAGCAAATTAGAATACCGAGAACATTCAAATTAATATAATCTAACTTAATATAGCCAGTGCCCAGCCATACCCCACACTAAACTAAGCGGTTGCGGGGATAATAGGACCCAAGTACCAGCAGAGTTTTATAAATTTCCTAAGTGATTTCAATGTGCTTCTCAAACTCAAGTTTGAGAAGTGGTGTTCTAGAACAAGGTTTCCCAAACTTTTGGTTTCCACAAACCAGTTCATTTGGTCAAGTATGATGTCCTACCATTATAGTATAATTAAAGACATGAACTGCAAAGAGAGTGGTTCCTCCATTTTTTTTTTTTTTTTTAGTTTTGCTGTAGAGTGAAAATCACTGCTTTAACACGTAAGTCTCTAGGCTACAACTAACTAGTAACAACTAAGCATTTACTGATTGTTTATTAAGTGCAGGGGATTTTATATTCCCTGGTAGTCTTGAAGGTAGCAAGCTAAATAGGCAGATAAAGCCAACAAGGAACTTGGAAGGTCATAATTACAGTACCTTGGGGATCATGAATCAAATGAATCGCTGAAAAGTTGAACACTTCTGGTTTTTTCTTCTTCTTTTGTTTCTGAAAGAAAGTGAGAGGAAAACACTAATATTCTGGATTACAGTGATGAAGCCCATGGAATTAACTGCAAAAGGCTGTTATCAAGGCTGCCATACTATCTAAAAAGAAAAAAAAATTTTGTTTCAAAAAACTTTCTTTCAACTAGAACTAAAGGTGTTTTTTGTCTCTAAGATTAAATCTTGGGAAAGTTCCAGCTATTATCACCTGTGAGACCTAAAGAGATCTGGAAATACAAACATTACGAAATACACCAGGGCTGGACAGGACAGGCAGCATCTCTGCAGCACAAGGATGCAGGTTTGATCCCCAGTCCGGCACAGTGGATTAAAGGATCCAGCATTGCCGTTGCTGATCTGATCCGTGGCCCAGGAACTCCACATGCCTAGGGGCAGCCAAAAACGAAAAAAAGAAAGAAAGGAACCCCCCCCACACCAAAACACAAAAGGCCAAATTACCTTCAAATAATCATTGCAAAATATAAAAAAATGTACTTCATTTGTATACTCTTCTGAGAAGATATTCTGATCAAAACAAGTTAAAAATTCATCAATTAATTTATTCAAGTCACAGTTTTGCTAGAGCTGAGAACATTTATTCACCAAGAAAATTAGTGCTTAGAATACTACTCAGCCATAAAAAAGAACAAAATAATGCCATTTGCAGCAACATGGATGCTACTAGAGATTCTCATACTAAGTGAAGTCAGAAAGAAAATGCTATATGATATTGCTTATATGTGGAATCTAGAACATGGCACAAATGAACTTATCTACAAAACATTAATAGACAGACATAGAGAACAGACTTGTGGTTGCCAAGAGGGAGAGGGAGGAAGTGGGATGGACTGGGAGTTTGGCATTGGTGGATGCAAACTATTACATTTGGAATGGGTGAGCAATGGGGTCCTACTGTACAGCACAGGGAACTATATCCAGTCTCCTGGAATAGAACATGATGGAAGACACTATGAGAAAAAAGAATGTATCTATGTATGACTGGGTCACTACGCTGTTCAGCAGAAATTGACACAACACTGTAAATCAACTACACTCTGATAAAAATAAAATTTTTAAAAATTAGTGCTTAAACTTCATCACACATTTCTAAGTCTTTCAAAAATGCTATTTTATTTTAAATTCTTAAAAGCTTTCCCTAAGGACCACATGTTCTGCATTCTAATGATCTCTACTTCATATTCCAGGTAGAAGTCTCACCTTGAGCACTTTCATAGCCTTTTCTAACTTCTTCTTGTTTTTGGAGCTTTTCTTCCCTGTGGCATACTGCACCAGCAGGTCTCTTGCTGTTGGTGTGTCATCCTGAAGAAGAAACTACTTTGTAAAACTGTATACAAGGAAAATCTGCATGGAAGCAAAGAGTAATTCTTTCAATCACTTCTTTGTACTTACACTGTTTGCATGCAGCTATTAAAAAAAATATTCACCCACGTGCATGAACAGGCACACAAATACAAAGATTTTCACTGCAGCACTGAGTTCTGCTTTTATATTTTGCTTTTAGTTTTTATTGACGTATAATAGAGGAAGAATGCAAATTTGTTTTTATTTGAAAAAAACTGTAAATAAGTATTTATCAATAGGGAAATGCTTAAATTATAGTACATTCATATTCTGAAATATTATATAGATGTTAAAAGAATGAGGCAGATCTATAGGCACTAAAAGAATATCTAAATGCACTGGTATATCTATATATGTCACCACAAAGAAAGCAGGCTGCAAAATCGTATATTATTTATATCTATTTTAAAACACTACTACACATGTAAGACAATATATGCACACATCATATATAAACACATGGGAAACAAAATGGTTATCTATAAGGAAGAAACTGGGAAGTGGAAATAAGAAAAGGACAAGAAAATTTTTATTTTATCTGTAGTATCTGAATTTTTTTACAGTAAGAATGTATTATTTGTAAATCATTTAATAAAGTAATAACAACTTAAAACTTAAAACAACTTAAAAGTTGTTATTTTGGAGTTCCCATCGTGGCGCAGTGGTTAACAAATCCGACTAGGAACCATGAGGTTGCGGGTTCGGTCCCTGCCCTTCCTCGGTGGGTTAACGATCCGGCGTTGCCGTGAGCTGTGGTGTAGGTTGCAGACTCGGCTCGGATCCCGTGTTGCTGTGGCTCTGGCGTAGGCCGGTGGCTACAGCTCCGATTCAACACCTAGCCTGGGAACCTCCATATGCCACGGGGGCGGCCCAAGAAATAGCAACAACAACAACAACAACAAAAAAGACAAAAGACAAAAAAAAAAAGTTGTTATTCTATATTCCAGTATTCTTATCAAAATGCTAGTGATAGCAAGTGAGAAGGGAGCTTTTTTTAGAATTTTTAAATCTTAATAAAAATATCAATAAAATAAAAATTAAAAATAAAAATAAAACTATTAATGAAATTAATATTAATAAATACAATAATTGCGTTAATAAATTACTAAACTAAAATAACTTTAATTTTAAAAATAAAACAATATTAAGAAAATAATCTTATTCATAAAACAAATAATTTTATTAATAAAATACTTTATTTTTAAAGACCGCACCCACGGCATATGGAGGTTCCCAGGCTAGGGGTTTAATCGGAGCTGTAGCCGCCGGCCTACGCCACAGCCACAGCAACATGGGATTCCAAGCCATGTCTGCGACTTACACAACAGTTCATGGCAACACCAGATCCTTAACCCACTGAGCGAGGCCAGGTAGTGAACCCGCAACCTCATGGCTACTAGTCGGATTTGTTTCCGCTGCACCACAATGGGAACTCCCAAAAAAATATTTTTTAATAAAGGAAATTTCATGATATCTTAAACCTTGATTTCTCCTTTTAAAGCTGCTATACTACTCTTCTCCCTTCCTCTACTCTAAATTTCCATGACGTTGACACTCTGCCTCAAAAAATGCTGGCAATAATTTTTATTCTAAGGTTATACAGTGAGAGATAGGTATAGCTTTAGCACTAAGAACAAGGCTGAATGAATCTAAGCTTTATTATTTAACTAATCTTACTGAATATAAGTGATAAATGCTAAATAGAATAAAATCCCTGTATGGCGGAACACAATAATGGATGAAGGTAGCATCTAAGTTTCTTTCTAATTTGAGTAGTCATGGATTTTATAATTTCTATTGAGAACCCAATAATAAAATCTGATAAACTGTAAAGTTCAGAAGCATCTGTGGTTAAACTAACCTCAGATTCTGAGTCACTGCCCTGTTTCTCCTCTTCGTCTTTCCCAAGGAAGAATGTCAAAGCAGCAACTAATATCTGAAGACCAGTTCAAACAAAACCAATTACTCATTCCAGCTTACAACAAAGAATAAATACTTTTGCCTGTGTTTGATACATACATATGAACTAGGAGCTGAAGGAAAAAAACCAAGAGTGGTGTGATTTAGGCTCATTTTTCTTAGCCAAGCTCTTCATGGTTATTATCTTTCGTTATTTATTTATTTATTTATTTACTTACTTACTTACTTACTTACTGTTGTCTTTTTAGGGCTGTACCTGCAGCATATGGAGGTTCCCAGGCTAGGAGTCAAATCAGAGCTGCAGCTGCTGGCCTACACCACAGCTCACAGCAATGCACCAGATCCTTAACCCACTGATGAAGACAGGGATCAAACCTGCGTCCTCAGGGATACTAGTTGGATTTGTTACTGCTGAGCCACAATGGGAACCCCATAGTTATCTTTCAAGTAGACAGTCAAGAACTTCTATCTCCCCCAAGTGAAAAGTGATATTACAGCCCTTCTAACAGAAAGTCTAAACACGTCCTGCACTTGCGCCTGATAAAAGAACAGTCAAGAATTACAAGGGAAAACATAAAATAAATTCTAAGGCTATAGTTTAATACCAAGTATTTTAAAAACTCGTTTAATTTTGTTTGATTCCGCTAAAGCACAGATAAACCAGGGAAGCAACCTAAGCCAAAGAATGGTGTGCATGTTCACACACCACCTCTTCCTGGCACAGCCATCCTTGCCCTCTAGTGGGAGAAGCAGACCACTCACACGAGAGCCAAGCAGTCTTAGAGGCGCTCACCTTGGTGACCTTAGAGAAACATGCTGTTGTGATCACATTGACAGTTTTGGCATCATTCCTAGGGGAAGACAGTTGAGTGTTTTAATGTAAATTTTTATTCTACTGTTTTTGATAGCATAGACAATGGCACAAAACATACAATATCATAAATATTTCTAACATGTTACAATTCATAGTTTATAGTATTTCTAAAAGCTACAGGTTGCTAAATAATCAACTACAGGTAAACACATAATTCAATTTTAGTCCAGTCTTGTGTCAGAAAATCATGCCGCCATTAAGATGGATTTTTTGAAGAATTTTAATGACATACCATCCTACTCAAGATTATTGGGCGGAGGAGTTCCCATTGTGGGTCAGTGGTAATGAACCCAACTACTATCCATGAGGATATGGGTTCGATTCCTGGCCTTGCTCAGTGGGTTATGGATCCGGTGTTGCCATAAGCTGTGGTGTAGGTGGCAAATGTGGTTCACAGCACACGTTGCTGTGGCTGTGGCGTAGACCAGCAGCTACAGCTCCAATTTGACTGCTAGCCTGGGAACTTCCATGTGCCGAAGGTGTAGCCCTTAAAAAAAAAAAAAAAGATAACTGAGGGGGAAAAAAGAATAAAAACTACAATATAGCAAAATTCCAACCATATTTTATTTATTTTTTTTGTCTTTTGTCTTTTCAGGGCCGCACCCATGGCATATGGAGGCTCCTAGGCTAGGGATCTAATCAGACCTACAGCTACTGGCCTACGCCAGAGCCACAGCAACGCCAGATCTGAGCTGCCTCTGCAACCTACACCACAGCTCATGGCAACGCTAGATCCTTAACCCACTGAGCGAGGCCAGGGATTGAACCTGCAACCTCATGGTTCCTAGTCGGATTCGTTTCTGCTGTGCCACGACAGGAACTCCCCAATCATATTTTAAAATGCACACTGAAAATGCAAGGAAATGTCATAGAACATTAACTGTGATTATCTTTAGGTAGTGGAGCTTTCACTAATTTAAAAAAAACTTTCAGATTTCTCCAAATTTTCTCCTGCAACAAATATTACTTTCATGTTAAAAAAAATAGTGAAAAAGCAAAGCAAAAGACATGAGTTGGGGGCACTGCACCACCAAGTAAAAGTTTATGAAACAAGACTAATTTGTGTACAGAGGATAAAATGATTTGAAAATCTTCAGAGAGGCAGGGTAGAAAGAACTTGGATTTCAGAGTCAGACAGATCTGGTTTGAATTTCAACTTTGCCTTTTACTAGGAATAGGTTTCATTACTTGTAAGATGGGGATGATCCCAGCTGAGCTCCATTACACTGTTCCGAAGGTTGAAAAAGGTAAGGCATAGTACAGGTGCTCAAGAAACGGTAGCCAATGCTATTATTTGGATTGCCTCTGTATTTTACTTTCTTCTTTTTTTTTGGTCTCTTTGTCATTTCTTGGGCCGCTCCCGCAGCATATGGAGGTTCCCAGGCTAGGGGTCTAATCGGAGCTGTAGCCACCGGCCTATACCAGAGCCACAGCAACGTGGGATCTGAGCCACATCTGCAACTTACACCACAGCTCACGGCAATGCCAGATCCTTAACCCACTGAGCAAGGGCAGGGATCGAACGCGCAGCCTCATGGTTCCTAGTTGGATTCACTAACCACTGAGCCACGATGGGAACTCCTGTATTTTACTTTTAACTTAATCTATAGCAGCGATAGAGCAAGACCAAGAAAATATTTGTGGCAGTTCTCATCGTGGCTCAGTGGAAATAAATCTGACTAGTATCCATGAGGATGCAGGTTCGATTCCTGGCCTCACCCAGTGGGTTAAGGATCTGGCGTTGCCATGAGCTGTGGTGTAGGTGACAGATGTGGCTAGGATCCCACGTTGCCGTGGCTGTGGTGTAGGCCAGCAGCTGAAACTCCAGTTTGACCCCTAGCCTAGGAACTTCCATATGCCATGGGTGCGGCCCTAAAAAGACAAAAAAAAAAAAAAAAAGAGAGAGAGAGAGAGAGAAAGAAAAGAAGCAAGCCTCTGAAAATACATAGTGCATGAGCTCATTTCTATCAAGTTAATAAACTTAAAAAATATTTGTGCATATATTCTGTGGTAATTACAAATGAATAAAAGATGATTTCTCAAGAGGCAAGTGCGTATCTATTACCAGATATTTCTTCTGTAGAGTTCAATCATCACATCTAAAGATATCTTGGCTGCAGTTGCATTGCTGTCTCTTAACATGGTATACATGAAATTCTGTAAAACCTGATGAAAAAGAAGACTTAATATACTGATGGTAAAATGCTGCCAATATGGAAAAGAAAAGGGTACTTACTATATTCACTTTATTGTTCTTGTGTTTTGCATTTATATTTTTGATATCAGTCACAATGTGAGTATACAAAGTCTGAGGAAAAGAAAAACATATACACATTAACCAACATTTCTAACCTTGCTTAATTTGAAGAAAAGTACAAATGCACAGGAGGCTTTAATTTTACTCACTTTTCATTCTATCAAAAAAGAGACCAAAAACAAGTAAACCAAAACCAGTTAAAGCAAAAGGAAAGTTACCCTCAAAAGGTGAAAAGTGGAATTAGAAAAACCTAACAATTCCACTCAGATAATCAAGAGAAAATACATTTCCAACTAAAGCTCACACGAATACTTACAGCAGCATTATTCATAACAGCCAGAAAATGAAAACAATCCAAACCCCCATTAGTTGATGAGTGAATAAAAAACTGTGCTATAACCAGACAATAGAATATATTTGGCCACAAAAAGAAATGAAGTACTGACACAGGCTACAACATAGATGAACCCTGAAAACATTATGCTAAGTGAAAGAAGCTGGTCACAATACGCAGTCACATATTATATGATTCCATTTACATGAAATATCCCAAATAGGCAAATCTATAGAGACCAAAAGTACATTGGTGATTGCCTAGGGCTTGGACAGATGTGTGATGGAAGGTAACTGCTAATGGGAATGCGGTTTTCTGTTTAAAATTGACAGTGGCGATGGTTGCAAAACTCTGTGAATATACTAAAGAATACTGAATTGTAAGCTTACAATGGATCAATTGTATGTGAATTATAGCTCTTTCTTTTTTTTCTAAAGGAAAGTCATTCCATTTATTGAGCTCTAGCTGCATGTGAGACAATGCTGGGACTTATACATATATCATTGGTACCCCAGACCACTTTTATTCCACGAGTTAGACCAAGAAGTACAACTGCCAAGATTAAATGGTTGTAGTCTCATAATTAAGTTAATGAATGAATGTAAATGTTAGCTTCTCTTTCTTAAAATTCTTTCATAAACTTTCAGCTTCTGGTCTGTCTTATATATAAGCAAACACAAAGTCATAAGGAAATATTAATAACAAAAAGTTAGTTTTGGTGGGGAGATGGTGGGAGAAGTTATAGCCACAAGTGCCCAGTCTATGCTCTGATTTAGCTAGTCGGTACAGTGCAGAAGAAAAGGGCTTGGATTCTGGAGCCAGACTGCTGGGTTTATGTTCCTGCCTCGCTATTCAAAATCTGTGACTCAGGAGTACACTCCTCTCTGTGCCTTTTTAATCTATAAAATAAGCATCATCATCACTATCATTATCATCATCATCTTCTCTATCTTAGAGTGCTTTGTGAGGAACCAATAAAATGCTCTGAGAATGGTAACCTGACAAAAATGAAACACTCGATAATAACTGTTAGCGATTACCATCATATTGCATGCACACAATGGTCGATGTTTTCTCCTATAAAAATTATTCTTAACTGTACCCAATAATATAGAGCATCAAGACTCCAAACTCTACAAGTTTTATGTCACTTCAAGGAAGAATGAGATATGGGGGAAAAAGGCAATTTTGGTCTTTACCTTGCGCAGGAGCTTATCGTGGCAACGCAGAAGTTCAAAGAAGAGTTCTAGCAAACTTGATGGATTGATGAGATTCTTATTCCTCAGCAAGATCAAAGCTTTGCAAAATGTCTCGGGAAAGAAAAGAAAACATACTATAAGATGATGAGAAAGTAAGATGAGAAAATGGAGCAAGTATATCCCAAAAGTGCTTAATGTCTTCTATTAACTAAGGACTATTCAAGGCATCGGAACAGAACAGACAGGCTCTGCCCTCATGGACCTTACGCTGGGGGTGGCACAAAGGAGGGAACAGACAAGCAAGTAAGCATGAAGACAGGTGTATCTCAGATACAAAGGCAGTAAAACAGGGTAATGTGATTGATATGTAGTGACTGAGGGAGGGCTCCTTTATACAGAGGTCAAGGATGTGCCAACATGTCATAAAACCCTAGAGATCAGAGAATCCACAGAGATAAGAAATGTGGGTAACAATAACATAACACACTAAACTGGAACAATCAACCTGAATTTGTGAGCTTATAAGGCCTTCTTTGAAGTATTATTACTAATAAGAATGGTCGGACAGCAGGTATAGCACTCTTGCTTCATGAGTACCCGCCTCTCAAATTTTGGCCTCTAACACTATTCTCCATTGCATGGAATAAGTAGCCTTTGAAGAATAGTTGATTTCAAGTCTTAGGGAAGGAAATACAGTAAGAAAGGGTTTAGAACTATTTTTGCCAGAATGCAAGGATGCTTTCAAACAAATCAGGAGCACTGCGAAAAGGACTGGCTAGATGGCAACAAGCAGTTTAAGGACCCAACCTTGTCTCTGACGATGCAAAAATTTTTTTTTTTTTTGGTCTTTTTGCTATTTCTTTGGGCCGCTCCTGCGGCATATGGAGGTTCCCAGGCTAGGGGTCTCATCGGAGCTGCAGCCACCGGCCTAGGCCAGAGCCACAGCAACGCGGGATCCGAGCCGCGTCTGCAACCTACACCACAGCTCATGGCAACACTGGATCGTTAACCCACTGAGCAAGGGCAGGGACCGAACCCGCAACCTCATGGTTCCTAGTCGGATTCGTTAACCACTGCGCCACGACGGGAACTCCTGAGGATGCAATTTTGATCCCTGGCCTTGCTCAGTGGGTTAAGGATCCAGTGTTGCCACAAGCTGTGCTGTAGCTTACAGGTGCGGTTCAAATCTGGTATTGCTGTGGCTGCGGCATAGCCCCCAGCTGCAGCTCCGATTTGACCCCTGACCTGGGAACTTTCACATGCTATAGGAACTTCCATATGCCACAGGTGCAGCTGTAAAAAGAAAAAAAGAAACTGATTTTTAAAAAGTACATAAAAGGTAGTTACAATTTTTTTTGCTTTTTTTTTTTTTTTTTTTTTTTAGGGCTGCACCTGCGACATACTGAAATTCCCAGGCTAGGGATCAAATCGGAGCTATAGCTGCTGGCCAACACCACAGCCACAGTATCGTGGATCCAAGAAGCATCTGTGAACTACATCACAGCTCATGGCAACATGGGATCCTTAACACACTGAGTGAGGCCAGGGATCAAACCTGCAACCTCATGGTTCCTAGTCCAATTCATTTCCGTTGTGCCACAATGGGAACTCTGGTAATTACAATGTTAGAGAAACATTAAAATTTTGTTTCACTGATTTTATTAAGTAAATATTAATATAAATGGGTATTGTGCCACTTCTGCAAGAAATATAGTCCATTCATATCTATGTAAATAGGAAAGAATAAACAAAAATTGGGGAATGATTCAGTAAGTACTGGAAAAATAGTAAATACTCCAGGAAGGAAGGAAGACTAGTGGTTGTTAAGGATTGGTAATTATCACAATAGCTAATTAAAAAGTGGCTCCACAACTGTGTTCTAAATGATTCCTCTAAAGAGGAATGCTAATTACACAGATTCAATCCTGTTTCCTAGCAAAAGAAATCTCCTGTTCTTAAGAATCTACTTAATCTGGGAGTTCCCTTTGTGGCTCAGTGGTAACAAATCTGACTAGCATCCAAGAGGACACAGGTTTGATCCCTGGCCTTGCTTAGTGGGTTAACGGTTCGGTGTTGCCATGAGCTGTGGTGTAGGTCATAGACACTCCTCGGATCCTGTGTTGCTGATCTTGTGTTGCTGTGTCCGTGGTGTAGGCCAGCAGCTATAGCTCCAATTAGATCCCCAACCTTGGAACTTCCATATGCCGCAGGTTAGGCCCTTAAAAAAAAAAAAAAAAAACGCAACCCCCCAATCATCATAAAACACTATAGAGAAACAAACACATACATATATTTATTTAATAATGCCTGCAGACCAGTGTGGTTGGGTATTGTCAGCCACACAAAACTTAAAGAAAACCTAATTACTTAGAAAGACACTAAGTCTCTACACTCAAAACCTCAAATCTGTATGGCCCACAAGGACTTGAAAAGTCCTTTGACATTGTTAAAAGTCTTCTGTTGGAGTTCCTGTCGTGGCTCAGTGGTTAACGGATCAGACTAGGAATCATGAGGTTGCGGGTTCGATCCCTGGCTTTGCTCAGTGGGTTAAGGATCCAGCATTGCCATGAGCTGTGGTGTAGGTCGCAGACGCAGCTCGGATCCCGAGTTGCTGTGGCTCTGGCGTAGACCAGTGGCTACAGCTTCCATTCAACCCCTAGCCTGGGAACCTCCATATGCCGCAGCAGCAGCCCTAAAAATGGCAAAAAGACAAAAAAAAAAAAAAAAAAAGAAAAGGCTTCTGTAACGGTTCAAGTCTGAAGCCTCTTAGGCTGTGCTGCCTAAGGTCCCAGGTCCCAAAAGATTTACTCAGAGACTCCAAACCTTGGCTTATTTGAGATTATATTCTTTGCGGGAAGGGGGAGCTAATCAAATTAATAAAATCCTAGAGAAGTATAAAAATAGAAGAATCACAGAAAGCCTGGGAAAATATAAGAATAAGAAACAAGCCTGAATCTAGAGACAGCATTTCTGCAAGTTTTAGCATAGGATATTAGCATGTTTTTTTGTTTTGTTTTGTTTTTTGTCTTTTGCCATCTCTTGGGCTGCTCCCGCAGCATATGGAGGTTCCCAGGCTAGGGGTCTAATCGGAGCTGTAGCCACTGGCCTACGCCAGAGCCACAGCAACTCAGGATCCGAGCCACGTCTGCAACCTACACCACAGCTCACGGCAACGCCGGATCGTTAACCCACTGAGCAAGGCCAGGGATCGAACCAGCAACCTCATGGTTCCTAGTCAGATTCGTTAACCACTGAGACACGACGGGAACTCCAGATATTAGTATGTTTTGTGATCATAATATTTGTCTAAGTTTTACCAGCTGTAAAGGTGTTTGAAAAGCTGATGTATGGGAGTTCCCACTGTGGCTCTGCAGTAATGAACCTGACTAGTATCCATGGGAACGTGGGTTCAATCCCTGGCCTCATTCAGTGGGTTAAGGATCCGCACTGCCGTGAGCTGTGGCGTAGGTCGCAGACACAGCTCAGATTTCATGTTGCTGTGGCTGTGCTATAGGCCAGCAGCTATAGCTCCGATTTGACCCCTAGCCTGTGAACTTCCATATGCCTTGGGCTCAGCCCTGAAAAGACAAAAACAAAAAACAAAAAACAAAAAACACAACAATCGAATTCATTACAGTGGTTTGTCCATGATATGCTCTCTTCTATAAGGGAAATAAAGGAAGCAGGTTAAGGGAGAGAAAAGCTGAGCAAGGATATGTCCTTGGCTGAAGACTAGCTTTAGTCTGATCATGGAGAAAACCTGGAGTATAAATTGCAAAACACAGTTGGACCCACCTTGTAGGAAGGGCTTGGGCTCTTGAATCTCCGGGCTGGTGAGGCCCGGGAGGGCCACCTCCCACATGCTAGGGCTCCCATTCAGCTGAAGACGGTGCTCCAGAAAAAGGGCAGCTGGGGGTCATTAGCAGCCAACATTTCCTACAAGCAGGTGAAACTGGAGCACTGGCCTGGTGGAGGGGGTGACACTCTGCCACTAAGGTGACAATGTTTAAATGCTCCAATGGCTACTTAATGGATAAATGTACACATTAAGCTTTATAAAAACTCTTTTTTTTTGTCTTTTTGTTGTTGTTGTTGCCATTTCTTGGGCCACTCCCATGGCATATGGAGGTTCCCAGGCTAGGGGTTGAATCGGAGCTGTAGCCACTGGCCTACGCCAGAGCCACAGCAACGTGGGATCCGAGCCGCGTCTGCAACCTACACCACAGCTCACGGCCACGCCGGATCGTTAACCCACTGAGCAAGGGCAGGGACCGAACCCGCAACCTCATGGTTCCTAGTCGGATTCGTTAACCACTGCGCCACGATGGGAACTCCTATAAAAACTCTTAAGTTGTAATTAGGATTATTTGTGCATATGAGATTTGAATGAGTAGAAGGCACCACCAAGCAAAAGAAGGAAAAGAGCATCCCGGCAGGGTCAGCTTGCTGGCAGAATAGAGAGATCAGAGGAGTGTGCAGAAAAGGAGATGAGGTCAAGAACACAGGCAGGAAGCTAATCATGTAGGGACTTATAGGCTAAGTTAATAAGTCTGAGTTTTACTTTACGTAGAAATGAGAAGCTAGAGAAAGATTTCAAGGAACAGGTGACATTCTGATTTAGGTTTCAGAAAGATGTTTAGCTGAAAGACTGCTTTCCTCTAAACATTTATTACGTGCACACATGAACATAGCACAATTTATCAATCCAAGTACTGGTCCTACCATTCGGAGATCTGGATCCAGGACAGTGTGGTTGTAGGAGAGAAGATCCTTCAGTTCTTGAGGAAAGTTACTTAAATGTTCTGGATAACAGTGACCAATCTGTAACAAAGCAAAGGCTCTTCTGAAGTTTTCCTTCTTTCTTATTATTCACATGTACATATTTAGGATGTTCTGCAAAAGGAAAGTAAAAGTAGATGGTTCTAGATCATCTCTTTTTCTTCTACGTGCTAATTGCCCTGATCCCTCTCAAATATCCTCTAGTCTAATAAGTCATATTACACATGATTTAGAATCTGCTTTTATGATGAATTTGAAGGAAACAGTTTGAAAGCCTTGCTCTGGTTGGTTCTGTGAAAAGCTCTAAAAAAATCCTTTACCTCAACATAAGGAGAAAGTAAAATATGCAAAAAAGGAAAGTTGAAAAAAAATTCTTTTTGAAGTTTCCACTCTCAAATGCAATGAGGCTGTGAGTAAGCAGAAAAAAATTTCCGCAAGTTGTGTGTAACAATTGGTCTTTTTTTTACACAAAAATTGTCTTACCTGTGCCATAAACATCACCAGCTCTGCCAGTTCCTTGCTGGGTTTATTTGGTTGTAATTTGAAAATCTCCACATTGGATTTGTAGTGATTATACTGCTGTAGAAACTGTAGAAAAATAAAATTAAATTGGTCACTCTCTATTATATGACTTTCTCAGGAGAGGATGAAAAATTACCTAGAAATCTTTGACAGCCATATGGATGCGGCCATGGTATAAAGAAACACTACATTTTCCTCATCTGCATTCCTCAAAATTAGTTTTGAAAAACCTGAGCACTTCACAGGTAATCTAAAGACCCATTCTCTTATCATTAGAAATTTAGGTAGTACAGTAAAACAAGAATCAAAAACTTAGATTGGGGAGTTCCCATCGTGGTGCAGTGGTTAATGAAACTGACTAGGAACATGAGGTTGCGGGTTCAATCCCTGCCCTTGCTCAGTGGGTTAACAATCCGGTGTTGCCGTGAGCTGTGGTGTAGGTCGAAGACACGGCCCAGGTCCCGCGTTGCTGTGGCTCTGGCGTAGGCCGGCAGCTACGGCTCCAATTTGACCCCTAGCCTGGGAACCTCCATATGCCATGGGAGCGGCCCAAGAAATGGCAAAAAGACAAAAAAAAACCAAAAAACAAAAAAAAACACTTAGATGGGGCTCTATACCAGCCATCTACTACCTGAATAACCCCTACTCTATTGTCTTGTATACAGAGCACTGACAGCTGCAGAAAAATAGTGGGTCAGAAAACATAAATTATATCTCAAGTACACAAAGCTCTTCAGTCAAATTCCCCTCATTTTAAGTAATAATAAAGATTTTATCCTGGAGTTTTAGATGTATTAACAGGCAAAAGCAACAGACACACGAAAATAATTACAGCTCCCACTTATTCAGCACTTGCTTTGTGCCAAATTCATCATGTACATCGTCTCATTTAATTATGTTTAATCCTAACAACAGCCCAACAATCTGATGTTGGAACTCACCAGGCCTCAGCTCCATGCCCTATATCCACTCTTCAAGCCTAGCCCACGGCTTTAAAGTGTGTGTGTGTGTCTGTGAGCATGTGAGAGAGAGACAGAGAGAGACAGAGGGAGGGGCAGGGGGAGGGAGAGGGAGAAGAGACACTCACTAAGAGAATGAGTATTTCTTTGTATTATCCCATTTCTTCCCCTAGATGATAGAATGTAACTTAATGAGAATGTGTTTTTATCTGTACAGCTCACTACCTTAGCCCAGTGCCTCACACGTAGCAGGTAATAATATCTGCCACATACCTATATGCAGAATTAAAAAGACCTCCCCATCCTGCCTTCCTTCCTTTTTCCTTATCCCCCATATCCACTCCAGCAGGAAGTCCTACTACCTCTATTTTCATGTAGTTCCAGTCTGTTCACTTCTCTCCACTTATGTTGGTAATTTGAGTGGCATCGCCACACCTCGCCTCAGCTATTCCAACAGCCATTATACCAGTTACCCTGCTTCCAGTCTTGCTGCTCTACAATTCATTCTATCATTCACCTCGAGAGTAAATCTTAAGATAAATCAGATTATACCTTTGCTTAAAACTCTTCAATGGCTCCCTTAAGTAAAATCTTAACCTTACCATGTTTTAAAAGCCTCCGCCTTGAGTTCATGTTTTGACTCAGTGGGATAACCAACTAATATCCATAAGGTTGTGGGTTTGATCCCTGGCCTCGCTCAGTGGGTTAGGGATCTGGCATTGCCGTGAGCTATGGTGTAGGTGACAGATGCGGCTTGGATCCTGAGTTGCTGTGGCTATGGTGTAGGCTGGCATTTGCAGTTCCAATTCAACCCCCAGCCTGGGAATTTCCATATGTCGCAGGGGTGGCCCTAAAAAGCAAAAAAAGGAAGAAAAAAAAAGGCCCCCACATGATCCAACTCTGTTTGCATTTCCCATGTCATCTTACACTGTCCTTTTCCGTGTTTACCATATTTTAGCTACAATGGTGGCCTCTCAACTTCTTTTCCACCAACAGTTGCTCCACTTCCTGTTCCCCCATCTAGAATGCTCTTGATCTGTCTCAATATCATCATAGCAGAGAAGCTATCTCTGTTCAAGGGAGCCAAAGAGACAGCCTCCAATTCTAATGTATTCCTACCCAGTTTTACTTTCTTCATAATTCTTATCACTATGTCTACCATCATTAGAACATAAGCCCAAGAGAAGAAGGCTTTCGTATCTTATTTATCACTCTATCCTGGGTGCTTAGAAATTATGGAGTTCCCTTCATGGCTCAGCAGTTAACGAACCCAACTAGGAATCATGAGGACGCGGGGTTCGATCCCTGGGCTCCCTCAGCAGGTTAAGGATCCAGTGTTGTTGTAAGCTGTGGTGTAGGTCACAGATGTGGCTTGGATCTGGCATTGCTGTGGCGAAGGCTGGCAGCTGTAGCTCCAATTCGACCTCTAACCTGGGAACCTCCATATGCTGAGGGTGCACCCTAAAAAAAAAAAAAGACAAAAAAAAAGCGTTGACATAAATATTTGTATGTGAAAATACGGAGGAGAGGGCGATCAAAAGATGAATGACTGTGGTCCTGGTGTGGCACAATGGGATTGTCTGTGTCTCTGAGGCGCAGTCTCCGGCCCCAGCCTGGCACAGTGGATTAAGCATCCTGAATTGCCGCAGCGTAGGTCCCAACTGTAGATGTGGCAACTGGGCTTGATCCCTGGCCCAGGAACTCCATATGCCACGGGGCAGCCAAAAAAGAAGAAAAAAGAATAATTGTGTCAGCCATTGAACAAATCACATTCCAGTAAGAAGCACAGACAAGTAATTGCAGCAAATCTTTTTAATGCCTGTCAAATAGGTGTCCTGACAAAGCAATTGCCATTTTTACATTTATAATGGATAAGCAATGAGGTCCTAGTGAATAGCACAGGAAACTATAGCCAGTTTCTTGGGATAGACCATGAAGGAATATAAGAAAAGGAATGTATACATATGTATGACTGGCCCACTCTGCTGTTACAGCAGAAAGTGACACAAGACTGTAAATCAAATATACCTTAATTAAAGTGAATAAATTTTAAAAAAGTACCTGCCAAGCCACCACGTTCATTTTGTCAAACACCCTTAATGCTCACAATTCGTATGCGGTCGGTATACAAAGTCTCTTAAAATCTGAACCTAATCTAATTTTCAACTTCATTCTAGAGATAAATTCCGACGCCCAGGTCATGCCAGCTTCCTATGAGACTGAATTCTGTTTTTACTAGATATGCTAATTCCCGGCCTGTCCCTAATACCCGAGAATCCCTCTCCTCCCAACACAGTGCTGGAAACAGCGCGGGCTCCCGCAAACAGACGTCGGTCGAAAAGCATTCTAACTTAAGTTTCATCAAGTTCGATTTAGGCGTTTCAGAAAAGAAAAGGCTGAGAAACTTGCCTGAAAGTCAGAGGTTGGGGGTGGACCATTTGGCTCTCCCCCTAAAGCAAAATGAGTTCTTTTAAAGGGTGTTTCTGTGACAGCGAGGTCTACCGAGCAGGTAGAAAACCCAAAGAAGCAGAATTCTAAGAGGTGAGGAACGAACTATAACACGTCTCTCCCTTCATCCCTTTCCTCCTTTCGAGGATAAGAGAACGTGCGGCGAGTCAGGATCCCAGCTCCGCTCCACGCCTCCCTCCAGCCAGCGTCCCTACCACCCGCGCCCGGGCCTCTAGCGTCCCCGCACCGCATTCCCACCTCCTCGATGTAGGCCGGCGGGTCCCGCTTGATAAGATTCTGTAACTGCGGCAGGTTGCTGGGCAGCTTATTATTGTTTCTGCTAGACATGTTCGCTGCTGACTGGCTACGCAGCGAGCAATTTAAGAGAACCCACACGGCTGGCAACCGCCTACCGCCTCAGCTACCGCCAGGAATCGCGCTTCCGTATATGACCGGAAACAGCACATGGGAAGCTCGGCAGGAGGCGCCATCTTGGTTCCTAAAGAGAGCTTGACTACGGGAGCCTCAGAGTGTCAAACTTGCTCTCAGTGCCGAAATGCTCCATTGTGATTTATGCAAGATTTCTTTTCCCCCACCCCGCCCCAGCCAACGGCTGCTACTATCTAGCGTTTAAGTAATCTGAAATGCGAATATTTTGTTCACACAGTAACTTTTTTTTTGTCTTTTTTTTTTGCTATTTCTTGGACCGCTCCCGCGGCATATGGAGGTTCCCAGGCTAGGGGTCGAATCGGAGCTGCAGCCACCAGTCTGCGCCAGAGCCACAGCAACGTGGGATCCGAGCCGCGTCTGCAACCTACACCACAGCTCACGGCAACGCCGGATCGTTAACCCACTGAGCAAGGGCAGGGACCGAACCCGCAACCTCATGGTTCCTAGTCGGATTCGTTAACCACTGCGCCACGACGGGAACTCCCCCAGTAACTTATTTCGTTATCCCAACATTCCTTATGAAACAGACAGATGAGAATAGATTTTTTTTTTCTTTTTAAAATCCCAAAGCCTTAAAGTTAGAAACTAAAAATATCCGTTGAGAATAGATAGCACTATCCTATTTTAGAGAAGGGGAAAAATATCAATGTGGGGTGTAAATTAGTTTTCCTATATAATTTAAAATACCTGTTTTTGTTTTGTTTTTAATTGTTTCTACCCAGCCTGACACAGACAAGGAGGGAAAACGGTGGTCTGGGTAAAATGTAGTGTTGTCCATTGATTTAAAATGCAAATGAGGAGTTCCCGTCGTGGCGCAGTGGTTAACGAATCCAACTAGGAACCATGAGGTTGCGGGTTCGGTCCCTGCCCTTGCTCAGTGGGTTAACGATCCGGCGTGGCCGTGAGCTGTGGTGTAGGTTGCAGACGCGGCTCGGATCCCACGTTGCTGTGGCTCTGGCGTAGGCCGGTGGCTACAGCTCCGATTCGACCCCTAGCCTGGGAACCTCCATATGCCGTGGGAGCGGCCCAAGAAATAGCAACAACAACAAAAAAGACAAAAAGACCTAAAAATAAATAAAATAAAATAAAATGCTAAATGAATTTGTATTTAAGAACCAACTGTTGGAGTTCCCGTCATGGCTCAACAGTTAACTAACCTGACTAGCGGGTTTTAATCCCTGGCCTCACTCAGTGGGTGAAGGATCTGGCTTTGCTGTGCGTGAGCTGTGGTGTAGATCGCAGAGGCAGCTCCAATCCAGCGTTGCTGTGGCTCTGGCATAGGCCTGCCAGCTCAGATTTGACCCCTAACCTGGGAATCTTCATATGCAATGAGTGCAGCACTAAAAAGACAAAAAAAAAAAAGTTAAAAAACCAGCTATTGGTTAATAGATGCAAATTATTGCATTTGGAGTGGATAAGCAATGAGATCCTGCTGTATAGCACAGGGAGCTGTATCTTGTCACTTGTGATGGAACATGATGGATGATGTGAGAAAAAGAATGTGAATATATATATATATTTATATATGACGGGTCACTTCTGTATTGCAGAAATTGATAAGTATTGGGGGAATGAATTAATGAAATAAGGTGTTGTTAATATAGACACTTGATCACTCACCCTGTGTCAAGCACTCTTCCAAGCACTTGACTTGTGCTTAATCCTGAGACCAGCCCTCTAAAATAAGCACTATAATTATCTGCACTTTGCAGATGAGGAAACAGGCACAAACATGTTGACTGTCTAAGTTCATAGCAGGTGAGGAAGCTGAACGTTCAATCCAGGCAGTCTTGATTGTAGCCTGTAGAAAAAAGTAGCCTGATAGTTGTCAGCTGCTAAGCTGGTCTGGCACCAGTAGATGGACAGTGGTATTTCCCTGCTTAACATAAGCAATTTCACAGACACCAGCTTTGGTCCAGGTCATCTGTGGCCACGTTGGAATGAGCCAAAAACAAGACAACTTAGTAATCACGTGGAGGCACAAGCAAAATCAAGAATAATGTGCAAACCACGTTGAGTTTTTCAGCAACATTTGGATAATGATTATTTGTTTATTAATCATTGAATCAGGTACTTGTGAGGTTATTAAAGTGTAAATATAAGCAATAAATCTTTTTTTAAAAAAAGCCCACTCAGATTTTAAATTTAAAAAATTTGGTCGATTGGATCAGTGAGGATAAAAAGCATTCTCAAAACAAAAGATATTGAAATTATTTAATGTAATTCCCATCAAAATCATAAGCTTATGTACTATGAACGTTGTACTTATGTACTAAGTCACTAAAATGTGACTTATGAATAAAATATTCAGGCCATGTGGCAAGCTTTTACTCACAGTCTGTATATCAGGCACTAGGGTAAATGCTTTGAATACAAAATAAATAAGGCATGGGCATTTGCCCTGAGGAAACTAATAAAGGAGAGAAATAGACAAACACTCTTAAAATGAATAAACATGTTCCTATAATACAGCAGTAGAAGCAATAGAGAAGACATCCTAACCCAGAGGATCAGAATTTTACAGTCATGGTACTAATAGATTGAAATTCTGAAAGGAGGAGCGAAAGAAAGTCTTCTACATAAAGAAAATAGCCAACGTAAAGGGGCAAATGCTTGACAAAGTCTGGTGTGACTGAAGGTTGGGGGTGGGGAGTGCGGCAGGGAAGATGCTGAGGAAAATGAGTCAGGTGAGAGTATTTGGTTCTGATGGTAAAAGCCTTCACAAGCTAATCTAAGAAGGGTATATAGGTCAGCTCATTTTACCCCTAAACACCCTGAAGCAGGATTTTTTTTTTTTGATAGATGAGAATACTAAGACTGAGAACAGTTAAATACATGTGTATTTTAATTGACAGAACATTGTAAATCAACTATAATAGAAGAAATAAAAAATGTAAAAGAGGGAATTCCCATCGTGGCGCAGTGGTTAACGAATCCGACTAGGAACCATGAGGTTGCGGGTTCGGTCCCTGCCCTTGCTCAATGGGTTAACGATCCGGCGTTGCTGTGAGCTGTGGTGTAGGTTGCAGACACGGCTCGGATCCCGCGTTGCTGTGGCTCTGGCGTAGGCTGGCGGCTACAGCTCCGATTTGACCCCTAGCCTGGGAACCTCCATATGCCGTGGGAGCGGCCCAAGAAATGGCAAAAAGACAAAAAAAAATGTAAAAGAAATACATATGTAGTTTTAAAATGTTAAATAATGGCTATATTATGTGTAATGCAATGTACATATGTTTAGTGTGTATTATCCAGATCAACACCAAGAAAACACTATTGCTGTATTTAGTCTTAAAATAGTAAAGGTAGGAGTTCCCCTCGTGGTGCAGCGGAAACAAATCCGACTAGGAACCATGAGGTTTCAGGTTCAATCCCTGGCCTCACTCAGTGGGTTAAGGATCCGGTCTTGCCGTGAGCTGTGGTGTAGGTCGTAGACAAGGCTCGGCTCCCGCGTCGCTGTGGCTGTGGTGTAGGCCGGCAGCTACAGCTCTGATTAGACACCCCCAGCCTCGGAACCTCCACAAGCACCTGCAGCCCCTAAAAAAAAAAAAATGAAAAAAAATTAGTAAAGGTACTTTCCATCTTTTTCCATGCCCAAATGATCTTTAACCTAGAGGGAATTGTTCTAGAGAAGAAAGTATTCTTCATACTTTTGCAAAAGAGGCCCTATTATAATTATAAAATGGATCATGATAACTGTATTCAAATGGCTTAAAATTTTTCTTTACTGAAGGGCCCTAGACTAGAAGGCTATTTTAAATTGTGTTTGCATAAGAGGCACACTCTTTTGACTTATATCTTTATATGGGTTTCCTTTTTTGGAGCAGAAAGTCTTCTAGTAGTCCAGACGGCAGCTTGAGCACCAGTCTTGAGCCATTAAGTCTCTATTACAGGTACATTAATTGGAAGAAAGAAGATGGGAAGAGCAAAAGGGTGCATCTCCTAGCTAAATTAGCCCTACAAAAGTTCCAAACATATATACTTCTGTGTCTCTCTCCTGGGGTCAGAACTTAGTGAAATGGATTGTACTACAAGTAAGTCTTGGGCTGGGCACAAGGAGGTTCTGACTAAAGCAAGGAGAGGTCATGTTCATTTTGAGGAATGAGGAAAGGCTTCGGGAGGATGGATGATGTATTTGAGATAAGTAGAAGAACTTATCCTTCTATTATTATGATATTATGGCTGGAACTTGCCTCTGCTCACTGGTGCCAAACAGAAAGGCAGAGACAGAGTTTTGGGCAAAGGAGTAAAAATAGCTTTAATGCTTTGCCAGGGAAAGAGGAGTCACAACAGGCTTATGCCTTAAAGACTGTGCCCCCCCTTAGGAGAGATTGGGAAGTTATAGTTTTGGAAGTGAAAAATAGGGCCGTAGATAAGGATCAGAGGAGAGGCAAGCTTGCATTGTTTTCAAAGCTGGTCTGGTGGTCTTCTTTCCAGAATAAAGAATGCTTCATTGACATCTTCCATTTGTTGGGGGTTTTAGTTCTGCAGAAGAACTCACGGATATCTTTATCGATATTCCTTGAGGAGGGACCAGGACCCTGCCACAAGGCTGCACTATTGTTTCTTTCTCTCTTTTTTGTCATTTTAGGGCCACACTTGCAGCATGTGGAAGTTTCTGGGGTAGGGGGTCCAACTGGAGCTGCAGCTGCCAGCCTATACCACAGTCATAGCAATGCCAAATCTGTGCCCTTTCTGTGAGCTACACCACAGCTCATGGCAGCACCAGATCCTTAACCCACTGAACAAGGCCAGGGATTGAACCTGCATCCTCATGGTTGCTAGTCAGGTTACTGCTGAGCCACATCAGAAACTCCTGCACTGTTGTCTCTTGGCTGTTCCTCCCTGGTCTCTGCATCTCCTCCCTTCCCTGATTAGCAACTGTTTGAACCTGCCCTTTGGAACTCAGGGAAGATCATGGAGCCTAAGCTTGGTCCCTAAAACAAGAAATGGAAGATGCAGAAAGGTTTGTGTGCCGAGGAGCCCCACAGAGCCCTGTTCGGTATCAATGTTAAAGAATACACAGGGGATAAATAAACAACTCAGTTGGGACAGGAAGTAATCTCCATAAGAGTTTATTAGTATCACTTATTTAAGAGAATTTTGAGGGGATTTCCCGTCATGGCATGGGGGAAACGAATCCAACTAGTAATCGTGAGGTTTTGGGTTCACTCCCTGGCCTTGCTCAGTGGGTTAAGGATCCTGCATTGCTGTGAGCTGTGGTGTAGGTTGCAGACTCGGCTTGGATCTGATATTGCTGTGGCTTTGGTGTAGGCAGGCAGCTACAGCTCTGTTTAGACCCCTAGCCTGGGAACCTCCAGGTTCCGATATGCCCAAGTTTCCTTGTGGGCCCCCATCCCCAAACACACATCTGCTTTCTGTCATCATAGATAAGTTTGCACTTGTAGAAACTTTATACAAAATGGAACTATGCAGTATCTATTCTTTTGTGTCACTTATAGTTATTTTAAAATCCACCCATGTTGTCTGTATCAATAGTTCACCTCTTTTATTTCTGAGTAGTATTGATCTCGGAGAGACAGCAGTGAGTGACAGCTTGGAGCAAGCTCTTAATTTTCTGCTTAGAAATAGAACCTCGACAGCCTGGGTGAAAACCAGGAGTCCTAGCCACTAGACCAGCTAGAGGCTAGAAGAAGAATTGCCCTGAAACTTGCCCCTATTGAAAGTAAAAATATTTCAAGGAGGCAAACAGTGTAAAAACAGGTATAAAGTTTATTAGAGTCATAGTACAACATGTGGGAGAGCACAGAAATAGTTTATTAAGTCAGAAGCAAAGCTGTAATGCACACCCTGAAGAGGGGTGCAGGTAAGGGCTTCCCCCTGAGTGAGGAGCGTGCCAGGCAGGCAGTTTAACTCCCTCATATAGGACAGTTCTTCCAGGTCTTTGTTTACCTTGGACCAAGTATCTTGTTTTATTTCTCACACTTACTGGACGTAGAACCCTCCCCAATATGCATGCACATGTTTTGACAAAGACAGATTCCAGAGTAAAGGGTTCTGGGACAGCATCAGGACTTATTATGGCCTGGCGCTCCCACACTTTTTGACCCCTAGGAGTCTTACTGCGCACATGTAGTTGGGGGAGATGGCCTTGACCCCAGGAGTGATTGATATGGTCTCTTATCTTTCTACTCCAGCAGAGCTCAGCTCCTGCAATTAACTTTCTCCTTGAGGTGGCAAAGAGAAGAAAGGCCCAATTTACTCAGCCTAACAAGTCCCAGCTATTCTCAGCCCAAGAACCCATCTACCTCCTGCCTCAGTATTTCATTATATGGATGTGCTAGAATTTATTTATCCATTCATCTGTTGTTAACTCTTTGGGTTTTTTCCAGTTTGGGGCTATCAATATTCATGTTTGAGTCTTTTTATGGACATATGTGTTCTTTTCTCTTGGTAAATACCTGTGAGTAGTGCAGCTAGATCATATGATAGGTTTATATTTAACTTTTTAAGAAATGCTAGTTAATCTTTTCCTTCTACCATTCCACTGAAAATTCTTTTTATCAAGATCAGCAGCAATCACCTTGATGTTGCTAAGTCCAATGGTCAGTTTACATTCTTTATCTTAACTGCAACGTTTGACAGTTGGTCTCTCCTTCCTTCTAGAAATATGTTTGGTAATTGGCCTTTATTTATTTATTATTTTCTTTTTAGGGCCGCACCCTTGGCATATGGAAGTTCCCAGGCTAGGTGTCTAATCAGAGCTGTAAGCTCTTGGCCTACACCACAGCCACAGCAATGCCAGATCTGAGCCGTGTCTGTGACCTACACCACAGCTCATGGCAACACCGGATCCTTAACCTGCTGAGCAAGGCCAGGGATTGAACCCCAAACCTCACTATTCCCAGTCAGATTCATTTCCCTGTGCCACTTCAGGAACTCTGGCAATTGGCTTTTAAATGCTGTCTCTTCAGCAGTGCTTGTTGTGGCTCAGTGGTAATGAACCTAACTAGGATTGATGGGGATGTGGGTTTGATTCTGATTCTACTCCTAGCCTGGGGAACTTCCATATGCCGCAGGTGCCACCCTAAAACGAAAAATAAAAAAATGAAAAAAAGTCTCTTTTCTTCTTCATTTGCCTCCACGCCTTTATTGTTGGCCACAGAGATCCTTAAATGGATTGAGCTACTCCTCTAGCTTCTCACTTCACTCAGATTTAAAGCAAAAGTCCTTCAGGGACATAAAGGATCATATAAAACCTGATCCCACATTACCTCTCTGGGCCCCTTTCCCAGCATGCTCCCCTCTGCCCGCTCTGCCCAAGAAAAATGGCCTCTGCGCCGCCTTCAATGTGTCAGACCTCTGGGCCTTCCTACGTTCAGTTTCCTCTGTCCTAAGCACCGCACACCTTGTTCCCTCACTCTCAGTTCTTTGCTCTCATGCCATCTTATCAGGCAGGCTTTTCCTGACCTCTCATGCTGCCTCCCACCTCACGCTCCCTTTGCCTGTTTTATTTTCCTTCATAGCTCTTACAATCTCTGGCATATTATGTATTTACTAGCTTAATTGTTTATTGCTAGTCTTTCTACACTGACTGTGTGTTTAATAAGGATGTTGTGGGGTTTTTCCTTTTTCTTTTTAGGGCCACTTCTTTGGCATATGGAGGTTCCCAGGCTAGGGATGGAATGGGAGCTGTAGCCGCAGGCCTACACCACAGCTCATGGCAACGCCAGATCCTTAACCCGCTGAGTGAGGCCAGGGATAGAACCTGCGTCCTCATGGATGCTAGTCAGGTTCATTTCATGCCGAGCCACAATGGGAACTGCAGGATTTTGTTTTGTTCACTGCTCTATCATCCATACTTGGAGCAATGCATGGCCCATAGTAGGTAATCACTTAATATTTGTTGACAGAATGAATAAATAATTTCTAGTCTTCCAATTCTTCAATCATGTGATTTATTAAAATAAGAACTTAAAATATCTTAGATGTCCATAGACTAAATTTATCTCAAAATCAGGGAATGACTAATATGTAGATTCCAGTTATTGTCTTTCTTGTTAGAAACCAATGATCCTGACTATACTCAGAAAAGCCAGGCACGTGTCAGTCCTTTTCTAATTAAAATGTTTTTTAATTGTTAGATTAGCCACTGGAGGGAGCTCCTGCTTTTCTTTTTAGCAAGAAAATTACACCATTTGACAAAATCACTACATTCAAACTCAACAGGAAACATATCAGAAAGAAATTTGAATTCTTTTCCTATTTTCATTAGTTCATTTAATTTTTTATTGTTCTTTCTTTTTCCTCCTCTCTTTCCAGCTTTATTGTGAGTTTTACCTCACAATATCTTTATCACAATGTCCATCTCTCCTTTCCTCCTGGTAGATGGTGGGACTACTGGGGTGGCCTTTGGACAAATCTCTGAACCCCGCTTGACATGGACTAGTCACCATCTTTCTTTGATATTTTTCTCTTAAACCACAGCAGCCAATTTTTATTAATGTCAAAACCAGCTTTTTTTTTTTTTTTTTAATCTTCTGTGTGGTTACACTTAAACCTCAAAGCATGATAACATTTCACTTGGCCTTTTTCTTCTTCTTCTTCTTCTTTTTAGGGCTGCGCCTGCAGGATGTATGGAAGTTCCCAGGTTCGGGGTCAAATTGGAGCTGCAGCTGCTGGCCTATACCACAGCCACAGCAATGCCAGAGCCGAGCTGTATCTTCAAACTACGCTGTAGCTTGTGGCAATGCCAGATCCTTAATCCACTGAGAGGCTGGGGCTCAAACCCACATCCTCATGGGGTCTGTGTCAGATTCTTAACCTGTTGAGCCACAATTGGAACTCCTCTGTTGGCTTTGAAAGAATGATTTTATGAATAGAAAGCTCCCTTGTAGGTAGACCACTACGCATTGTATCACTATTTAATCTCATAATGGATGGCAAACAATGCTTACTTTTAACCTTATGCTAGATGTCTTGGGTATGCCAGCTGAACCTGGTGCTGTTCGCTGCCTTATTCTATAAAAACCTGTTACTGCTGAATTAATTTAGACAGTATAAGACTATTAATGTGAACTGAAATTGGATATTTTTCTCTTTCTTCGTCTTTTTTTAAGGCTATACCCATGGCATATGGAAGTTCCCAGGCTATGGGTCGAATTGGAGCTGCATCTGCCAGCCTACATCACAGCCACAGCAACACAGGATCCAAGCCATGTCTTCGACCTACACCACAACTCATGGCAACGCCAGATCCTTAACCCACTGGGCCAGGGATCAAACCCACATCCTCATGGATACTAGTCAGGTTTGTTACCACTTAGCCGCAATGGGAACTCCAAATTTGGATGTTTCTGGTTTTCACTGTTATAGAAACCCATCATGGGGCCCAAGATCTCCTAATACCACCATGTAATTTTTCCATTTCATGGGAAATAGAATAGGCTGTAGATAGTATTTTTAAAAATTGTAGGGAGTCCTCCAATTTATATCTCATCTCAAAATAATCTAAGACCAGAGAGGTGGGCTTCCCACAGTATGGCAGTCCTAAACCAGATCCCCATGGCAGTTTCTCTTAAAGTATAAATATATTTAGGAGTTCACATTGTGGCTCAGTGGGAACAAATCTGACAAGAATACATGAGGACGCAGGTTCGATCCCTGGCCTCACTCAGTGGGTTAAGTATCCGGCATTGCCGCGTGAGCTGTTGGTGTAGGTCACAGACCCAGCTGGAATCCCTTGTTGCTGTGGCTATGGTGTAGGCTGGCAGCTACAGCTTGGATTCTATCCCTAGCCTGGACCCTCCATAGCCTGGAGTAAAGGGAGCATCATTGTACAAAGTGGCCAGATTAAGCCATCAGGTGTCCATTAAGCAAAAGCGACTGCATACAGGGCCAAACACTGAAAAGGGATGATGTTTGGGGAGCCCTTTGAGAAACCTCAGAGATCATAGTCTCTCATGCTTGTTTTCAGATGAAGAAACTGTGAGACTTGCCGAGGCTACACAGCCCATGAGTGGCACCAGAAATATCCTCTAGTCTTTAGATTTTGAGGTTCTTGGTTGTCCTTCCATCTGCAATGTTTCTCCCAGTGTTTGAAGTCTGTGTTTGGGGATATGGGAGATAATAATAAAGATAACAGCAGCTAATACTACTGCTTAAAGTAAAATGTTGTTTGTAACCTGTGTTATTTGGGTTCTTTGGGATGCAGGCTCTGAGACAGAGTCAGATGCACAAGAAGTTTATTAGTGGGAAACGATCAAAATAAAAGTAGGAGGAAGAAGAATTGGGCAGAGGCTGCCTCAGAATGGGATGCAGTTCTAAGTTTTAATCAGCCCGGTGGGGACCTCCTAGTGAAAGCCTGCCCATCAGGGGAGTCCTGCCCTGGGGTGAAATGACCAGGCCTCAGTATTCCTTCAGTCAACATGGACTCAGCCCAAAATCTGAGGTAGTCCAAGGTGATGCAGCTGGAGGGGGGCACCTCACTGCCCTCCCTGCAGCTCAACAAGTTTTTTGCAGAGGTTGATCCAGGCAGCACACCTCTGTGGCTGCCATATAACCCGTGGCCCCCAAGTTCTGTTTTTCTGGAGTCTCCAATATCCAAATGAAATGACATTAGACCCCTAGCCAGGGAACCCCCATATGCTGCAGGTGTGGCCCTAAAAAGACCAAAGAAAAAAAAAAAAAAAAAAAAAAAGGAGTTCCCGTCCTGGCGCAGTAGAAATGAATCTGACTAGGAACCATGAGGTTGCAGGTTCGATCTCTGGCCTCTCTCAGTGGGTTAAGGATCCAGTGTTGCCATGAGCTGTGGTGTAGGTCGCAGACATAGCTCAGATCTGGCGTTGCTGTGGCTGTGGTGCAGGCCAGCAGCAACAGCTCCAACTTGACCCCTAGCCTGGGAACCTCTATATGCTGCAGGTGTGGGCCTAAAAAGACAAAAGACAAAAAACAACAAACAAACAAACAAACAAAACCCCACAAATAAAATGACTTAAGCCCCTCTTCCACAAATTATGAGAAGTCTAAGATCTCTCTCAATGTTTTCAAACTCCCCAGGCAGGCTTGCATTTAAAACTGAATGTTACCCAGTAGTGTTTTAAAGCAGGTCATCCCACCACAGGAAATTTCTCACTGGTCTTCTGTACTTTTACCCCAACATGCTCTCATTTTTACAGTTGCGCTCCCATCCCTTTCTGCCTCTGCCTCTCTCTTTTCTTTTTTTATGGCCTCTCCCAAGGCATATGGAAATTCCCGGGTCAGGGATTGAATCTGAGCTTCAGCTGTGACCTATACCCCAGCTGCGGCAATGCTGGATCCTTTAACCCACCGCACAAGGCTAGGGATGGAACCTGAGCCTCCAAAATGACCTGAGCTGCTGCAGTGGGATTCTTAACCCACTGCACCACATCGAGAACTCCTTCTCCCTTTCTTTGCTGTTCTAGGACTCCCAGTACTCTCCCTAGCTACCAGAGGTAATTTCTATTTCGTTATTATTTGGGGAAATTTAGCTTGCTTTTTCTTTAACTTTCATTCCATAAAAAGCCCCATCCAGCCTGCAGCTAATCAAAGGCTCCAAACAAGAGACATCTGCATTGAAATACCTTCTGCCGCTTTTAACAGTGTAGGAGTGATTACCGGCATTTCTGTTTTTAAGTAGCAATAATTTTTCTACTCTGTTATACGATTTACTTTGAAATTTCTCCTCTCACAGTTATAAATTTTGATGTTAGGTCCTCTTTCTGGAGGAAGTTCAGGTTGCCTACTCTGATGGTTATGGAAAGCTGATGGTAGGTGGCTGGGCCTCCTTGGTCCTACGATTTATGCAAAAGACAGAGGTCAAAGCCTTTTTCCCTGAAGATGGAGATATCAGAAACTTTTTCCTGTTTTTGTTTTTAAGAAAAATGAATCATTTACGAAAACAGCCAACTGCAAACAGTAAAGTGAAGTATTCTAGTTAAAGGATGAGATTTTAAATTTCGTATGGCAAACTTCTAAAGAAAGCAAATAATTACGTATAATTTGACACCTTTCCCTCTAATCGTTTACCGTTTTGCCCCAGTTCACAATCTTATTCAGAGGTAGATTTGATTGCTCATTTGTGATTTACTTACTTCCTTAAAACGTAGGGTCAAAAACCCTCCTGGGAACTTTAAATTGACTTGGTATCAAAATGCCTCAAGTGATCTCTCAGCCACTGTGACTACCTAGGAACTAATTAACTTCTTTTTTTAAATTAAATTTTATTTTATTTAAGAATGATTGAACTATAGTTCATTTACAAGGTCGTGATGATTCCTGCTGTACAACAAACTGATACTGTCATATGTATACACATACCCGTTCTTTTTCGGATCCTCTTCCCGTATAGGTTATCACAGAATATAGAGTTCCCTGTGCTATATAGATCCTCATTGACCATCCATTCCACATACAATGGTGTACATAGGCCAATCCCAAACCCCCAGTGCATCTCTCCTTCCCCACCTTTCCCCTTTGGGGACCATAATTTTGTTTTCAAGGTCTGTGAGTCTGTTTTTGTTTTGTATATGAGTTCATTCATATCCTTTTTCAGATTCAACTTCTTATCAGTAAGAAGGTTGTTTGTTCTCCCTTCTCACCTAATGTCACCCCCTATACTGGCCAAAAGAAAAAGTGACAGTACCCTAAAGCAACTTCGACTGTAACCTCTCTCTTCATCTTCCTTTGTAATAAGGAAACAACTTCCCATTTTCCTGAGAGGGATAAAGAACCCTCAAATACTTTCCACCTAATTAGCTGGCATTTCAATTTAAAAGTGTAGCTCACAGATGAAATATTTTTACTGATGACCGCTTGCTCTAATATATAAACTTTGGCTACCAACTGATTGCTGGTATAGCAAAATTATTTAAATTTTAAGTCAGAGAACAATTCCTAATAAAGTCACTTTACAACAGGGTAGTCACAGCGGGAGGACTTCAGTGTGACCAGAAGCATTCTGGGATGGAGTTATGGAAAAACAAGTCTTGCATCATAGGTGGGAATCAGATAGATGGGGGGAGGGGAGCAGGTGAATAAAAGAGCATGGGCCAAGCTGAAAGCTGAAGTGAGCATGGTAAATTTAGATGACCGTAATAAGAGTAATTCAGATTGAGTTGAAAAGGTCATGGAAGAAAATTTAGGGTAAAGCCTATGTCAATCAATGGAAAAATACACATTCAGTGCTTCCTAAGTGCCAGGCCCTGCCATAGGCACTATAGGTGCAGTGGCATAGAGGACAGTGTTTTCTGCAGTCAAGAAACTTCAGTTAGGGAGTTCCTGTTGTGGTTCAGTGGTAAGGAACCTTACTAGTATCCATGAGGACACAGGTTTGATCCCTGGCCTAGATCTGGCATTGCAGATCTTTCTTTTTCTTAAAAAAAAAAAAAAAAAAAAAAGAAAGAAATTTAAAGTATTGTTTGTGGTGGGGCAGGAGACAGGAAATAACTACGTAAATTTTTTTTTTTTTTTTTTTTAGGGCTGCACTTGCAGCACATGGAAATATGGAGGGTCCCAGGCTAGGGGTCAAATCGGAGCTGTAGCTGCTGGCCACAGCCACAGCCACAGCCACAGCCACAGCCACAGCAATGGGGAGTCTGAGCCACCTCTTTGACCTACACCACAGATCATGGCAATGCAGGATTCTTAACCCACTGAGCAAGGCCAGGAATGGAACTTGCATCCTCACGGGTAATAATCGGGTTTGTTTCTACTGAGCCACAACAGAACTCCAAGTTACTAGATTTTTTAAATCGTGTGCCTTCTAGGTAAAATTAGAATAGACATTCCCTGTATGAATGTTTTAATGTTTTTTTTTAAAGGAGCAAAATTTGTATTTATTTAGCATTTATATAATGATTTTTATTTTTTTCCATTGTAGCTGGTTTACAGTGTTCTGTCAATTTTCTACTGTACAGCATGGTGACCCAGTTACACATACATGTGTATATTCTTTTTTCTCACATTATCATGCTCCATCATAAGTGACCAGACATAGTTTCCAGTGCTACACAGAAGGATCTCATTGCTAATCCATTCCAAAGTCTTTTAAAAAATTCCTCTAAGAAATTCATATGGAAAATAATACTAATAATGCAAACATAAACAAAAGATTAAAACATAAAACAATCAAGGAAATAAAAGATGTTTTAATCTTTTGTTAGTTTATGTTTGCTTTATTAGTATTATTTTTTCTTTTTTTTTTTTTGTCTTTTTGTCTTTTCTAGGGCCACTCCCATGGCATACGGAGGTTCCCAGGCTAGGGGTTGAATCAGAGCTGTACCCGCCGGCCTATGCCAGAGACACAGCAACGCTGGATCCGAGCTGCATCTGCAACCTACACCATAGCTCATGGCAACGCCAGATCCTTAACCCACTGAGCAAGGCCAGGGATCGAACCTGCAACCTCATGGTTCCTAAATGGATTTGTTAACCACTGAGCCACGACGGGAACTCCTATTAGTATTATTTTCCCGTGAATTTCTTAGAGGAATTTTTTTAAAGCCACTTCCTCATTTTGTCGAGATTGGTTTAGCAGTCTATTTTATAATCATCATAATCCTGGTTCTAGTCTAGAGTTAGCCATGGAGGACTGTGCCCAATAAGGGCAACCCATCGTCTCAAAGTGCAGAAAGTGATGGACTGAGGGCATGTGTCACTCCCTCCCAGGTGTGGAAGTTTCAGTTTATCCATGGAAATTCAGTAAGTGACACAGGATCACTAGACAAATGCATTGAGCAAAACCACCAGTATTGCTGACTTCAGATTTATAGTAAATCTTCAGTTCTTTCTTATTTTTCAGACAAAAGTATGTTGTAAATACTTGCATTTCATCTGCCCCATAGGGTGCACACACCCCACTTTGGGAAGTACTGCAACAGAGAGGGTCTGGGAAAAGGATAGCTATTTCACTAAGGGTGATAAGGGAAGAAGACTGAAGTGACATTTAAGTGGAAACTCAAATGATGAGGCGGGACCAGCTGTACAAAGAGTGCTTTGGGCACAGGTGTATCAGTGAGGAAGCACAGTCACTCTGAATAGTATGGGAATAAAGGATTCACTATAGGAATCAGAAGTTACACAGGTGAGGGAGGATCTCGGGAAATGAAAGTCTGGAAGGTGAGACATGGAATTGGAGAGATTCACAGATCAAGCCTTCAGAAGTACTGGTACAGTTGTACACGTAAGAGCTTGTAAGAAAAATCCAAGAAGCTGAGCCTGTCCAGCTGCCAAAATGGGACTGCTAGGGGTCTGTGGGAAGCTGTTGCTTCTGTGTAACTATTGTCTTTCTGGGTCCACTTCCGAGTATCTGGTGGAGGGCCTGTTTTCAGAAGGCCAGCAGTGGTGAAGACAAGGTGAGCTGGGAGGAGAGAGAGGGCAAGGTGGGATCCACTGGATTCACTGGTTATATCCCATCAGGAGTAATGGTCATGCCTGCACTTCTGTCTTGCACGTCTCACACATGTGCCTCTTTGGCTAACTCGAACCTAGACCCTCACAAAGAAGGGGATTCTGGGAAACAGAGCTCTCAGCATAACCAAGTTAATGTATCTCAACCCAACAGGGAACAGCATGTGCAAAGGCCCAAGAAGGAAATCAACTCCGTGTGCTTGAGGGTTAGAAAGAGGGTGAGGCTGAGGCTCAGGAAGTGATGGGGAAGGTGGAGGGAGCACAGCCTGGGAAGTAGGCAGAGCCTAACTCATGTGGGTCCGGGCAGGCCTTGGATTGCTTGACTTAATCCTAAACCACAGGATTTTTTTTTTTTTTGTCTTTTGTCTTTTGAGGGCCACACCCGTGGCATATGGAGGTTCCCAGGCTAGGGGTCTAATCGGAGCAATAGCTGCTGGCCTATGCTGGAGCCACAGCAATGCAGGATCCAAGCTGGTCTATGACCTATACTGCTCAAGGCAAAACCGGATCCTTAACCCACTGAGCAAGGCCAGGGATTGAACCCATGACCTCACGGTTCCTAGTCGGATTCATTAACCACTGCGCCATGATGGGAACTCTGGTAAACTACAGGATTTTAAGTAACGTGGTGGTATTCTGTGAGTTCTACTTTGAAAGGGTCATTCTAGCTATTACGAATGGGAAAGAAGCAAGAGAAAAGTTGAGAAAAAAACAGTAGCAGAGAAAAGAGGAAGTTATTGAGGTGGCCTAAGAAAGAGACAATGATGGCCTAGACTATGGGTCTAAAAATACACACACAGAGAACTGGTGGTCAGACGGGCTTTTGGTCTCTTTTCTCCAGCCTATTTTTTCAGTCCTGGAAACACCGCTCTGTGTGTATGAGATGTGAAACACCCTCTGTTGAGAAGAAAGGGCAGCAGAGGTAAATGGTCAGGGGAGGTTGGGACTGACACTGAGGACTTTCTAGGCACCAAGCTCTATGCTGGGCCTGGTCCTCACAACAATCCCTGGGAAGGAACCTTGAGGCACAGGGGGGTTAAAAAGTATACCTGAACCAAGTTCATACTGCTTATAAGTGGTAGGCTTCTGATCTTAACCTAGCTATCTCAGAACCCAGAATCTTAGTTCTTTCTACAGAATCCTGCTGGGTCTCACATTAAGGCCCTACCTTGTCACATCCACCATCAGCAGCTGCTACCTGCCCAAATCTCACACCTGTCTGTCCTCTCAAGAGCCTCAAATGTACAAGTCTTGGGTCTCTGTCCATTCCCAATATTAGAGACTCCACACTGCATAATACCTCCAGGCCAAGTTTCCTGGACTCTGAAATAACTTATCCTATGTTTGGGTCTCTGTAACTACTTAGACTTTATAATATTTAAACATGTATGGTTCTAGGATATGGAAAAGAGGACATTTTTGGTCTCCTAGGTATATTTCTTATTGGAATAGCATTGCCTTTGAGGATTAGGAAATAAATTGCATTCCCCACATAACTCTTGTAAGTCAGTTGTCAAATTATCAGTAGCATTTTTTTCTGTCTCCAAAGAGCCCTTTAAAGGGCTCCCATGTCTTTATTTCAATTATACCTTATCTGAGATGAAAGCAAATGAATAAGGACATGAATAAGCAAATGAGTAAGAATGGCTGTTAAATATGCAATAGATGAGGTTCAAGACATTAAAAAATCAAGACTTATTTTCTGATCAGTGGTCCATTTACTGACAGCATTGTCTTTTAGCAAAGAAAATATTTCAAAGTACAGGGTATATATGCTAATACAGCTTTGAACCTAATAATTATTTGCTTAGAGACTATACATATATGTATAAATGATGAATGATTATCATGTTTTTATATGTCATAGTTACTTAGTCAAAACATGTAGTCTTTGGCTTTAGTTGTACACTGTCCACTTTACCTGTGAAATGCAAGCGTCACAGATTCTCAAATTAGGAAACATTTAGATTTTTCAGGGGAGTTACATGGAAGGAATTAAAGATCTTCATAACCAGATAAAATGCTGTTGGGATCACCATGGGCAGCCCTGGAAACATCTGCTGTGTAAGGAGTGACAAAATTTGGGAAAGACATTCTGGCCAACGACACCTTCCCTTCAACAGTTCTCCGAACTTGCAGAGGCTAAGGGCACCAACCACACTTCCAATGACAGGATTTACCGCTTCCTCTAGCTCTTGATAACTTAACACCCCCTCTCCTCACGGATGCTGGTGTGGTAATCAATAATCATGCTATTTTACAAAATCTGAAACAAGTTAAACCAACAATGAAATTCATATTTACCCAAAATGTGTTTTCAAAAGGATCTTGGTGGCCTTCTTGTCAGGTCATAGAAAACTGAGGCTTGTCAGGAAGGGTACTGAAGGAATTTTTGTACTCTGCGGGAAAAGCTGAGATACTGGTTGATCCCTTCCCATTCTAAGACTCCATGAATCTAGGTAGTGTGTATATTCAGTGAAAACAGTTTAGAATTTCCATAAGTGATTTAAACATTTCCTTCTTATCTGTTGGAGAGGCCAAGTAAACATCCTGTCCTAATAAAACAAGGATGTTGTATCACCTCACATCCCCGAAGTGATAATAGCCTGAAGATAATGAATAAAAGATGTTACCAGGGGTTAGACAATTTGGAGTAGCCAGTAAATAGCCAGCTCCTGCTCCGAGGAGATGGTCTGGTTGCTCTCCTACCTGCAGCAACTGCAGTGAAGAAATGATGCCAAACCCAGTTCCACAGTATATTAGGCATGATGGCAGATTCAGGGAAATAAACTCTGGCCCCTGCCCTCAAGGAGCTGACAATCTTGTTAGAGAGATAAAACACACACAAAATAATTAGGAAACAAGTGTTCATCTATATGGCACTGAATATAAGTGAAATAGTTTTAAAATGATCCAAGTATCTAGAAGGTTCTATTTAAGAGGGAGGATAAAATTAAGCCTTGAAGTGATCAAGTGAGGCTGAGTGAAGAGAAGGGGCATATCCGTGGGGTGTTGGGGAAGTGGGAGGAAGCAGTTGACCAAGGCGAGTGAGAGCACGACCTGTGTGGTAGAAGGAGCAGGCACTGCATTGCCATAGGATGGCGAGGAACTGGCCTGACTGAGGCAGAAGGGACCAAAGACTGATGTGGTCAGCCTGGAAAGGCAAGATGGGGTCACATGGCCTCAAAACCAGACAGAAGTTTCAGAAGGCCAAGTGCTAGTGCTCTCCAGAGGCGGCCCTCAGAAATGAACCTCTCAGAAATGTTGTATGTGAGACCCATAGGCTGACATGAATATAGATGCTGATGGCCATGGCAGCTTGGCGAGGTCCAGCTCAATTCCAAACTGCCTGGCTTACCAGCACGCTGCCAGGCTGGGGGCTGTTGACCTGTATCTAAAGATGGTCTCTGGAGGCTGCAGTGTGTGGCCTGGAAAGCCCATGGCTGCTCTTCCAGGCAGCTGTTGGGTGGGATGTGTTTGTGAGGATGTCTGCCCAGGTGTGGGCGTTACTAGGACTGTAGCTAAAGCATGATGAAATCCAGTTGGTTGGAGATGGAAGAACAAAGACAAACTATAGCTTCTAAACATTCTTCATACTGGGATTTTAAAAGCAAGCTTCTAGCTTGAATTACTCTGACATAATAATGCTTTAATTTTTCTAGTCAAATCAATAAGCTTATGCATTAAGATGCCCTCCCCTTTTGGAATTATTTCAGGGTGGTTAAAGAGAAGCTTTTTAACACAGAATACTTGTTGGTAACATGGTCCCTCATGTCATCTTCTTTTGATCAGGACGTTGAGATTTTTTAACTTTTCGAACTTTCTTGGTTTTTGGATGTTTTTTCCCTTTCTTTTGCTTTTTCTTTAGGCTGACCTGTGAGAAGAGGTCACAGAAAAAAAGAGTAATGTATCTCATTCCTACCATTTTTCCTTCCTTATATTATATTTGGACTCTCTAGACTGTGATCTTTCTTTGTCCTCAGAACCAGTTTAAAGTTGCTTCACTCTCAAAGGGGCTCCTTTTGATTCTCTTGACTTTGCTCACTTTGATGAGGAGACAACAGCCTTCTACCTGGTTGCTTCTGTCCATTCCCTGAGCTTTTTACCAACCTCACTCCAACATGATCCATTCTCCCAACTACAGCTTTCTGAGGTTGGTACTATTATCATTTACTTTTTACAGCTGAGGAGACTGAGGCTTGCAGAGGGTGACTCACCCAAAGTGTATATGGCAGAACCACTAGCCCATCTGACTCTGGAAGCCACACTTTCAACTACAGACTCTACAGCCCTCTTCTTCTTCTTTTTTTTTCTTCTTTGTCTTTTTCCAGGGCCAAACCCAAGGCATATGGAAGCTCCCAGGCTAGGGGTCCAATCGGAGCTGCGTCTGTGACCTACATCACAGCCACAGCAACGCCAGATCCTTAAACTGTTGAGCAAGGCAGGGATCGAACCCGCAACCTCATTGTTCCTAGTCGGATTCATCAACCACTGAGCCACGGCGGGAACTCCTCTACAGCCCTCTTCAAACTCAACTCCCTAGCATATCACATAGGATTCTTCCTGCTTCATTTTAGTCTACTTTTCTACCTCAATCCCTTCATTGCCCACACACAAGCTGCAGCCACATTCTCAAGACTCCCTGAGCACAGCAAACTCTCTCATGATCTAGTCTTTTTTTTTTGCATGTTGTCCTTATGCTCCTGGTAAATTATCTTTCAAGACCCAAATCAAATGTCACCTGATATTTGTCTTCCTTAATATTTTCTCCCTGTCCCCTCCCCCATGGCAAAGTTCATTACTCCTTCTATTATCTTGAAGTTTCTTGTACACAACTTTATTTTATATTTCTCACACTATATTGTAACCAATTGTTAGCATATTTTCTACAGCAGGAAAGACTTTAACTTATTGCTTTTCTATCTTTGGGGTGTACCATTCAATTCCATACACACTTACTGCATTGGATGAGAAAGACAAGCTCCCTACTCTTATGGAACACAGACTCTAGTGGGAGAGAGAGATAAGTGATACTATAAGCAGGAATACAATTATGCCACAACTGATGACATCATTTTGGGAACAAAACAGGAGCATGATAACACGAATGAAAAATATATCCTTAAGTTAATTTCTAAAAGAAAGAAAAATGTTTTCCTCTTTTCACCAACCTGTTTCTCCCACTCTTTAATCAATTTTTTCACATCTGGTGAATCTGGGTTTAGACATGTTTGATCCCCATTCTTCATTGTAGCACTGCCAAAGAAATAGCAACAAGATATATTTTTTAAATAATTTAAATGCTTCATCTTACCCACAGAATTCAATTCTCCTTTAAAACGTATTTATGTCATCACTATAAGTATCTGAGACTTCCAGTCTTTTTTCTGCTTTTTCATTTTCTAAGTGAATGAGGGGACTTAATGAATTTCTAGGATAGCACATAACCCTAAATTTGCAACTGATATGTGCAATGGGAGAATCTTCAATCTAAAGATAATATCAGTTCTGTTGTGCTAGAAGTGGCTCTTTATGTTTAAGTGAAAGCATAAAATAGGTAAGTTGCCAACATATCTACTTTTTTTCAAAAACAATGAAAATCAGCATAAAATTTTGCTAAATTTTCCAATGAAACAACTTAAAACATAATAAAATATTTTGCTAAGACAAGATTAACAGACCAGTTGAATTTTTTTATTAATTCTCCAGAAATAATTTAAATAATTTTTTTCTTTAATTTCTATATAATCTAAGAATAAGCTTACTCATTCCATATATCATCCTTGATTTGGGTTTTAAAAAACTTAAAATATGCACCTCTTTTAATCTAGCAGTTCTAATCTCTAGAAAGGCATTACTAATAGGGAAGAATTATAGACAAAATGTTGCCACAATAACAGTTTGTTTCCATAGCAAAACACTGGAAATAACCCACATTTAGGCATTGGTCATATAGATTATGGTACCTCCATATGATAGAATAAAATTTGGCCATTAAAAAAACATGATATTATTAGAAAATATGATATTATTATAGAAGATTACTGACATGAAGAAATGTTCATGATATAGTGTTAATGAAAAAGCAGATTACAAAACAGTATGCAGTGTATCACTTTATTTTTGTATATATATTACGGACATAGATGTGTGTATATAAATTTTGTAACTATATATGCACGCACAAAGCAAATGAAAGAGATTAGGAAGACATATATATAGAGATAGACAAAGATTTATTTATTTATTTATCTATTTTGTCTTTTGTCTTTTTAGGGCCACACCTGCAGCATATGGAGGTTCCCAGGCGAGGGGTCTAATCAGAGTTGCTGCCACCGGCTCACACCACAGCCACAGCCACGCCAGATCTGAGCCGTGTCTGTGACCTACACCATGGCTCATGGCAATGCTGGATCCTTAACCCACTGAGTGAGGCCAGGAATCGAACCCACAACTTCATGGTTCCTAGTCAGATTCGTTTCTGCTGCGCCATGATGGGAACTCTTAGGAAGACTATATATCAAGAGATTAACAGTATTTATACTAGATGTAGGCTTATAAACAACTTTTAATTTCTTCTTAATGAAGGGTTACCTGCATTAAACATTTTCTTCAGTGAACATGTAATACTTTGGTAATACATCATCCTTGGGTCCTAATCTCTACCAGAAATAACTTGTTTTTTAGAAGAAAAAAAGAAGTAGACCAGATTTATGGAGAGGCAACCATCTGCATTTTAAGTGTCTAAATGGACCAGCATTCTGAGGGTGAGGATCACACTAAATTTAATGCTGGAGCATGCGCGTTGGATGAATTGTTACTTACATGACTTCCATTTTCTCACAAGAAGGGCTTGGGGTGAATTGTTTAAGATCCCTTAAGGATTTTAAATGGATCATCCTTTGGCTGGTGTTGATGCAGGAACAACGTCCATTCCTCATTAGTAGGGTTCCTAAGGGAAAAAGAGGGGAGAAAACATTGGTGTAGAGCAATGTCTTAATTCAGATGATCCACCAAAATGATACATTTGACTTACGATTATTACTAACATTTACCAAGTGTCTGTTAATTATTACTGCAAGATTTTGAAGTAGCTGTTATCTCCATTTTATAGATAAAGAAAGCAAGATTCAGAGAAATTAAGACCAAAGTCATAGCACTGGGAACTCTGTCTAGTCACTTATGATGGAACATGTAATGTGAGAAAAAAGAATGTATACATTTAAGTGTAACTGGGTCACCATGCTGTACAGTAGAAAAAAAATATATATATAAATAAATGATTTTTTAAAAAAGCTGAGGGTTAAAAAAAAAAAGAAAAGAAAAAACCCCACAGCGAATCTCATACATTAAAAAAAAAAGAAAAAAGAAAAAAGAAACAAAGTTGTTCAGCTTTTGGGAGGACAGGTACAGGGTATCAGCTCAGGTCTCTTTTGAGTCCAAAGGTGTTACTCTAAACTATCATATTTTACAACCTTAGGAAAAGAGATTTTCATAATGTTCAATAAATGCCTACTACAGTTCAGACACACATAACTTACTCATGTTCACTATGCAGACCATAATTTCTTGAGCAACTCTCACAGCCATTTTTTAAAATCTGACTTTAGTGAAATGGAGTCGATGTTGGTTTTGACAAAAAGCTCCACTTATAACAACTAATTACTACCAACCTGATCCTCCCTACTGTCTTGTTTTTCAGTAGTGCTTTGAACTTTTGAAAACTCTCTAAAACACACTAGCATTCCTTAATTCTTCCATTTATTCAACATATACTTACTCAATGCTACTATATGCCACACACTGTGTAGTAGGCAGAAAAAGCTTAACTATAAAATCTCTATTTTACAGTTGAGGAAACTGAAACCTAGAAAAGTTCACTAATTTTCCCCAAATAACAAAGGTAGTAAGTAAACAGACTAAGGACAACCTCTCTGATTACTGGATCCTTATTTGGTTAACCACAGACATACTATCAAGAAAGTCTATCAAGGTAACAAAATTAATTTAGGAGACAAAGTCTTCATCTCATTATCACCCAGTTCAACAAACATTTATCGAATACTTACTACATGCCAGGAATTCACACATCTAGACTGAGAAGACTTGTAATTGACTTGGCAGGTCCAATATATGAACTTTGGATAATTGACCACAAATGGCTCATATCACTTTCTGATGCATGCAAAGCAATCACCTTTACTGGGCAAATTCAGAAGCTTTTATAGCAATTCACATCTCTGACTTTAGTAACTTAATGTAACTCAGAATCCCTTACCTTGAACTCCAATCAGAGTCAGGAAGATGATACCCAAAAGCAAGGCAACACTGCTTTTCTTCATAGTGGTAGAACAGTGTCACTTCTGTAGGTGTTCCACTGAGTCACTCTGTATTGGATTTCAAGCCTGAGAAATTCTTTAGAAAACATGCTTTGGATATCCTATTTATTTAGGAACTCTATTTCCCTCCTAAAATCTGATTGGCTGGTGTTAGCTGATCCAGCTAAACTGAACACGAACTTAACTGCTCTAGGGGAAACCCTACTCTCTGATCCAAGGGAATTTCTGCATGCTTTATTCCTTCCTTTCCATTTCACATAAACAGGGTGTTTATAATAAGAGATGTGAAACCACCATCACTGGCAGCCTTTAGCACACTTACAGCTGCTCACCTGGATGAAGAATAAGTTATATAATGAATATAAAAACTTCATATAACAAGGGTTGGAGATGTGGTTTCCAGATGGGAAATATTAAAGTCCAGATAAGCAAAATATTCTTCAAAATTTTTTTTTTACTGCTTATTGAATAGCTTCATGTATAGTATATGGCCATATTTATTTTTTCTTATATTGCCTACCCAACAATTTTAAACAATCAAAATACATTAAAAGGCACTTTAATTTTCTACTGTGGTAAGCTCATTTTGTTTTTATGTCACTGCTGCTATAGTTTATTATTTTTTTTAGTGGTTAAATTAGTTAGAATAAAGGATTAGTTGAAAATAGACAGTTGGTACTACACAAAACTTAATAACTTCTATGTATGGAAGAAAATAATCAACAGAATGAAAAAGCAACCTATAGAATGGGAGAAAATAATTGTAAACATATCTCTGATAAGGTGTTAATACATATACAAAGAACTTCTACAACAACTACAAAGCCCAAATAACCTGATTAAAAAAATGGGCAGACTTAAATAGACATTTCTCTAAAGAAGATATACATACAAATGGCCAATAAGCACATGAGAAAAGCTCAGCCTCACTAAACATTCAGGAAGTACAAATCAAAACCACTATGAGATAATCACCTCATATGCACCAGGATGCCACCAGAAAAACAACAACAACAATAGAAAATAACAAGTGTTGGTGAGGATATGTAAAAATTGGAACCCTGCTGCACTGCTGGGAATGTAAAATGATTCAGCTATTATGGAAAACAATATAGAGATTCCTCCAAAAATTAAAAATAGAATTACCATATAACCCAACAACCCCACTTCTGGGAGTATGTTCAAAAGAACTTAAAGCAGGATCTCAAAGAGATATTTGCACACCAGTGTTCATCACAGCATTAGTCAAAACAGCGAAGAAGTGAAGCAACCCAAATGTCCATTGACAGATGAATGGGTAAAGAAAATGTGGTATATCCATGCAGCGTGATATTAGGCAGCCTTAAAAAAGAAGGAAATCTTGTCACATGCTACAACATGGGAGAACCTTGAGAATTTTATCCTCAGAGAAATAAACCAGTCACAAAAGGACAAATAATCTTAGGAAGTACCTAAAGTCAAATCTTAGAAACAGAAAGTAGAAAGGTGGTTGCCAGTTTCCACTGTGGCTCAGCAGTATGGAACCTGACTAGTATCCGTGAGGATGTGGGTTCCATCCCTGGCCTCGCTCTGTGGGTTGAGGATCTAGTGTTGCTGTGGCTGTGGTGCAGGCCGGAAGCTGCAGCTCAGATTCGATCCCTAACCTGAAAGCTTTCATTTGCCACAGGTGTGGCCCTAAAAAGAAAAAAAGAAAGGTGGTTGCCAAGGGCTCAGGGAAAGGGTGAGGTGAAGTCAACCTTTCGTGGGTTTAGAGATTAGTGTTGCAGGATGAAAAAGTTCTAGAGCTCTGTTGTACAATGGTGTGAATGTACTTAACACTAATGAACTGTACATTTTAGAAATGCTTAAGATGGTAAATGTGATGCTACATGTTTTTTACCACAATAAAATAAAAAAGGGAATAAGGAGTATGTAATGAAAATCTAAATCAGTTGTATGTAATGAAAATCTAAATTAGTAGTGGCTGACTGGATAGAAGTATATTTCTCCCTGACAGAGGCAGGTGGACTAGGACTTTACCTTGGTTCTGAGGTCTCCATTGCTGTCTTCATGCACATGGCCAAAAGGCGCTTGCTTCCATGTCCACTTGACAAGTACAGGATGGTGGGAGGGCAGAAAAAGGGTTCCCCCCCCCCTTTTTTCACCTATCACTTTCCATTTCCTCCCATGGGCCAGAACTTCACATGGCCACAACTAGCTGCAGGGAAAGTTAAGAAATGTGATCTTTATTCTGATGACCCACTAAAACTTGGAGGTTCTGTTACCGTAGAACAATGTTTCTCAACATTTTTTTTTTTCATCATTGCTTCTCCTGAGATAGAGTCAAATTTAAATTAACATAAATCTAAATTAAATTTCTCCTTAAAGAGAAAAACTAAATAGAAATAAGATTTTGTTGGCTAGGGTTGAATTTTGGTGGGCCATAAGTCACTGTGATATCTAAGATTTTTTTAGCCCCCCAAGAACCAATTTTTGTCCCCTTAAAGGCATTCCCCCCACCCCCCGAGAAAGCACACTGTAGAGTAAGGGGGGAACAGACATTAGCATTTTCTGTTGCATGATGCACATTTGGGATTGGTTTCTAGATGGATTATTAACGTTTAAATATATTATTACAGAATTTTTTTTTTTTTTTTTTTTTTAGGACCACACCTGTGGCATATGGAGGTTCCCAGGCTAGGGGTTGAATTGGAGCTACAGCTGTTGGCCTATGCCACAGCCACGGCAACTCAGGATCTTTAACCCACTGAGCCAGGCCAGGGATGAAACGCACATCCTCATGAATACTAGTCGGGATCATTTCTGCTGAGACACAATGGGAACTCCCAGAATTATTTTTGAAGAAAACTTGTGGTGACCTTTGATAGAGCTATTCATTTGGTTATGTTTAATTTTGGTAATGACTGTGACCATGGCTTGGGTGGAGCTGGGTTCAGGTCCCAGCTTTGTTACTTAATGTCTGTGTGCCAATTACTTTTGTAAGCCTTAATTCCCTCAGCTGAAAAAACTATTACTGACCGCACAGGTTGGTGAAATTAACGGCAATAAGCATGTCAACTGCACTACAGAGCTAGCGGCCATTTTTTTTTTTCCTAGTAAAGAAAGGAAGATAAAGACGTCTTAGGATAAAGACCAAGGCCCACAATGGTCTTCCCCTGCCCACCTTTCAAATCTCTTGTATAACTCTCTGCTCCATCACCCTCGCCTCCCTCAATTCCTCAGAGGGGCAACGCTCCTTCCCATCATGCTGTTCCATGCCTAGAGTGCTGTGCCTGCTTTGTCTTCCTACTCTACTCCTTAGTATCTTACCCACCGTAGATTCCAGCTTGGCATGTCCCCCGGGAAAGCTTCCCTGACCCCTAGACCTGGTCAGGTCCTCCACCAGGTGATTTCATGTCCTCGTTCAAATAACGTCCAAGGCAATGTTAGGTTAGCTGCAATCTATGGTTAATATCTCCTTCTGCCACTAGAACAAGGAAAGCTTGTGAGCGTCCACGCGGGAGCGCAATGCCAGCACAACGCCAGGCACTCAGCACACGTGCACAAGAGAGGGAACTAAAGCGCCTAGGCTCACTCCGCACTGCGCATGCAAGGCACTGCCTGCTTCGTCCAGGGAGCGCGCACTGCGCCTGCCCAGCCAGCCCACTTCCAGAACCTTCAGTGGGGAGGCTGCAGTCTCCGCTAGAGCATCTCTCGTCGTGCTTGGCCCTGTTGGGTGACTCCGCTACCTGTGCTGATCCGGCTGAGAAGCACGTCCAGGAGAAAGGTAGTGGCCGCGAGCCTCGGGATCTTTCCTCTCGGTCCTGTGTGTGTCCCCATCCCCCACCTCCCCACCCGAGGGGTCGCGAATGAGGTTGAGGGAGCGTTGGCCTCCGACGGGCCTGCGCGTCTGGGCGGACGGAGGCCGCAGCCGGGTGAGGCCTAGGAGGGTCGTTCGCCTTTGGGCCACGGTCACAGGGCAGAGGCCTTCTGGACCCGAGGAGCGGGTGTTGGGGTCAGTTAGGACTTCCTTGAGGCTCAGTCTTTTTTTTTTTTTTGGAAGTAGCTAACTTTCTCTGGTTACCCGCGGTCCCGCTGGAGGCCTGGCCAGGGGCTGGATTCTCTGGGCTTTGAGCCTCGCGGAGCAGGTGAGGCCTGTGGGCGGGAAGGGCTGCCGCCCGCGCCGCAGGGCCTTGCTCACTCGATTCCCAGGCCTCCTTTTGGAAATTGTCCTGAAAACTCGGGAGGGAAAACACACTTCTAACTGACCCCCCCCCCCCCCCCCCCCGAGATGGCGTTTATGGCTACATGGGGCATTTAGGAGAAACAGAAACCCGAGGAGGGGACGTTGCGGGCGGTTCTCACGGCCCTGGGAAGGGAGCCAAGGCTTATCGGCCCCATCAAAACCAAGAGTTAATTCCCAATTTCCTTTTGAATGGAGTTTTTAACCTCATTTGCCTCGCAAAAAACCCCCAGTTCCTGTCCCCAAGGAACCAAATGCTGATGTCACCCTCCCGAGCAGAACAGGGTTCAGTTTTCACATGTGCTTGCCCACCAACCCCCTCCGTCTGGCTGTGGAGCCGGTGCCGGGCTATTTACTTATATACACAGAGTCTTCCCTTTTATTTTCAAAGGGGAAATAATTTTCTCTCATAGTGAAACTCCCCAGGCCCGTTTGAATTTCTTGCAGTGTGGACTTCCCCGCTTCTCAGCAGCTCTTGCTGTTTGTTATTAAAGGACGCTGACTTGAAAAGGGAGTATTTCTTGAAAGTCTCAGAAGCCCCTAGTGAGCCTCCTAATTTTTCTTCTTTCCTCTTTTCTCCCCATGCAGGGAGTTGTTCCTTCTTTCCAAAATATTATAGTATGGGAAGTTGCCTTCAAGCCCACCACAGTTGTTGTTGTTTTTATGGGGCGGGGGCGGTTCATGTCTTGTCTGCATCTCAGGGAACAAAGAGAAAGGAACACGTTCTTCCTTTATTGATCTAAGTATCTAGCCTTCCCGTTTTTATCTTTTATCAAAGGTTTACGGACTGGATTAAATCTGTGAATAAACTGTCCTGAGAGGGAATGTCAGTACATCATTTAAAGAACAGCTGCAGTTGAAAGCTGGCAGTAACACAACATTTTTTGCTCTATGACTTTTGGCGAGTCAGCTTATAGTCTGATAAAATGTAATCACGGTTATTAAGAAGCTGCTGCCTCACTTGAGAAAATCTTATCCCGGAAAGGAAGAAAATATTTTTGTTTAAAATGTTGATATATATTTAAAGTGATTTACATTAAGGTTGTTTATCTCAATAACTTTGCAAGAAACAAAATCCATGTTCTCGAAGCCTTTCATTTACTGTTTATCATTCATTATTTCATTCATCAAGCTTTTATTTTAATCATTCTTGGACACAGATATGAACAATAATTTCTGCCCTTGAAGAGCTCACAGTTTAGTGGGAGAAAGCTGCATGTAAATGAACAATTATTGTAGAAGAAGTGGTGTGATAAAGGATTGTACATAGTTATTGGAGGTGCAGAGAAGGTCACAACTCTGGCCAGTGGCCTCAGGCACAGCTGTTAGAATTAGGCCTGGAATGGAGGTGGTTGGAATTAGTTACTAGGAGAAGATGAGAGGCAGGGAGGCATTCTGAGCAGGAGGCATAAAAAAGTATGCTAAGTTTTAGAAACTGCAAGAACTTTGATAAGGGTGAAGGGTAGAGTGATAATGGGGGATAGTGAGAAATGAGACTAGAAACGTAGTGGGAGCCAGAGAATCAAGGGCCTTCTCAATCCTTGTGTGGTGGGGAGACATTGAAGGATTTTACTCAAGGGAATGACACGAGCGCATTCAACCCACATATACACCTATGTCTACATCTGACTTTTGTCACTAAACAATATCATTTAATTTATCTTAACATGTGCACACATATCCTGGTATTTATGTAGTTTATATATTTTAAAAATGGTTCTTTATATTTGTAGTCTGTTTATTCTCAGTGCTGGGCATTGTAGTTGTTTCTTTTATTTCAGAAATACCGCTCATACCCTCTTATTTTTTTCAGAGGTTTCACCTTCTTGTGATATTTTCCTTCTTTGGAAGTTTAGAGACAAAGATTAAAAGCATTTTTATCTTTTTTGTAACATTTTAACAGTTTACTTGTCAGAAAGATTAGGCTAATTTTGTAATGCCTTCATCAGTATGCAGATGTCCCAGTTTCCCAATCTTTTTGTCATTTGTATTTTCTTTTGTTTACTTCATACGTGAACCTTGGCACCTGAGGTCACTGTTTCAGTTTTTTTACTTGCTTGCATTTTAGTTTGTGTTGGGTCAATATCTCCATGATCTCTCTTTTCAGGATCAGTTGTTAAGTGAGATTAGGGTGTTTATAAATGTATGTCAGTTCTTTTCATATTTTGAATAGGAAGCTTTTATCCATTTTCAGTTAAAATACCTGCTTTTTCTATTTTGTTGCCTTCACTTCTTACATAATTTTTATTGAAGGGTAACATGTTATATGAGCAGAATTGTGTCCCCCTAATTCATATGTTGAATTTCTAACTGCTGCTACCTCAGAATGTGACTTTATTTAGAGACAGGGCCTTTAAAGAGGTAATTACGTTAAAACGAGGTCATTAGGATGGTTCCTAATCCACTGGGTCTGGTGTCCTTAGAAGAAGAGACAAGGACACAAGCATGTACAGAGAAGACCACGTTCAGACACAGGTAGAAGACTGCCATCAGCAAGCCAAGGAAAGACGTTTCAGAAGAAACCAACCCCGATGATTTCTTTATCTTGGATTTCCAGTCTCCAGAATTATGAGAAAATAAATTTCTGTTGCTTAAGCCACTCAGTCTCTGGTATTTTATTATGACAGCCCCAGTTAACTAATACAACCTATATACAGGGAAAGAAAAGTATATAAATAGAAGAGTGCTCCATATGACTCACTGAATTTTCACCAAGTGTTAATGACATGATAGTACCCTTCTCTTCTTCCCCAAAGGTAACTCTTGCCATAGGTGAATTATGTCTATTTTTGAATTATATAAATGACATTATATGGTATGTCCTATTTAGTGTCTCATTCTTTTCTCTAAATATAGTATTTGAGAGATTCATCCATGTCATGGGTGGAGGAGTGGTTTGTTCATTTTATTGCTCTTATAGTATTCTCTTATGTAAGAGACTTATCGTAAGATGTATATCCAGTTGATGGACATTTTGATTGTTTCCCATTTGGGGCTAAATGAATACTGCTGTTAATGAATGTTCTTGTGCATATCCTTTGGTGCACATATATGTGCATTTCTGTTGAGTCTATCACTAAGAGTGGTTTAAAGAGTGTGTGTACGTTAAGCTTAAGTTGCGCTATTTATGCTTCCACAAGCACTGAATGAGGGTTTCATTGACCCTACAGCTTCACATATATTTAATATCATCAGGGTCATTATTTTGTTATCTTAGCTTTTAGCTTTTAGTTTAAAAGTTTTTCATTGTTATAAAATACTTTCTGAATAAACCCATGGGACCTAATCAAACTGAAAAGCTTTTGCACAGCAAAGGAAACCAAAAAGAAAACAAAAAGACAACTTTCAGAATGGGAGAAAATAGTTTCAAATGATGCAACCGACAAGGGCTTAATCTCTAGAATATATAAACAACTTATACAACTCAAAAGCAAAAAAGCCAATCAACCAATGGAAAAATGGGCAAAAGACCTGAATAGACATTTCTCCAAAGAAGATATACAGATGGCCAACAAACACATGAAAAAATGCTCAACATCGCTGGTTATAAGAGAAATGCAAATCAAAACTACCATGAGATATCACCTCACACCAGTCAGAATGGCCATCATTAATAAATCCACAAATAACAAGTGCTGGAGGGGCTGTGGGGAAAAGGGAACCCTCCTGCACTGCTGGTGGGAATGTCAACTGGTACAGCCACTATGGAGAACAGTTTGGAGATACCTTAGAGATCTATACATAGAACTTCCATATGACCCCGCAATCCCACTCTTGGGCATCTATCCGGACAAAACTCTACTTAAAAGAGACACATGCACCCGCGTGTTCATTGCAGCACTGTTCACAATAGCCAGGACGTGGAAACAACCCAAATGTCCATCGACAGATGATTGGATTCGGAAGAGGTGGTATATATACACAATGGAATACTACTCAGCCATAAAAAAGAATGACATAATGCCATTTGCAGCAACATGGATGGAACTAGAGAATTTCATACTGAGCGAAATGAGCCAGAAAGACAAAGACAAATACCTTTGAATTTATCCTGCTTGGAGTTCATTGAGCCTTTTGGATGTGTTTTGTTAGATATGGGAGTTTTCCATCTTATTTCTGTGAATATTCTTTCTATCCTTTTCTTTCTTTTCTCCTCTGGTACTTGCATTATAAGTATGTTTTATTTGGTGGTATCCTTTGGGGCCTTTAGGGGCCTTTGGGGCCTCTATCCTTTAGATGCTGTTCCTTTTCCTCATTCTTTTTTCTTTCCCTTCTCCTCAGACTCAATTTCAGTTGTCCTATTTTCAAATTTTCTGATTCTTCCTTCTGTGGCTCAAATTGCTGTTAATTATAATTACTACCTCTTTATTGATATTCTCATTTTCTTCACACGTCTTTTCCCGTAGTTTCCTTTTATTCTGTTTTCTTTCTCTTTTTATTTTGGCCACATCCCCAGCATGCAGAAGTTCCTGGGCCTGGGATTGAACCCGAGCCACAATAGTGACAACACAAAGTCCTTAACAACCAGGCCACTGGGGAACTCCTCCTCTTATTCTTGGCACATGGTTTTCTGAGCTCTTTGAGTATATTTAAGACAGTTGATTTAACATCTTTGTCTAGTAAGTTCAGTGAATGGGTTACCTCAGGAATGGTTTTCTGTCAATTCTTTCCCTTTGGGCTTTATTTTCCTGTTTCTTTGTGTGCTTTAGGATTTTTTTGTTGTTTTTGAAAACTAGCTGTTTTGAATATTATAACGTAGGGACTTTGGAAATCTAATTCTCCCACCCCTCAGGGATTGTTGATTTTGCTTATTGAAGTCGGGAACTATCCTTTTTTTTTAATTTTTAAAGAATGCAATTTACTCGGCTTTTTAAAAATTAAAGATTTAATGGTCTTTTTAAAAATTAAAGATAGTGTTGTGCCAATTTCTGCTGTACAGTAAGGTGACTCAGTTTTTTATATATATTCATTTTAAAATACTGCTTTCCGGAGTTCCTGTCATGGTGCGGTGGTTAACGAATCCGACTAGGAACCATGAGGTTGCGGGTTCGATCCCTGGCCTTGCTCAGTGGGTTAACGATCCGGCGTTGCTGTGAGCTGTGGTGTAGGTTGCAGACACGGCTCGGATCCTGCGTTGCTGTGGCTCTGGTGTAGACCAGCGACTACAGCTCCGATTCGACCCCTAGCCTGGAAACCTCCATATGCCGTGGGAGCGGCCCAAGAAATGGCAAAAAGACAAAATAAATAAATAAATAAATAAATAAATAATAAAATAAAGTACTGTTTTCCATCATGGTCTATCCCAGGAGCTTGTATATAGTTCTCTGTGCTATACAGTGGGACCTTGTTGTTTGTCCATTCTAAATGTAATAGTTTGCATCTACTAACCCCAAAGTCCCAGTTCATTCCACTCCCTTCACCTTTGGCAATCACAAGTCTGTTCTCTTTGTGGGTCTGTTTCTGTTTTGTAAATAGGTTCATTTGTGCCATATTTTAGATTCCACATATGTTATATCACATGGTATTTGTCTTTATCTTTCTGACTTACTTCACTTAGTATGAGGATCTCTAGTTGCATCCATGTTGCTGTGAATGGCATTATGTTCTTTTTTATGGCTGAGTAGTATTCTATTATATGTATATTATATGTATATATGTTTTATATATATATATGTATTTCTTCTTAATCCATTCACCTGTCAGTGAAAATTTAGGTTGCTTCCATGTTTTGGCTATAGGGAATAGTGCTGCTCTGAACATGGTGGGGAGGGGCTGTGTATGTATCTTTTTTTCATTTTTAAAAATTTATTTGTTTTATTAAAGTATAGTTGATTTACACTGTTGTGCCAGTTTCTGCTGCACAGCAAAGTGACCCAGTCATTCATATATATACCTTCCTATCCTTATATTATATTCCATTATTTTCCTATCTCAGGAGACTGAAAGTAGCTGCTTGTGCTATGCAATAGGACCTCATTGCTTATGCATTCAAAATGTAATAATTTGCATCTGTTAACCCCAAACTTCAAGTCCAAAGCTCCTCTCTTTTGCCTCCCTCTTGGCAACCACAAGTCTTTATGTCTCTGAGTCTATTTTGTAGATAGGATCATTTGTGCCATATTTTAGATTCAGCATATAAATAATGTCATATGGTTTTTGTCTTTCTAACTTCACTCAGTATGAGAATCCCTAGTTGAATCCATGTTGCTGCAAATGGCATTATTTTATTCTTTTTCATGGCCCAGTAGTACTCCATTGTATATATGTACCACATCGTCTTAATCCCTTCATATGTCAGTGGACATTTAGGTTATTTCCATATCTTGGCTATTGTGAATAGTGCTGCTATGAAGAAGTGGGTGCATGTATCTTTTTGAACTGCAGTTTTGTCCAGGTATATGCCCAGGAGTGGGATTGTTGGATCATATGGTAGTTGAGTATTCAGTTTTATGAGGAACCTTCATACTGTTTTCCCTAGTGGTTGTACCAGTTTCCACTCCCACTAACAGTGTAGGAGGAGGAACCATCCATTTGTGACTTTACCAAATATTTTTTTCCAGGTGGGTATTTTGTTATGTGTGATCACTGAAATTTCTTAATTTGTTATGTTTCTTTGTTGAAACATAAAATTGGTTATGTTTCATTATCTCATAGTCAGCCAGTGACCTGACATATCTCCATAAATGTAGATGAAGAAAAGTAGAATGACACACGAAGCCTGATCATGTATGTTTTATTTAAAGTAAATTTCAGGAAGTTGTCTTTGAGACCTGAATCAAAGTTGAATTTCAAAAATTACTTTTGGCTTTCTTCTAATAATCATCCCCTTCCATTAACCACCACTTATTGGTACCTCAAGTTGGAATCTAAACAATGTAATTTTGAAAATGTCGTAGTTTTCTGCCTAGTAGAGTTGAGAAGATCTGCAAGTCATGAAATAGAGGAAGTAGATGCAACAAAATTTAGGTTTTGGAAACTAAGACCCCCTTTTGTATTGCACTATAGTACATTGCTCTGTAGTACCACAAAAATCAAACTTAATTAAAAAAAAAGTAAACGTTTTGAAAAAACCATGCCTATTATGTTCCTAGCAAACAATTATTAATATATAACATTTATACTAAGAACTTTTTAATATATACATGTAAAGTGGGATTTCTATTATTATTTTTATTTTTATTTTTTGTCTTTTTTTGCTATTTCTTGGGCCGCTCCCGCGGCATATGGAGGTTCCCAGGCTAGGGGTCTAATCGGAGCCGTAGCCACCAGCCTACACCAGAGCCACAGCAACGCGGGATCTGAGCCACGTCTGCGATCTACACCACAGCTCACAGCAACGCCAGATCGTTAACCCGCTGAGCAAGGGCAGGTACCGAACCTGTAACCTCATGGTTCCTAGTCAGATTCGTTTACCACTGCGCCACCACGGGAGCTCCTCTGTTTTTATTTTTAAATTTTTTTTTTTTTTAGGGCCACACCTGCAGCACATGGAAGTTCTCAGGCTAGGGGTTGAATTGGAGCTGCAGCTGTTGACCTACATGACAGCCACAGCAGTGTGGGATCTGAGCTGCATCTGCAACCTATGCTGCAGCTTGTGGCAATGCCAGATTCTTTAACCCACTGAGCAAGGTCAAGTTTCAAACCCACATCCTCACAGACACTGTTGGGTTCTTAACCCACTGAGCCACAATGGGAACTCCAGATTTTTATTTTTTTTAATTTTATTATAGTTGATTTACAATGTTGTGCCAATTTCTGCTGTACAGCAAAGTGACATATATACACGTTCCCTTTCTTATCTTCCAAAATGGTCTGTCCCAAGGGACTTGATATAGTTCCTTGTGCTATACAGTAGGACCTCATTGCTTATCCATTCTAAGTGTAATAGTTTGCATCTACCAACCCCAGACTCCCAGTCTGTTCTGCTCTCTTCCCCCTACCCTTGGCAACCACAAGTTTTATGTCTGTGAGTATGTTTCTATAAAAAAGTTTGTTTTTTTTTTGTCTTTTGTTGCTATTTCTTGGGCCGCTCCCGCGGCATATGGAGATTCCCAGGCTAGGGGTTGAATCGGAGCTGTAGCCACCGGCCTACGCCAGAGCCACAGCAACGCTGGATCCGAGCTGCATCTGCAACCTACACCACAGCTCACGGCAACGCCGGATCGTTAACCCACTGAGCAAGGGCAGGGACCGAACCCGCAACCTCATGGTTCCTAGTCGGGTTCGCCAACCACTGCGCCATGACGGGAACTCCTAAAAAAGTTTTTATTCTACCTTCTCAGAATTCTTACCAGTCAAGAGAATTGTATAAACTTTATTATTTGTAGTTTTTATTACAAAAATAATAGTAACTACTGTTTTGTTTTTCAAATTGCAAAATTGGGTATTTCAGATTATGTTTTCCAGTCACTCCAAGAATCAGATGTACTTCTCTTGGTAGGAGTGATGGTAGTACTTCTGGTTGAAAATTGTGCTCTAATGTTTCAGCTCATGTTGTGATGTCTGCCAGTGTGGATATGTTTGTTCTTTTCTCCTCTGGTATTTGTGTATTGGTTAATTAGGTAATTAGGCTTTGTGGTTACTCATGTAATTTTTGAACATTCATTTGATGTTACTTTAATTGTGAGTTTTCATTTTGAGTGAGTTAGCTAAATATATGTATCTTGTTATTATTCATACTTGTGTTTTCCCCAGAGTATGTAATTCCAATTTAATTAGGTCTTTGTTTTTATATTTCAAAACACATATGAGATATCTCGGTATCTGAAGACCTGTGACTTCAGATTTTAATGTTTCTGGTGTTCTCTGTCTCAATCCATTCTTTCCCTGCAAACTATGTAATTGTTTTACTTAGTCCCAGAGTTATGTTGAGCTGTTTACACAGATCTTTGTGTATGTATGGATGGTGTCTGTCTACAATGCTGATTTGTGATTCTTGGTTCCTGGCCAAACTGAACTCTACATTCTCCTCGAAAAGCATTTCACTTCCTTTGTCAAATCTTCCCTAAACACACCATAGCCCTAGGTTATCTCTCTTTTTCCTTAACTCTTACACTTTTAAAAAAAGCATTTATAACATTCATTCTTTATCCTATTCCCATTAATACTCCTTTGAGTAATAATAAGCATCAGCAAGGATAGATGGGATAACATGGATTCACCTGCATCTCATTTATTTATACTGATGGTCATTAGGAGATACAATTCTGCAAGGCCTAAATTCGTTAGCATATATATCCAGTGTAATTCTTTATAACTGTAAAGAAATTTTTTTTAATGAATTGTTAAAAGTAATTAAACAAGGAGGCCATTGGATTGAGGTAGTTCTAGTGCCTTGGTAGCCCACGCAGGCAAACCAAAAACTTAAACAAGAGTTAGTGCACTTGAATCTCAGAAAATGAAACTTAAGGACAACCAACTAACTAGGATTTCCTAAGTAAGGCAGCTGCTTAAGTTATAGCCAAATAACTTTCTTGCTTTGCTTCCACTTCTTCTCTATTAAAAAAATTCTCTCCAGCTCCTGTCAGTGGAGTGTTTCTAACTACTTTGGTTTGGTGCTGCTTGATTTGAATTAATGTGTGCGCAAATAAACTTTTGAAAAATTTCAATGTGTATGCCTCAGATTACCTTTTAACAGGACCTTCCTTCATCATGCAGAAGCCTTCCAAACTCCTCTCAAATACTACTTCTAAGGTGGCACTAGCTAGGCTATATATTGTTCTGCCCCTCCCCATGGTTGACTTCGTTACTGTGTGGACTTTTCTTAATAAAACACAATTAACAAGATGAGCGGTCTTGTTGCCTACACAATTTAGATTGGTGCATTCATTGTTTAGTCTTAATTTTACCCTTTATTCCAAAGTAATATTTCAAAATATTACTTTCATCTTTGTTCATCTCACTCTCATGATTGCAAGAATATAAACATTGCTTAATTTTATCTTTTCCTTTTTTTGGCTGTGTCTGCAGCATGCCTAAGTTCCCAAGGCAGGGATCATATTTGAGCCACAGCAGTGACAATGCTGAATCCTTATCTGCTAGGTCACCAGGGAACTACTTTAATTTTATCTTTAAAAATAGTTAACTCATTTGTGTCTCTGTAGTGTTATAGTGATATTTATAGGCGCCTTTGAAGTTAACACATCTGTTTCTATTAATTACATTTAAGGTGTTTATCATTTCCAACATGATAGATTTTTTTTTTTTTTTGGCCACCCTACAGCATATGAAGTTCCTGGGCCAGGGATCAGATCCAAGCCACAGTTGCAACCTAAGTCATGGCTTTGGCCACACCAGGTACTTAACCCACTGTGCCAGACTGGGGATCGAACCTACGTCCCAGCAGTCCCAAGAAGCCATCAATCCCATTGTGCCACAGTGGGAACTCCAGTAGGTTTCTTTTTTTGATCAGCGTTACTTAAAATACAAAGTATCTGAATATTGGTGTTACCTACCTTTTGTTGCTGGTGATATTTGGTTTATATATGTGCTTTGTTTTCTTAGCTGAGTTATAATGATATTAAGGTCAGATACCATGTCTTGATTGTTTTTGTTTTCCCCATTACATCTTTTTAAAAAATTTTTTTTAAATCACTGATGAACATAGATGTGAATGTTGTTTTATTATTATTGTTATTGTCTTTTGTCCTTTTAGGGCTGTACTGGCGGCATATGGAGGTTCCCAAGCTAGGGGTCTAGTCGGAGCTGTTGCTGCCGGCCTACGCCAGAGCCACAGCAACGCCAGATCCCAGCCATGTCTGTGACCTACACCACAGCTCACGGCAGCACCGAATCCTTAACCCACTGAGCAGGGCCAGGGATCAAACCTACAACTTCATGGTTCCTAGGAGGATTCGTTTCCGCTGTGCCACGACGGGAGCTCCATTAGATCTTGAAGATAAGTAGGTACACAGTATGTATGTATGTATGTATGTGTGTATTTATTTATTTATTTTTTTGGCCATTTCTTGGGCCATTCCCACGGCACATGGAGGTTCCCAGGCTAGGGGTCTAATCGGAGCTGTAGCTGCCAGCTTATGCCAGAGCCACAGCAACTCGGGATCCGAGTCGAGTCTGCGACCTACACCACAGCTCATGGCAACACCGGATCGTTAACCCACTGAGCAAGGGCAGGGATGGAACCCGCAACCTCATGGTTCCTAGTCGGATTCATTAACCACTGCGCCACGACAGGAACTCCCACAGTATTTATTAAGTTGAATTTGATTGAATTGAGAATATTCCAGGAATCTTTCCCTTTCATCTCATATAATAATTTGAAGATCTTTAATTTTTAACAACAGAGCAAGTTTGTGCTTCAGTGGTTTTAGACGTTAAAGGGAAAAAAAGGTGTTATTATGGTTAATAAAGTAGTCCAGATAGTCTTGAAATTCCAGGAATACCTTGGAAATAAGGACTGTTTAATCTCCTTTAGGACCTAGATCTTTGGAGTCAGCTCAGGTAGCTTGAATAAATCCCCAAACTAACCACATATTTCCAGTGTCATTGGCATGTAATGACGAACGATGAATTAGGACAGACTTATGGTTTTAACTGTTTGGAGGTTATAGAACTGTGAGAATCGATAAAAGCTATGGATATGTGCACATTTGTGCATTTTGCTTACAGTTTTAGGTAAATTGTTGAGCCCTAAAAACCACACATACCAGGATACAAATTTTCTGCTCTGGGAATGATGACATTCGTTGTACAGACTCTTACTCTCCTTAAGCTCAGATTGATTTTAAACTTTTTTTGCCACCTTATTTTCTCTCTCTCTCTCTTTTTTTTTTTTGTCTTTTTGCCATTTTTTGGGCCGCTCCCACAGCATATGGAGGTTCCCAGGCTAGGGATCCAATCAGAGCTGCAGCTGCCAGCCTATGCCAGAGCCACAGCAACGCGGGATCCGAGCCACGTCTGCTACCTACACCACAGCTCAGGGCAACGCTGGATCCTTAACCCACTGAGCAAGGCCAGAGATCGAACCCGCAACCTCATGGTTCCTAGTTGGATTTGTTAACCACTGAGCCAGATGGCAGGAACTCCATCTCCTCTTTTTGCATTCCAGAGTTAATTGAGGGAGTTTCTCTCTTGCATCTGAGCTTAGGAAATGAGATGGCTATGCTACTTTGGCTGTAATTAGATTGGACTGTCCTGATTAAATGTTGCATAACATGTAAACAACATGCTTGTCTCTATCACCAAGTGAAACTAAGACAAGTTATTTTTTATTTTAAAAAACTATCTCTCAGAATGAAACCTAGAGGGACATGGATTTCCCCTCCTCTTAACAACTATTGCTGCTAGTAAAATATTAAACTTGGTTTTAAAGCACTTTTATTTTTGAAAGTCATAGAAGCAAGCCCCTGCTTAAAACCTTAATTCTATTTTCACGTAGGGGCCTCTCATAGCCTAGTAGGTAGTTTGCCAGTACACAAAACAGATATTAGAATGGGAGAAAGTCATTGTTCTTTTTGTGCCTCTCTGGTATTCAACGAAACTGGTATGCTTCTTTTTATTTTCAAGTTTACTTTCTCCTGAGGTTTAAGAACTATCTAATGTCTTTGGAAAGTTGTCCAGTCCTTAGAAGGAACACTGATTTCCAAAGGATCCTAGCTATAGCATATATCAGTAACTCGTTATTCCTTCAGTCAACAAGTACCTGTTGAGCATGACTGAGTGCCCAGTACTCTTGTAGATACCACGGATATAGTGGTAGGTTAGGTGCCGTCCCCTGCTCTCTTACCACTTCATGAGGCTAGAGAATAAGGAGATAAATATGTACAGTTCACCCTTGAACTATATGGATTTGAACTGCATGAGCCCATTTTTAAGCAGATTTTTTTCAATAATTACTGCAGTGTGACACAGTCTTTGATTGGTTGAATCTGCAGATGTGGAACTGTGGGTACAGAGGAACTGAGGGACCAGAGGGCCAACTAAAAGTTATACTTGGATTTTTGTTCTCGCGGGGTGGGGAGATCCATGCGCCTAACCCCTGCCCATGGGTCACCTGTATTTACAAAGGCTATAAAGGAAGGTAACAAGATTGAGAGTGATAGAAATGGTGCTTTTTTTTTTTTTTGTATTTTTAGGGCCACACCCACATCATATGGAAGTTTCCAGGCTGGGGTCAAATCAGAGCTGTGGCAGCTGCCCTGCACCACAGCCACAGCAATGTCAGATCCTTAACCCACTGAGCCAGGCCAGGGATCGAACCTGCGTCCTCATGGATGCTAGTCAAGATTCATTTCCACTGAGCCACGATGGGAACTCAGAAATGGTGCTATTTTCAATTGATTAGTAAGGAAAGCCTTTTTTGAGTAGGTGGTATTTGAGCAGAGATAGGGAATAACATGATGGAGTGAGCTGTGGAAGTGATAGTAATAACGTTTGCTCTACTTGAGAAACAATAGGCTAGTGTGGCTGATGTAGAAAGGTGGAGGAGGATAGTGGTAGGAATGGGGGAGGAGTGCAGAGTCTTACAAATTATGATGGGTTTTAGATTTCATTTAAAGTGTGGTGGAGGAGGGCTTTTGAAAGGGTGGAACCAGGGGAGAGCCATAATCTTATTTATAAGTATTACAGTGGTTGTTGTATAGTGAATAAACTATATCAGGCGAGAGAATAAGCAGGGAGACTGACGACAAAGACCTTATCTGGTGACCTGAAATATATTCACTAATAGTTCAGTGACTTTTTAACACAGGGCATTAAGTTTTAGCCTAGCATGAAGATAGAAGTTCTTGTATCTATATGACTCGGTTTTCAGTTCAGGGTTTTTCAGGGGTTATTAGTTTCATGAAGGTCACTGAGAACATAAATCCTAGCCTTTTGACTGACACTTAAACATTCAATGTCTTTGAAAATTGGTTTCCATTTGCTTACATTTTTTTCTTTCTAATTAAAAACAGGAAAAATGTTCTGTGTGGAAAACTTGGAAAATAAAAAATAAAATTATTTATAATCCTATCACCTAGCAATAGCATTTTAATTAACTCTTGGAAGTTGTTTTCATTAGTAACATTTCTGAAAGATTGCTATTTCTACTTTTATTTGAGAACATAGGGGCCCACATGGGCTTTCGTGACCTATTCAGTATTTATTATATTCATACTGCCCTATTGAGGTTCTCAGCCGGTCTCTGAATGGAGGGAGAACAGTTTCGTCAGTTATCTAAGTCTACTTCTTAATAATTCAGTTAATTTTATTATATTTATAGTTGTACATCCATCACCACAACCTAGTTTTAGAAGACATCCATCCCAAACCCCTAGTCCAAAGCTTAGATATGGGACAGTGAATTAACCAAGTATGGTCTGACAATGAAAATTAAGAGACAGAATTACAGTCATTTTTCCCTTTCCTGTAGGAGGCCAGTGTTCTCAGATCAGGCTGCAATATATTGATCACTGTGGGCCATGTATTTCCCCAGAAAAAGAGATTCTCCCTCTGAGATTTACAACATGACTGTAATACAGTAGTTACGTCCATTATGTTCACTGTGTACATCAGATTTTATTTACATTGAACATGGAGAGCTTTCTGCTCAGAAAAGACATTCTTCATCTTTTATCTGTCTTCCCTAAAAACAGAGACTTTTATTTTTTAAAAATATCTGCCTAGACTTCTGTTTCTGAACTAGATTTCCGCATGAGCCCTGTTTTCCGGCTTATAATTAAAAAAAAAAAACTCATTAAAATTCTATTTCTATTTATATGGAAGAGACAAATACACTTTCCCTTGCTAGTTTCTATTCCTCATGGCAGTTAAGTAAGGCAGTACCTTGGACAAGGTCGTGTGGACTATAGCATTTAAGAGGATGTATGCCACTTCCATCTCTTCCTGTCCTGGCAACCCTTGATTGAAATAGAGGGAGACTATATTCTGAGTTAGCATAGGGGCCCTGCCAATCTCAAAGTATGGAACTTGGTGTGAACAATAAGTAAACTTTCATTGTATTAGGTTTTTAATATTTGGAGAGCTTTGTTACTACGGCATAGTCTAGCAATCTTGTATGTTATTTTTGTGTGTGTTTTAATTACCCAAAATTATGCACATAGCTTATAAATATTTAATGCTGGTGATGGCATACTTAAACTAAAAAGAATTTCATGATCTAATTCCTGTCTGTCTTTCCAACATCATTTCCCACAATATCTATACCTGTATCTTTAAACTTATATTCTTCCAGATTGAACATACTGTACTATTTCAACAACTGTCTGTACATGCTCTTTCCTCTATTAGAATTCACTTTCTCAGGTATAGATTAAAGGAGACATTTTCATGTACCCACTATCTAGGTAAAAAATAGAACTTTACTATAGTCTGGAAGCCTCTTATGCACTCTTACCTGATTGCATTTTCTTTTCACCTCCTGAAATAATCACCATCCTGAATTTTATGAAGCTCATTCTTTTGTCTTTTGTTTTCATCATATAGATGTTTACTGCTAAGTACAATTGACCCTTGAACAATGTAGGAATTAGGGCTCTGACACCCCCTCCTCTGCCACAAATCCATGTATAACTTGATAGTTGACTCTCTGAATCTGTGGCCACATTTATGGCTTCAACCAACTGCAGGTAATGTAGTACTGTAGTATTGAAAAATATCAAGTAGACCCATGTAGTTCAAACTCTGATGTACAATGAATGTTAACCTTACATGTTTTGAAAGTTTATAATAAATGGAATCATGCTGCATGTGCTTTTCTGTGACATGCTTCTTTTTTGCAAGATTATTTTTGAAATTCTTCCATGTTGATATGTATAGTTGTACTTCACTTATTTCCACACTGTGTAATATTTCATTTAATTAACACTAATTATCCATTCTCTTCATGGACATTTGGATTTATATGCAGACTTTATATTTAAACAATGCTGCTAAAACACTCTCTCATATATATCCTATGCAAGAATTTATTTGTGGTATGTACAGAGTTGTAGAATTGCTAGGGCATAGAGCATGCACATGTTAAATTGTATAAGGTGGTACCAAACTGGTTTTCAGGATAGTCATAACTGTTTCTTTCTTTCACCAGAAGTAGAGGGGCATTCCTAATTGCTCTAAGTTACCTTCCTGACAGTTGGTATTACCTAATTCACACTAGTGGTGTGAGTTCGTATACCCTAAGGATTTGAATGTACATATCTCTGATTACTAATGAAATTGACATGTTCTCATATGTTGAGGGCTTGTCCTTTTTATTTTTGTGGAATTCCTAGTCAGTTGTTTCCTGTTTTTCAACTAGTTGTCGATCTTTTCCCTTTTTAATAGTTCTTTTTTTTGCCATTAAATATTTTATATAGCATAATAAAAAGAATAACTTAACTGGTAAGAATAACAAAGATAATACACCCTGTGAAAATAAGTAAAGTATAAAATGCATAAATTGGTTAAAAAATAGTGTAACTATATAAATATGTCCTCACAATTTGTTACATCTTATTGATTCTTCAATATAGGCATTACACCATTCTAGGTGATGTGATCAGCAAGACATTATAGACCTTACATTGTACCATGGAGAGAAATGGTTATTGATAATACAATTGTAGAACTGTATTATTTAATTGTACAGTTGCATTATTTAATTATAATTATCAGGGAGTTCCCGTCGTGGCGCAGTGGTTGGCGAACCCGACTAGGAACCATGAGGTTGCGGGTTTGGTCCCTGCCCTTGATCAGTGGGTTAACGATCCGGCATTGCCGTGAGCTGTGGTGTAGGTTGCAGACGCGGCTCGGATCCAGCGTTGCTGTGGCTCTGGCGTAGGCCGGTGGCTACGGCTCTGATTAGACCCCTGGCCTGGGAACCTCCATATGCCGCGGGAGCGGCCCAAGAAATAGCAACAACAACAACAACAAAAAAAAGACAAAAGACAAAAAAAAAATCTAATTATAATTATCATAAATTCTTTGATGGAGAGGAAATCAGAATCAGTTCTAAGAAGACTTCAGCATTCCAACAATGATGTCAAATGACCCCCTTCATGGTGGATTATGCACTTACTTACTATGAGATATATTTCTTCTCCAGAGATTCCTTGTTTGTGTATCAGTTGTAGATTTTTGGTTTGCAGTTATTCTGAAGTTTTGATGCAAGAGTCTATATGTATATGAAATTGTTTTAAGCTGTTGGTCTCTTAATTGCAAGTTCATCTCCAGTGTCCTGCATTTGTACCCACCTCTTCTCATGATTTCTGATTTTGGTGGTATAATTGTGCATGGATGATTTCATACCTCTACTGGTGAGCCTTGTCATTTGTGGAATTTTTGTTTCCTGTTGTGGCCTTTTCTTTTCTGCCTAGAGAAGTTCCCTTAGTATTTGTTGTAAGGCTAGTTTAGTGTTGCTGAATTCTCTCAATTTTTGCTTATCTGTGAAGGTTTTGACTTCTTCAAATCTGAATGAGAGCCTTGCTGAGTAGAGTAATCTTGGTTGGAGGTTTTTTCCTTTCATCACGTTAAGTATATCATGCCACTCCCTTCTGGCCTGCAGAGTTTCTGCTGAAAAATCTGCCAATAACCTTATTGGGGTTCCCTTGTATGTTAGTTGTTTTTTTTTCCCTAGCTGCTTTCAGGGTTTTCTCTTTGTCTTTAATTTTGGTTAGTTTGGTTAATATGTGTCTCAGTGTATTCCTCCTTGGGTTTATTTTATATGGTACTCATTGTGCTTTCTGAATTTGAGTGAGTGGTTCCTTTCCCATGTGAGGGAAGTTTTTGACTATTACCTCTTGGAATATTTTTTCTGTTCCCTTCTCTCTCTCTTCTCCTTCTGGTACCCCTATAATACGGATATTTCACAGTGTTTCACATTGTCACAGAGTTCTCTTCATTTGTTTTCAATCTTTTTTCTCTTTTCTGTTCTGCATCTGTAATTTCCCCTAATCTGTCCTCCACCTCGCTTATTTGTTCTTCTGCCTCCTGTATTCTGCTGTTAGCTACTTCTAGTGAATTTTTTATTTCAGTTATTGTATTTTTCATCTCTTCTTATTTAAGTTTTATATCCTGTATCTCTTTGGTCAGTGTTTCCTGTAAGTTATCCATCTTTGCCTCCAGTTTATTTCCAATGTCATGCATCATCTTTAGCATCAGCAATCTAAAGTCTTTTTCCTGGATGCTGAGAATCTCCTCATCACTTAGCTGATTTTCTGGGGTTTTTCCTTTCTCCCTCATCTGAGTTATAGTTCTGTCTTTTCATTTTTATAGGTTTTTGGTGTGGTGGCCTTTTTACAGATAATAGAGTTGTAGCCTCTCTCACTTCTGGTGTCTGCCCCCCTTGTGGCTGAAGTCAGTGTAGGGGATAGCTGTTGGCTTCCTGATTGGGGGGGCTGATGCCTGCCCACTGGTAAGTGGAGCAGATTCTAATCCCTCTGGTGGGTGGGTCTTAGTCTCTGGATGGGATTAGAGACAGCTGTGTGCCTGAGGGGTCTTTAGGTAGCCTGTTTACTGAGGGGCGGGGCTGCGATCCCATCTGGGTTGTTGTTTGCCCTGGGACTTCTCAGCCCTGACTGACGGTGGGGCCAGACTTTCCCAAAATGGCCACCTCCAGAGACAGGCAAGCTGCTGAATATTGCCGAGAGCTTTGCTTTCAATGTCTGTCCCTCACAACAAGCCACATTCACCCCTGTTTTCCCAGGATGTCCTCCAAGAACTGCAGTCAGGTTTGACCCAGATTCCCATGGAGACCTCGCTCAGCACTGGGACCCAGGACACGTGAAAGTCTGTGTTCGCCTCTTAAGAACGGGGTCTCCGTTTATCTCAGTCCTGTGGAGCTCCTGTGCATAAGCCCCACTGGCCTTCAATGCCAGATGCTCCAGGGGCTCTTTCTCCCAGTGCCAGGCCCCTGCACGTGAGGGTTTGATGTGTGGCTCAGAACTCTCACTCCTGTAGGTGAGTCTCTGTGAACCAGTTAGTTTTCAGTGTGTGGAGCTCCCCCGCCCCCGGAGGTGTGGGGTTGTTTATATCACCCAGTCGCCCCTCCTACCTCTTGATGTGGCCTCCTCTTTTTCTTCTGGAGTAGGGTATCTTTTTTAAGGTTTCCGGTCCATTTGGATAGAGATTGCTCAGCCTTTAGTTGTGAATTTTGTTGTTTTTAGGAGAGAAGTTGGGCTCCAGTCCTTCTATTTCACCGTCTTAATCCTCTCTCTAGTAGGAGTTCTTTATATGTTTTAGATAGTAATAATTTGCCAACTAAATGCATTGCAGATACCTTCTTAGTGGCTAATTGGATATGGGAGGTGAGGGAGGAGGAGTGTAGAATTACTCCCAGATTCCTGATTTCAGGAACTGAGTGCATGCTGATGCTGTTAAACTAGCACATGGGATAGAGGAGGAGAAAAAGCTGTCAGGGGGAGAGAAATCAGTTTATTTTGGAGTTTGATGTTTCTGCGAGATGTCCAGTTGGAAATGTTTAGTAGAAAGCTGGCTGTAAGGATCTGAAACTCAGGCCAAGCTTTGAAATGCCACAGAAGTCCTGGAGGAATCCTGTATGATGGGCCTTTCAGGAGACTGTGGTTGGAAGGAATAAAGTAATTCTCAAATTCATTTGTCATCTGCCCATTCCTACTTCATCTATAGAATATGGATTCTCCAATCAAAGCTTCTTATGAAATAAATGTCCCAGTCAAATGAGCCACCAGACACTTCATCTTATAGTAACTTTATTACCTTTTTTGTCTGAACAGTGAAATAGTCTTTCTTAATGTTTCTAGGAGAGAACATCAGTTTTATTTTGAAGAGCACCCACTCAGCGTATTTGTCTTACATAACATGCAGAACATGTATCCACATTTAAAAATTTATCTCATTGTAGTACATACTTTTACAAGGTATTCCATAAACACTGAAAACTGTAAGAAACATATACATCTAAGAATTCTACTTTGTATAGTCTTTCACTAAATAATACTATTTTCATATACATTTTCAGGTATTTCTAGCTTCTCCTGTGTATTTGGAATTATGTATGTAATCACCAAGAGAATATGGGCCCCTTGGAATGAAAGCAGTAGAAGCCCACGGAGTAAAGATCTTTCTTTAAAAAGCAGGTTGTATTACTGTTTTAAATACCTCTTGGTTATTTGAGATTCTAAGAACTTCGATTAAGTCCCAAAGTGGAATGATCCCTTAATAACCAGACGATAGGAAAGGTGAGGAAAGTGTCAGTAGCAGGGCTAGGACTTGGCACATTCACTAAGAATGTAGCACCTCAGTGTAGCTTATAGTATAGTGCCTGGGCAGAGTTACTGCTCAACAGCTCGGGATGATGAACCATCTGCTGCCCTGCAAGTGTGGGAGCAGCTAATTTGGTGACTGCAATCCATGGACAGTTAGGGCTTGATGTATGGTGTATGTAGAGAGGTGATAGCAGAGGTAGATTCTCTCCGGCCCATCCTTATCAGTAGTGCTGTGATTATGCTTCTCTCTGTGTTCGAGGAGATCTTTTAGACCTGTAAGAAGAGAGGGAGAGTGTGAAAGACTCTGGTTTCAGTCTGAGTTCTGCTTGGAACACACTGAATTCATAGATAATCCCAAGTTCTGAGGTGAAGTGTGGTGAGATTTCCTGCTACACAATCATTGTGTGTTACAGGGAATCCTAGGGAAAGGCTTGCGGGAAATTTGGCATCTTTGCTTGGATAGTTATAACTCTGCCTCAAGGTTGAAATGACCTATTGACACTTCTAGATAGGGAATCAGGTAACTTGATATACCACATAAGATGACATCTCAGTATATAAGCACATGAAGGTAATGGCACAGTGGTGGTAACACTCTTTTAAGCCAAGGATTCCCCAGGAAGGCCCAATGCAAATATTTCTAACTTCCCCAAATTGACATTTCTTAAAGAGAAGTACTACTGCAAGCAGTAGCAAACCTACCTTTCTTTGCTAATTGCTTTCAGTAAATTCTTGATGGTCTTAGACTCTGGATTCAGACATCTTTTCTCCCCATTCTTTTTCATTGTGGCACTATGGAAGTAAATAGGAGTGAAAATATTTAAAACAATGTTTTACAACAGTAAAACAGATGGAATATGCAGTTTTAAAGTCAGACATTTAGGTTTAACTTTAGCTATTTCCCTTTGCTATACTTAGAATAATTACTGATCTTTTGTGATCATCATCACATATTTAATGTATGATTACAACTAGGGAGATGATCATTAGGTGGGATTTTACTCACATGATCTCAACATGTGGGCAAGATTGACTTGCAGGAATCATTTCAAGTTTTTCTAAGGACCTCGGATTAACAGGTCTGTCACTGATCTTGATGCAGGTACAGCGTACAGTTTTGGAGAGAGGTATTCCTGCAGGAAAAGAGACATGTACAGCACGGGAGCTTAGTGCAGTTTTCATTTTAGGCATGTAACATGGCTGGAATAGTACTTAGCAGAACCTGTACCTCCAGGTAATCACATAGTCAATCTGTGGAGGAATGGCCTCATAGATTATAAAACACAGCTCCATATGATTAATTAGTTGATTGTCTGAAAGCATGGAATTGCAGCTTGCTGATTATAAGATCATACCCTTGAGCCCATGCCATATAGTTATTTAAGTTAACTAAGGAGGTATCTATCTCATCCTTTTTGGCGTCCTTCCCTCGAATTTCTCTGTCTATCCCTATTCCTCCTCCACTCCCACCTTCTTCCTTCCCTCCTCTATTCCACTTGCTTTTCTGACCATAAACTCTGACTAGAAGGAATCTCTGCTCATTTTCCATTTATGGGCAGGCTGTAAGACTTCTGCAAATACATTTCTGTATTTAATGAATTTATACCCAGTCCTATTTCTGATGTTACAAGTTAAATATCCCCTGATGTTCCTTACCTTGAGTTCCACTCAGAGTCAGAAGAATAAGGCAGAAAATAAGAACAGCACTTTGGTTCATGGTGCTGCAGCTGAAGATTCTTCTGCAGTAGGCTCAGAATGAGCAGTTGAAGAGTGTCTCAGAAAATGTGTGGCTCGGATGCAGTATTTATTTGCAAATGCACTTTCCCTCTCTAACTCTGATTGGATAACATTATAGTTGACTCTGCACAACCTGCTCTCTGTTCCTTGGGGAAGTCCCGTGTTGCAGAATTGAAGATATTATTTGTATTTATTGTGGTTTCCGAGTTATGGAATTTCCCTCCACCTCCTTTTTTTCAATTGGAGTGATTTAGGTTTCGCTTTCTAAAACAAACTGTTTCTTGAAAAACGGGACTTTATTGCAAGTAGAAATAGTTTTTTTCTAATGGGAAGCTTGGATTCTCATCTCACACTTCCTGCAGTATAAAAATTTCAACCTAATCCTCAAGTCAGAGTCCTAAATACAGTTAGTTTTAAAATGAGTAAGCCTTAATATTTGTTTTTATTCCATTTAAATCTGCAGCAGTAAGACATGGACAGGAATATCTTACATTTGTTCACTTTTTTTATCAGTTTCAGAGATGTTGTATACTTTTTTGTTTTATCCCTACAGTAATCCTGGAAAAAGATAGGAAATTATTTTTATTTTGTATGTGGAAAAATAATTTTGTTTTATTTTTATTTTTTCCATTATAGTTGGTTTACAGTGTTCTGTCAATTTTCTACTGTACAGCAAAGTGACCCAGTCACACACACATATATATACATTCTTTTTCTCACATTATCCTCCATCATGTTCAGTCACAAGTAACTAGATATAGTTGCATGTGCTATACAGCAGGATCTCATTGCTTATCCATTCTAAATGCATTAGTTTCCATCTCTTAACCCCAGACTCCCAGTCCATCTCACTCCCTCCCCCTCCCCCAGAAAAATAATTTTAAAAATTAGATCATTGTGTTAGGTCATACATAGGTTGCTGTCGATTCTAATTAACTATAATGCTTTTTTTTCCCATCATATATTTTATACTCTTTTTGGGGGGGCCACAGGTGTGGCATATGGACGTTCTCAGGCTAGGGGTCGAATCGGAGCTACAGCTGCTGGCCTACGTCACAGCCACAGCTCACAGCAGTGCCAGATCCTTAATCCACTGAACAAAGCCAGGTATTGAACCTGTGTCTTCATGGATACTAGTTGGGTTTGTTTCTGCTGAGCCACAATGGGAACTTTTCAACATATATTTTAAATTTTGGTAATTACTTTCAGAGGCTAGGTAATTTTTTATGTGTAATTCCTTAGTAATAACAGCTTTTCATCATTTGGAGGTAAAGCTAATTTTTAGGAATAGTAATTTATCTAGGTATTGCAGGATTTGATTAAATACTACAGAGTAATAGGTTTGGTTTTCTTGGACAGGGTGAGGGATATGAAACTGGCACATTTCAAGGAATTCTAGAAGTTCTCTGATTATTCATAATGTTGTTAGAATAAGTGAATAGCCTCCAACATAATTCTTTCTAGGGAAAATTTTCTAGGGAGGCTTCTTGGGAGAACACTACTCATTTGGATATCTGATTTCTGTTGTGTTAGTAAACAAGTTTCATGTGTTAGTCACTGAATGAAAATATATGATAAAACCTAGAATAGAGTAAGAAAAGGATTTGTAGCTATAATAGGGTTATTGCAAAAAACAAAAGATTTTTGAGGAAATAAATTTTTTTAAAGTTTTATTCAAGTGTAGCTGATTTACAAAGTTGTGATAATTTCTGCTGTACACCACAGTGAATCATATATAAAAAAATTAAAATGAATTTTTAAAAAAAGACCAAAAAAAAAGGAGTTCACGTTGTGGCTCAGTGGTTAACAAATCTGACTAGGAACCATGAGGTTGTGGGTTTGATCCCTGGCCTTGCTCAGTGGGTTAAGGATCCGGCGTTGCCATGAGCTGTGGTGTAGGTTGCAGACACGGCTCAGATCTCATGTTGCTGTGGCTCTGGTGTAGGCCAGCAGCTACAGCTCTGATTAGACCCCTAGCCCAGGAACCTCCATATGCTGTGGGTGTGGCCCTAAAAAGACAAAAAAAAAAAAAAAAGACAGATAAATACATACCCATTCTTTTTCAGATTCTTCTCGCATATAAGTTATCACACACAGAATATCAAGTAGGGTTCCCTGTATAGCACATTGTCATTGCACACTATATACAACAGTGTGCATATGAAATGCCAGACCCCAAGTCATTCCCCCACCTTTCCCCTTTGGTAACCATAAGTTACAGAAGTCAGTGAATCTGTTTCTGTTCTGTACATAAGTTCATTTGTATCATATCTTAGGTTCCACATATAAGTGATATCATATGAGATATCACTGGCTTTCTCTGGCTGACTTACTTCACTTAGTATAAGAGTCTCTAGTTGTATCCATGTTGATGTAAATGGCATTATTTCATTCTTTTTTCTGGCTGAGTAGTATTCCATTGTGTATATGTACCACATCTTCTTTATCCATTCCTCTATCAATGGACATTTAGATTGCTTCCATGTCTTGACTGTTGTAAGTATTGCTTCAGTAAACATTGGACTGCATGTACCTTTTCGAATTACGCTTTTTTGCAGTTGTATGCCCAAGAGTGGGATTGCTGGATCATATAGTAGCTCTATTTTTAGTTTTTTAAAGAACCTCCCTACTTTTCTCCATAGTGGCTGTACCAATTTGTATTTCCGCCAAAGGTGTAGGCGGGTTTGCTTTTCTCCACACCCTTTCCTGTGGCATATGGAAGTTCCTGGGCCAGGGATAGAATTGGAGCTATAGCTGCAGGCCGCTTGGCTTTTTGATGATGGCCATTCTGACCTGCGTGAAGTGATAACTCATTGCATTTTGATTTGCATTTCTCTAATACGTAGCAGTGTTGAGCAACTTTTCATGTATTTTTTTTGGCCATCTGTATGTCTTTGTAAAACATTTTTTGATTGGGTTGTTTTTTGATACTGAGTTGTATGAGCTGTTTGTATATTTTGGAAATTAAGCACTGTCAGTCGCATTGTTTGTAAATATTTTCTCCCAGTCCATATGGTACGTTTTCATTTTGTTTATGGTTTCCTTATTTATGGTGTTGCTCGCAACAGCAGATCCAAGCCACATCTGTGACCTATACTGCAGCTTGCAGTAACACCAGTCCTTAACCCACTGAGCCATGACAGGAACTCCACCAACTTCTTTTTTTTAAACCTACAATTTCTGTAGATTGGTTTTGCCTTCTCTAGAACTTCATATAAATAGAACCATTTCAGTTATGTACTCTTTTGTGCAAGGTTTCTTTTGTTCATGATAATGTTTTTAGATTCATCTGTGTAGTTTCATGAATGAGTAACTTGTTCTTTTTTATTTTTGCATGGTTCTATGGCTACTATGCACATTTTTATATAAATATTTATCTGGGCATATGCTTTCATTCCTCTTCAATTTGGTAGTAGAACAGAGTGATCTATTTAAACCGTAAATCATCATGTCACTCATCTGCTTAAAACCCTCTAACAACTTAGTTATATTTAGAATTAAATCTACTTTTGTATTCTGCTTTACTAAGACCTCTGTGATATGACTGTGTTTGATTTCTCCAGGCTCATTCTCTCATTGTTCCCTCTCATGCACTATACTCTAGTCACAGAGGCCTTTATACTAGCAATTTTCTTTATCTAGAATACTTTTGCCCCTGTTCTTTGTACTGGTGGCTCCTTCTGGTCATTTGAATTTTAGCTAAATGGTATCTCTCTTACCAAACAATCTAGAGCAGCCATGAACATATTTTAATTCTCTTGAAATTTCTCATTTTCTGATATTTGTTTAATTTACTTTTTATTTTTTTAATGCCTATTTCTTCACTCTTGAACGTAAGCCCCCAAAGAGCAGGGACTCTGTTAGAGCTCATCCCCAGCAACTAAACATCACCTGTCATATGGACGGTATTTAGTGAATACTTAATGGATAGATAGATGTATAAAATTTCCCTGACTTTAAGAAACAGCATAAATAAGAATTGAACATCTTCAAGTATAATTTCTATTGACTTAGCACATTTCCATGTTAGGACATGGGTGTTACCGTTTTCTCTTACTTCAGGAACCAAGTTTAACCTAAGAAAACTATAATTACCCCAGAAATTAGCACAGATTCAGATAAGTAGAATCAATACAGGTATTCTCGGCTAGCTATAGGCCAGAATCTTCATTCTTAAGGCTATGGGATTAATATACAAAGGCTGGTTTACCGAAAAACTCCTTAAGTTATCCATTGGTGGTTTTCTGTAATTGTGCATTGAGTGAATGAATGAATGCAAATCTCTTCAGTGTACATTACACATATGGTCATGGATGGTGTTCTAAACAGGAAAATAAGTTGTGCTTGTTCTCATTATTATTTGGCTACTTTGTGTAGAGAACCAAGCTAATCTCAGGGGATGCCAGGAGGGATAGGAGCCAGTGTCTGTCCTTGTAGACTTGCATTCTAATGGGAAAGACCAACAAATATGAAACAGTAAGTATCAATGAAAGAAACTATGTGATCAGTGCCAAATGAGTGGTATAGACAATAAATGATACGGGCGTTCGTAGGAGATTGTATTCATTAAGACCAGGAGTGTTCAGGTGAACCCTAAAGTGTGAATTGTACTTAGACAAGTGGCTGGGAAGGGAAAGCATATGAAGTTAGAGAAACGTCACAAAAAATGGCATAGAGAGATGCCAGACAACTAGTCAGGCAGGTTGGTACAGTCACATAGGGATGGCAGTGCTTTGTTAGGATTCTGTAGGATCCGGTCCTCAGTTTTACAGGTCCAGAAGCTCTCCTTTTCTTCTAATAATCTGGGGTAATGTTCTCAAAGAGTTAATTCTGCTGACCAAATGACAGGGGTCTAAGATGCAAATTAGAAAGATAGTTTATTTATAGTGAAGACCTTCCAGTGACTGAGATGATTGGATCTGATATCCAAGTTACCCTTTCCCAGTGTCAGAGTACCTGGGAAATTGAATTAGTAGTCAGAATGGTTTCTTGTGAAAATAGAATCAAAACAAAGTTTTGAATGGGGATCTGCTCAGGAGAGAAACCTTTATTAAGGGTTTGTTTTTTTTATCCTGAATTCTTGTCCTTGTAAGTGTGATCAATATGGAGAAGAATTCAGAAAAAACTCAGAGACAGCAGCAAGCCAACTATTACTTGTTATATCCACAGCCAATCTTTCATGAATCATTTGAATAAAAACCTAAATTATAACTTTAAAAATTTGTATTTCAGTTTTTGTAAGGCTTTTTGACATACTCAATTTCTTAGTATTTACTGATTTGGAGTCCAGTTGTGAAAGAAAACAAGAATACAGAAATACTCCATCTTTAGTTTCAGTTTCATTTACTGTTGGTTTATCTTTAAGACTATGGCATCAGGCCAAAAGAAACAGTCTTCTGTAACAAACTTGTTGCAGACCCAGGGAAAAAAATGCTTTCCGAGAAACTAATGTGCTTAGAAGAAATTTCCTAAAAAGTGAGCAGGGAGTTCAGTGCTTTCTGTAGACTGGGAATCTCCCTCAGCTGAGGGACAGAACACCTTGAAAAATATGGGAGAGGAGGGCAAAGCTTTGCTTTTCATAGTTTTGACTGAGCTGCAAAAAGATTCTCTTAGCTAAGAGTGCTTGGTAATACTGGCTACATACTTTGGAGTTACCTCCATCTCCTCATTCACAGCCAGGGCAAAGTGGTTGATAGACTCTAAACATCATCCTGCTTGGGAAAGCCTGAGAAGAGCTTCTCATTCAGACCATGCAGGGTTTTGCTTTTCTCACACTTGATGGGACGATGAGATGGGCTGGGAATCTACAGCTGACCGTATGTAGTTTGGTTTCTCACTTGCTCTGTGATTATGAACAAGTTGTTAGGCCTATCTGTGCTTCGTTTTCTTATTTTCAAATATGCCTTATAATACCTAACTCGTCCACCTTTCAGGTTGTTCTAAAAATGACAGCTTATGAAAAAGGTATTTTAACAAGTCTAAATGAGTTTTTCACTGGCTAGCATTTCAGAAATATAGCCAGCTCTCTGGCTGAATTTCAGCTTATTTCCTGGATTCAATAAATAGTATTTTCTCTCTGGATGATGTAGTTATTTGTGTGATCAGATGTATCTGTTTGTTTGCAGTGTTCATTAGTTATAGGCCTGACTTTCCTGGTGAAAGAGAGGGTTGGAATCATTCAGCATTTATCTTAGGAAGGGGCTTATTTAGGTAATCTGGCTTCCCTTAGGTGAGTAAGAGTCCACTGTGAATTTACAAAACAAGACTTCTCTTCTTTGTTTAATTAAGTCCTAGCCTGAAAAATAAAAAAAGAAAGGAAGAAATTCAATCCATAAGAATCCGAAGGGAAGAAATAAAACTTTGCATAGAAGCCTGTCTGTATAGAAAGCTCCCCCCAATTTACTAAGTTTTAGAAAGAACAGAATTTATCAAAGTGGATGGCCAGAAGGTCAATGTACTACACTTTTTTCCCTTTTTTTTTCTTTTTTCTTGTTTTTTTAGGACCGCACCCATGGGCATGGGGAAGTTCCCAGGCTAGGGATTGAATCTGAGCGGTGGCTGCCATCCTACACCACAGCCACAGCAATGTCAGAGCTAGGCCAGGGATCGAACCCAGGTCATCATGAATATTAGCTAGGTTCATTACTGCTGAGCCACAATAGGAACTCCATGTATTACACTTTTTACAAACACGTGAATATGTGCATGCATGGATCAGAGAGGACAATATATGTAACACCAACTAAAATGATTAATCCGAATCTACAAACCTGTGGTCTAATAACAAGTTAATTGACCATAAACTTCTCATTTCAGAGGAAGAGTGAGAGCAAGTTTTAGATCTCTGGTTCCTCTTTTAGAGAGGAGCCAAAGAAATGTGGCGTAATTATGTCACTGCTTTTCTGAGTGATTTCATATCTTGGAAATTGGGACATTTCTAAGAATCTCTATTAAATTGTAGCAATATTTTGGCTTAACAGAGCAATTGATGAATTAGATCAGCATGCTGTTCAGTAAAGGACGTTGTTAATCCAGAGATCAAAGCACTGAAGGGGACTCAGTGGCAAGATTATGGCTAGTGAATGACATTGAATAGATGGGATGGTAGAAGATAAAATGAAAGGATAGGCAGAGCAGAGTAAGAGGTGGGAATTGATTTCCTTTTTTTCCTTTCTTTCCTGCCCCTGTATATATCTCTTTCTCTCTGTGTGTGTCTTTTTCTTTTTTCACTTTCTTTCTTTTTTTCAACTCTCTTGATTTCCTCTCTCTCTTATTTTTCTCTCACTTTTTCTTTCTTTCACTCTCTGTCTCATTTTCTTTCTTCATGGCCCCAGTAGGGCAGGAAGACTGTGGATTAAGAGGTATTGACAGAGTTCCCGTGTGGTGCAGTGGGTTAAGGATCTGGTATTGTCACTGCAGCAGCATGGGTGGCTGCTGTAGTGTGGGTTTGATCCCTGGTCCAGGAGCTTTCACATGTTGTGGGCGCAGCCAAAAAAAAAAAAGATTTATTGAAATATGCCATTACAGGGGGCTCTCAAGTTATGAATGTTTCTTAAGACAAAGAGTCTGGAGGATCTTTGGTTTCCATATTAAATATCTGTGCAAACTGCTTAGTATTAGACTATTTTATAAAAAATAGTGTATTAAAATTAATATTTACTGTAAGCTTTATTTTGTGCTGTGCTGTTTTAAAAATTTTACCATGTTTGATTTTAATGACCACTGTCTAAGAGGTACCTGTCTTATAAATGATCTAAAATGGAGTTCCATAGCAAGAGTCACATTTAGGCAGTCTAACTGTAGAGTCTAACCATTCTACTAGACTGCCTCTGTGAGTTGCTTTTGGATTAGCCTCTATTGACAAAAATCTATGACATCAATCAACAGGTCAAGGCACCTAGTCATCTTAAGTTAGTGGCATCACTTGTCCCTCAGGAATAAGCAGGCTCTGTTGCTGAATCTGCCTCATCAGGATCAAGAGGAGTAGTGTATCAGACAGGGACTTGGAAGGAAGGGGGGTATATATATTCATCTGGACTTTTGAAAAAAATTTAAGGATGTGGGCAAGAGTAAAGGAACGAATAAAGGATATTGAGGGCATCCAGAAAGAAGCTATTACTGGAACCTAGTGATAAACCCATTACATATTAACATAAAGATTTTTATGAAAATATATTTACCAAACAAAAACAATTTAGTGGAAAGAGTAGCATTGTTTTACATTTCTGGAAGTCTCTTTAATGTCTGGCTTGGTAGACGATGGCTAGATTCTTGTTATCTCCTTCTGCATTTAATTTGCTGCAGTATTACATGCCATGTAGCTTTAGGAAATTGGTGAGATAATGAGAATAAAAAAGACAAATAACATCTTAATGTTACTATTAAATAGTTGTCACTTTATAGATTTTATGAAAGTATCTCAGACTCTTTAGAGGGTAGCGGGGAGGAGAGAGTGTCACAGTTTGAGAACTGCTGTTTTATAATACAGTATCGTATGGCATGTTATAGCGTAGTATAATCTGTGCTCATTCAGTCCTTTTGTAGTTGTTATACAGTGAACACTTAAGACTGTGACCACTAAGCACGTGTATGATATTCACTGATTGTATTTATTAGAACCTTTAATGCAGAGTAAATACAGAACAGTAATGACAAAATAATTTGATGAAAATTTAATGAGTTAAATTAACACAACACATGCCAGTTACACAGATGTGAAGATCCCTTATTTTACAACTAGAAGACTATTGTCGGAGGCCAGCTCCAGCGGCCAGGAGCATGCACTTCCCGATTGGAGAGGGACACGCGTCGGCGAATGTATAACAAGGAGACAGCCTCTTTGTCCCTTCTTTCAGGGCACTGGACTGCTCAAACTTTATTGACAACAGTGGTTGATTATATAGACAGTTTTTCACTGCAGATTACATTACAGTGTTAAAAGTACATTGGTTAACTATTACATGGTATAGCAGCTATGCATCCTGTTTTAAGATCTCTGTCTTAACTAAGCTTAGTGAGTACTTTGAAGAGGCCATAAAGCGCAAGAATTTGGCATTTACAAACTTTGTAGACTGGTGCTTATCTTCAAAGCGTTATGGCAGGGAGACAGTGTAAGTAAATATAAACCAACTTAATTAAACTAGCTATCACTAAAAAGCTTTTAAAATCAAAGACAAAACTCACAGCTAGGTTTTTTGGATAAGATATGGCTAACTTCTATGGACCTCATTAAAATCCTAACTCTAAAGTTTACTATATAACTAGTTAATAAACACTATGTTTTAACTAAGTTGGATTAAAATAGGGGAAAGTCCTTCAGGATGAAATTCTTATTATATTATTGTTGTAACTTTGTTAAATCACAAGTCACCACAGGAAAATAAGAATGGAAAATAAGAATAATAAATAAATAATCAGGAAAGACTGAGGAAAACTGAATAGCAAATAAAACAACAGGAAAGACTAGGTCACCCGAGAAACAATCCATGTTCTCCAGCACAAACATGGAAATTGTTTTCCCAGGAAAGCCCCAGTTCTTCCCTATCAACATCAAAATGAGAGTTGTGTAACCTGAGGCCTGCCCTCGGCTTGTACCATACAGGTAGGCTTTTTATCCTGACCAGAAGCCCACCTTCCGCATGCACCGTTCAGGTGAGCTTTTTTCCTGACCAGAAGCCCACCTTCGGCTTATACCGTTCAGGTGAGCTCCCTTTCTTGGTTAAGAACCTGCCTTCAAGTTTTTCTGCCATCAGGCAAGGTCCATTTTTTTGAGTCCCTGCATTTTCTCGGCTCCCCACAGAAGACCAGTTCATGCATGATCTGGTGAAAACCGTTTTGTCCCTGATGCTCTAGGCACCAGGAGTCCCATTTTGCTCGTGAGTGTTGAGCACCTGCCAAGCCGCTTATAACCATGGGTGCTGCAGGAGTACAAGTAGCTGACATGGCCTTAGTCCTGAAAAAGCAAGTATCATAAGATAGCCTTTGTCTAACAACCAGCCATGGAAGCCCAGAGACTGTCAAAGAGATCCCACGATTGTTGTAAAGAGTTTTGGAATCTTCTGAGAAAGACATTGTAAGCAGAGGAGAGGAAGAGTTTGTTGAATAAGGGGGGAGTGGTCTATTCTACAGTGTATATGTCTGGGACACCTCAGGAAAGGATATGCTTGGTAACTCTGGGGTAGAATCTTGAAAGATGCATAGGTAATAGACACCTGGATAAAGGAGAAGGACATTTCGGATAAAAAATAGCATGGAAATGGCAAATAATAGAATATGACTGGAGTAGAGAATTCAAGGTGGTGACAGAAACAGCATTCAGAGAGAGGCTAAGGAATGTGGATTTTATTCTGAAGGCAATGAGAAGGTATTGAAAAATTTTAAAAGGCGAGTAGTATCAGATTAACATTTTAGAAGATGTCAGAGAAAACCAGAGCTGAACAACAATTAAAGTAGTAAAAAAAGATTTTGTCTAGGAATTTGTATAACAGGGGGGAAAAGAGACCTCGGTATAGAGCTGGGATATTTTTCTGAAAACTGCATGGAAAATTAGGGGTTTATAGCCAAGGTGAGTGTGTGTGTGAACGGGAGGAGGGGGAGCGGTGGCAGGGTAATAAGTGAATGGGAAATTATTAAGGGGGTAGGGTAATTTTTGCTAAACTGACCTAATAGGATTTGGAGGCAAGCTAGAGTGATCAGGTGTCACTGGAGTAATCAGATATGAAGGGTGGGGGATTCTTGTGGAATTAACTTATTAGCAGGACTCTTGCTAAAACAGGAGAGAGATGAACATGTAAATCTACTGAAAAAGAGGGTTTATAACAAACTAAACATTGGTCGTGGAGAGTTTTTGTCAAAAGTTACTTTGGACCACTGTTGGAGGGTAGAAGACTGAGGCAGGGAGCTCATGGAGGTTCCTATATTAGTCTAGATAAGAACTAATTGGGGCCTGAACTAAGCTTTATTCCTAGAGATAGGAGTGAAAGGGATGAACTAAAAAAATTTAATGTGATATGAATTGTACTTTCAGGTAATGCCTGTTGGACAGATACTGAGTATAAATGACAAGAAGATACTGAGTATAAATGACAAGATTTTTACTTCTTCTTCTTCTTTTTTTTTTTTGCTTTTTACGGCACATGTGTGGCATATGGAAATTCCCAGCCTAGGGAACAAATTGGAGCTGCTGGCCTACACTACAGCCACAGCAACCTGGATTTGAGCTATGTCTGAGACCTGCACCGCAGCTCATGGCAACGCTGGATCCTTAACCCACCAAGTGAGGTCAGGGGTTGAACCTGTATCCTTATGGATGCTGGTAGGGGTCATTACCACTGAGCCACAACAGGAACTCCCCCGTTATCTTCTTTAATGGGCTGAATGTAATATGTGTGTGTGAATGTGTGTGTAGATAGAGATAACATTTGTTGTTGGAGTGACATGCACATTAAAGGCAGTTAAGGTGGTTTTTATTTTCAGAATCTTGTGACAACTTGGAGTATGAAGAAACCAGGGCAGGTAGGCCATAGGTATATGGCTTTATTGAAGAGAGACCCAGGGTCATGGTAGAGGTAGAGGTAGGTGCAGATCTGGTCCTTTTTTGGGGGAACTGCTATAGATGACAGAGAACATACCTTGAAATAGAGTGCTATGTTTCTGAATTTATGCATTTGGGAGGCCTTTTACAAATGTGACAGACTTAATCATTTGGGGGAGGAGAGAACTATAAAATATCTATATGTGTATAGGTTTATATATGTGTGTATATATACATATATAAACATATATACATATATATATATGTGTGTATACATATATACACACATATATATACACACATATATACATATGTATATGAGATAACTATATATAAGATACTGTTACTGTAGTAATATATGTGTGATAGCTATGGTGAGAGCCCTGTAAAAGTAAATGTGTTTTGGTAACTGTGGCACATTTTCCCTACTCTCCCGTAAGTCAGAGATTTAAATAAAGTAAATACAAATTTTATGACTATTTTGTTCCGTTTTAAATTAGAAGCTTTAGAAAAGATCTAGTTTTTGTTTGTTTTTCTTTTTGTGGCTGCACCTGTGTAATATGGAAGTTTCTGGGTCAGGGGTTGAATCAGAGCTGCAGCTGTAGTAGCCTATTCCACAGCAACGTGGGATCTAAGCCCCGTCTGTGACCTACACCACAGTTCATGGCAATGTCAGATCCTTGATCCACTGAGGAAGTCCAGGGATCGAATCCACATCCTCATGGATGTGAGTCAGGTTGTTTTCTGATGTGCCACAATTGGAACTCCAAGATGAGGAATCTTAAGTAAGTAGTTCAGTATGGTGAGTTCATTAATGCATATTTTTCCATATTTTAGATCATTGATTAGTTTTTTTCAGACTCTTATTAACTGTTTTTGTGAACAATTTATGGAAGAATGCTAAATCATGATTTGTGGGAAATCATGTAAAGTCTAATTTACCTCAGAGCATTTCTAGTACACTCATAGTTTATTGAGTATCACCAAGCAACTACATCTGCATTTCTAGTTCAGGACTTCGAGCAAGTGTAGTTATCCTTCTTTGGCCCTTAAGTGAAACTGTAGTAGCAATGTACATAAGATCTCAATCTCAAATAAAATTTGTAGACAAGGCAAGAAGAAGCAACTAACATTATCTTGCCACCCCCCTCAATAGAACAATTGTGTGTGAGTGTGTACTGTTATTTATAATCCACAGAATGCATTGACTACATCTTAAAGATTTATATTTTTTGGGTCTGGAAATCTTTGGCAGACAACTGAAGAGGTATATTAATTCTGTATTGGTATATTAAGTACTATACTCAATAGCCAAAAGTAATTAAATGTAATCTGTCCTTTTCTATTAGTCGTATCCAAAACTCCTTCATCTGTTTGAAAGCAGAAACGGTTCTAAATTTCTAAATCACTGTGGACATTTGGCACCTTAGGTTCTATGTATTTAAAACCCAGCCTGCAGTTTCTTTGCTATACCACACTCTTCTCTGATCTACCTATTCCTGTTAGTGGCAGTACTACTCTTTTATTTATTTATTTATTTATTTATTTATTTATTTATTTATTTATTTATTTATTGCTGCACCTGCAGCATGTGGCGTTCCTGGGCCAAGGATTGAACCCAAGCCATGGTGGTGCCCCAAGCTGGAGCAGTAGCAACACTGGATCCTCAAGCCAGTGTGCCACCAGGAAACTCGGCAATACCATTCTTTTAAACCTCAAAACCTCAGCTTTTCTCGATGCTCTTCACTGGCTTTATTTCAGATTCAAATTCCTGGCATTTTCTTTGATGCCATTCCTCAGCCTTAGCCTTCACATACAATCTATCACTAAGTCTTATTCTTATTTTGCAATATAATTTTATATTTGTTTTCACCATTACCACCTTATTTTAGTCATTTTGGTGGTAAAGTACACATAACACGAAAGTTGCCATTTTAACCATTTAAAAGTATGAAATTCAGTGGCATTAAGTACCTTCACAGTGCTGTGTGGTCATCACTGTTATCTAGTTCCAGAACTCTGTTGTCACCCCAAGCAGAAACTGTATCTGTTAAGCAGTCACTCCTCATTACCTCCTCCCTGCCGAGGCCCTGACAACCTTTAATCTGCTTTCTGTTTCTATGAATTTGCCTATTCTGAATATCTCATATAAATGGAATCATAATATGTTGCCTTTTGTGTCTGGCTTTATTTACTGCGTATGTTTTCAGGGTTCATCCATGTTTGTAACATGTATCAGTATTTCACTCATTTTTGTGGCTGAATAATACTCCATTGATGAACATTTGGGTGTTTCTACTCTTTGGTGATTGTGAATGATGCTGTATGAATAAGATTTTGTCTGAGCAATTATTTTCACTTCTTTTGGGTATATGTCTAGGAGTGGAATTGCTAGGTTATATGGTAAGTCTGTTTAACTTAACTGCCTTTATCATTTTTCAGACCAGTATTTCCCAAAGTGTGGAATAATACCAAGGGGCCCACTGATAGCAATATTTAATATCAATTGATTATTCTATTTTTAACTTCAGTCCCCATGATTTAATCAGTCCCCCTGATTAAATCATGGGGAGTCTCAATTTGAAATTAAGTATTGCTTTCAAATATTTGGAAGATCCCCTGTGGTGCAGCGGGTTAAGGATCTGGGATTGCCACAGCTATGGCACAGGTTGCAGCTGTGCCACAGGTTGCAATTGCGGCATGGGTTTGATCTCTGGCCCAGGAACTTCCACATCTGCGGGTGTAACCAAACCAAACAAAATCTCGCCAAATATGTTTATCTACCTTTGAACAAATACAGAGCAGGCCTGAGGCTTAGAAGTTTTGGCATGTAATGGTTTCTAGCTGGAATTTATTATTTTTTATTTTATTTCCTTTTATTGTTACATTTTATTTCTGTAGCAAGTGATGCTGATTTCACATATACAGTAGTGAAAATCAGCTTTTTATACAAATAAAAGCCATATAAAGGTGGTAAACAGAACTTGCAAAGGATAATGGAGATTGATCAGAAACATGGTAAAAAAATAATTGTGATAGTATGAGAATGATTTGCGTTTGGGAAATACAGACCTGAGCTATGGCAACATACTCCCTTCCCCAAGCTTTCCCAGTTTCAGTCAACCTTTTAAGCCATTCCCAGAATAATTTAGAGTAAGTTGGAATAACTTGGATAGGGTTATTCTCTTATTTGTGAACATTTAATGAATCCTTATAGAGTGAAATTCAAGGTTGTTTTGCTAGACATTTGATGTCCTTCATCCTTATTCCAACCAAACCAATCTAATGATTATTTTTAGAATTCACCTTATACTTTCCTACCATTGTGCATTCTTTCATGGCATTTCTCTGCTGTGTGTTCCCTTTCCTTTACTTTCTGTTGCCATTCAGACATTCTATTGTTAATATTTATTGAGAGTCTGATATCTACCAGGCACTGTTCTCTGGGCTAGGACTATAGTAGCTTTCTTATTGAGCTTACACTTGTAGGAGAGCAATAATTAAGCACGGGAATACTTATTTACTTGCCGTAAATAGTGTTATGAAAAATTAAAGTCTTATGAAAACGAAGAGGACACCCAATCTAGTGGAGAGTGAAAGGGTGGTTTCAAACATGACCTCTTGGAGAAATCATCATTTAAGCTGAGACCTCAGAGTTCAAGTTATGGCTCAAGGGGTTAAGAACCCAGTATCCATGAGGATGCAGATTTGATCCCTGGCCTCACTCAGTGGGTTAAGGATCCAGTGTTGTCACAAGTTGCAATATCGGTCTCAGATGCAGCTCGGACCTGGAGTGCTGTGGCTGTATGGTAGGCTGGTGGCTGTATAGTAGGCTGGCAGCTGCAGCGCCAATTTAGCCCCTATCCTGGGAACCTCTGTATGCCACAGATGTGGTTATAAAAAGGGGAAAAAACTGAGATCTAAATGACAGGTGGCATTAGCTTAGTGAAGGAATGGGCTAGGGAAATAATTATGTGCAAAGGTTCTGAGGTGGTGTGGATGTTGACTCAAGTATGTTAATTCTTTCATGCATTTATTTTACCATGAGGAAATTTAAGTATTATGTTGTTTCTCATTAATGATGTATTGGTCTATACAACTTTACTTTTTTAAAAGAAAGCAAATTTATCATGTAGCTCTTACTGAATTTTTATTTTTAAAGATACTCTAAAAAAAAAAAAAAAAATCACTGTAGGGAGTTCCCATTGTGGCTCATCGGTAATGAACATGACTGGTATCCATGAGGACATGGGTTCAGTCCCTGGACTGGCTCAGTGGGTTAAGGATCCTGTGTTGCTGTGATCTGTGGTATAAGTTGCAGACACGACTCAGATCCCACATTGCAGTGGCTATGGTGTTGGCCGGCACCTGCAGGTCCAAATCAACCCCTAGCCTGTGACCTTCTATATGCCACAGGCATGGCCCTAAAAGACAAAGCAAAAAAAAATCACTGTAAATAGTCAAAGATTCAGGTTTTAAAACTATCCAGGGAATTCATGTAGAAGTCCCATTTCTATGTAGAAATTTATAGATTTATTATAAATTTATATAATTTGTATTTATTATAAATATAAATGTTATAATAAATTTTATTTATAAATATATGCATATTAATATTTATACTATATATTATCATAGAGTAAATACATTATATTATGTACACACATATATGTGTATTTATGTACACACACACACACACACACACACACACACACACGCACATCCCATAGATAACATTTTGACTTCTCATTATTGCTTGTAGGCACCAGTCAAAAGCTAGTCAGTAGGAGGGCATGTTAGTTCCAGGCACCTTTCTCTGCTATTTACTTTTCTGTCCATTCTCTGATCTGCTTTATGGTTGGCTCTTTGATATCAATGAGGAGACACAAAAGATGCATTTATGGGCCCAGCATACTTTGCTGTGCTACTTTGATAAAAGTGCATTTAATTTTTTTTTTCAAATAAATACTGATTTTTTGGTAATTCTATAAATATTTTTTTTTTACATTTTTAAAGTATAGTTGATTTACATTTTGTTCCAGTTTCTGCAGCACAGTAAACTGGCCCAGTCGTTCGTACACACACACACACACACACACACACACACACACACTCCATTTCTTTTCTTTTCTTTTCTTTTCTTTTCTTTTCTTTTTTTTTTTTTTGTCTTTTTGTCTTTTTGCCTTTTCTAGGGCCACTTCCCGAGGCATATGGAGATTCCCAGGCTAGGGGTCTAATCAGAGCTGTAGCTGCCAGCCTACGCCAGAGCCACAGCAACATGGGATCCGAGCCGAGTCTGCAGACTACACCACAGCTCATGGCAACACCAAATCCTTAACCCACTGAGCAAGGCCAGGGATTGAACCAGCAACCTCATGGTTCCTAGTCGGATTCATTAACCACTGCACCATGACAGGAACTCCTCCATTTCTTATATTATCTCCCATCATGGTCTTTTTTCAAATGTATGAATGTCTGTACCAAGAGTGTTGTAGCAGCTAAGGTTTTTGGATACATGCAGAGAAACCAACTCTGGCTAGCTTTAGCAGGAAAGGAATTTAATTGGTAGTTTAAGAAGCCATAGGAAGACTGAAGAATCAGACTTGGAAGAAGTACAAAAAGCTAAGGGTGCTAGGTGGCAGGAGGGACTAGCCAAAGTCATGCTACAGGAACATGTTAGGAAGCCACTACTATAAGACTTAACTGTTATTACTGACAACTTAAAATGTTTCTTACTGATAGCGTCTTTCTGGTTCTAGCTGGAGTTCAAAGTCTCGGGTAGGAGCCGTCTGGCTTTAAACTTGTTCTGACTGCCAGGAAGGAACTCCTTCCTTTGGTTTCTACCTTTTGGCCTCCCACCAAAACTCGTATAATAAGGAACTTGCCCTGAGTAAGGAGGGGATTTGAACCTAGGAAGACCCTTTAAAAAAAGAGATAACTGTCCTTCATAACTAGTCATTAAAATACCTTTCAAAACAAATCTGTGTGATGACTCTTAGCTGTATGCCTTTTGAAATACAAGGTAAAATTGTTTAAGGCATTTCATTCATATTTGTGGAAAACACACAATTATTTCTGTTTTAAGAAGGGTTGTGATAGTTTATTAGAGAAGAATGATTTTGGTTCTTTTCAAAGTGAAACTTCGATAACCCTAAATTTTATAGTAGAGGAATGACTAAAAAAGTAGAATAGATATGTATTTTCTAAGGAAAAGAATTGTAGGAAGTAAAGGTGATTGCCATATATGCATATGTATTTATTTTTCAACATTTTCTTTGGTACACAAAAACATTTCATGTTTAAAATGTGTTCCAAATATTACTGTAATTTATAAGAATAGATAAAACCAAAATGCATGGTAAATACATATGTCCTAATTGCTTCAAAACATCCCAATGAAAAAACAAATTAAAAAAATAAAATTGAAACCAAAGCTGCTAATTCAGTTATGAAATACTTGCACTCTTACCAGTCACCCATAGCTCATATTTGTCTTCATAGTACATTTCATGAATTACAGCCTTTTTGTAAAACAAGATGCTATGTAAGAACTTTTTCCATATGTAAATATAATTTTGGGAGAAGAAATGTGTTCTTGCTTAAAATATTATCTAGGGAATGTTTATTACACACATGGATGCTTTTGACTTATGAGTCATGGTCCTGACTCCAGTAGTCATATTTTATTGTAATATGAAATATTGGTCAAGTCTAGACAGGTAACTTTTAGAAACAGAAATGTTTTCATAGTCACAGCAGAGTCATCATAAGCATGAAATGTTCTAGAAAGTTTCCTAACCTAAAAATGCATGAATGTACATTGTAGCAGGCAGAAGAAATTCAGATGTTATTATAGCGTTCTTATTTCAGTATTCACAGTTAGACTTGTTTTAGGTTTTCAAATCTTCTTTTCCAGGGCTTCATACATTTTGATATTTTAGGAAATTCATTCTTTCAACTTTCTGTAATGAAAAGAAGAGAGTTTTACAAGCTCGGGCTGTTCTTGCTCCCAGTGATTTAAGAGTTGACATGCAAAAATGTAGAAAAGGGAAGGTAATTATAACCAAAGACCCCCTTATCAAAACATTTTATACAGAGTCAGAGCAGCATCATTCTTCAGTTTTCTCCTTTATTTTTTTCAGATTTGTCTGGGATGAAACAGATTATAAAATTGAAGTAATCTAGTAACCTACCTTCATTATAGCATTTGCTTGCTTTGATTTGGGATTTAGGCATCTTCGTCCTTTATGTGCTTTCAGGGTGACACTGTTCAGGGAAGATCCATAATAGGCATTAAGTTTTCGATGGAAAAAACATCAAAACAAAAAAAGCCACTACCATTGTCATCTTCCACAAGTCCATTACTTACATCACTTCTGTTTTGTCACAGTTGTTACTTGGGTGAATTATGGAGACTTTCTCAATATCTGCCACTTTCACTGCTTTTACTCCAGGGCCAATGCAAAGACACCTTCCCGCTTTGAACATGGGGAAGCCTAGAACAGATCATAGCATCAGTTAATAATGGATCTGATGGCAAAAGATGGCCATAGTTTATAATCTTGATGAAGAATTTGGTCCATGTTTTCATTAAGGGCAAAGACAGTAACTTGTTAAATAGCACTCAATGCTGATACTGGGGAAGGAGCTTAAGAAAGAAGTTGATGATTTTCTCTTTAAATTTGTAAGCAAACCATTAAAGAATAAAGGGAAGCATGAAAGAAGTTTATTGGAGATCAAGTTTATTTGCCTCTTACTTTTATGCCCAAGAATGTTTCCAGGAAGCTAATAACATTATCTCATATAAAATCTTCCTGGCAGATATTTAAAACTTTTGCTAAAGACTCTCACCAGATTTTGTAGTCAAATAAGAAATTCATCATCCTTAGTTTTATCAGTTATCTCTAGTGTCTTAAACATTTCCAATATTCTTTGTCAAAGCTATAGTAACTTCTAACGTGTGAAAATAAATAAAAATTCACTGTACCTTTGAAGATAAAAGTGGAAGAAAAGACATTTGAAGTATTAGGAAAGAAATTCACAGGTTGAGAAGTAAAAAAATACCACTTACCTTGAATAGTTGTAGCACAAAATATGACAGCCAAGACTATAGCCATGCCCTTCACACCCATGTTTGTCTGCTGCTTCTGCTTCAGCTTTGATACTCTTCTTGGAGGGAGTAGAAATGCTGAATGTGGAAGAAAATTCTTAATTGGCATTTATATATAAGGCATTTTACACACCAACAGTCATGTTATGGCAGCAGGGATTTCCCTACCTGAGTCATGTTCCTTTCTTCCAAGAGTTTCTGTTTTGCTCTAGTCCGAATACTACTCTCCCTTCTGTTACAGAGTTGAAAGTAAAGGAATGTGAAAGTACTTTGTAGACGGTAAAGAACTGTATAAATATGGAATAGGGTACACCCAGTTGGGAACCAGCGTTAAGATATCATTTCCTAGAAATGTGTTTAATAATTGGGCTACTCTGGGCAGTGGTATTCTGATTGCCATCACATTTCTCTCAAGTGATGTTTTTATTCCTTAGATTCTACTTTGATGTAACTACTGTTTTCTTTTTATTGCTATCTTTTCCTCTTAAGCTTTCTAAATCTATTTATTTTAAATATGTCACTTGCAGACACTTAAATCATATCAAAGGGACTTTAATAGGTGAGTTTATTTATTGTGTAATTGGTAATCTGTAAACTTTTAAAAATGCATCCTTGTTGGAGTTCCCCTTGTGGCTCAGTGGTTAACGAATCCAACTAGGAATCATGAGGTTGCAGGTTCAATCCCTGGCCTTGCTCAGTGGGTTAAGGATTCAGCGTTGCCCTGAGCTGTGGTGTAGGTTGCAGACTCGGCTTGGATCCCGAGTTGCTGTGACTCTGGCATAGGCCGGTGGCTATGGCTCTGATTAGACCCCTAGCCTGGGAATCTCCATATGCCGGGGAGCGGCCCTAGAAAGGGCAAAAAGATCAAAAAAAAAAAAAAAAAAACTTCCTTGTTTCTTTTCTGTCTTTATGTTTTCCTTGGTTTCTTTCTAACTTTAGGTATATTTTCTTTAACATTTTCTTACATGACTTGAACAAAATACATTGTTTTGTATTTTGCTAGCAGTCTTAAAAATTATTTTTTACCTGACTCTTTCTGATTATTTACATCGACCTGAATAGAATCTTCTGGTTCCTCCCTTTGTAAGATGAGAAAAAGCACTTTAACTTTCTTTCAAACATTCCTTCCTGTTGCCTAGTTTTGTTGGTGTAATCTGTGGCTATAGCTAGTTTTCTATTTTCAGATGATTATTTTACATTACTCAACTTCTTTTTGGGGAATTACTCCATTTTAATATTCCAAAATCATACATTTATTCAGACATATCCTACATTCAAATTATTTTACCAACCACTCAAGTCTTTAAACCTCTTAGTCTTTAATGTGTCTTGAAGTAGCTGGAATATTATTTCTTTTTCCTCATTCATTTAACATAAATGATTCAAGACAAATTTTCTCTCAGGAAAATGGGTAAAGTAAAAGGAACATGTTCTTGGATCTCTGAATCCTTTTCCATTATTTTTTATTCACTTCAACTACTCAGGTAGTATGTAGATCCAAAATTATGCAGAGTTGAGAGAGGAAACTGGTTTTGTCCATTAACCTTTCACTCGTGTTTTTTTTTTTAACCACACAAAAAGTAAGCCTAAGTAGCTCTGGCACGTGCTAATGTGGATGCTTTCTCTGTCCTTAACACTCTCTCTCTTTACTGCCCCTTCCTCCCAGAGTCCCTGACTTAAAGTTTCCTGGAAAGCACCACCTGGTACTATGGGTAGTTCATTGCTCATTTGTTCATTCAACAAATATTTACTTCAGGTGTCTATCGCATGCCTGGAGCTATTGAGTATTGAAGATAGAGCAGTTAATGTAGAGTTCCTTCTTAATACCTCTCAAGTTTTGCAGCATTCTGACTTACTGTAGAAGGTTGTCTGCCTGATTTCTGCTGGTTCTGTAGATGTGTGTCTTTAGGACTACGACTTCTGACCTAAGTACTTTCTGATATCACATGAGGAGGATAGATTTCTGTCAGAACATCCCCTCATCTAGTGAGCTTGAGAGAGCTCTCTTATTTCTGTTTATATAATAGGGTTCCTCTAGCATGGAATGCACTTTCCTTTCTTTCCTTTAAGTTTCGATTATCTTCATAGAGGCTTCAATACATGGTGATTTCTTCTCCTGGCTGTATAGCATTTACTGTGTTACCTAGCTTCATCCAGAAGAAATGCAGTGGGAACCACATACTTCATTTTATTTATTTTAATTAATTAATTTATTTATTATGGTGGCACCTGCAGTATATGGAAGTTCTCAGTCCAGGAATTAAATCTGAGCAAATACTGCAACCTATGCCTTAGCTGTGGCAATGCTAACAGCTAACCCACTGTGCTGGCCTGGAGATTGAACTTGTACCTCTGCAGCAACCCAAGCCAGCTACAGTCAAATTCTTAACCCACTGTGCCACAGTGGGAATTCCCATGTACTTAATTTTAAATATTCTAGTAGCTGCATTTAAGAAACAGGTGAAATTAATTGTAATATATTTTATTGTAAAACATGAAAAATTACTTCAAAGTGTAATCAATATAAAAACATTAAATGAGATATTTTTTCAGTACATCTTTTAAAAAATTTTATTGAAATATAATTGTGTGGAATATAATTATTATTGGAATTGGAGTGCCCGTTGTGGCTCAGCAAAAATGAATCTCACTAGTTAGTATCCATGAGGACACATGTTCGATCCCTGGCCTTGATCAGTGGATTAAGGATCCGGCAGTGCCAACTCGGATCTGGCATTGCTGTGGCTGTGGTGTAGGCTGGTGGCTACAGCTCCAATTCCACCCCTAGCTTCGGACCTCCATGTGCTGCAGGTGTGGCCCTAAAAAGACCTCCCCCCCAAATTTTTTTCGAATGTAGGAAAGTTGTGTTACTTTCAGGCATACACCAAAGTAGTTATCCATATATATATATATATGTATGTGTATATATATATATATATATATATATATATGTATATTATATATATAATTATTTTTCAAATTATTTTCCCATATAGGTTATTACACAATATGGAATAAATTTCCCTGTGCTGTACAAGGACCTGCTGCATACCATTACATCTTCAAATTGTACTAGTCACATTTCACATGCTCACTAGCCACATGTGGTTAGTGACTACCATATTAGTGCAGATCTAGTTATTCATTTAGTATATTACACTGCCCTAATACTAAATTTTAAATAAAGATGGAGATTGGAGAGATACTGTGCTTTTTCTTAATTTTCTTTAGAAACTTTTCTAAATCTCCTTAAGTTCTTCCTATTCTTTCCTTCCTTCACTAAGTCATTATATGTCATTGCTCTTTCTCTTTGATTAAGCAGGACAAAGTTTAAACTACATTCTCTTTTTAGTAGTGTTTGACCTTTTTTTTTTCCTTTGGTTTTTTCTGGAATTTGACTATTCTAAGTTCCCTACTCAAACATGTTTCTCCTTGAATTTAAAGGAGAATCCTAGTAAACGAATGTGGTTTTTATAGTCACCAAAAAAACCTTTCCAGCTTAACAGTTCTCTAATCTGTGATTCATGTGAAGTTTTAGTTATGTACGAAGTTATGCAGTTAATGTAGAGTTTTAAAATGTTTTCAAGTAGGAAGAGATTGGTGCAAGACTTTAAAGGTAATTCCCAACCCACCATTCACTAAATCTTTGAATAATATATTGCTTGCAAAAAAAATAAAAAGAATTGAAATTATTTTGCCAGTTAAACTGGTGAAAAATGGGTTAGAAATGGAACAGTTGCCATTTATTATAAATCAGTATAAGGTAACAGAATCCTGTTATTGTGAATTTATATAGAGAGCAGATGACTCACTCCTAGGGTAGAGGTTGCCACACATGTGAGAGGCACCTGCAGTAATATGAACAGACTGAACAGATTGACGTAGAGTTCTTAGTTCTTAAAAGTACAGTAGTACAGAACTTGATGCTCTTTTATAAAGGGATTAAGGCATTTAGGGAGCTGCCAGTAGATTTTTTCAGAAACCCTTAATGGAATAATACTTCTGTGATTTTCTTACAACATTATTTAAAATATTCTTCCCAGAAATCTGACAGACCCTGCAGGCTATGTTCAAGGCAGCTGTTAGGTACTGAGCAAAGCTGTATTTTTCCCAAAACATTTTGGGAAAAACAATAAACAATAAAAAAAATCACTAAGGCATTAATGAATAGTGCATATTTTACTGCTTTTTGAAAGAATTCCACAAAGACAGTGAATTTTGAATAAGGGTGTTTCCGAGCTTCTACTTAATCTCTTTCTGGGACTTTGACATAAGACATTTTCAAAAGCTGTACCTTGCTAACGCAGTCTGGTATTTGAGAATGAAATATACAAGAACTCACATTTCATAAAGATGACTTCTTTTGTGATATGTGCTACCCCAAACACTGCCGTCTCAAATGCACGCGCAAAAGAAGGGCCGCTTTTCAGTGGTCACTGTCACTATACTGACCCCACTACTAGTCCTCTACCTTTCCTCTCCTTTTCAGAATGTCAGAAGGCGTGGAATCAGACCCTAATACACCTTGTAGGCAAGATAACTGAACTCTGCCAAATTTCTAATGTTAAAGGAGAGACAGTTATCTGTATGCTGAAGGATGAACACAAAAAGAAGAAATAAACTTTTAGCTTCCAGTAATTGAAGGTTTGAATGTTACTGACAGTTAGGTTTACTTTGCGTTTTAACTATTCTTTTTTGTGCTGGCCAGACACAGTCTGTCTGTATCTGGCTCCTGGAGTTGTGTGACCTTCTATTGTCCTAATTAAATTTATTGCAAAGTAGAGTTTCCCGGGACAGCTAAACTACAGGTGATTTATTGAACTATGACTCTTGGATTTTCTTGGAGGTAAGTTGATTAAGATTTCAGTGTACCCTTCCTCTTCTGACGTGAAAACAATGTTTTGCCTTTTTGGAAGAACAGTTATCAAATAACAACCATTATTTACCTTTTTTTTTTTTTTTTTTTTTAATGGCGTACCAGTAGCATATGGAAATTCCTGGGCCAGGGATTGAATCCAAGTTGCAGCTGAGAGACCTGTGCTGCACGCTGGATTCTTTAACCCACTTCACTGGTCTCGGAATTGAACCCATGCCTCTGTGGTGACACGAACTGCTGCAGATTCTTAACCCACTGTGCCACAGTGGGAAGTCCCATTATTTGCTTTTTTTAACCTAGCAAAGCACATGTATAAATGCTGTTTGTTTTATGTAGAATCAAACTTACTTGCCATGGAATATTACTTTTTACCAAGTTTATTTTTTTAGAGTATAATTAATGTGTCGAAGAGACGCCGCTAGATTTGTTTTCACAATAATTCAGAAAGAAAAAAGAACATGGGTTTGAAAATGAATTACTTCCCTTCAGAATTTTAGGTAAAAAATTAAGGCCTCACATGTTTAGAAGACACCAAAACACTCAAGTTTCATCATCTCACTGAATAGACTAATCCTGTTTTCTATGTCCACTATACTCCTCACGAGAATGTTTGCTGCTTGCTATTTGCATGTATTTGATCCATGAGCAGTGGGTTGTATAAAGCAGCTTCAACATTACCGTATATTCAGAGAAATCATTTTTCTCACATCAAAGGCTGCTCTCTGCATGGCCTTAAATTGGCCACCTGGAAAATGACTGCAGTCTGTAACTGCCCAGATCAGTATGGGTGTTCATGTTAATTTTCCAAGTAGGAAAACAACATGCTTATTATTACAGGATAAAAACACGTGAGAGATTATGAACAACGAACAACTTTACAAAAAACTAGTTGATAGAAGCTTGATTCACTAAGAGGAAGGAAAATTGTGCAGTGGCTTCCCTTATTTTTTTCTGCTACCTAGAAAAGCTGAAGGAGAGGGAAAAACAGATCTGGCAGGTAGTATTTCAGGGCTAGTTGGAAAAAGTCATGCATGAAAGAGTCTTGCCTGGAGAGATGAGCCCTGTCTGTGAATGTTAGAGGAGCTATGTATGTAAGGTATGGAGTTGATAATAAAACGTAAGTTTCAACTTCACATTGTGCATGTTTTTTTTAGTCAGCAGCAGAAAACTACTTACCTCTTATACTCCATCATTTCTTGATTCTTACCTCTTAACACACTGTGTTGAGTTAGCAGGATATGTGGATTTTTCCCTCCCTAGATTGACAGGAAGGGCCACTTTTTATTTTTTATTTTATTTTTATAGGTTCCCAGGCTAGGGGTCTAATCAGAGCTGTACTCTGTATCACAGCAACGCGGGATCCGAGCCGTGCCTGTGACCTACCCCACAGCTCATGGCAATGCCGGATCCTTAACCCAATAAGCAAGGCCAGGGATCGAACCTGCAACCTCATGTTCCTAGTTGGATTCATTAACCACTGCGCCATGATGGGAACTCCAAGGGCCACTTTTTAAAATCACCTTTGTGTCATCCACTACCATGCTGCATAGCAGGGAGTAATATGAATGTTTGTTACATAAATAAAGTTGATTAAAGGAAAAATAGGATAAATAAAATGATGATTTATAAGGAGCATTTGAGTACACTTGGCCTGCCAATCGGAACTTTAAATGTAATGTTTTAAATGGAAGGTACAGTTAGGAATGTAAAAAAAAAAGAACTGGAAGGCCTTTTTTTTGTTGTTGTTACAGATATTTTACTTCTTACATTATTTTAATACAGTGAATTTTGAATAAGGATGTTTGAGCCTATATTTAATCTCTCTTTGTGACTTTGCGATAGAAGACACTTTCAAAAGCTGTATCCTGCTAATGCAGTCTGGTATTTGAGAACGAGATGTACAGGAGCTCACATTTCATAAGGATGACTTCACCTGTGATGTGTGCTACCCCACACATTGCAGTTTTTCTTTTTTTCACTATAGCTGCACCTGTGGCATGTGGAAGTTCTCAGGCTAGGGGTCGAATTGGAACTATAGCCGATGGCCTACGCCGTAGCCACAGCAACACCAGATCTGAGCTGCATCTGCAATCTCCCCAACAGCTCACGACAACACTGGATCCTTAACCCACTGAGCAAGGCCAGGAATCGAACCTGCATCCTTACAGACGCTATGTCAGGTTCTTAACCTGCTGAGCCCATTTAATTTATATTTCATTGAATACCAGGAAAATGATTATGAGACATTAAAATTTGCCCTTTGTTAATATTTCCCTGTCATGATGAGTAGTAGTAACCATTAAAAAACCTTAGAACAACTGATTCTTATTCCATGGAGAGAGAAAAAGGGAAGAAGCCTGTGTTCTTTTTCTTTTGTCCTTTTAGGGCTGCACCCATGGCATATGGAGGTACCCAGGCTAGGGGTCTAATCAGAGCTGTAGCTGCTGGCCTACATCAGACCCACAGCAACACCAGATCTCAGCGGCATCTGCGACCTACACCACAGCTCATGGCAATGTCGGATCCTTAACCCACTGAGCAAGGCCAGAGATCAAATCCGCAACCTCATGGTTCCTAGCCAGATTCGTTTCTGCTGCACCACAGGAACTCCCAAGCCTGTGTTCTTAATTAGCTGGGATAGACAGAAACTCTGGTGTGAGGCAGTAGTTGATGTCCATGCATTAGGCAAACAACAGTCCCTGTCCCTGGGACTTTATACCAGATGAAGGCCTCAGATCCTTCCAGAGAAAACAGGGAAGGATAGGGAAGGAGTCAAGGAAACTATTTAGGACCTCGGCGCTAACCATCACAGTGCTGCTCCGTTATTCCCATCCCTGCATTCCACCGCTTTCACTAGCCTACATCCTTAATTCATTCCAGGGTACCAGTTGCTACCTCTCCTCATCCCAGGTCTCCTCTCTTCTGGAATCTTCTAAATTTGCATTGACAAAGAAGTACTGATCAGTTTTTATAGATATTCTTCAGTTTTGGCTTATCTTATGTTTGCTTGTAATTGGGATGAAGTTAAGCATTTTTGGGAAGAAAACAATCAAATGCTGATATGTCCTTTCTAGTGTATCATACCAAAGAGCTTATATTGTTGATATATTTTATGACTAGTGGTATTTACTTTGATCATTTGGTTAAGTGTCTTGCAAGGAAACGTTATCACAGATTGGAGACCAATTAGGAATAACTGAATGCAGAGTTCCCATTGTGGCTCAGTGGGTTAAGAACCCTACGTAGTCTCCATAAGGTTGCTGATTTGATCCCTGGCCTTGCTCAGTGGGTTAAGAATCCAGCATTGCCACAAAATGTGGTGTAGGCTGGCAGCTGCAGCTCAGATTTGATCCCTAGCCCGGGAACTTCCATATTGTCACAGGGGCGGCTATTAAAAAAGAGAAGAAATACCTAAATGCAGTTTGGCTCCTGGACAGATCCTAGAAAAAGAATGTTAGTGGAAAAATTGGTGAAATTTAAATGAATTTGTTTAGTTATTATGTTGTACCAATGTTCATTTCTTGTTCTTAGTAGTTGTGCTCTAGTAATATAAGATGTTAAGATTAGCGGAAGCAGATGGAGATAAGGATACCTGTGTGTTTTTACAGTTTCTCTAAGTTTAATTCTAAGAAAAAGTTAAAAATAGTGACATCTAATACTTATATAGTGTCTACTGTGTGCCAGACTCTGTCTGTTAACTCTTTGATTCCTCTCAACCCACTGGGAGGAACTATTATTATTGGTTGTTTGACATGAGAAAACTGGATACAGAGAAGTAAGAAACATGTCTAATGTCACGTGGTTGTTAAGTGATCGTTTAGCTGGAAAGTGGCTGAGTTGAGATTTGAACTGAGGCATTTTAGATCCAGCAATGCATTACATCATACTGGCTTTCATTGTGCATCGTATACACAGACGCACACACACACAAAGTTTAAAAATAATTCAGACATACAAAAAACAGGTCGTCTGCCCCTGAGGCAGTCTATTACTAGAGGGTTTTTTTCATTGTTTGTTTTAAACCTTCATAGAAGAATTGACTCTTGAACATTGATAGCAGCCTATTTTGGTTTTTATCCATAATATTCAAAGCTGTGCTGTGGCAGTGTTCTCTCAGAAGCTTCTTTTGGCTACTGACTGTTGTTCATAACAGCTGTGTTGGAAACTTAGGAATCCCTTCTGAGACGGTTGGACCAGAAGATTTATGAATAAGGTGCTAAATGCTCATAACTACATGTTGCATCCGTATAATAAGATTAAGTAGAACCAGATATTTAGAATTCAGCTAAGAAATTCTGCTGTCACTCTCCTGAATGCCTTAATTAGTATAAATGCCTTTTTATCTATAGTAGTATTGAGATTATTTATTTGTATTTTAAAAAACCCAACTTGGTGGCCATTGTAACAATGGCTTGATTTGTAGTCTTTAAAGATTATGTTAGTGTAGTACTGTAGATAGGACCATTGGGAGTCTGAATGAATTACTTGAGTCTGATTATCAGATAATGTAGATTAAACCTGGGCTTCCTGTATACTTCTAGAGGTAGGTGGTTCCGCAAGGTATATATTTCCCTGAAAAAAAAAGATTTTATCTTTGAGTGAAATAGAAAGTTGATAAAATATATTAAGTTACTGACTCATTACATTAAGCTTCATAATTCTACTAGGAAGCATCAATCACTGCTGATGCATATGTTTAAAGAAATTCATTTCTATCTTTCTCTCTTGGAAAACAGAAAGAAGAGGAACGAGTTATTTAAAAGGTGATAAAAACAGTAGGAATTTCCTACCTGTTTATACACGCACACACACACACAGAACAAGCAAGTACTGTTCGTCTTTCTTTCCATAGTTAGGATATTTTTTTCTATTTTGAATTAAACTTGGTAAACAGCAGCAGCAGTGACTTCTTTTGTGTTACCTTTGGCTTCATGGTGCAGGGGAGGAATCTCATGGTAAGTATTTGCTTTGGAAAGTCCAAAGGCCAAAGTTTTTGTTTGTTTGTTTTTTTGGTTTTTGTCTTTTTAAGGCTACACCGGTGGCATATGGAGGTTCCCAGGCTAGGGGTCTAATCAGAGCTGTAACTGCCGGCCTACGCCAGAGCCACAGCAACGTCAGATCTGAGCCACGTCTTCGACCTACACCACAGCTCATGGCAATGCCAGATCCTTAACCCACTGAGCGAGGCCAGGGGTCGAACCTGAAACCTCATGGTTCCTAGCCAGATTCATTTCCTCTGCGCCACGACGGGAACTCCAAAGGCCAAAGTTTTTAATTTTCTTAGTGTCTTCCCTTCCCTCTTCTCTCATTTTTGTATCAAGATTTATTCACATCCTCATTTGTCTCCACCCTTACTTTTTTTTTCCTTCTCTCATTTTTTAGAGTACATTGATTTACAATGTTGTGTCAGTTTCTGCTGTATAGCATAGTGACCCAATCATATATTATATATATTCTTTTTCTCATACCATCTTCCATCGTCTTCTACTCCAAGAGATTGGACATAGTTCCTGTAAGTAGGACCCCACTGCTTATCCATTCCAAATGTAATAGTTTTCATCTACCAACCCCAAACTCCCCATCCATCCCACTTCCTCCCCCTACTGGCAGCTACAGATCTGTTCTCCCTGTCTGTGATCTGTTTCTGTTTTGTAGATAGCATCATTTGTGTTCTAAATTTAGTTTTCTGAGGAATCACCATACTGTTTTCTACAGTGATTGTACCAATTTACATTCCTACCAATAGTGGAAGAGGAGGGTTCCCTTTTCTCCACACCCTCTCCAGTATTTATTATTTGTTGACTCATTAATGATGGCCATTCTGACCAGTGTGAGACAAGTGAATATGAAAAGAGTATTGGCCAATGCATTAGGATTTATGGGTTTAATTTAGATTCTGCTAATCAGAGTGTTACCTGAATCCTAATTCTGTAATCTGAGAAAGAATGGGGTATGGATGATTTCTAGGGTCTCTTTAAACTCTGATAATCTGTGAATTGGTGTTTTCAGTAGCATTTCATACTTTGAATCCTTCCTTCTTGAAATTCTCTTTCCTTTGGTTTCTGTAACATTGTACTCATGGCTTTCCTCCTGCCTCTCTTGCTATTCCTTCTTTGCAGGCTCATCTTCCCCTCCCTGAAGATTCAGACCTAGGTACTGTACTCTTTTATCACTTTCTATCTTCCATATCACTATCCATATCTTAGGCAGTGTAGTCAGTGACCATGCTTCAGTAATTTTGTACACACACACACATCAGTGGTCCCCAAATTATATTTCTAATCTAGACTTCTTGTCTGAGTTCTAGACCTGTATATAAACTGTCTACTCAGTATCCCATTTGAGTGCCTTTTAATCCCAAACTCAACATGTCCAAAACCAAACTCATAGAATCTTTCCCTCTGTGGTATACCCAATCTGGGTATATGCCACCATCACCCACCAGTCTCTAATAGTTGTACAAGGCATAAATGGGAGGGTCTGAAGTAGTCTCCTTTTTTTTTTTTATTAATTTATTTTAATTTATATATATATATATATTTTGCTTTTTTTTTTTTGCTCTTTTGGGGCCGCACATAGAGGTTCCCAGGCTAAGGATCAAATCGGAGCTATAGCTGCCAGCCTATGCCACAGCCACAGCAGCACCAGATCTGAGCCACATCTGCAACCTACACCGCTGCTCACAGCAATGCTGAATCCCCGACCTGCTGAGGGAGGCCAGGGATCGAACCCACATCCTCAGAGATACTGGTGGATTCGTTTCCTCTGCGCCATATGGAAACTCCTGTTTTTCTTTTTACGTTTCTTTTTATTTATTTATTTTTGGCTCTGCCTGCAGCATGCAGAAGTTCCAAGGCCAGGGATCAAACCTGTGCCATAGCCTTGACCTGAGCCACAGCAGTGACATTGCTGTATCCTTAACTCCTGTGCCATAGGGAACTCCCTGCAATAGTGTCTTCATTGATCAACCTGCATCTGTTCTGTTTTCCCTCTAATCTAGCCTTTACAGTGGAGCCAGAGAGATTTTTTTTAAAAGGCATCTCTACTCTCGTGTCTCTGTGACACTTTTGCAATATTCTAACAGCTTTTAAGAAATTAAGACCAAATTCATCGTCATGGTCCTGCCTGCCTCCCCAGCTTCATCCCACCATTCTGCCCTTTGTTATCTCAGTACCAGCCACACTAATCTTTTTCAGTTCTTCAGATATACCATAGTCCTCCCACACATCCTACAGGGACTTTGTCTTACTCTTCCTTGTGCCCAGAATATTTCCCATCCTCTTCCCTGTTGCACATATTACTCATCCTTATGCTTTGAGCTCAGTAGTGACTTTGAGAGTGGTCTTCCCTGGCTCCTCCAATCTAGATAAGGTTCCTTTATTAAATGTCCTCTTAGAACTTCTTTTCAGGAGCTCTGTTCTGGCTCAGTGGTAACAAACCCGGCTAGTATCCATGAGGATGCAGGTTTGGTCCCTGGCCTCGCTCAGTGGGTTAAGGATCCTGAGTTGTTGCAGTGAGCTGTGGTGTAGGTTGCAGACTCAGCTCAGATCCCACAGATGTTGCTGCATCTGTGGTGTGCCTATACATAATCTTGTTTTAAAAACAGGACCTTTCTGAAATCAGGTCATGTTTTCTCCTACATCATGGCTTTGCAATACGATTTCAGAAAAGTCTCAGCTTCTCAACATTACACATGAAGCTTTTTTTGTCATCTTGGCTCCTGTTTCCCTCCCCAGGCTTGAATTCTCTACTCCTTTTAGCACATATCATGCTATCCAGCTATTCTGAGTATCTTGGCATTTTCTTGAACATATGTGCTGTGCTATGCTTTTACACCATCACTACCTTTTGCATACTTTAAATCTTCCTGGGATGCTACCTTCTTTCTTTTCCTGACTAGGTCCTTTCCTCTCTAGTCTTCAACTGAATTGTAACTTTCAGTACCTTCCATACCCCAGAGTAAAGTAGTGGCACTCCTTTGTAGACCCCATAGTACCTCATGTATATTTCTGACATAGCACTTACCACACATATTATAATTTTTGTTTATATCGTGTCCTCTTCCTATAAGTTCTTTGAGGGCAAGGTACTGTATTTTTTTAAAAAAATTTTGTTTCTTAGGCACCTGTTATGGTGTGATACTTTGGGCTTAGTAAATGTTGGTTTAATGAGTGCATGAAAAGAATACCAAAGCATAAGGATTGTGTGCCTCCAAAAGTGGGAATTTCACATAAATTTTAGAGTATCTTTCCTTGGATAGTCTAAGGACAATATTAGCAGTTTTTCTGAGTTAGTTTAGTAGTAACTTTTTGTCAGTTTTATGTAAAAGCATTTGAATTTGATATTTGGGTTAGGAATAGGCAGAAAACTTCCTGAAAATTGCTTTAGAAGAGAAAGCTGTTGCTGGATGATGAGAACATGTAAGAAAGCTACCAGGCCTATTCCTGTAACCATTAACCCCTCTCATCTCCATAAGGGACCACCCTTTTTAGTTTTGCTTCCCTTTTTAAGGCCAAGGTTTCCTGTTCCAGAAGGGAGTAAGCTTTAAATTAAACACATCAGGTTATCTTCAGTTTTCTTTTAAGTTTGAATGATGTTCCAACAGTAGTTGCTTCCTGGGGGTTTCCAGCTTTGAGAAAAAAGTTAACAACTAAACTCTTGACTACAACATTTAGCTATACCCAGGGACAGGATCTTTCTCTGTTAATTTATGTACATAAATGCTCACCTTTTAAATAGTGTTCTGTGCCATGTTTTAAAAAATGTACAGGGCTGAAAGTAAAAATTCTTTTTTTCCCCCACCATCTTATTTGGGAATCCATAACTTCCACAGGGTTTTCCAATCAGTAATCAAATCCTGTTTACTCATATTTTGTGTCCTCTGTCCACAAGGTTCCATACATCTTACAGCTGACAAATGAATGAAGACAGCTTATTTTCCATCTGATTTTAGAAGCTTTTTTTCTTTTCAGGTCTCTGTTAATCAGTTTGTAAAGTGTGGAGAAAAATACATGTGAACATAAAGCTGTTGTTTGAGCTGCTCTTAAAGCTTTTTTAATTAAAAAGTCAGTAAAGAGTTCCCGTCGTGGCTCAGTGGTTAACAAATCCGACTAGGAAACCATGAGGTTGTGGGTTCCATCCCTGGTCTTGCTCAGTGTGTTAAGGATCCGGCATTGCTGTCAGCTGTGGTGTAGGTTGCAGATGCGGTTCGGATCCCATGTTGCTGTGGCTGTGGTGTAGGCCGGCGGCTACAGCTCTGACTAGACCTCTAGCCTGGGAACCTCCATATGCCGTGGGAAGCAGCCCTAGAAAAGGCATAAAGACAAAAAAAAAAAAGTCAGTAAAATGCATATGGCTGTTGCATAGATGATAATGATGATAATTAAATTAGCCATGGTAATTTACAAAATTACAAAAAAGAAATACAAAAGCCTGTTTTCTTACTATTGAGAAGAAGCAGCCTTGGATGGAATGAGGTCGTGAAGCAGAGGGGTATAGAGAATGAAGCAAGGGAGGAATGATAGAGTGGATCTGACTTGACCTACTGGAGCTCTCTGAGCTTGGCATAATGGAAATTGGCCTGCCTGCTCTCTAAAGGCTGTATAGTCAAGGTTTTAATGAGGCTTAACCTTTTTCTTACCACATTGTGTCTTTTTGTGTGTGTGTGTCTTTTTTGCTATTTCTTGGGCCGCTCCCGCGGCATATGGAGGTTCCCAGGCTAGGGGTCCAATCAGAGCTGTAGCCACTTGGCCTACAACCAGAGCCACAGCAACGCAGGATCCGAGCCGCATCTGCGACCCACACCACAGATCACAGCAATGCCAAATCCTTAACCCACTGAGCAAGGACAGGGATCGAACCCCCAACCTCGTGGTTCCTAGTGAGATTCATTAACTACTGCGCCACAACGGGAACTCCAGTGATTCAGTTTTTTAATAGATTATACTCCACTTAAAGTTATTACAAAATAATGGTTATAGTTTCCTTTGCTGTACAATATTTCCTTGTTGCTTATCTGTTTTTATAGGTAGTAGTTTGTATCTCTTGATCTCCTACTTACCTCTATCTTGCCCCTCCCCTTTTTTTCTTTCTCCACTGGTAATCACTAGTTCTCTGTATCTGTGAATCTGTTTCTCTTTGTATTAGCTGTACACCACACGCACGCACACACACAGAGTTTATTTCCTTTTTTAGATTCCGCATATAAGTGAGAACAGAATACTTGTCTTTATCTGGTTTATTTCACTAAGAATAGTAATGTCCGGGTCCATTCACATTGTTTGAGTGGTAGAATTTCATTCTTTTTATGACTGAAAAGTAGTCCATTGTATATGTATACCATATCTTCTTTACCCATTCATCTTTGATGGACACCTAGGTTGCTTTCATAGCTTAGGTATTAATGATGCTGTGAACATTGGGGTGCATTTATTTTTTTACTTATTTTTCAATTAGTGTTTTTGATTTTCTCAGCTAGATTGAATGGTAGTTCTATTTTTAGTTTTTTGAGGTCCCCCCTTATTGGTGTCCACAGTAGCTGCACCAACTTACATTCCCACCAACCAGTGTACAAGGGTTCTCTTCTCTTCACATCCTCATCAACATTTGTTATTTGTAGACTTTTTGATGATAGCCATTCTGACAGGTGTGAGGTGGTATCTCATGTGGTTTTGATTACATTTCTCTGATAATTAGCATTGTTGAGTATCAGATACAACAGATGTATCTGTTGGCCATCTGTATGTCTTTTTGGAGAAATATCTATTCAGGCCTCCTGCCCATTCTTTAATTGGGTTGGTTGGTTTTTTTTGATACTGAGTTGTATGAGCTATCTTTATATTTTGGATATTAATGCCTTATCAGTCATATCATTTGCAGATATTTTCTCCCACTTGGTAGGTTGTATTTTCTTTTGTTGATGGTTTTCTTTGCCAATTTGTTCAATTTCTGTGACTGGGATTTCCAATACTGTGCTAAATAGAAGTGGCGAAAGTGGATGCCTTGTCTTGTTTCTGATTTTAGAGGAAGGGCTTTCAGCTTTTCATTGTTGAGTATGATGTTAGCTGTGGGTTTGTCATAAATGGGTTTTATTATGTTATGTTCCCTCTACACCAACTTTGATGAGAGTTTTTATCATGAATGGGTGTTCAGTTTTGTCAAATTCTCTTCTCTGTGTTGAGATGATCATGTGATCTTTATCCTTCCTTTGGTTAATGTGGTTTACCATATTGATTTGAAAATATTGAACCATCTTGGCATCCCTGGAATAAATCCCACTTGAAAATGGTATATGCAGTTCCTGTTGTGGCTCTGCAGTAATGAACCTGACTAGTATCCATGAGGATGCTGGTTCAATCCCTGGCCTTGCTTAGTGGGTTAAGTATCCAGTGTTGCCGTGAGCTGTGATATAGGTCAGAGATGCGGCTTGGATCCTGCATTGCTGTGGCTCTGGTGTAGGCTTGCAGCTATGGTTCTGATTGGACCCCTAGCCTAGGAACTTACATATGCTGAGGGTGTGGCCCTAAAAAATAAAATAAAATGGGGTATGATCCTTTATATATATTGTCAAATCTTGTCTGGTGGTATTTTGTTGAGGATTCTTGCATCTATGTTCATCAGAGATATTGGCCTGTAATTTTCTCTTTTTTTGTAATGTCTGTCTCATTTTAGTATCAGGGTGTAATGGTAGCTTTGTAGATGAATCCCCCCACTTTTTTTGTCTTTTTGTCCTTTTAGGGGCGCACCCTCGGCATATGGAGGTTCCCAGGCTAGGGGTCTAATCGGAGCTGTAGCCGCCGGCCTACGCCACAGCAACGTGGGATCCGAGCTGCATCTGCAACCTACACCACAGCTCAGGGCAACGCCCAATCGTTAACCCACTGAGCAAGGGCAGGGACCGAACCTGCAACCTCATGGTTCCTAGTTGGATTCGTTAACCACTGAGCCACAACGGGAACTCCTCTTTTTTCTTTATTTAGTCTTAGCAAGTTGTTTCTAGAAACTTGTCAGTTTTTACCTAGGTTGGCAATTTGTTGGCCTTTAACTGTTCATAATGTTATCTTACTTTTTTTTTGGATTTCTGGGTATCAGGTGCAATCTTTCCTATTTCATTTCTTATTTTATTTGGGCCCTCTCTCTTTTCTTCTTGATAAGCCTGGCAAAGTTTTATCTTTGCCAAAAACTAGCTCTTGGTTTCTCTGATCATTATTTTTTTCTTCCTTCAGTTGAATTTGGGTTTTATTCTTCCCTTTCAAATCCATTTAGATGGTAGGCTAGGTTTTTTTATTTGAGATTTTTCTTGTTTGTGTGTGTGTGTTTGAGGTAAGCCTGTATTGCTATAAGCTTCCCTCTTGGTGTTCCTTTTTCTGCCTGCCATAGATTTTGCAAAGTTGTATTTCCATTTTCATTAGTCTCAAGGTAATATTTTATGGTTTCTTCTTTGATTTCTTTATTGACACACTGGTGTTTTAGTAGCTTGTTTTTTTAGCTTGTTGTTTAGTCTCTGTGTGTATGTGCGTTTCCCATTTTTCTTCCTGTAATTGATATCTAGTTGTACCATTGTTGTCAGACTAATAACGACATCTATCATCTTAAATTTTTGAGACTTATTTTGTGGCTTACTATGATCTGTCCTGGACAGCGTTCCCTATGCCCTTGAAAAGAATGTATATTCTGTTGGTTTTGGATGGAATATCCCATAGATACCTATTAAGTCTAACCACTCTATTGTGTCATTTAAGACCACTATTGCCTTACTGAGTTTCTATCTAGGTGACCTCCATTGATGTTATGTCGGCTATTAAAGCCCCCTACTGTCATTGTATTATTGTAAATTTCTCCATTTATGTCTGTCAATGTTTGCTTTGTATATTTAGCTGCTTCAGTATTGGGCTAATAATATATGAGTGCAATATCCTCTTCTTATATTGATCCCTTTAGTGTTATATAATGCCCTCCTTTGTCTTTTGTTATACACTTTGTTTTAGAGCCTATTTTGTCTGATAGGACAAAGGGAGTATTGTTATGGACTTTGTTATAGAGTCTGTTCTTTCTGTTAGGACAAAAGGATTATCACAGGAATAATTTCTTGTCTCTTCCATCTCTGTGAAATATCTTTTTGCATCCCTTCATTTTCAGTCTCTCTGTGTCTTTAGCTCTGAAGAGAATCTCTTGTAAGCAGTACATAGATGGATTTTTTGGGTTTTATTTAATTTTAGAATAGACCTATAATCAAAACATAGATGATTTTATTATGGCTATGGAACAGAAAGCAAATGTTACTGAATTTTAACAGTGTAAAGATAAAAGAACTATTGATGGAAATTGGAAGGTAGGGTGCAGTAAGGAGATGCCTACTACAAAATGAGTACCAGAAAGAGAATGTTGGAAGTCGATGCTTTTAAATATACTAAAGATACTGTTATGGTTATCAATATAGAGAGGAAGAAGGGAGCTGGAAGAGTATGAGTAAAATCTTTACCTATAATAATAAAAAGTCAATAAATTTATTTTCAAGTTGATATACTAGCAGTATAGCTAGTAGTATAAACAGAAGAATGTGAAATAGTTAAAAGCGATTATTTCTAGGAACAAATGGATCACAGGCTATTTATCATACTATGCCCTCTGAAATATTTGATGGTTAAGTTCTGTGCACTGTATAAAATTTAATTTAAGAAATTATAAGGCCTTAGATAATAGACCCTTTTAAATTGATGTATTCAGAAGAAAGGATAGTTAGAAGGCAGTGTCCGTTAGAGGAAAACCAGATTATACATTTGTAAGGAAGAGAAATTCTTATCAAGACTGCTCTGTTCCAAGTCATATTATGATCCCAAAATTCTTCATCTTATATCTGTTACCATCACCAGATAGTATGTAGAGGCCGAGAACTCTCCTAAAATATTTAATATCCCTCACCTGACTTAACACATAACATTCAGTAAACATTTGTAAGTTGCTTATTTGTATAAACCTTGTGTGCACTTAAGGTTCTGGTTATCCTTTTCAGAGGCACGGTGAGGTATAGAGGTGTCACATTTACTAGGCCTTAGTTTCCATCCAGCACTTAGGGGAATACTCACCAGATAACTCAGTGCTTCCCACTTATGAGTGTTCCTATCACAGTGGTGAAGAAAATTACGTTAATTTACAAATATTAGAACTTTGACATTGAACTCTATAGTCTCATACATAGTAGACACCTCAGGTATTTTTTGAGTGAGTGAATGAATAAATGAGTCACCTCTTTTGCAGAATCATATGGGTATAGAGGATCCCACAAAAATATAATCTCTGAAATTGCCTGTGTAATCAGTTACTCACACAGGAATGGGTCCTTACCTTGGAAAGATTTTTTTTTTTTTTTGGTCTTTTTAAGGCTACACCTGCAGCATATGGAGGTTCCCAGAATAGGAGTTGAATCGGAGCTGTGGCTGCTGGCATACACCACAGCCCAGATCCTAGCCACGTCTGCGAAGTACACCACAGCTCATGGCAGTGCCAGATCCTTAACCTGCTGAGTGAAGCCAGGGACTGAACCTGTGTCCTCATGGATGCTAGTCAGATTTGTTGCCATTGAGCCATGATGGGAACCTTGGGAAGAATTTCGATGTAATTGACTCTTGTGCTATGTTCTTGCATGTCCTTTTTCTAGAGAGTATCTTTTAAGTATCATTTCTTAGATTATTGATACTTTTCTCACTCCTTTAAAGTACTTCATGAGCACAAGGGAATCTAATTTTACTGATGCCGTATTTTAGTTTCTACTCTTCCACCTTAGTATCAACATTGTGTAAGAGTTCCATTTACTGTCTGTTGTTCCAGAATCTTGGTTTGCAAGTTTTGGAAGTCTTCTGGAAGGATAGAATGCAAAAGGGAATTGTCACATGCCCTTCTTTTCCTCAGAGGTGCTTTATTTACTATCCAAGTCAGTGGTTAGATATATGAGAAACCAAATCCTCAGCACTTACCATGGGTCATTCATGCTTGGTTGAATGATGTCTGCCTAGAATGTTTTGGGTGCTCTATAAACTAATTCTCTAAGTAGTTTTAAAAATTATGCCACAGTAATTTACGTTAACTCTCTTTCCATGGTGATTGTGGGTTGAACTCCACCTTTACTCCACAAAAAAGAGAATTGCTAATAACTTCATCATCTTGGTCTAGATTTCTTTGCAACAAACCGTATTATCTGATTTAAATAATAAAGCCTGACTATAGATTTCAGTGTAGTAAAAAAAATCTCTAAGATGAAATCTTGATCTGTAAAAGAGATTTGTAAGACTATAACAGGTTAGCTAAGAACAGTCACAGTTCACTTGGCTTTAGCCTTCTAGCATGTAGGAAAATACTCACTGTGTAGCTTAGTGCTTCCCACTTACAAGTGCCCCATCACAGGGGTGAAGAAAATAAAGTTAATTGACAAATATTAGAGCACTGACATTGAACTCTTTGGTTTAGAACATAGTGTTATATGTGAACTTGTGGCCAAGTGTGTCTGTGTGTATAACAGGTATTAATAAATAGCACAAGATTGCTGAAGCATAGAGACACTTGGTTTCAAGTCATAGTTTGTCTAAGTGTTCTTTGAAACCAAAATTACAAGTCCAGGTGACCAAAAACAGAACACCTTACCACTTGTACTGGAAAGTCCCTATGAGTAAAGTTTCTTCCCAAGTGGGCACATTAGATCTAGTTGTAAAAGCTAATTCTTTGCCCTTAGTGTCAAAGATGCTGCTGCTATTCCCACTAATGTTTATCCTGGAAATAATTAAGCTTAGTAAGGCTACTGACTTTCTTTCCTCCATCTCTCTCCCTCCCCTCACTCTCTTTCCTTATAAACATTTTTAAAGTGCTCATAGTGTAAAAGACATATACTAAGGAGAATTCTAGGAAATCCAAAGATAAGCTAACACTTATCACAAGGGACAAATGAAAAATTCCTGAAGGCGTTTTTTGAAATACTGTACCTCTTGTACTCTAATAAAATCCACTCCAAATATACACATAAATGCTTTGAAATTGTTGCCATAGAGATCCATTGTCCTTGATAAGAATGTGTCCCTGTGGTGCGATGAGATCAGCAGCATCTGTGGAGCACTGGGACGCAGGTTCAATCCCTGGCCTGGCACAGTGGATTAAGGACTTGGAATTGCCACAGCTGTGATGTAGGTCACAACTGTGTCTCGGATCTGATCCCTGGCCCAGGAGTTCCATATGCTGTGGGGTGGCCAAAAAAGAAAAAAAAAAAAAGTCTCTCTCACTGTAGTAGAAAAAAAAAAGTTGAGAATTAAAATGTACAAACAGAGACATGTTTACAAACATAATAATATATTTTAATCATTGTATATTTGAATGTTATAGGGTAATATTTGGGGTTATTTTGAAAATACTAAATATGCTTTCAATCCCTCTATAAATTCTGTTCTGTTGTGTTTCAGTCATCTTTAGTATTAAGTCATTAGTGGTCCAAGGGAAGCAAAAGATAGGTAGATGATACCAGAACAAGAAGATTCATAGGGTAAAGGAGGAGGAAATAGCATATGGGAAGTATCCCTAACAGGAATTGGGAGTATAACAGAAGGAAAAGAAGGGGAAAAGAATAGACTCCTGTGTCCCGGCTCCACGAGGTTGTAACTTTAGAAAGGGTTGGTGTAGGAGTTTAGAAACAACCCAAGTTTCAGGGAATTCTAAAGCAGTAGAGGTTGTTTTCTTTCCTCTCCTTGGGCAAACTGGGCCATTTTCTTTAAAAAGCATCTTGTATAACATGAGACCACCCAAGCAATAAGTTGTAAATGAAAAGTAGTAGAATGAGTTGGGAGCAGACAAAGTTTCCTTCTCTCCTGTTTTACACAAAATCAAGATTGATGAGGTGGAATTCCTAGGTTTCCCTTTGAGCCTAGTAAAGGTAACTGGGGCACAAATCAGCTCTAATCTTCTATACAAAGATGCTCAGCAAATCCAAGGAAGCTTATCTAGGGTTTGTGGAAGGACCACCTAATGTAAGTGAGAGGACATAGAAATTGTTTTTTTATAATCCTCAATATCAGAGGTTGTAATGGGGGCAGGGGTTACTGATGGGAGGGATTTACCAACAGCATATCATCTATAGGAAATACTCAGTTATTAAACCAGCAATTACATGTCACCATTGCTGGAGACCAGAGCTAGAGCCAGCAGAATGCCACAATGTAGATGAGGAACTATGTGAAAAAGGAAACTGTTTCTCTGTATTGGATATCAGCGTGATTCGCAAACTCAAATGCTCATAAATGGCAGAAACAATATTGTCAATCAAAGTTTAGTTACTTCTGAGTTAAAGAAGTCTCCTGTAAGTGAACATTTAGTTAAGTTCAGAACTCTCTTTCTCTTCTTCTCCCCTTTTGTCCTTCCCAAGAGCAAGCTAAGTCCTGCCATTGTAGGGAGAGGTAACTTGTCCTGGTGCTGAGCTCTAGTGTCTGCTGGCTTTCACTGAGGTGTCTGATCCTGCTGGTCTGTGGATGATGGTAATTTATGTTCATTGCTGTAATATCCTGCCTTGGCCTCCAGACTCTAAGGTACCTGTACTTTGCATTAACTGATCACAACCCTGAGCTACTTTGGATTCCCCATCATTCAAGCCTCTTCCTTTGGCCATTGCACCATTACAGATGCTTCCCAGTAGTGGTCTTCACATTGGGGTACATATAACTCTGAAGGTACACTAAGACATTCCAAGGAATAGGTGGGCAAGATTGTTGTTATTTTTAAAAATCAACTGTATTTACATATGATTTATATGATAAAATTAATCAATTTTAAATGTACAATTCTGTGAATGACCCTTGATGGATGGATATCATCATAACTACCAATACAATCATGGTATAAAACATTAAGTCATCCCAGTAAGTTCCTTTATGCCCTTTATAGTCAGTCTCCTTCCTCCACCCAAGGCCCTGAAAGTCACTAATCAGTCTTCAGTCACTACAGTTTGTATTTTCTAGGATGTCATTTAAATATTATCATATATTATGTAGCTTTTTGGGGCCGACTTCTTAGTATAATGCTTTTCACTGGTCTTTAGTGCATTCACACACACACACATTTCTTTTTCTCAAATTATCCTCCATCATGTTCCATCACAGTGACTAGATATAGTTCCCTGGGCTATACAGCAGAATCTCATTGCTTATCCACTCCAAATGTAATAGTTCGAATCTACTAACCCCAAACTCCCAGTTCATCCCATTCCCTCTCCCTCCCCCTTGTCAACCACAAATCTATTCTCCATGTCCATGTGTTTGTTTCTTTTCTGTAAATAGGTTCATTTGTGCCATAAATTATAGATTCCACACAGAAGTGATATCATATGGCATTTGGCTTTCTCTTTCTGACTTAACTTCACTTAGTATGGAAGTCTATATCTAGTTCCATCCATTTTGCTGCACATGGCATTATTTTGTTCTTTTTTATGGCTGAGAAGTATTCCATTGTGTGTACATGCAACATCTTTTTAATCCATTCATCTGTCAGTGGACATTTAGGTTGTTTCCATGTCTTGATGTCTTAACTATTATGAATAGTGCTACAATGAACATAGGGGGTGCATGTATCTCTTCATTGAAAGTTTTGTCCAGGTATACAGGAGTGGGATGTATAGGGTCATATGGTAGTTCTGTATTTAGTGTTCTGAGGCACCTCCATACTGTTTTCCATAGTGGTTGTACCAATTTACATTCCTGCCAACAGTGAAGGAGGGTATCATTTTCTCTACACCCTCTCCAGCATTTGCTATTTGTTGACTTGTTAATGATGGCCATTCTGACAGGTATGAGGTGGTACCTCATTGTAGTTTTGATTTACATTTATCTTTTTTTTTTTTTGTCTTTTTAGGGTTACACCTGTGGCATACAGAGGTTCCCAGGCTAGGGGTCGAATCAGAGCTGCAAGGGCTGGCTCATGCCACAGCCACAGCAATGAGGATCCAAACTTAAAGACAAGACATTAAGCCATTTAATGTGTAAGTCTTTTAAGCCATTTTGAGTTTATTATTGTGCATGGTTTGAGGGTGTGTTCTGGTTTCATTGATTTACATCCACCTGTCCAGTTTTCCCAGCACCAGTTGCTGAAGAGACCATCTTTTTCCCATTTTATATTTTTGCCTCCTTTGCCAGAGATTAATTGACCATGGGTATCTGGGTTTATTTCTGAGTTCTCTGTTCTGTTCCATTGGGTTATATGTCTGTTTTTGTACCAGTATCACAATGTCTTTTTTGCTTTTTTAAGGCTGCCCCCACGGCATATAGAGGTTCGCAGGCTAGGGATCGAATTGGAGCTGTAGCCGCTGGCCTATGCCAGAGCCATGCCAAAGCCACACCAGATCCGAGCCACGTCTGTGAGCGAGGCCAGGGATCAGACCTGCAACTTTATGGTTCCTAGTTGAATTTGTTTCTGCTGAGCCACAATGGGAACTCCCACACTGTCTTGATTACTGTAGCTTTGTAATAGTATCTGAAGTCTGAGAGAGTTACGCCTCTTGCTTGGGTTTTTTTTTTTTTTTTCCTCAGGATTGCTTTGGCAATTCTGGGTCTTTTATGGTTCCTTATAAGTTTTCATATAGTTTGTTCTAGTTCTGTGAAAAACACCATTACTTCAAATCTGTGAATTGCTTTGGGTAGTATGGTCATTTTAATGATATTATTCCACTCCAGGAGCATGGAATATCTTTGCTTTTGTTTGAATCCTCTTTAATTTCCTTGATTAATGTCTTACAGTTCTCAGCATATAAGTCTTTCACATCCTTACTCAGTTTTATTCCTAGGTGTTTATTTTTTTGGGGTTTGATTTTAAAAGATATTGTATTTTTATATTCCTTTTCTAATATTTCATTGTTAAAATACAGACATGCAGCCGATTTTTGAATGTTAATTTTGTATCCTGCTACTTTGCTGAATTCATTGATCAGTTTGAGTAGTATTTTTGTGGAGTTCTTAGGGTTTTCTATATATAGTATCATGTCATTTGCATAGCCAGTGCATAGCCAGTACTATGTTGAATAAAAGTGGGGAGAGTGGGCATCCTTGTCTTGTTCCAGATTTTAGCGGGGAGGCTTTCTTTCTCCATTGAGTGTTATATTGGCTGTGGATTTGTCATAAATGACTGTGATTGTGTTAACGTATGTTCCTTCTATACACTTTGGTAAGAGGTTTTATCATGAATGGATATAGTGCATTTTGCCAGATATTTTTTCTGCATCTATTGAGATGATCTTGTGGTTTTTGACTTCATTTTGTTAATGTGCTGTATGACATTTATTGATTGGCATGTATCAAACCTTCCTTGTGAACCTGGGATGAATCCCACTATGATTTATTTTATATGTTGTTGTATTTGATTGGCTAACATTTTGCTGAGAATTTTTGTGTCTATATTCATCAAAGGCATTAGCCTATACTTTTCTTTTTTGGTAGTATCTTTGTCTGATTTTGGTATTAGGGTGATGGTGGCTTCATAGAATGTATTTGGGAGTGTTCCTTCTTCAACCTTTTGGAAAAGTTTAAGAAAGATGGGTATAAGTTTTTCTTTGTATGTGTGGTAGAATTGGGCTGTGAAGCTGTCTGGTCCTGGACTTTTGTTTGTAGGGAGTGTTTTTATTACAAATTCAAGTTCATTTCTAATGGTAGGTCTGTTCAATTGATCTGTTTCTTTTTGATGCAGTTTTGGCAGGCTGTATGTCTCTAGAAAGTTGTCCATTTCTTCTAGATTGTCAAATTTGTTGACCTGTAATTGTTCATAGTATTTTCTTATAGTGTTTTGTATTTCTGGAGTATCTATTGAGATTCTCCTTTTTCATTTCTTATTGTGTGTATTTGAGTTCATGTTCTCTGCTTCTTGGTGAGTCTGGCCAGAGGTTTGTCAATTTTGTTTACCTTTTCAAAGAACCAGCTCTTGGTTTTATTGGGGTTTTTTTTCCTATTGTTTTTTGAATCTCTATTTTATTTGTTTCCCCTCTGATCTTTATGATTTCCTTCCTTCTACTGACTTTAGGTTTTGTTTGTTCCTCTTTTTCTAATCCTTTTAGGTAGTTAATTTGTTGATTTGAGATTTTTCTTCTTTTCTGAGGGCATGTATATTGATGATTTTAATATCCTCTTCTTGAATGGATTATTTTATTATTAGTGTCCTTCTTTTTCTTTATGGCCTTCATTTTTGAGTCTATTTTGTCTGATGTGAGTATTGCAACTCCTGCTTTCCTGTCTTCTGTTCTTATGAAATATTTTTTCCATCTTCTCACTCTCAGTTTGTATGTGTCCTTTGCCCTACTGGTGAGTCTCTTGTAGACAGCATATGGTAGGCTCTTGTTTTTTAATCTAATCTGCCACTCTTTGTCTTTTGATTGGAGTGTTCAGTCTATTGATGTTTAAGGTAATTATTATAAATATGTCTTTATTGCCATTTTAAACCTTATTTTCCAGTTGATTCTATGTTTCTCCTTTGTTTCCCTTTCTTTTTTTTTGGTTGGATGATTGCCAATTATTTTATGTTTTTGTCTTTTTTTTAGTTTTTGTAAATGTAATGTTTGGTTTTGATTTGTGTTTCTGTTTCATTCCTATATCTGCCTACTTTAGCCTGATAGACATATAGTCTCAAACACATTCTAAAAGGAAAAAAAATCTAGATTTTCTTACTTTCCTTCCCCACATTTTATGATTTGAAGTCCTTTTTTAACATCTTCATGTTTGTCCTTTTGCTGTTCCTTGTATTTATTGTCACTTTTACATTTTTTTCCTTTTAGATCTGTATACTGGCTTATTTAAGTGATTGCTTTCCAGTTGTGATTTCCTCCATCCTATTTCTTCTTCTTTTATTTAGAGCAGCCCTTTCAGTATTTCTTTTAGAATGGGTTTAGTATTGCTGTACTCTTTTCGTTTTTTGCTTGTTGGAGAAACTCTTTATTTCTCTTTCTATTTTAAATGATATTCTTGCTGGATAAAGTATTCTAAGCTACAAATTTTTCTCTATTAGAACTTTGAATATATCTTGCCACTCTTTACTGGCCTGTAGTGTTTCTGTAGAGAAATCAGCTGATAGTCTTATGGATGTTCCCTTATAATTAAGTCTTTGTTTTTCTCTTGCTGCCTTTGGAATCCTCTCTTTAAATTTTGCCCATTTTTATTATAATATGTCTTCATGTGGGCCTGTTTGGGTTCAACTTGTTTGGGGCCCTCTGTGCTTCCTTTATCTGGATATATGTTTCCTTTAGATTTGGAAAGTTTTCAGCCATAATTTCTTCAAATATATTTTCAGTCCACTTTTCTTTTTCATCTCTTTCTGGAATCCCTATTATGTGTAGATCAACCCACTTTATATTACCCCGTAGATCTCTTATATTGCTTTTGTGTTTTTTCATTTGGTTTTCTGTCTGCGGTTGGGTGATTTCCATTATTCTGTCTTCCAAGTTACTAATTCATTCCTCTGCATTTTTCATTCTGCTCTTCAGTGCCTTTAACTCATTTTTTTGTCTCTGCAAATGAGTTTTCTAATTTTTTTTGGCTCTTCCTTATATTTTCTAGTTCATTTTTAAAGTAATGTGCATTACTGTTCATATCTACTCTTAATTCCTTCATATTCACTCTTAATTCTCACTATCTCCTTTTTGAACTCAGTGTCTGTTAGACTGCAGAGGTCTGTTTCATTGTTTGCTCCTTCAGGTGAATTCTTCTGTTCTCTTAACTGGGAATGGTTCCTGAGCATCTTCATTTCATTCATATATTTCTTATTCTATGAGTTTAAGGAAAGCAACTACTATAGTCTTAGAGGGCTGTTTATATATGTGAGTGTGTCTGGTTATTTTGTGAAGGCTTGCTATTTATTTTTAGGGTGCTGCTTGTGCTTCCAGGGAGGTGGAGGTAGTAGGCAGGGCTAGTAGCCAGTGCCTGGTTGCTAGGCCCTTGATAATGGTAAGGACCTACGAGAAGGTGTCACAGGTTTCTCCTAGTTGCAGGGCCCTGGGAAGTGACCTTGATCTTCAGGCAGATGTATGCAGTGCCCAGAGTGTTTCACGGTGGCAGCAGAAGGGCTGGTGCGTTCCCAGGGGATGAGAGCAACAATGGGTGGTGCTCAGTTGCAGTGCCCTCTTTGCAACTGCTGATGTGACTTGGGTCACAAGTAGTGCCTGTTCATGGACCCCTGGAGATGGCTGGCCACTCCTACTTCTGGTGTCCGAGATGACTAGTGTGGTTTGCCCCCACCACTGTAGCCCACACAAGAGGCACCATGTTGTGCTTAGCGCCCCCAACTGCCCTTAGCCTGTGCAAGAAGTGCCCAGCCACCCATCGCTAGCACAAGTGGCATCTTGCCACCTGTAGCCTCCGCTGGAGGTGCCCTGCCCTCTCAGAGTCTGAACGTGTGCAGGGAATGATATTCCTGTGGCAGTCTACCCTCCCCAACAGTGGTGCCTTGCTTCTCCTACAGGCCCAGATCTCCTCCTGGATTCCCTCAGCTGTGGCACTCTGCTCCCCAGCCACTGGCGCACTGCTCCCTAGCCCCTCAGGTTGTCTCCACACAGCCACCTCTAGTTCTCTCTCCAGAACTGATGTCCAGAGCCCGAGTCTCAGCTCCCAGCCCCCACCCAAGCATCTCATGCTATGGTGTCTGGTGGCGGTGGAACCAAAGGTCTCTGCAGTTCTCACTCTGTTTTGCCCTCCTCAGTCTAGCTGCTGCACTTTTCTCTGTGACAGGTCCCTCTGGGCTGATCTCCCTGTTGGCTAGGTAGCTTCCCAGGGGGTGGGTTCCTTTCCTCATTAGCAGCTCCCTCTCAGGAGTGGTAGTCTTGTCTTGATTCCTTTTTTCTCTCTCTCCCTCTTTTTTTCTCCCCATTTGTTCTACCCAGTTATATGGAGGGTTTCTTGCCCTTTTTGGAGGTTGAAGGTCTTATGCCAGCATTCAGTAGAGGTTCTGTGCAAATCGTTCTACATGTTTGTTGGAGAAGGTGAGTGTCACATCTTTTCTGCCATCTTGATCCCTTAGTTTTAGAACTATTGATACATGCAGCAATATGGATGGATTTCAAAACATTATGCTGATAACTCGGTCAGAACCTCACTACCTTTACTACTACCGTTTTGGTTCAAGCCACCATAATTGCTACTTATATTATTATAGTAGCCTGTAAACTGGTTGACTTTCAGTCTCTAGGCTATTTAGAGCATATATCTATTTAAACCTTGTTATTTGCTCCCTTTTCTTCGAGTAAAATCCAAGATTCTTACAAAAGCCAACAAGGACATACATTATCTTCCACTGCCATCCCGACCTTGCCGACCTTATCTCCTACAACTCTCCCTACCTGTGACTCCTCGGTTCCAGCCCTGTTAACCTCGCATATTCCTTCTGCCTGACCACTCTTCCACCACAGTTTTCATTGCTGATTTCCCTTATCTCCTTAAAGTGTTCACTCATGTATCATGTTCTCAAGGATTCCCCCAGCCATCTAGTTTAAATGGCAAACTCTCCATGCACTCCCCATCTCCCTTGTATTACTTAAAAAAAATGCTGTAGCATATATTAATTCTAATATACTTACATAATTTACTTGTTTATTTTACTTGCTATTTACTGCCCATTCTACAAAAATATTAGTTTGACAAGAGCAAGATGTTTATCTATTTCACTGATATACCTCCAGTACCTAAAATAGTTACTGGAACATTGTAATTCAAATATTTGTTGAATGAATGGATGGATGAATTAAATCAAGAGTTAAAAACTGGAGGTTCGAGTTCAAGATGGCAATATAAGAAGATCCTGCACTCACCCTCTCCCACTAACATACCAAATTTCCAGCCAAATAGAATAGTTTCCTCTGGGAAAAAACTAAAAACGTGGAGCAACCTTTCACATCAGACAAATGAGAAGGAAACCACATTTAAGTGGGTAGGAAGGGGTGAGGCACAGTTTTGCCATGAACTCCTCTGGCTCTGTGACCCATGATCAGAAGGAAATTCAAAACTTGGAGCTTCTGGAGTTCCCGTGGTGGCGCAGTGGTTAACGAATCTGACTAGGAACCATGAGGTTGCGGGTTCAGTCCCTGCCCTTGCTCAGTGGGTTAACGATCCGGCGTTGCCGTGAGCTGTGGTGTAGGTTGCAGACACGGCTCAGATCCAGCGTTGCTGTTGCTCTGGTGTAGGCTGGCGGCTACAGCTCCGATTCGACCCCTAGCATGGGAACCTCCATATGCCGCAGGAGTGGCCCAAGAAATAGCAAAAAAGACAAAAAACAAAAACAAAAAAAAAAACTTGGAGCTTCTCACTGAGGAGTAAATAGCTCATGATCCATATTGGACACCCCAGCTTTAAAGACAGTTACCTGAGTGACAAGCCTTCAAAACACCTGGGTTTTGGAGTCCCCAGTGGCTCAGTAGGTTAAGGATTCAGTGTTGTCCCTGCTGTGGCTCGGGTCACTGCTGTGGTGCAGGTTCAGTCCCTATCCCTGGAACTTCCACATGCTGTGGTGCAGCCAAAAAATAAACAACCCTGATTTAAAGACTAACAGGACTCATCACCACAAACATTTTTACATTTTCAAGTTTCATACTTGGGAAGAACCAGGACTGATTTTACTCATGGTCATCATATACATTTTTAATTAATGAATGAAAAACATCTCTAAATTTGTCTTTTAGCCTTATGTTATTTTAATTTTTTTGAGCTCCTGTATTATAAATAACCATACTTATTTGTCTATGTTTTAGGGGTGTTGTTTTTTGGTTTTTGGTTTTTGTGGGTTTTTTTTGTCATTTTAGGGCTGCACCAGCTTATGGAAGTTCCCAGGCCTAGGGGTCTAATCGGAGCTGTAGCTAGCTGCCTGTCTACACCACAGCTCATAGCAATGCCGGATCCTTAATCTAGTGAGTGAGGCCAGGGATCAAGCCTACATCTTCATGGATACTAGTTGGGTTCATTACTGCTGAGCCATGACAGGAACTCCAAAAAAAAACCCCCATACTTAATTAAATAAATAAATTAAAAAATAGATAACAAAGATTGTAACAGAAATAAATTAAAAGAAACAACTGTTTTTTTCTTTTTTAATAAAATTGGGAGTTCCTTTGGCGGTTCAGAGGGTTAAGAACCCAACATAGTATCTGTGAGGATGTGGGTTTAAACCCCTGGCCTTGCTCAGTATGTTAATGATCTGGCCTTGCCACAAGCTGTGGCATTGGTTAAAGATTTCGCTCAGATCTGGTATTGCTATGGCTGTCGTGTAGGCCTGCAGCTGCAGCTGCAGTTCAACCCCTAGCCTGGGAACTTCCATATGCCACAGGTACAGCTGTAAAGAGGGGGAAAAACAATTAAAGACCTTTAGCTGGAATTACCAAGAAAAAAAAGAGAAGACTCAAAGAAATAAAATCAGAAGTAAAAGAGGGAGTTTCCTGGTGGCCTAACTTTTAAGGATTCAGCATCATCACTCCTGTGGCTTGAGTTCAGTTCCTGGCCTGGGAACTTCTGCATGCTATGGGCATGGCCAAAAAACAAACAAACAAAAAAGGAAGACATTAAAGATGATACTGCAGAAGTAAAAAGGACCATAAGAGGCTACTACAGAGTATACGCCAACAAATTGGACAACCTAGAAGAAATGGGTAAATTCTAGAAACAAACAACCTTCCAAAAGTGAACCAGGAGGAAACAGAAAATCTGAGTAGACCGATTATTAGTAATCAGATTAAGTCAGTAATTAAAAACCTTCCCTAAATAAAAGTCCAGGTGGATTTACTGGTAAATTCTACCAAACATTTGAAAAATAATTAACATCAGCCCTTCTAAAGCTCTTCCAAGAAGTAGAAGAGGAAGGAACACTTCTAAGCTCATAACTCATTTCATAAGGCCAGCATTATCCTGATACCAAAACCAGACAGACACTACAAAAAATGAACATAGATGTCCCTGATGAACATAGATGCAGAAATCTTTAACAGAATATATGCAAAAATCATTAACAAATGAGTTCAGTGATACATTAAAAACAGTACATACCCTGATAATCAAGTGGAACTTATTCTAGATTATAGGGATGCAAGGGGATGGTTCAGCATCCACAAATCAATCAATGCAATACATCATATTAACAAAAATGAATGATAAAAATCACATAATTGTCTCCATAGATGCGCAGAAACACTTGACAAAATCTAACATCCATTTTTGATAAAACTTCTCAACAAAGTTGGTATAGAGGTAATGTACCTCAACATAGTAAAAAATATATATGATGAGCCCACAGCTAATATTATACATAGTGGTGAGAAGCTTTCAGCTTCTCCTCTGTGGTCAAGAACAAGACAAGGGCGGCCACTCTTGCCACTTTTATTCAGCATAGTATTGGAAGTCCTAGCCAGAGCAGTCCAGCAAGAAAAATAAATTAAGGCATCCAAATTGTAAAGGAAGAAGTAAAACTCACTATTAGCACATGACATGGTATTATGTACAACCCTGAAGACTCCTAAAAAAAAAAAAAAAAAACCCAGGAATTCCTGTTGTGGTGCAGTGGAAATGAATCCAACTAGGAACCCTGAGGCTATGGGTTCAATCCCTGGCCTCACTCAGAGGGTTAAGGATCCGGCATTGCTGTGAGCTGTGGTGTACATTGCAGACATGGCTCTGATCTGGTGTTGCTGTGACTGTGGTGTAGGCTGGCAGATGTAGCTCTGATTAGACCCCTAGTCTGGGAACCTCCACATGCTGTGGGTGTGGCCCTAAAAAAAAAAAAAAAAAACCGGAACAGATAAATTAGGATTGTAGGATATGAAATCAATACATAGAAATCTACTGTGTTTTTATACACTGATAACTAACTATCAAAAGGAGAAAGAAAATAATCCCATTTATAATTGCACCGAAAATAATAAAATATCTGTGGACAAGTCTAACCAAGAAAGTGAAAAACCTATATGCTGAAAACTATATAGACATTGATGAAGGAAGTTGAAGAAGATTCAGATGAATAGAAAGATACTCCATGCTCATGGATTGGAAAACTATATTGTTAAAATGTCCATACTACCCAAAGCAGTCTGCAGATTGAGTGCAATTGCTTTTAAGATTCTAATTGCATTTTTCACAGAAATAGGACCAAAAAAAAAAAATCCTAAAATTTGTATGGAACCACAAAAGACCCCAAATAAGCAAAGCAATCTTGAGAAAGAACAAAATGTAAGGCATTTTGGCCCATGATTTCAAACTATATTACAAAGCTATAGTAATCAAAACAGTGTGGTATTGGCATGAAAACAGATACATAGATCAGACTGGCAAACCTAGAAATAAACCCATGTGTATATGGTCAATTAATTTATGACAGAGGATCCAGTATACAGTGGGGAAAGGACAGTTTCTTCAGTAAATGGTGTTGGGAAAATTGAACAGCCACATACAAAAGAGTGAAACTGGACCACTATCTTATACCCCAAATTACCTCAGAATGTATGTATTTTATTCAGCCATAAAAGAATGAAATCTCGCCATTTGCCACAACATAGATGGAGGGCATTTTACCCAGTGAAATAAATCAGAGGAAGATAAATAACTTATGATCTCACTTACATGTGGAATCTTAAAAAACCAAGCTCATAGATACAGAGAACAGATTTGTTGGTTGATAGAGGGTGGGGAGTAGGCGAAAGAGTGAAGAGAGTCAAAACATACAAACTTTCAGTTATAAAATTAGTCACAGAGATCTAATTAGTAGCTATAGTTAATACTATATTGCACATTTGAAAGTTGCTAAGAGACTAAGTCTTAAAAGTTCTCATCACAAAAATTTATAACTCTATCTGGTGTTATATTTTATTAATGTATGTATGTATTTATTTTGTGTTTTAGGAGGCATATGGAGGTTCCCAGGCTAGGGGTCTAATCAGAGCTGTAGCTGCAGGCCTATAGCACAGCCACAGCAACGCCAGATACGACCCGCGTCTTCGACCTACACCACAGCTCATGGCAATACTGGATCCCTAACCCACTGAGCGAGACCAGGGATCAAACCCACAACCTCACGTTTCCTGGTCGGGTTCATTTCCACTGCACCACAATGGGAACTCCTGGTGACGCATTTTAATTAGACTTAATTATGGTGATCATTTCACAATATATACAAATACTGGTTATCCTGAAAGAAAATAGGGATGGAGCAAAAAGCATACTGTGAATAAATAAGGCCAAATTTGCCTTGAACCTCATGTAGTGTTTGTTACGTTGTTTTGTGTAGATTCGGTCTTTTGTGTGATATATAGATACATCTGATAGGCCTTAGGGGGCCAAACACAGGAAAATCTCACTACTGCATTCCCTGTAAGGCCTGGAGGGAGCTAAGCATGGGAATTAAATGCAGATCAGTGTGAGCCTAAGGCCTGAAAACATGTGCAAACTCTTTCCTAACTAAGCTACCTATAAAAAAGTAGTGCAATAGCTGAGAGTCTGTTCTGTGTATTTAATCTTAAATTGCTTAGCCGGTAAGGTGGGAAGAGGCTAGAGGTCTGGAAGAGTCTGAAAAGTAGAGATAGGTTTTATTTATTTATTTATTTATTTAGTCAGTCTTTTTGCCTTTTCTAGAGCTGCTCCTGTGGCATTTGGAGGTTCCCAGGCTAGGGGTCCAGTCGGAGCTATAGCCCCCAGCCTATGCCACAGCAACTCGGGATCCAAGCTATGTCTGTGACCTACACCATAGCTCATGGCAACGCTGGATCCTTAACCCACTGAGCAAGGCCAGGGATCAAACCCACAACCTCATGGTTCATAGTCGGATTTGTTAACCACTGCGCCACGACGGGAACTCCGAGATAGGTTTTATAAAACTGTTTACTTCATGACAATTTATAATGCTCCATTGAGTAAATGGGCACCTCTTGAGTATGCACACAGGAGAATACATATAAGTATATAGCTTGGTGCATTTTCATAAATAGAATACACCAGTGTAATCAACATCCAGAACCAAAGTCAGAACCTAACTCACATGCCAAGTGCTCCCCTTGTGCCTCTTCCAGTTACTGCCTCCCACTCAGGGTAGCTACTGTTCTGATGTCTAATGCCATAAATGTGTTTTGCCTGACTTTATAGTAATTAAATCATGCAGTGTATACATATTTGTATCTCTTGTTCAAAATGTGTGGGATTTATGCACATTTATTATATGTGGTTAGAGTTTATTAATTTTTTTTTGTCTTTTTGCCTCTTCTAGGGCTGCTCCCGTGACATATGGAGGTTCCCAGGCTAGGGGTCTGATCAGAGCTGTAGCCGCCAGCCTACACCAGAGCAACAGCAACGCAGGATCCGAGCTGTGTCTGCGACCTATGCAATGCCGGATCCTTAACCCACTGAGCAAGGCCAGGGATTGAGCCTGCAACCTCACGATTCCCAGTCGGATTCGTTAACCACTGAGCCATGACATGAACTCCTAGAGTGTATTAATTTTTAATACTATATGGAATTCCATGATATAAATTTATGACAGCTTATGCAATCTGCTATTTATAGGCATTTGAATGATTTTCAGTTTGGGGCTTTTATGAATAGTGCTGCTGTCTAATACATTCTGTTAATTAATTTTGATGTATATATGCATGAATTTCCTAGAACATTTCATGGTGTTTTATCCATAGTCAGTGAACTTTTAAGTATTCTTCAGCAATGCAGTCAATATATTTAGTAGGTCATGGAGTTCCCATTGTGGCTCAGTGGGTTAAGAATCCATCATAGTGTCTTGGAGTTCCCGTTGTGGCGCAGTGGTTAACAAATCCGACTAGGAACCATGAGGTTGCCAGTTCAATCCCTGGCCTTGCTCAGTGGGTTAAGGATCCGGTGTTGCCCTGAGTGGTGGTGTAGGTCGCAGACGTGGCTCGGATCCCGTGTTGCTGTGGCTCTGGCGTAGGCCGGCGGCTTCAGCTCCGATTCGACCCCTAGCCTGGGAACCTCCATATGCAGTGGGTGCAGCCCTAGAAAAGGCCAAAAAAAAAAAAAAGAATCCATCATAGTGTTTATGAGGGTGCGGGTTTGATCCCTGGCCCCTCCGAATGGGTTAAGGATCTGATATTGCTGCAACCTGTGGCTTGGGTCCGGCATTCTTGTGGCCTTGGTGTAGGCCAGCAGCTGCAACTCCAATTTGACCCCTAGCCTGGGGACTTCCATATGCTGCAGGTACAGCCCTAAAAAGAAAAAATATATATATGTATATTACTAAGTGTACCTTACTCAAATGAGAGCTATAGTTGCAGGTGTGCTTAGCAAATCCTTCCTTTCTTCCCTTCAGTGTTCTCTCTAGCTTTTGCCCGTACTTAAGATTCTTAACATGTATTCTGGTTAAGTGTTCGTATTTCATGTCTGTTTATTAGATTTAGGGCTTTTTCATCCTTATTTTACTTGCTTGTGTATCCCAGCACCTGGCACAGAACCTAAAATACAGGAAGCTGGTTGAGTGAATGGTGATAGCCATCACCATTGCCAGTGATTAACACAGAAAGTCCCTTTAGTTATGTGAACCATCTAGCTAGGGTAAAATCCTTGCTTTAGTTTGACATCTCAGAGCCAAAGGGTCACAGGGTTAGGAATGGGAAGTGATGGCTCTCTGAGAAGCCCCACACTGAGAGCTCAGAATTGAATGTGCTGTGCGGTTACAGGGAATTGCTGTGGCTTTACAAGCCTCTTGGAGATTTCATCTGTTAACAGTAGTGATTCCAAGGGATAGTGTGGGGCCAGATATAAATAGCAGAACACAAACGGGGTACTGCACTACTGCCAAGCTACTGCTGGGGGTGTTTATAAAAGGAAAAGCATTCCCTCTCAGCCTTCAGTGTCAACAACCGCCCATCCTGAAGACACGCTCACCACAACTGAGAGTGGGGAAACAGCTTGAGACCTAGCATCATTTAAACTTCCTCCACAGGCAGAAGAGCCAGGTAAACATTTTGACTTACTTACATTCAGACTACGAAAGTGAAGAATTTTCAAGAAAATCCTGATTTAGAGCTTGCTTGGCACATACTCCCTTTTGGCAGTTTTCTGTCAAGTATTATGTTCCAAATCTTTTTTATAAAGGGAAGTTTAACGCAAAAGTGGCATTTTTGTACTGTCTTTCAGTGTTTTTAGTGAAACTGCTCCTGAATAAAGATGGGAATCTGGGCCAAAGGGAAGGCAATTCTTCTTTCCCCTGTGCTATTTATTCATCCCCATTTTCAGTTACCAGAATATGGTGATTGGAGAGTAAAAAAGAGATTTCTAGTAATGTCAGCTTTGTTGTAGGTATGTAGAAGGAACTGTAAACCAACCTTTAATTGAATCAGTTAATGGCTCTGGGATAGCCTCAGCCCTGGAGGGCCTCTTACCCTCATGTTTACCTGTTTCTGTCTCATGAACATTGGGATGACTTTGGGGTATTCAGCCAGCAGAGTTATATAATCTTACTAGAATTGCTGCCTACCCGGTTCCTTTTAAATCTTATTCCTGACTTCAGAAAGCTATACAAGGCACTTGCTTTATTCTTGGCTTCTCTTAATTGTGAACATTTGAGAGAAGGAGATCCTCTTGGATAACCTTCTGGTTTTTACCACTACTGGCCTCCATCCTACCCAAATGGATATGATGGTTTGCAAAGAGAATAGAAGAATGGATGATGTTCGTGAATACTAACTCCTGGAAAATTCTTAGAAACAGGGATCTAGGGGACCAATTTGAAATGGTTGTTTTTCAGTTTGTGGTTTTCTGTGTATGCTGAGGGGATATTTAGAGGTAGGAAGAAAATATGACTGCAGTGACTGTGGGAGAAACATGTCTAAAGGAGAACAGAAATGGACAGATATAATCTTGAGCAAATTGCTGAAGTTCTCTTAGCTTTTGTTTCCTCATCTGTAGAATGATGGTGTTAGACCACCAGACAAAATCTAATGGCCCTTCCAGCCATTGGAAATTTATTAATAATCACTTCCCAGCCATCATGATACCTATTCTTACCCAAAATGAAAAAATATATATGTAATGCATTATCCTGTTTTACTTCCCAAAACCTTTTTTTTTTTTAAATCTATTTAATTGGAATTCCTTCATTTTAATTTAGAAGAGAAAAATGAAGACAGGACATTTTGAAATGGTCACCATACTGCTGGCACCTGTGATTCTAATGGACATCTTCCAGGTAATGTTAGGAATGGGAAGCATGTGTCATTGGAATGGAAACTCTTGTTACAACGTTGCCTGTGGCATTTGTGTCGGTTGATGATGGAAATGAAAACAGATAGAATAGGTAAATTACTTTTTTACAAGTAAATATTATCTTTTACACATTGATACATGTTAACTGTGGAAAATTGAAGAATTAAAATTAAGCAAAAAGAGGAATGTGAAAATCATTTACAATCATTTCCACCCGGAGGGCAAGACTCTTAATCAGTTGGTGTATATTCTCAGCTTTTTTTTATGCGTTTGTGTTTGTAATTTACAGAAAATAGATTCACACTATAATAGTATTTTTATACCTTGCTGTTAAAGTTAATACTGTGTTACAGATGTCTGTCTGTGGTATCACATATTCTAAAAATGTGCATTTTTCTCTAAGTAAGATGACACTGCAGTGTTTGTTTATGTGTTTTCCATTAAACTATATGATAGCCATTTTCACACATTGAGTATTCTTTTTCTCTGTTAGAACTTTTATGATCTTATTTTTTGCAATTGAATCTTTAAACATTCTGTAACATATTTTTTTTGTGAAATACGAGCCCTATATCTCACTTGATTTTTTCTCTATATTGTTAGCTGTCACATCACTACTGTTTGTCCACTGATTTGAAGTTCCTTCTTTATTTTTTTATTGTTATTTTTTAATTTCATTTTTTGTCTTTTCTAGGGCCGCACCCACGGCATATGGAGGTTCCCAGGATAGAGGTCTAATCAGAGCTGCAGCCACCAGCCTACGCCACAGCCACAGCAACGTGGGATCCAAGCCACATCTGCAACCTACACCACAGCTCATGGCACGCTGGGTCCTTAACCCGCTGAGCGAGGCCAGTGACAGAACCCGCAACCCCATGGTTCCTAGTCGAATTCATTAACCACTGAGCCACAATGAGAACTCTGAAGTTCCTTCTTTAAAATGTATTAAATTCTTCAAATGTCCACTTTTGAATTTAAGATTATGATCTATTATTATAGAACATTGTGTATTTTGTAACCTAGTCTGTAGTGTGACTTTTTAAAATTGAGGTGTAATTCACATATAAAACTTTACCATTTGAAAATGTACAGTTCAGTGATTTTCACATATTCTCTGTTGTGCAGCCATCACCCTAAAAAAGAAAACCTGTAGCTATTAGTGGTCAATCCCAATTCCCTCTTCCCTGCATCCCCTGATAACCACTAGTCTACTTTTTGTCTCTATGGATTTGCATATTCTGGATGGTTTTTTTTTTGTTTGTTTTGCTATTTCTTTGGGCCGCTCCCACAGCATATGGAGGTTCCCAGGCTAGGGGTCAAATCGGAGCTGTAGCCACCAGCCTACGCCAGAGCCACAGCAACGCGGGATCCGAGCCGTGTCTGCAACCTACACCACAGCTCACGGCAACGCCGGATCGTTAACCCACTGAGCAAGGGCAGGGACCGAACCCGCAACCTCATGGTTCCTAGTCGGATTTGTTAACCACTGCGCCACGACGGGAACTCCCTATTCTGGATGTTTCACCTGGATGGAATCATAAAATATCTGGTCTTTTATAGGGTTTTTTCACTAAGTATCACATTTTCAAGATTCATCCATGTTGTAGTATAGATGAGTACTTCATTCTTTTTTTATAGTTCAATAATATTCCATTGCATGGTTTATCCATTCATTAATTGATGGATGATTGCGTTGACCTCAAATTTTTTTTTAACTTTTTTTTTTTGGCTTTTTGGCTTTTTGCTATTTCTTGGGCCGCTCCTGTGGCATATGGAGGTTCCCAGGCTAGGGGTTGAATCGGAGCTGTAGCCGCTGGCCTACGCCAGAGCCACAGCAACACAGCAACACGGGATCCGAGCCGCGTCTGCAACCTACACCACAGCTCACGGCAACGCCAGATCCTTAACCCACTGAGCAAGGCCAGGAATGGAACCCGCAACCTCATGGTTCCTAGTCAGATTCGTTAACCACTGCGCCATGACGGGAACTCCTGACCTCAGTTTTTGATTTTTATGAATGAATAGTCCTGCCATAGACTTTTATGTACAGGTTTCTGTTTGTGTGACATGTATTTCCAGTTCTCTTGGGAATATACCCAGGATTAGTGGGTCATATGATGACTCTGTGTTTAACATTTTGAGAAACTACCAACCTGTTTTCCACAATGGCTGCACCATTTTACATTACTTATACAGCAGTGGTGAGGGTTCAGTTTATCTGCATCCTTGCGAGCACTTACTGTTTTCCTTTTTTTCCTACTTATCTTTATAGCCATCGTAATGGGTATGAGATGGTATCTCACTGTGGCTTTGATTTGCCTTTTAATTTTTTTTGGGGGGGTGGTCATGCTTGTGGCATGTGGAAATTCCTGGACCAGGGATTGAACCCGTGCCACAACAGTGACTCAACCACAGCAGTGGCAATACCAGATCCTTAACCTGGTGCACCATCTGGGAACTACAGCAACATAGTTTTGATGTTTTTGTTTTATGAATGTTTCATAATTTGCTTGACCAATTTTCTTTTTTTAAGCATTTAAGACATTTTCACATTTTTGTAATACATTTTTGGTAATTGTGTTTCAGCTATACAGGTTTTTGTTTTGATGGATAACTCAGAAAATAAAATCAGTGTGTTCACCTAGCCTTTGTACCTGTCCCTTAATGTCCATTCAGTTTTTCTTGAATGATGGTGGCATTTGTGAGCTTTTTCACTGCTCAAGGCACTCACTGTACAGAACACACAATCACTTGTGGCCTTGGACCAGAAAGACTTGATGTCTAAAATTAGACATGTGGAGAGTGGTTAGAGGCATGGGGAAAAGACAGGAGTATATTGGATTAACTCCTGATATGATGTGAGGAATGTGGGAGGTGATTTCCGGGCATGATGTGTTCTAACATGTTGAACTCCTGAAGATAAATTAGGCGTTGGTGCTCAGGATGCACTCTGGTACATTCTGTGCTGGAGAGGAAAGTGCATTTCTTGGCTAGGAGATGGCAATGATTTAATCTCCTAAAGCTCAAATTCCCACTTCAGGAAACTGACCTACAGACCTAGGAGTTCAGGGGTCTCAGTGACTTCCCAGGCAGAATATTTCTGTGGCTGGTAATCAAGATAGTATTGACACAGTTCTTACATTTGTAAAATTATGTCATGAATTGTCTGCCCAACATTTCCCAAGCGTTGTTATGAGGACCAAATTAAACTCCTTTTTAAAAAAAGTGATACATAGGAGTTCCTGTTGTGGCTCAGCAAGTTAAGAACTTGACAGTCTTCATGAGGATACAGGTTCACTCCCTGGCCTTGCTCAGTGGGTTTTGCCACAGGCTGCAGCGTAGGTTGCAGATGCAGCTCTGATTGGGTGTTGCTGTAGCTGTGGGGTAGGCCGGCAGCTGCAGCTCCAGTTTGAGCCCTAGCCTGGGAATTCCATATGCCTCAAGTGTGGCCGTAAAAAGAAAAAAAAAATGCTATATAAATGTCAGTGGCCCTTATCATCAGAAACATCCCATTTTTTGTTAAGAGAATAGGCTCTGGAGCCAGATCGCCTGAGTTCATCTCTCAGTTCCAAACAAGATACTAAATCTCTCTGTGCTTTAGTTTCCTCATCCTTAAAAAAGGAACTGATAATAATACCTACCTACCTCACAGGGATAGAAGATTAAATTAATTAATGTATATGAGTACTTAGTGCTTCACATACAGAAAGCACTCTGGAGAAGTTTGTTAGGCCTTAATGATGGGTGGTCGCACAGGGTGACTGAGGAGCAGAAATTTAATAGTTTCACATATGAATAGATGGTTTTATACAAGGACTAGATTGGTGGTATTTGTAGGCAATACAATTATAAGTTTGCTCTTGGTCTTAGACTATTTTGTTTGAAAAGTCTTTGAGTAATTCAAATGGGGTTATAAGTAGGCAGTTGATATATAGAGACCTTGCGCTTAAAGGGTAGGTCAGAGGTATTTAATTGACAGCTGAAACTCTGGGCCTTATGTAATTGCCTAAGGGCAGAATTGAGACTTAGAAAATAAGTAGCCTTGAGAAACTCCAACATTTAATGGCCAACTAGAATATGCTAGATCTACAAAGGAGTCTAAGAAGAAATATTTCTTAGTGAGAGATGTTTGGACAGAAGAATTGGGGTGGGAAACTGAATTGAAGAGGGTTGAGATGCGGGTGGAAATGAAATGGAGATGGCAGAGATAGACATTTCTTATAAGTTTGATTCTGAGGGGAGAAGAATGGGAAGGAGATAGTGTGGGATATGAGATCAAGTTTTATTTTACTTTCTTAAGCTGGTTCTCCACAACTGCTTTCCTTCCCAAACAGACACTTAGGCATTTTAAGAGTCATTCACGTGGAACCCCTTTAACAGGTCCTGGCTTAGTGTCTCTAAAGAGTCTCCAACTGTGGTTGCAGCTGATGTTACGGCTTGTATGGCAGTCGGTGTACCATACAAGTATAGAGTAGTGGAAAGGGACTGATGTGGAGGGCATTACCTTTTTATTTGTAGAAACCCTGAGATGGTGTCTCTGGGCAGATTTACTCATCCTGTGTTTTGATCCATAGACCAGAGCACAAGGTTCTTATTTAAGTTCACTTGAATATTTTGCCAATTGCTATGCTAGATTCTTGGAATTTGAAAGATAAATATAATACATATCTTGCCCTTGTAGAACTTACAGTATAAAACAGCCTGCCCTCCATATGCACACACGCATGACCCTGTGGTACAGAGGGCCAACTGTAATCCGGCTTCAGTCCCAGGATTCTCTGTGGAACTGAAAGGATAACTGTTGGCTGTCTGAAACCAGTAGTTATCCTTAGAGCTTATGGTTATAAACAAAGAAAGCCTTTTGGTTTTTCTGGGAGTGCTCTGGTTTTTAAGCCTGCATCATTGTTTATCATAGAGGCTGAAGAGGCAGAATCATTCCTAGCCAAACCACAGACAAAGGAGAAAACATCCTCTAAGAAAAGGGGGCCATATTTGCCATTATGTATTTATCCATCATGTAGAATATTTCACACCAGATATTTCGGATTCACTCAACAGCCTTGAATGGTTGAGGAAATCTATCTAAGAATGTTGTTCAGAGCCAGGACTGCCACTCATTTCTTCAATTTCATACTCATTGTCCTTCCCATGTACTACAGGGTTCAGATGAATGAGTTATAGGCATGGTCATGCTCATACTTCTCATCCACCAGTATTTATTCTTTCATACAAATAGGTCACAAAAGAGAAGTTATCACAAGCATTGTAATGTATCCTAAGTTCATTGTAAACAAGGGTGAGAGTTTTGGCTGGGCATGAGAGAATGGAGGCTGTAATTAAGAGAAAATGATATACAAATACCTTAATTTCGAGAGTATTAATTTTCTTTTCCTTTGAAGGTAAAGGCTGAAATGTTAGATATGGCAGATAATGCATTTGATGATGAATACCTGAAATGCACAGACAGGATGGAAATCAAATATGTTCCCCAATTGCTCAAGGAGGAAAAAGCAAGCCTCCAGCTCTTGGAAGATGTGTGGGAAAATGCAAAAGCCAAATGGGAAACTCGGAAGACTCGGCTCTTTCTCCCTGTGGCTTTTAAGGATAACCATGGAATAGCTCTGATGGCATATATTTCTGAAGCTCAAGAGCAAACTTCCTTTTATCATCTGTTCAATGAAGCTGTGAAAATGGCTGGCCAATCTCGAAAAGATTATGTCTATGGCTTCCAGTTCAAAGCTTTTCATTTTTACCTGACAAAAGCCCTGCAGTTGCTGAGATCTTGTGAGAAGAGTTACAAAAATGTGGTGTATAGCATAAGCCAGAATACTTCATTTACATTTGGAGGGCTAAACCAAGCCAGATTGGGCCATTTCACTTTGGCATATTCAGCCAAACCTCAAGCTGCTACTCACCAACACATCCTGTTAACCATCCGTACGTGCTTTGGAGTTGCCATTGAAACATTTTCTGATAAAGAAAGTGAAACAATTATTTTAATACCTCTGAATGAGGTTTTTCATGTGTCACAAGATGAGACTGGCAATAATCTTATCCTTCAAAGCACAAACAAGACCTGCAGCCATTACGAGTGTGCGTTTCTAGGTGGTAAGTGTCTGTGTCTCTGTTCCGTCTGTGCTTGTCTGGGAGGGAAGGAGGGGATTCTTAGGCCTAGGGAGAGCTCAGGAAGGAAATTCGGAGGTGTTTGAAAGGAAAAGAGACATCGCCAGTCTCCTGTCTAGTTCCTTTCCTGTTTCTTTTTCCATAATTTTATTTTATCAAAATAATATGTAACAGTATGATTGAAAGTTGAAAAAATAAAATAGTAATCTAAGGCACTGGGTCTCAGCCAGGGGCCTTTTGCCTCGTAGGGTCAGTTGACAGTAGCTAGAAACATTTTTAATTGTCACAACTGTCTCTAGTTGATATTAGCATCTCGTGCATATAAGCCAAAGAACACTGCTAAACAATGCGCAGGACAGCCCCTCACAGCAAAGCAGTATCTGATTCTAAACCTTTCTTATAAGGCTTACAGTGAAAAATAGCAACTTCCTGCCCCACCCCTTTTTGTCCCCAATTCCCACTCCTCAGTGGCATCCCTTTTTTCTTTTTCTTTTTTTAAGCTATTTTTTCAGGTGCTTACTGGCATGTTTCTAAGTAAATAGCATACTTGAGCATGTTGTTTCTGGATTTAAAATTTTTTATGCATTATTTATTGACTTCCCACTATAGAGAATGAGTATGTAGCATACCTTGCATTAGGTAGGAATTCTTTATTGAATTCAGCTATAACATAAATCCTGCCTGGTGGCTCTCATTTAATAAGAAGTCTAGAGGTGGGCTGCCCATAGTTGGTCCAGGAACTCAGCTACATAATCAGTAACTCAGACTCTGTTTTTCTTGTCTGCCAGCTTTAGCATGTAGGATTATGGGTGATGTTTTGCAGGGTGACTGCTGGCAGCTGTAGGCATCAATCCATATTTAAGACAAAAAGGAAGGAAAGGAGGGTGGCTGCCAAATCTGCCTGTTTAATTAGAGTAGAAGCTTTTCTAGAAACTCTCAGTAGATTTCTGATTGCATATCATTGACCAGAACAGCTACTTGTCCATCTGTAACTACAAGAAAATCTTGAAAAGAGAGAATTAGCTTTTCCAGTCTCTATCGTGTAGGGAGGGAGGGGAGACGGCAGTGAGAAATAGCTGTTATGTCAGTAAATTCAGAGTATCTGATAACCACCACCCTCCTCAATATTTGTGCATTTTCCCTTCCCATTCTCCCAGGGTAGTAAAAATTGGTACGTTTTTCTTTTTAAGTACTTCTTTCACCCCAGAGTTATTAGTTGTATGATTTTCTGCTTCTTTAGTTTTTAATATCCCATTAGTAATTTACCCCCTGAATCCTTAGAAATATAAGTCTCTTCTTAATACATTTAGACATATCAGATACATTCTTCTTTTTTCCTGAATATATTCCCTCTGGATTCCATCATCCTGCTTTATGAAAATGGCCTGAAATTTCTCCTCACTACTATTCTGAGACTTTCTTTTGCTTCTGCCCTTTGAGGAATCCCCTGTATCTTCTTAGATTTCCTCCTCTTTCTTGAGTTACTCCTTAGGGTGGCAGGGGGGATAGGGTTCTTCAGAAGTTTTCTGAGAAAAAGGATATTGAGGCAAATTTTCTAAGACTTTGTACATCTGAAAAATTTATCTTTAGGCTTGAATAATAGTTTGTAGATTTGTGTTTCTGTTTTGGAAATTATTTTCCTTGAAATTTTAGAGATGCTCCTCCATTATCTTTTAGTTTCTCATGCTGCTGTTAAAAGGCGTAAAGCCATTCTAATTACTGAAACTTGGAATGAGACCCATTTTTTTCCTCTGGAAGGTTTTAGGATTTTTTTTATCCTCAACATTCTGAAATTTTATGGTACTGTGTCTTGGTGTATATGAGTAAATATTAATACAACCCTTTCTCCTTCCTCCTATGTAAATAGCCTCCTGTTGGTCTTCTTCTAGCACTGTTTTCTCTAACTTACCAAAGGTGGAATGACTTCGTGTAACATGCAACACTGCCTAATGATAAACATAACCCTCAGTAAAATGCATCTGAGCTGGGAGGTTGTGAATGAGCTCTAAAAACTTGGGGGGCGGGGAGCAGGGACCATAGCTTTAGGCATTCTTGTATGTGATGTGACCTATCAAGGAATTCTTGTTGAGTCCTAGAAGTGCAGGCATGAACTGATAGATACAAGAGATGTTCTCTTCTGTATGTAGCATGAGACTCCTAAGCCACCATGGTTCCTGCATGCACCTGTGTAATCTTTTTCCTTGTGCCTGAGATGCCATTATAGGGGCTGAAGGATAGCCCTGAAATGCTATGAGGACTTGCATTGAAGGTACATAGCTCATGCTACCCTATTAACAGTATGCTGTATTCCCTGCCTTGCAGTCATCTGCAAAACTGAATAAACTGGTGAGGGGACAGCCTTTTGGAATCTTAAGAGCATGATTGTCTAACTGAACCCAAATCCATGTCTGCTGTTCAAGCAGAGCAAGTATTGCAATAGGCCTTGGAAGTGGGATAGACTTTTATTAGACTTTGACTCAATGTACCAAGACATTGAGATACCAAAAAAAATTTTAGAAAGAATGAGTAGAGGAGTGCTGATGAGATATTATACATAGGGGTAGGGGTTGGGAAAGGGAGCTGGTCCACTTTTGATTTAAGTTATGTGCATTGAGGTCCCTGAGACACAAAATTTAAGGGAATTTTCATGCTTAGGGTTGTATACTTGCATCATCTGCATCTGTGTGATCCTAGAGGGAGTGCCTCCTTAAATTTTGCATTGTGGGCATCTCACTTGCCTCACCCTAGTCCTGGCCCTGAGTTGGAAGGGAGACTATTCTCCTTGAAGGAGCAGGTGAAGACTGGAGCAGGTAAATATGTGTCCAGAGGAAAGTGCCCATTTCCCTCACTCAGTCACACATTAGACCTGACCAAAATCCAGGCCAGTGAAGCTGGCTCATACCAGCTCAAGGGAGCTAACTGTGGGGATTTATCTCTTCCCAAATCCTTATACATCACAGGGGTTTGGAATTGACCATGGGGAGTTCTCATGGTGGCAGAGTAGTAGTGAACCCTACTAGTATCTGTGATGACTCGGGTTTGATCCCTGGCATAGCAGGTTAATGTTCAGACCAACCACAAGGGAAAACCTTTATGGAGGTTCACGGGTGCTATTTGTGTGGAGAGCTCTGTCTGACGAGAGCTCCACTGCACTTTATTGTTTTTACATAAGCCGGAGTCTAAGCGGTGTTCTCTGCTGCCACCTGGAGGTAACTGATGGGAACTCAGGATCAAAAACACCCTAAAGTGATTAGTAAAGCTAGACTGATAGAAACACTAAAGGATAATAAACAGGTTTTTAAAAGCTTCCAGGAGAGTATAGTCAGAACCTTATTCCATTGTGACTTAGTAGAACTCTGGATGAAAAAAGGCAACATTTCTAAAAGTGATTAAAAAATTATACTTACTAGGAGTTCCCATTGTGGCACAGTGGTTAACGAATCCGACTAGGAACCATGAGGTTGTGGGTTCGGTCCCTGGCCTCACTCAGTGGGTTAACGATCCGGCGTTGTCGTGAGCTGTGGTGTAGGTTGCAGACGCAGCTCGGATCCCAAGTTGCTGTGGCTCTGGCGTAGGCCGGTGGCTACAGCTCCGATTCGACCCCTAGCCTGGGAACCTCCATATGCCGCAGGAACGGCCCAAGAAATGCCAAAAAAGACCAAAAATAAATAAATAAATAAATAAATAAATTATACTGTACTAAATTTAGTGTGCTAACACAGTCCTGTGTTCTTCTAAACTTCCTTTTTGGAGTTCCCGTCATGGCTCAGTGGTTACGAACCTGACTAGTATCCATGAGGAGGCGAGTTCAATCCCTGACCTTGCTCTCAGTGGGTTAAGGATCCAGCATTGTCCTGTGAGTTGTGGTATAGGTCGCAGACGTGGCTTGGATCCCGAGCTGCTGTGGCTGTGGCCGGCAGCTACAGCTCTGACTGGACCCCCAGCCTGGAAAGTTCCATATGCTACGGCCCTAAAATGACAAAAAGACCAATAAAGAAATAAACAAATTTGCTTATGATTTCCAAGATAAAAATGTATGTGGAGCCTATCAAACTAGTTAGCTAAAGGAAATACTTCAGTTGGTTAGGAAGTGGAGAGAATATCAATATCCTGGTAGATAATATAATTCCTGGTGGTCAAAGATACTCATATTAATCCAAGATTGTGGGAGTAAGTGGTACCAAAACCTTAATCCATCATTATAGAAAATTACCACAGGTTAACCACCACCTTCTTGGTTTTTTTTTTCTTTTTTCTTTTTATGGCTGTACTTGCATCATATGGAAGTTCCCAGGCCAAGAGTCAAATTGGAGTTGCAGCTGCCAGCCTATGCCACAGCCACTGCAACATGGGGTCTGAGCTGCATCTGTGACCTTTGCCGCAGTTTATAGCAACCCCAGATCCTTAACCCACTGAGCCAGGCCAGGGATTGAACCCGCATACTCACAGATACAATATCAGGTCCTTAACCCACTGAGCCATATTGGGAACTCCTAGGTTCTATACTGTTTTCCTAGAAATTTGACAAAAGTAGAATATCAGCTGTGTAATCAGGCTACATTCCTTATCATTTAAAATGATCCCATTAGAAACTAGTATCCATGAGGATGTGGGTTTGATCCCTGGCCTCACTCAGTGGGTTAAGGATTTGGCGTTGCTGCAAGCTGCAGACTAGGTTGTGGATGCACTCAGATATAGCTGCTGTGGCTATGGTGTAGGCTGGTAGCTACAGCTCTGATTCAACCCCTAGCTCCAGAAACTTCTGTATGCTGCAGGTACAGCCCCCAGAAAAGAAAAACTGCACTTGGGATCACTGTAGGGTATAAAGACCTGATAAGAAGCTATAACTTTGGGATTCCATGCACCTTACAGTACAAGTATCATATGGTTTATTGTCAGAAAACTTATAAGCAGAGAAATAGTGGAGCGTACATCATCCCCTGAACTCTCATTACTTTACTGAAAAGGCAGGTCATAGTAGATGAACTGGCATTTTGGACAGTGTTTCTAAAGAGAGGGACCAGACACACTCTCTCTCTCCTTTCTCTCTCTCTCTTTGTGTATATATATATATATATGTGCATGTGTGTGTATGTGTGTGCGTGCGCACTCACCTGTGTATATACACACACGCACGCGCACACACACATAAACATACTTTGCATATTAATAGAGTCATGGGAGCAGGGAGTATCAACATTTCTTGGCCAGAAGTAACTTTATTAGAAAGGAAGAGCCTTTGGACTCCACTGGCTGGAATTAGACTGTTTTGTTGAGCTTACTCAGACCTATGGAGCCAACTCTCTGCTAAGCCATCAAAAGGGGAAAAGATGATGAACCTACAGGGCTATCCAGATTCATATTTTATAAATCCACCCCTAGCACTTGTGGGCTCTTTAAATATAAGTACCTTCATTGGTTCTGATAGACACTCTTTTTAGCCTTCCCTAGGTAGCAGTGTCTGTGCTGTTATCTGGGGTTAGGGAGTCAATAAGATTCCATATAGATAGACCAGATAGAAAGCGACAGACTCATTACCTTGAGAAATTCACATTGAGTCAGTGCCTAGAACATTATGGAAGGCTGTTCAGACTTTATTTCCTGTTTTTAGGAAAAGGGAAATTTTTTTTATCACCAACCTTCTCCAGACTTTCCCCACCAGATTTGTTCATACTGATTTTATCAAAGTTCAACCAGAGAAATCAGTTGCAAGAAAATGGCCTTGGCAATTATAGGAGCTGACAAGACAAGTCCATAGGTCAGGCTGTCAGGAAGGGCAGGCTGGAACTCTTGGGTATAAGTTAAAGTTGCTGTCCACAGGCAGAATTTCTTCTTTTGAGAAGTCTAAACTCTTAAGGTCTTTCAAATGATTGAATCAGGTCCATCAGATTATCTAAAATAATCTCCCTGACATAAAGTTAACTGATTATAGATTTTACTCCCATAGGCAACAACTAGATTGTTTGAATAACTGAGGATGATATCCTAAACAAGTTGAGACATAAAACTGACCCTCACCCCTATATTAGTTATCCATCACTGCATAACAAATTACTCGAAGATTGAGTGGCTAAAAACAACATTTATTTTCTCATAGTTGGCGTAGGTTCGGGAGTCTGGGTGCAATGTAGCTGGATCCTTTGACTCTGGGTCTCCTACAAGGCCGCATTCATCATAAGACTTTACAGGGGAAGATCTACCCACCTCATTCACATGGATTCAGTTCCTGTGGGCTGTTGACTAAGACCTTAATTCCTCATGAGCTGTTGGCTGGAGGCCTCCCTTGTTCTTAACTACGTAAATCTCTCCAGGGACTATTTTAAGGCATGGCACCTTTATTCATCAGAGTGAGCAAGAGAGAGAGCCAGCAAGTCAGTCTCTTATAGCTTAGTTATGGAAATGACCTGCATCACTTTTCCTCTGTTTGCTAGAAGCAGATTACTAGGTTCATTCCACACATGAGAGGATTAAGTAAGGGTGTGAATACTAGGGGCCAGAGTTATTGGGAGTCATGTCAGAAGCTGCCTGTGGAGGTCCCGAGTTCTCACTGTGGTTAAGGACCTGGATTGTGTCTGTATGCAGCGGCATGGTTTTGATGCCTGGCTCAGCACAGTGGGTTAAAAACCCGGCATTGACGAAGCTGTGATGTAGCTGCAAAGCAAGTTGCAGCTCAGATCCAATCCCTGGCCTGGAAATTTCCACATGACAAAAGTGTGGCCAAAAAAAAAAAAAAAAAAAAAAGCTGCTACCATAATCTCAACCCGTTATACTCTGTCACCTCCTCTTGCGGATGCCCCAAATTGGCTTTTTTTTTCCCCCATACTAATGAATTCTGTGGTAACCTCTTCAAGCAGAGGAGAGTAGCTGTAGAACCACTGAAAGCAAAATCAGCATCCAGTTTCATATACTTATATTTTTTATTTGATCAGTATAATCTGTCTTTTAACTGGGGTTATATGAAATACATGTTCATTTATCTAAAGCAGATATTATATGATTATCCATCCCCTGAGTCAGAACAAGTAGACCCGTGCAAGCTCTTATATTTGGAGCCTGGGAATTCAGCCCAGGCAGAGGTTAACATGGTTGTGTGCAGCTCATAAAAAGCCAAAGACACCAGACCAGTCAGCCCTGTACAGATCTTCACTGGGGAGGCTGTTAGAATTTTTAATTTGAAGTCCTCATCCTTTATAGGTGATTTCTTTACTGTTGTAGATTTACATGTAGAGCCAGAAACTGTACTAGAGACAGTGGCCACGCATGCTTGATTTGCTCTGTCGGTTTCCAGAGACTTTTCTTTAGATGCAGTCAGTTAACATGAGCATGTATGTGGTTAACATAAAAATTGAGTTCATGAGTTGTGTTTGCTGCGTTTGTTTCCATAGATAGGTACTGTGTATAATTTTATCTTTCTTTAGTAATCCAATCCTAGGGACCTTGACAACCTGGTCATACAGCTAGGGCATTAGAATTGGCAAATGAGTGTATACAAAGGTAGATTTCAGTCAGTTCCCAAATGGGGGTGCTCGCTAACAGGATCACCACTTGAAGTTCAGCTCCTCACACAGCATCTAAGGCGATGAATGAGTTATCACTGCAGTGAATGGATGCAACATTGCATTGAATTTGCTTAGCTTAAGGGTAGGCTCTTTTCTTAGAGAACTGTGCTGTCTTTTCAGATATGAAGTCTTGTAGGTATGACCCCCCACCCCCACCCCACTGAGCTAATAGTTTGGATAAAGTAGTAGGTAAGGCTTTGTACTGTCTAATGCCAAGGCTCACACACTTTCTCAGTTCATGATCTCCTTGATGTCATAATTTTTTTTCACAGTATTCCTATGCTAAAATAACTACCTAAAAGTTCCATTTATTAAGTAAAATCAAACAACTCGGTATGTATTTATGTCCTCATGTCTTCGTAGCTGTTTTAAGAAGAAACATACATAAAAATTTTAGGTACTGTTACTTCATTCTTAGACAAAATAACTTGTTAATGGGATAAATGTGCCAATTAGACACTGCACAGTTTCTCAGATCTTGGATTCAGATTAACCACACCTTATTTCTTGATCCACATTGATTTTTCACATATATTTGCTTTTTATCACAACAATTGCTGAAAACTCAGCTTCATAAAATATATAGGATGGAACAGAATGTAACATAACTTTGAAACTGTCTTCTACCTAAAGCTAGTAGTTCATGTGTGTGTCTGAAAAATAACAAGTATGGTTGTGTTTTTCTTGAAATTTTAAGATATCCCTCGGTACCTCTATGAATTTGCTAGCATTCAGGGACACCTCCATCACTATTGGAAAATTTCAGGTCTGACAGATGGGCAGCCATTAATTTGTGAATGTGGCTAAGGCTTTATTTAGGAGCCAAATTTGGCCATAATTAAAGGTAAAATTTCCATGTGAAAACAGAACTTTTGGGAATTTGTCCTACTTCATGGAAATTTAGAAATTTCCTTCAAAATGAACCTGTTGCACAGTAAAATAGTGGGTCAGAGTCATGACTTTTCTTTCAGTGGGACAGTCTGTTTCAGGCCCTACCGCTACTGGTGGGAGGAAGTCCTGGTGTCAAAAGCCTGGTGGCCAACGCATATTGCCAGAAATTCCAGTCAGCCAAGAAATTGTAATTTTTTTGAGATCCAAAGGAGATAGGGACTCCTGGGAAGGCTGTATTTACTGTTGTCTGGCTGCTGTGCTAAGGCTTCTTACTGTAGAGTTCCCTGCTTAATGATGACTTTTTAGCTTTTCCAGTGTGGCTGGCAGGAATACCCACTGTTCTTCATCCTCTGGGTTTTTTCCCTGGCCTTGGGTAGTTGCCTCACACAAGTTAAACTGATTAGTACTTGCCGAATTCTCAAGGAAAACACTTTGAAGATATTTGGGGTTCTCTGTGTAGCTCCTTTCTCTTTAGTAGTCTGTAAAAACAAAACTATGCTGTATTTTTCTTTGTGGAAAAAATTTAAACGGCTAAATCATTATAAGACTATTTGAGTTTTTAAATTTGAGTTACTTTTGATAAGTTATGTATTTCTAGGAATTTGTCCATTTGTCTTATATTTCAAATTTATTGGCATTGGAGTTCCTGCTGTGGTGCAGTAGGTTAAGAATCTAACTGCAATAGCTCAGGTCACTGTGAAGATGTGGGTTCAATCCTCAGCCCCGCACAGTAAGTTAAAGGATCCAGCATTGCTGCAGCTAAGTCATAGGTTGTAGCTGCAGCTCGCATTCGATCCCTGGCCTAGGAACGTCTATCTACTGCAGGTGCGGCCATAAAAAAAATTTATTGGCCTAAAGCTAGTCACAGTAATCCCATGTTTTTTCATACCTGCTGAACCTGTGAGTATGTTCCCTTTCCCAATCCCAGTATATTTGTGCCTTCTGCTATTTGTTTCTGGATCAATCTCTTACCCATGTTTAATCCTGCTACTGTTTTTTTTTGTTTTGTTTTGTTTTGTTTTTTGCTAAGGTATGGTTGATTCACAGTTGTATTAATTTTATGTGTACAGCAGAGTGATTCAGCTATATATGTATTTTTCAGATTATTTTCCATTGTAGGTAATACACAATATTGAATAGAGTTCCCTGTGTTACATAGAAAATCCTTATTGCTTATCTATTTTACATATAGTAGTTTGTATTTGTTAATCCTGTAGTCCTAATTTAACCCTCCCCATTCCACCCTTTTTTCTTTGGTAACACTAAATTTGTCTTCTGTGTTTGTGAGTCTACTTTGTATGTAGATTCATTTGTATTATTTTTTAGATTCTGCATATGAGTGATATATAATATTTGTCTTTGGCTTATTGCTTCTCTAGGTCCATCCGTGTTGCTGCAAATGGCAATATTTCATTTTTTATGACTAATATATATATGTGTATGTGTACCTATACATACACACACCATATCTTCTTAAACCAGGCATCACTTAATGGGAACTTACTTAGTTTCCATGTCTTAGCTCTTCTAAATAGTGCTGCTGTGAACAATGACACGCATGTTTCTTTTTGATTTTCATCTTTTCCAGATATATGCCGAGGAATGGGATTGCTGGTTTACATGATAACTCTATTTTTAGTTTCTTAAGAAACCTCCATACTCTTTTCCATAGTTGCTACACAAATTTACATTCCCATCAACTGTGTAGGCAGGTTCTCTTCATACCCTCTCCAGCATTTATCATTTGCAGACTTTTTGATGATAGCCATTCCAGTAGGTATGAGATATCTCATTGTGATTTTGATTTGCCTTTCTCTAACAATTAGTGAGAGCATCTTTTCATGTGCCTGTTGGCCGTCTGTATGTCTTCTTTGGAAAAATATTCAAGTTGTCTTCCCTTTTTTGTTTGGATTTTTTTATGTTGAATTGTATGAGCTATTTATGTATTTCGAATATTAACCCCTTGTCAGTCCTGTCATTTGCAAATATTTTCTCCCATCCTGTAGTTTGTCCTTTTGTTCTGTTGATGGTGTCCTTTACTCTTCAAAAGCTCTTAAGTTTGATTAGATCCCATTTGTTTGTTTTTTATTTACTTCTTTTGTTCTGGGAGACTAAGAAAATATTGCTACAGTTATGTCAGAGAATGTTTTGTCTATATTCTCTTCTAGGAGTTTACTGTGTCTTATCTTTCTTTCTTTCTTTTTTTTTTCCATTTTTGGTCACCCTGCAGCATATGGAACTCCTAGGCCAGGGATCAAATCTGAGCCGCAGCCTCAACCTAAGCTGAAGCTGCAGCAACAGCGGATCTCTAACCTGCTGTGCCAGGCGGGGATCAAACCCGCATTCCGGCACTCCCAAGACACTGCCAGTCCTGTTGTGCCACAGCAGGAGCTCCAGTGGTGTCTTGTCTTATATTTAAGACTTAAAGCCATCTTGAGCTTATTTTTGTATATGGTAGGAGGCTAAGTTCTAACTTCATTGATTTACATGCAACACCACTTGCTAAATAGACTGTCTCTTCACAGTTGCATATTCTTGCCTCCTTTGTTGAAAGTTAATTGTCCATAGTGGGTTTATTTTTGGGCTCTCTAATCTCTTTCATTGATCCCTATGTCTGTTTTTGTGCCAATTCTATGCTGTTGTTTTGATTACTGTAGCTTTGCAGTATTGTTTGACGCCTAGGAGAGTTATGCCTCCAGCTTTGTTCCTTTTCCTCAAGATGCTTCTGGGTCTTTTGTCATTCCATATAAATTTCCGGATTATTTGTTATAGTTCTGTGAAAAATGGAATGGGCATTTTGATAGGGATAGCATTAAAACTTTAGATTTCTTTGAGTAGTATGGCCATTTTAATGGTATTAATCCTTCCTGTCTAAGAGCATGGAGTATTGTTCCATTTCTTTGAATCATATTCAGTTTGCTTTTCCAGTGTTTTATAGTTTTCAGTGTATAGAGTCTTTGACTTCCTTGGTTAAGTTTATTCCTTGGTATTTTATTTCTTTTGATGTTACTTTAAACAGGATTATTTTTTTAACTTTCTCTTTCTGGTATTTCATTGTTAGTTTAAAGAAATGCAACAGATCTCTGTACATCAATTTTTTATCCTGCTTCCTTGCTGAATTCACTTATTCTCATAGTTTCTGTGTGGAGTCTTTAGGCTTCTCTATATAGAACATCATGTCATCTGCAAATAGTGACAACTTTACCTCTTCCCTTCAAATTTTATTTTTTGTCTGATTGCTGTGGCTATGACTTCTGATACTGTGTTGAATAGAAATTGTGAGAATGAACATCCTTATATTGTTCCTGAATTTTGCAGGGAGACCTTCAGCTTTTCACCACTGAATATGATGTTGGCTGTGGGATTGTTGTAAATGCCTTTTATTAATGTTGAGCTATTCTGTACCCACTTTGGCAAGAATTTTTTTCATGAATGGATGCTGAATTTTATCACATGCTTTTTGTATACCTATCAAAATGATCATGTGGTTTTTGTCTTTTATTAATGTGGTATATCACATTGATTTACTTATGTTGAACCATCTTTGTGACCTTGGAATGAATCCAACTTGATCATGGTGCATAACCCTCTTTATATATTGTTGGATTTGGTTTGCTAATATTTTGTTGAGGTTTTGAATCCATATTCATTGAAGATGTTGGCCTGTAATTTTCATTTTTTTGTAGTGTCTTTGGTTTTGATATCACCAAGATGATGCCTTCATATGGAATGATTTTAAGAGCTTTCCCTCCTCTTCAGTCTTTTGGAATAGTTTGAGAAGGATAGTTATAAGTTCTTTATATGTTTGGTAGAATTCCCCAGTGAAACTACCTGTTCTTGGACTTTTGTTTGCAGGGAGTTTTTAAATTATGGATTTTATTTCACTTCTAATGATCAGTCTGTTCAGATTATCTGTTTCTTCTTGACTCAGTTTTGGCAAGCTGTATGTTTCTGGAACCTGTTCCATTTCTTCTAGGTTTTCCAGTTTGTTGGCATATAATTGCTCATAGTATTCTTTTATAATTCTTTGTATTTCTGCAGTACTGGTTGTTATATCTCATCTTTTCATTTCTTATTTTATTTGGGTCTTCTGTCTTTTCCTCTTGGTGAGTCTGGCTATAGGTTTGTCAATTTTGTTCATCCTTTCAAAAAACTTGCCGTTAGTTTTGTTGATCTTTCAATTGTTTTTTGATCTCTATTTTAATTTATTTTTTCTCTGATCTTTATTATTTCATTCCTGCTGCTGAGTTTTGGTTTGGTTTATTCTTTTTCTAGCTCTTTTAGGTGATAAGTTAGGTTGTTTATTTGAAACTTTTCTTGTTTCTTAATTCCTGTATTGCTATGACCTTCTCTCTTAGAACTACTTTTGCTGCATCTCATAGATTTGTAAGGTTGTGTTTTCATTGTCATTTGTCTTGAAGTATTTTCTGATTTCCTCATTGACCCATTAGTTTTTTAGTTACATATTGTTTGGACTTCATCTGATCTTTTTTCTCCCCATTTTTATTTCCAGGGTTGATTTCTAGTTTCAAACTATTGTCAGAAAAGATGCTTGAAATAATTTTGATCCTCTTAAATTTGTTGAGACTTGTTTTTGTGTCCTAGTATGTGGTCTAACTTAGAGAGTGTTCCAGGAGCACTTGAAAGAATTTGTGTTCTGAGGTTTGGGGATGTAATGTCCTATAGATGTCAGTTAAGTCCAAATGGCCTATTGTGTGTCATGTAGAATCTCTGTTGCTTTACTGATTTTGTCTGGAATATCTGTCCATTGATGTCAGTGGAGTATTAAAGTCTCCTACTATTGTATTCCTGTCACTTTCTCTCTTTTATGTCTGTTAATGTTTGTTGTATATATCTAGGTGCTCCTATATTGGATGTATATATGTTGAAAAATGTAAAATCCTCTTCTTGTATTGATCTCTTTATCATTAAATAGTGTCTTTCAGGAGTTCCTGTCGTGGCGTAGTGGTTAACGAATCCGACTAGGAACCATGAGGTTGCGGGTTTGGTCCCTGCCCTTGCTCAGTGGGTTAACGATCCGGCGTTGCCGTGAGCTGTGGTGTAGGTTGCAGACGCGGCTCGGATCCCGTGTTGCTGTGGCTCTGGCGTAGGCCGGTGGCTACAGCTCCGATTCGACCCCTAGCCTGGGAACCTCCATATGCCGCAGGAGCGGCCCAAGAAATAGCAAAAAGACAAAAAAAAATAGTCTTTCTTTATGGACTTTGTTTTAAAGTCTGTTTTGTCCAACATGAGTATTGCTACCCCTGCTTTCTTGTTTTTATTTGCATGAAATATATTTTTCCATTTCCTTACTTTAAATCTGTGTATGTCTTTTGCCCTAGAATGAGTTTCTCTTGTAGGCAGCATATTATAGACTTTTTTTTTCAATCTGCCACTGTTTCTTTCAATCAGAATATTTAGTCCATTGACATTTAAAGTAATTATTGACAAGTATGTATATATTGCCATTTTAAACATTTTCCAGGTGATTTTGTAGTTCTTCCTTACTCATTTTTTTCTTTGTGTGGTTAATGGTTTTCTTTTGAAATATGCTTTGAATTCCTTTTTTTGTGACTCTATTATATGGGTTTTTTGTGGGTACTCTGGTTTTCAAGTATGTTAACCCATAACTATATCTACTTGCTTTAGACTGATAGTCGTGTTAGTTCAAACACATTTTTATTTTATTTTATTGTCTTTTGTCTTTTTGAGAGCCACACCCACAGCATACAGAGGTTCCCAGGCTAGGGGTCCAATTGGAGCTGCAGCTGTCAGCCTACACCACAGCCACAGCAATGCCAGATCCTAGCCGCATCTGTGACCTGCATCACAGCTTGTGGCAATGCCAGATCCTTAACCCACTGAGCAAAGCCAGGGATCGAACCTGCAACCTCATAGTTCCTAGTTGGATTAATTTCCGCTGAGCCATGACGGGAACTCCAGTTCAAGCACATTTTAAAAGATCTACATTTGTTTACCTCCCTCTCCCTATTTTGTTATTTTGATGTCCTATTTTACATCTTCATGTTTATCCTTTTTTGGGGAGGGGGTGCTGTGCTCATGGCATGTGGAAGTTCCTGGGCCAGGGATCATATTTCCTTTTGCTGTTAATTGTAGTTACAATCACTTTTACAAAACTTTTTGATTGTTTTTTAATCTCAATATGGCTTATTTAAGTGATCTTCAGTCCTTTTATATATTTGCCTTTCCTATTGTGACTTTTCTTTTCCTATAGATTGTTGCTTCTTTTCTGTTTGGAGAGGATGTTTCAATATTTCTTTTAGGTTAGGTTTAATATTGCTGTAGTCTTTTAGTTTTTGCTTGTCTGAAAAAGTCTTTCTCTCTCCTTCCATTCTAAAGGATAATCTCTCTGAGTAGATTATCCTAGGTTGCAGGCTTTTTACTTTCAAGACTTTATTTATTTATTTATTTATTTTTGTCTTTTTTTTTAGGGCCGCACCTGCAGCATATGGAGGTTCCCAGGCTAGGGGCCTAATCAGAGCTATAGCTGCTGGCCTATGTCATAGCCACAGCAATGTCAGATCCGAGCCACATCTGCAACCTATACCATAGCTCATAGCAACGCTGGATCCTTAACCCACTGAGTGAGGCCAGGGATCGAACTCACAACCTCATGGTTCCTAGTCAGTTTCATTTCTGCTAAACCACAATGGGAACTCCTCCAAGGCTTTAAATATATGATGCCACTCCCTTCTGGCCTGCGGAGTTTCTGCAGATAAATTTGCAAATAGCCATACGGGAATTCTTCTGTAACTGACTGTTTTTCTCTTGCTGCCATTAGATTCTTCTCTATCTTTAACTTTCTCCATTTTAATTATGATGTCTTGGTGTTGATCTCTTTGGGTTCATCTTGTTTGGGATGCTCTATGCTCCCTGTACCTAGTTACCTATTTGCTTTTTTTAGGTTTGTTAAGTTTTCAGCTATAATTCCTTCAAACACATTCTCACTAGCTCTCTCTTCTCCTTCTGGAATTTCTATTATGCATAGGTTGGCACATTTTATATTATCCCATAGATCCCATATGTTACTTGTTTTTTTTTTCATTTGTCTTTCTGTCTGCTGTTCTGATGGGCAATTTCCATTTTCTGTCTTCCAGATCACTTATTTCTTCTGCATTATTTAGTCTGCTATTCATTGCTTCTAGATTGATTTTTTTTTCTTTTTAGGGTCACACCTGTGGCATATGAAAGTTCCCAGGCTATGGGTCAAATCAGATAAGGGTGGAATCAGAGCTGCAGCTGCTGGCATCTGCCACAGCCACAGCCATGCCAGATCCAAGCCACATCTGCAACCTGCACTGCATCTTGCAGAAACACTGGATTCTTAATCCATGTGAGGACAGGAATTGGAACCTGCATCCTCATGGATACTAGTTGAATTCTTACTCCACTGAGCCACAGTGGGAACTCCTAGATTGATTTTTTTTTTTTTTTGCTCGCAACTTCTAGAGTGATTTTTTTTTCTTGGCAATTGAGTTAATTTTTGTTCTTCTCTTTATGGTTTCTAATTCTTTGTTACAGTGATCTGTATGTGTATCAATAATCTTTCTGAATTACTTTAGCATTTCCATTGCCTCCTTTTTGAACTCAGGGTCTGGTAGGCTGGAGAGGTCTATTTCATTGTGCTTTCAGGGGATTCCCCTTGTTCCTTTCATTGAGAGTAGTTCCTTTGCTTTTTCAATTTCCTTAAATTTATCTGTCTCTATGAATTTAGGAGAAACAGTTATCTACTGTGGTCTTGAAGGACTGTTCTTTTATGTGGGAGTGTCCCTGAGTAGACTTTATGAGTCCAATATTTTGGGTGTGAGGGCCGCTTTTAGTGTGGATGCCAGACACGTCTTTCCTCAGGATGTGCTGACCATTAACCCCTTGATGGGAGTTGTGATTGGTGTTGTGGTGACCAGAGCCTATACTTGACGTCGGGCAGGGTCTTGTCTTTGCTGCCTGGCTGTCACAGCCATGTCAGAGGATGGGATCTGCACCCTAGTTGTTGGAGTAGAATCTCTGAGGGTTGATTTGATAAAGATCCATTGCCCTTAAGCATGTGCTCTGTCTCCACGTAGGTGAGCACTGAATTAAGTGTGGCCCATGTGGTCACAGTGAACCTGTGCACTAACCCATGCAGGCTGCTGTGGTTTTTCCTAGAGATAGTCCAAAGTCCCATCCCTTTATTGCCTAGCTAGTCTGGTACTGGGGGCCAGGGTGTTGTGGCTTCAAGAGTTAAAGTGACTACGTTGCCACCTGCGACCTGAGCCATCTCTGTGATAGTATTCTCCCAGGACCTGTCTACCCTAGTCTGGCTCCAAGCTGTAGTGTGAGCTGGGCAGAAATGGGCACTCCTACCAAGAAAGGAACATCCGAGTATGTCTTCTCCAGGAGCTGTTTGCTCAAGATGTGATTCTGTGATGCTGCCTGCCACCTGGTATGCACACCAGCAAAATCCACTGGTGGAGCCAAAGTCTGTTATGTGTGCAAGCAATGGGCTCTGATGGCAGACCCAAGCTTTGCCCCGCATGTGCTGACAATGGGCTCTGGTTTGGCCTAGACCATGCCCCAGGCTCTCAAGGATGTTTCTGCATAGAAGAGCAGAGTCCTCTCCCAGGGTCTTTTTCCCTGAGTTTCAGTGCCTAGCTGCTACACATATTAGCAGCCCACCCAGCATATGTTTCAGGCTGGGATGTGTGGCAAGGTGGCAGCTGTTTCTCTCTACCCTGATTGCTAGTTAGCAAGCCAGCACATGTGCACTCCTCATGAGCAAAGTCCGGGCCCCTCTAGCTCCTCTGATGGGGGGTCTTTGCAGAGCAAGGGCCTGCCCGTGAGAACCTTACCCCATTTATAGATCCCTCTTGGGGGACTGGTCCCACCCTGATGCCTTTTTTTTTTTTTTTTTTGGTCCCATCTGGCATCTTTTTTGAAGCTTTGGTTGTATCAGAGATCTTCAACGATTTCCAGTTGGTTTTCTGTGAGAATTGTTCCACACATAGGTATCTTTTTGATGTGTTTGTTGGAGTGAGGTGAGCTCCATATCCTCCTACACTCCACCATCTTGATCTCTCCCCAGCCCTACTGCTTCTTTAGAAACCCCAAATAGTTTGATTGATACCCTGTCACTGAAAACCCTAATGGAAAATTAAATCCAGAGTCAAATAAGGAGGAGAAATGCAGTCTTTTTTAAGTGGCTCTGTGTTCAATATTGAGATACCCATTTTCTACTACTGAGAAGACTCTTGAAACTTTTGTGCATAAAAATCACTTGAAGTACTTGAAGATTACATAGGCATCAATCCCAGAAATTTTGTATCAGTAGTCTTATCTAGAGTCCTGGAATTTGCAGTTTTAGTAAGCTCCCAGGTGATCCTGAAGTATGTGATTGGAAGATGACACTTGGAGAAACATGCTCTAACATGTGCCACAGACAAAAGATAAAGGCTCTTAAAATTCCCCAGTGCCTTGTCCCCAGGCCTCTGTTATGTCTGTAGCTTTCTCATCCGCAACTCTCACCTTCACCTTCCTCTCAACTGAGGCTTGTGGGTGAGGTCTGCACCCATTCATCTCCTACTGAGACAACATTCTCTAGTGGTCTCTAGAACTGTGTTTTGAAATTCCTTGTATAGACAAATATGTGAGGTTATGCTCAGGGTACCATCCAGATTCTTAGAGATTTGTACCATTTCCTAACCAGTAGAAACTGGACTAAGTCATCCGGATTCTTGGTTTAAACTCCATGAATGGAGCAGAATTTGAGAGCAGGTTCTAGAGGAATGCATCTCACAGTGAAGACAGACCTCTCAGAGACTCCCCCATCTTAGATCAAGAGGTTTGCCCTCAGGTAGCTGAACTTGCAGATGAGATCAGTGAGTTAGCAAGGCTTGGAGAGAGAACACATAACATGTTCATGCGGCATTCTGGGAGGACCTCTATGGCTCATGATGGCACTAAATCATAACACCCTCTTGCTGAACTGCCTGTGTTTTTTTTTTTTTTTTTTTTGCAGTTTCTTGGCTCCTGTGGCATATGGAGGTTCCCAGGCTAGGGGTCGAATCGGAGCTGTAGCCGCCGGCCTACGCCACAGCCACACCTACGGGGGGATCTGAGCTGCATCTGCAACCTACACCACAGCTCACGGCAATGCCGGATCCTTAACCCACTGAGCAAGGCCAGGGACTGAACCCGCAACCTCATGGTTCCTAGTCGGATTCGTTAACCACTGCGCCACAACGGGAACTCCTGAACTGCCTGCTTTAACCATTGTTGGGCCAAGCTAGCAGTCTGCCCCTTATGTCACATCTCAAGGAGAGTCACTGTGGCCCTGATGACTTTTTCTAGGGCATCACAAGCAAGAGGATCTAGGGCCTTATGTGTGTACTGTTAGATGCCATGTTCCATTCCCCCAAAATTGTGAATTTCCTTGCCTATAGATCAGGGTTCTGGTACAGACCAACTTTGTTTCTCTATATGAATGTAAGGGATATTTGTTTATATATTCAGAGACATCAAAGGTCTGATTGAGATTCTTTTCCTCCAGTGGGTAGGAATTGTCATAGTAAAGGGATAGGTTAGCTGTCGAGGAGGACATTTAGTTATCTGAAGAGAGGATTAATTAAATAGTAAAATTTTCTCCTAACTTTTGCAGACTAGTCCTAGAATAGAATCAGAAAGTGTTAGCTTTGAAAAAAAAATAATAAAAAATAAAGAAAGTGTTAGCTTTGGATGAGACTTTAGAGGTCACTTGAAGCCGTCTTCCAATAAAAGATACAGATAAAGAAACTGAATTCCAGAAATGTTAGCTGTTTTATCTCAGTCTACTGCTTTAGTGACTTACTATGAATGCAAAGAAGTACTTTGCACTAAATCATGCGTGTGATAGACTAGTAGCTGACAGATTACCAATAGCTACAGACCAGTTTGAAATTTTCACTAGGTTAGATTGTGTCTAACTAATAAATAAAGCTTTATCTTTATGTTTCAGGACTGAAAACTGCAGATTGTGTTGAGAACATGGGTAAGATATACTTTGAAATATTATCTTTGTGATGGGAATTTTGTCAGTGTTATTTCTCACAGGTTTGAGTCAGAACCACCCCCCATACTGTCCTACTGTCAGCCATTGTCTTCTCAAGGCCGAGTTGTACTACTGCGACTGTCTCTGTGGGCAGACGTGCAGGAGGCCACCTCTCTCCCCACACCTTGTCTGTGGCTCGTCTCTCACACACTGCCTTTGCCTTGGGCACGCAGGGATTGTGCCACTCTGGCCCTAGCCTGTTATTATAGGAACTTAAGGACTTGTGAATTGCCCTACATGACTCCTTTGCACAGAGTTAGATTCATATTCCTGTGTTTTGACATCTTAGGAAGTAATATTTGGAAGGCTGATGAAAAAATAGAGTAAATATAGCTCAAGGGGACAGGCCACGGGGACAGAATAGTAGGTAGCATTGTCTGCTTCAGAGTTCTAAGAGTATTCAGGAACAACATTATCAAATTAGACCCAACCAACTTGAACCAGAGTTACCAGAAAATGCCTTGGGCCAGTGCATGCTTTGGGTGGATATTTTAAAGATTTCCTTATTAAGAAATTTGAAAATGTGTCCATTTCTAGCTATCTTCTTGGCTCATTTTTCTATGAATTCTTCTTCAAGTAACTTAAATGAATCTATATCCATTTGTTTTTGAAAATGAAATTTTATATTTCTCATATTGCCGTATTTTGCATTAATTTTGAAAGTAAGCCAACTCAAATCTTTATTATTTATAAGCATTTAAAAATAGACTAATTAAGAGTTCCCGTCCTGGCTTAGCGGTAATGAACCTGACTAGTACCCATGAGGATTTGGGTTCAATCCCTGGCCTTGCTCAGTGGGTTGAGGATCTGGCATTGCTACGATCTGTGGTGTACGTTGAAGACATGGCTCAGATCTGGTGTTGGTGTTGCTGTGGCTGTGGTGTAGGCCAGTGGCTACAGTTTGGATTCAACCCCTATCCTGGGAGCTTCCATATGCTGTGTGTGCAGCTCTTGAACAAAACAAACCAAACGCAAAACACTGATTAGCACAACATTGTAAATCAACTGTACTTTAACAAAAAATATGTAAAAAATAGCTGAACATCTGAGTATATCATTCACATGTGAGTGTAGTACTCTGTAATGAAAATGTGTTTGTGTTTCAGAATATTTTCAACCCATCTATGTCTACAACCCTGGTGAGTATGCTCTAGTTTGTAAAAATAACCCCTACATGGATATTTAATAGTTCTTTCCTGTTAAGCGGGTTCAGTTCTTGGCAGAAGAAAAAGAGTACTTTGCACATATGAAGGAGTAGCTTGGCAGATAGGATCGGGGAGGGGGAAGGAATCTCGTCTGGGGAAATTCACCTCCCTCCAAATGAGAGAGTTGGCTCCCTGAAGATCTGAGTACTATAGAAGCAGTCTGGGGAATAAGGTTCATCAGCCTGAAGAGCTAGTCACTCTCCACAGGTCTGAGGCCTCTTCTTTGTAGCTCTATGTTCAATCATTGAGATTAGCATGTATGATACAAACATCCAGATCAAAGTAGAAAAATTAGTTGTTTGCCTCTCTTTCTTTTTTTTTTTTCTTTTTGCCTTTTCTAGGACCGCTTCCACGGCATATGGAGGTTCCCAGGCTAGGGGTCGAATTGGAGCTGTGCCAGAGCCACAGCAACTCGGGATCCAAGCCGAGTCTGCAACCTACACCACAGCTCACGGCAACGCTGGACCCTTAACCCACTGAGCAAGGCCAGGGATCGAACCCGCAACCCCATGGTTCCTAGTCGGATTCGTTAACCACTGCGCCACGACGGGAACTCCTTTCTTTTTTTTTTCTTTTTTGTTTTTGTTTTTGTTTTTGTTTGCCTCTCTTAAACAAGCTGATGTGTGGTGTCATTTGACTGAAACACCTGGGTAATTAGACAGTTTTTCCCCCAAGTATCAGCTTAGGGCGATATGGCCCAGATCACTTCTTTGCATCAGGTTCTCTGTTAGGTATCTGGCCCATGTAGCTACAGTGTTTTTCTTTGTTGGCAGTTAACCAAAAAAGTATGTTGTTTACCTAATGTTTAGAAGCTGTTTTCCTGTCCTTGTGTGGAACATTTCATGCCCCTGAGTAACACTTCTTATTGAACCAGTGCAGCTGCAGAGTTTACCAGTCACTTCATAGGGACTTTGGCTAACTCTTCAGGACAGACTTTTTTGTAGCTTGTGGAGATTGCTAGGAGACTTGCTCTATGTGACAGTTTTTCTTAGTGGGAAAGGCCAGAGGAACGTTCCAGCCCAGTTAGCCAAGGTGCATTTAGAACGTGGCTGATGCTTAAATTTGGTGGCATTAGTTTACTGGATATGTTAAATGGATCTTTATGCCATATTATCTGAAAATAGTTCTGCTCTGTCTTTGGTAACTCCCAATTACTTCGTTCTGTCAATAAAACTGTTGAGTTTCTTTTTGTAACAGGGGAGAAAAACCAGAAGCTTGAAGAACCTGGTAAGATATTTTCATAAACTCTGGAGGCTTGTATTTGCAAGACAGCTGCCTTAGGAGAAGAGCAGGAGGCATGTGGCGTGGTACAGAAAGTGGAGCAGAGGCAGAGCCCCCCTGAGGGTACAAGTGGGCTACTGCAGACCCTCCCGAGTTCCAGACAGCCTTCGCAAGGGTCACACAGCAGCTCTTCGTATCTCCTGTCTAACAGGCTGTGGTCATCCTAGCAGAGTGGGTAGAGAGACATGAGGAAGTAGTTCCAGAGACTGTTATTTTCAGCTTCCTGCCAGCATGGTTTTTGTCTTTTTAAAAAGTGATATTCTTCAAGAGTGCTAGGACAAAAGCACTCTCATAAGTTACTGGTGACATTATATAAGTCAGACAATTTCAGTTAGTATGTATCACTAGCCTTGTAACTGTCCATACCCCGAAGTTGCCTTGTGGTGCTGGTCACAGCTGGGGCTCAGGTTCATTCCCTAGCCCCGGGAACTTCTGCATGCCATGGTTGCAGTAAAAAAAAAAAAAAAAGTCCATACCTTTTAACCCAACTATAACATTTTTAGATATTTGTCCTAAGGAACATAAAAATTTGTGTACAAAATATGTACAGAAATGTTTATTGCAGTGTTATGCAAGTGATGTTAAATAAATTATATACATATTATGAAACACTAACCAATTTAAAAATCTTGTTTTTGAAAAATATTTAAAGATATGAGAAAGTACTTATAATACAGTGATAATAAAAATAGGATATAAACCAGCATATGGAGTATGATAGCAACTTTATTTTAAAATGCAAAAGATACAGACTTCCAGTTAAGAAAAAATAAGTACAGGAGATGTAATGTATTACGTGACTATAGTTAATCGCTTTATGGTGTATTCGAAAGTGGTTAAGAGAATAGATCCTAAGAGTTCTCATTACAAAGGGAAAACATTTTTTTCTTTTTTTTATATCAATATACTGGGTGTTAACTAAACTTATTGTGGTAAGCATTTCACAGTATATGTAACTCAGGTCATTATGCTCTACTCCTTGAACTTATTGTGTAGTGTTGTATGTCAGTTATATCTCAATAAAACTGGGGAAAATGCTAAAGAAATGCAAAGAGACAGAAAGGAAAATATGCGGGGAAATTAAGAGTAACTCTGATATCTAGAATTATGAATAATTTTTAACAATTTCCTTTGTTTTTCTAAATTATCTGTAATTAAAAAATAAATCATGGGAAATATAGGTCAGAGTCTTTGGACTAAATCTAAAAAAAAAGGCAATAGGAGCTGTTTGCTTAATCTAGAAGTGATCCTGGGTCAGTAGCCATAGTTCTCGCAGTACCTTGGGCACCAGTGGATTAAATCTTCTCTTTTACCTATTCACTGCCATCTCTCAAAGCTTTTTAGTTTTCCACTGTAAAACAGCCATATAAATATAAGGTTAAAATTTTAAGCTGATTGCATTTAGCACTAAATAGTTCCTATTTTCATCTTTAGGAATGAAAAGCCAGGATTCCACTGTCTCGCCTGGTAATTGACCTTTTACTCTTGAGACTAGTTGCCGGGGTTCAAGGAGACATGAGGATTCCCAGAACTAACAACATTACTGGACACGGAATTTGAGGAATGAGTTAAGCCCAAACAGAGGGACTCTAGTTATTGAAGGCTTATTACATTCTGAGCAATAATGTACTAGGCACTTTTATAATGCATTACCTTTAATCATCACCTACTACAAACCTACATGGTATTTCTTTTGCATAAATATGGAAATGAAGGTCAGAGGGATTAAGCCTGCCCAGTCATAGAACTGTAACTATAATGACAGTAGAACTAAACCAAGCAGAATCCTACACCCAATCCAGTTTCATTTAAAAACCATTGTACTAGGACTGCTTTATGAAGATAAGGTTTGCCAAATCATGAAGTTTTCTTGAAGTCCAGCATATGGCGTTTGGGCTTTGTCCAGTCAGAGAATGAAGACCAAATTGAAACTGTTTTTGTTGCTCTTCCCTCCCTCCTTCATTCCTTCCTTCCTTCCTTCCCTCCCTCTTTCCTCCCTCCCAGGGGAGATGTAGACAAAAGGGAGCATTAACAATGCAAGATAATTGATGAACACTAACCAATATTCATTTCTGTCTTTAGGTGTGAAGAGCCAAGAAGCCACCCAAATACCTGGTAAGACAGCTTTATTTACTCTCTGGGCCCAAGTAGGAAATGTGAAGAGAATGCCCGAGTATTAAAGACTATATTGGGGAGTTCCTGTCGTGGCGCAGTGGTTAACGAATCCGACTAGGAACCATGAGCTTGCGGGTTCAGTCCCTGGCCTTGCTCAGTGGGTTAACGATCCGGCGTTGCTGTGAGCTGTGGTGTGGGTTGCAGACACAACTCGGATCCCGCGTCTGCAGGATCCGAGCCGCTGGTGGCTACAGTTCCAATTCGACCCCTAGCCTGGGAACCTCCATATGCCACAGCAGCGGCCCAAGAAATAGCAAAAAAAAGAAAAAATAAATAAATAAAATAAATAAATAAAACACAAAAGGAAAGTTTAAAAAAAAAAAAAAGACTATATTGGAGTTCACATCGTGTTGCAGTGGAAACAAATCCGACTGGGAACCATGAGGTTGTGGGTTTGATCCCTGGCCTTGCTCAGTGGGTGAAGGATCTGGTGTTGCTGTGAGCTGGCATAGGCCAGCAGCTGTAGCTCTGATTTGACGCTTAGCCTGGGAACCTTCATGTGCTGCGGGTTGCGGCCCTAAAAAGACAAAAGACAGTAAATAAATAAATAAATACTATATTATCATGAGACTATTATTCATTAGTATTTCCTAGTTATCCTACAATGATTTAGCTGGGGAAGAGGGTAGAAAAAGTGGCTTTCCTTCCTAATGTTCATGTGTTCCCAGCAGCAAAGTTAGCTCTGTTGGTATGGCTGAGGGCCAGGTTACTGGGCCCGGGATGCCTGCAATGCAGACCTTAGATTCTCCAGCTAAAGGCATGCAATAGAAACTTCAGCTTCTTGTGAAAGCTGTCAGCTTTGACAAACATCTCAGCATCTAGATCTCCAGATAACTAAACCTAATGTTCTCCTGGCATAGCGGCCGACTCAGTGGGGCGCCATGGCAGAAGGCTCCTCTGAGCTTGGCATGTAAATCTGCACAGTGAGGGTTCATGTGGCCAGAACGTCTATAAAAAGCCAGAAGCCACAGTGCAGTGGGTTCTTTGCCACTTGTATCACTTGAGCTCATCACACAAGAAAGAGTTTGCAAATTGTACCCACTGGAGCTAACTGCAAGTCACTGAAAATTTCTTTCTCATCTAGGAATGAAAATTCCAGAACCTTTCTCAGTACCTGGTAAGTGATGCCAGGCCATGCCTGCAAGGAAGCTGCCAGTTTGGGGGGTATAGGTATATAATTGTCACCACTAGATATGCAGGGAGGCTGAGTATTCTGCACAAGATCGCAGAAGTGAGAGTGAAGGACTCAGGTCTCCTAACTTACGGCCAGATTTCCTTACAACTCGTGGTTCCTGGAGTTCCCATTGTAGCTCAGCAGTAATGAACCTGACTAGTATCCACAAGGACGCGGGTTTGATCCCTGGCCTCCCTCAATGGGTTAAGGATCTGGTATTGCCATGAGCTGTGGTGTAGGTCGCAGATGTGGCTTGGATCCTGAGTTGCTGTGGCTGTGGTGTAGGCCGGCAGCTGGAGCTTTGATTCGACCCCTAGCCTGGAATTTCCAGGCCCTAAAAAGCAAAAAACAAACCAGCTTGTGGTTCCCCACATGTTTTTCCAGTATATATCTCATGGCAGATATAATCTACCTTTAAGGTAAAATCAGGAAAACAGGTATTTTAAAAGTGTGAGGTTGTCACTGAAAGCAAGGATTTTGAGGGGCCTTGAGCTTCTTTGGTCAGAGAAACTGAAGAGTGATTCCTGTCAAGTTCTTCAGAAGGTCCTTAGAACTTATGCTTATGTGGAGGAAGAAAATTAAAAAGGCTCTCAAACAAAAAGTTTTTTCCTGGGACAAGGAAAAGTTAAAAAAAAAAAAAAGGTGGGCACAATCTGATATTTTACTGGAGAGCTGTGGACAATAATAATACTTCTCTATGCCTCAGAACTGTCATCTTTCAAGTGTGGTTTAACACACGTTTACCTCATGGGAGAGTTCTTAGGACCACAGAGACAAAACTCAGGGTGCAAGCCCTGGCTAATGCTTGAACCATTTCTTCCAAGTTCGTGTAGTGTTTTGCAAATAATTTTGGTAGGTTGTGTTACTGTGGAATGATCATCTGTTAAGGTAATTAGATTTTTGGCACCTGGTAAATGACATCCACCCACAAAGTACTGAGCCTTGGCTGCCACTGCTGTCTTTGGGTAGTGCACGCTGTGGACAGAAAGGGCAGGCACGGTTAGTGACCTACAGCGCTGACGGGGCCCAGAAAGAGACTCTAGGAACACTTCTTCCCATGTTCACCCAGATTTCAACTGTTGGACTTATTTGGCCACAACTCCCAAGTGAACCTCTAATGACACTGATGCCACACCTCGTGTGTCTGCCCCTCTTCAGCTTGCTGGACCCGTGTGGCTAGTATGCTCATTGGCACCTTACCAGGCACACTGTTGTCAAAGGCAGCTGCTGAGCATGGTGTGGGGGATGAACGTGGCTATGTAGACAGACACACCCAACTTTGTTAAGTTTCTCTTCTGCCGTTTTCCTCTGGATAACTTTGTATAAGTTACTTTACTTTTCTGCACCACTGCTTCTAAATGTAAAATCAAGAAAACTTCTGTCTTGCAGGCCTGATTAAAGTCCTAATGAGAAAAAGTATAGATAAAATGAAAGGTAGTTTAAAATAGTAAATGGTAGCTGCCTCTATTATTAACTGAAAATCTTTTTCTCATTTAGGAATAAAAAGGTTGCAACCAGATGAAAAACCTGGTAATAAACTCTTTACTGGGGTGGAGGTACCATGGGTTCTGAGTCCTTTACCATAATCATTCAGTTAGCGCCATCGTAAGGGGTCTGGGAGAGGACACTTGAGCTGTACAGCTTCTGACATCCAGTCTGCAAGCAAGGGGGGGAAACAATGAGGACTCCTCTCTGTGAGTGCAGACGGCTCTTACGGCTCTCTGGGCCAGGCAGAAAAAGACACTTGACCTGAAATTGGAACAGCTGGCATCTAGCTACACCTGTCTGTTCCAGGATGAGGCTGTTGTGAGGGAATCTGGAGTCATAGGAATAGCATCATCGAAGAGCTGTGTGAGAGCCATCCCACATGGGGCTGTCGTCCCATGCTCCTCACTGCACGCTCATGGCCTCCAACAAATAGGCCACTCAGTTTGGCGGGGGCTGTTATGTACTGCACCCACTCCTAGAAAGGTGGGTGTAGTGCAGGCTTTTCTAAAAAGTGGTGTCAAAACATTTACACGGGATCTCATGTAATCTCATGTAATCCAGTAAGAGAAATGTTGTGATCACCAGTTCAGAGATGAAGACATAAGAATATATAGGAAAGTTAAGGAACCTGTAAATGGCTAGAATGAGACAATCAGGACTCAAAACATTTCAAGTTTTATTCATTTTCTGTAATACAACACTTGTCTTCCAACCAGTTAGTTACAGGAAATACACCTCTAATCTGGGCTACTAGAATTGGCATCTGACTTCAAAGCTGTCAAAATATGGCAATATTATTTCAATGCTCAGCACACACTTGGAGTCAGAATAGCATAGTAATAAGAGCAGAGGTTTTGAAATCAGGCGTTGCTACCAGTGATTACCTCTGTGATTTTATGCAGGTTTTGGGGAACATCTGAATAATAGGGGTAATTCTACTACCTACTAGGACTGTAAGAAATAAAGGGGACAGTGTACATAAAGCATTCGGTTAATGCGTGACACATAGTAAACACTCAACAAATGGAAGGTATTACGGTTGTGCTTGGCAATCTGAGTTCAATATGTAGAAAAAATACTTTTCTATAAATGAAATTTTAACCTTTCTTTTAATGGAAATACACATACATGGTGTAAAAAAAAAAGTTTAAATGAGCAAAAACTAAACTGTCCATATATATATATGGACATATACCTCTGAACCTAACATCCTGCCCTAGTCCCACACCCAGAGATAACCAAGTTTGTTTAATCATTTAATCAGATTTTTCTGTTTGGGATAAATAGGTGAATAATGCAGTTAACTCAAAATCTGTTTATATTTTAGAAGGCAAAAATCAAGATATCAACAATCCTAGTAAGAAGTATCTCTTTTCCCTTAGTTGTTAAATGCCTGTTTTTGTGATACAGAAATATTTATTTTTCTCAACAAAAGAAACAAAATCATGTAACACAATACATGTCAGATCTAAACGCTTACATGTGCAAATGGTGGGGGGCAGCTTGACTTTGCTTCTTAAGCGATCGTTTGAACTGTGTATAGTTCAGACTTTTTTGAGCAATGGTTCTCAACCCTGTCAACCCAGTTCTCCCTTTTTAGAGTAAAAATTGTAAAAAGCTATCCTGGAATAAGATTCATAGATAAGACCCACTTGTACCCATTAAAAACAAAAACAATATAATATCTTAACTATAATTTATAATAAAATTACATATTTCAATATGTAAATGCATAGATTATTCTAGAAGACATAATGAAGTGGTCAGATGATTATGTTTACTTACACAAGTTTGGATTTAGGAGAGGACCGGGAGCTATTCTGTGCACGTACAAGAAAAAGTGAAGAAATACCATGGGCACTAGGTAGAATCTAATGTTTATTAAAATCACCCAGAAACATTTTGCTTCTGTTTAAAACTGACTTAGGTCCTGGGTTTGAGCATGATAAATAGGTTTCTAACTTACATGTATGTTTAGTGCATTTGAAATTTATGTGGAAGTGGGTCGATTTTTTCGTTGTGCCACACTGTCCATAGCATTGTGGGATACTACCCTTCTACTTCTACCCCACTGTTGTGACAATCAAAAGACAGCCTAACAGATTTCCAACCTGCCTCTTATGGGGCAGTACCACCCCCTTGAGAACCACTGCTCTCTAGTAACAAACTAATGCACGAGTGCACCTGTCTGTCCGTTTCCCCATCTGTATGCACGTAACTGCATGTTTATAATGATGACAAGTCAATCCATGAGCTGAAGGTTTTTGTAACATTTACTAGTTATTTCTCTTGGTTTCTTTATGAAATCTGAGTGGTGGTTCCATTTGTATATTTCTAGTCAGTCTTCCTTTGAATAGTCTCAACTAGAACACAGCCAAAAATCAGACAGATAGCTAACATTAAGAGCAGTAGGAAACACACCGTAATGAGATGGCCAGATTCCAATGTACTGCTCCACTAGTTCAGATAAATGGAAAGCAGTTTCCTCCAGAAGTGTTTTCTGTCTAGAGGGAAAAAGTTGATTTTTAGCAAATCAGAGTGCAGGGCTTAGCTTTTAAAAAATGCAGCTGTAGGAATTCCCATTGTGGCTCAGAAGTTAATAAACCTGACTGGCATCCATGAGGACGTGGGTTCGATCCCTGGCCTTGCTAAGTGGGTTAAGGATCTGGGGTTGCCGTGAGCGGTGGTGTAGGTCCCAGATGCGGCTTGGATCTGGCGTTTGCTGTGGCTGAGGTGTAGGCCAGCAGCTGCAGCTCTGATTCAACCCCTAGCCTGGGAACCTCCATATGTCACAGGTGTGACCCTAGAAAGACAAGAAAAAGCACAGATATTTCTGTTGTATATTGGTAGAGTATGCATGTGAAATATACTATCTTACTTGAAGTAGAAAAGACAGAATTAAGCTGTATCTTGCATGTAGAGAAAGAAAATGAGAATTTAAAATTTCTAAGAAATTCTAGGGAACTTGAACAACAACAGATTATCTTGTCTATACAGATATTAAAAGGCTGAGGAATCCTAGATCAGCACACCCTGGTGATGATAGATATGAAAAATGTAGCCCCAAATCTGTAATGAACTATTTTTAAAGTGTTCCTGGTTAGAGGTATTTCACGTAAGTTTCTAACTCAGCTTGAATGTGTGCTTATATACTCAGGATATATAGCATAGGTGGATGAAACTTGATATTAAAAATGACATGTGTCACTGACTCTGTGTTCTCATTAACAGCTCCAGCTCCAGGTCCAGGTCCCAAAACCCATCACTTCGCATCTTCTGGCAAAATGCTCCTTCCAACATTTGGAACATTCATTTTAGTCGGTGCCTCTACTATAAATCCCTTTACTGCGCTGTAGTCTGACACATTCTTTATTACCTGAAATATACTACCGGCCTCCCACAGAAATCATCAAAGGAATGATGTATTTTTCACTTGTTGGCCAAAGTCAGTTGACAAAATAAGAACTGCGTATTTGTTATTCACCTCACAAGTTCGGGTAATTGATCAATATCTCATAGAATTGTTTTTACTTATTTCTGTATTAATCTTATTGCAAAAATAAAAATTACACTTTTAATTCAGTAAAAGACTAAAATTACTAGAATTTCAGTAGAATTGCCAGATATTAAAATGTAAAGTTAGTAGAGTTTAAGATGAGTTTAATTCCTGAATTAGAATTTTAAATGTGTTGTACTCATCTTTAAAAGATCAAACTTTGACTTCAAATAGTGTATTCAGTCTCTGCTTTCTCTCGTCAATAAATGAACACTTTATATTTCTATAGTTTACTAAGTATTTAATATTCATAGTCCCTAATTTGAACCTCATGTTAACCCAGGCAGATGGTACTGAAAGAATATTTCATGCTCAATACGCAAGGGAAAATGAGATTATACAATATAGTACTCTTTTTCCAATGTACTGTGGTAGTTAAATAGTAACTGATTTTAGGGCTTTGGTAACTGACACAATGCTAATATTTTTAAAAGGAATTAAGGCCACTTTCAAAAATATAGAAAAAAAAAAGCTATATGAAATCTAAACTAGGCATGAGAGGTTTGATATGCTTTAATTTTATCATTTACCTAGCTTCATACTCAGAATTTTGAGTGGACTGAACATCTATAAATTGTGCTGGGGAATACTAGTCATGAGGCCAAAGTGAGCCTTTCTTTCTTGTGTCCCCCAGATCTACAATTTGGTTATCACTTGCTTGGAACACAACTCAGGTACAGACCAAATCCAGTTACCTAACCAGTTAATGAACAAGGAAGGATCACAGGCTTGCCTTACACACATAGTCAGCGCAGGATCAAAACTTAATCTGGGCCTGTCTTTGAAAAGCCCTGAGCCCTGTCTAGGGCTGATGAAATCAAAAACCTGATAATACAATATCAGAGCACAAAAAAATGAAAGGCTAGAGAAGTGAGCACAATGTGCGTTGATTAGCCAGCTGCCCAACAGAGAATGTGGCTCAATGAGTAACAACTCTCATCTGTTAGATCAACAACTCTTGCTATGATAAGATGGCATGCAGGGGAACACACTCCTTCCACATGCACTACGTGGATGAGAAGAATGGAAGTGCTTATCTTCTGGGCCAAGGAGCAAACGGAGAGAAAAAAATTCCTCCCACCTCTTGGAATTGCAGCAATGAGTAGGAAGGTATGATGAAAGGGTGGTACAGAGAGGAGTATATAACAAGTTTGCCTGTGGTAAACTTGCAAAAGTGGCTGCACACTTCTAGCAGCTATCATGGAAAGAGAGAGAATGAGCTGTAAAGTTTGTCTCCTACAAAACTGTTACCTGGTCTGCATCTAGACAGAAAGTCCTTCAGTGGGACCCAAGAGGATGGCTCTGGCTGGACATACAGTGCGTCACACTCCTCACCATCTTCACAGGCAACACGGTGGCAAGGTTCCTCGGGCTGTTTCTTACGATAAACATCATAAGCCAAAGCATTACCCAGAAATGTCAAGTTAAAGCATTAAGTTTAATGCTTTAACTTTTAATGCATCCTTAAGAGGGGCAGACATGATGCAGCCCAGGTGTGCAGTCTGCAGTCAGAAAAACTCTTAAAATTATCTAGTTAAAAAATCACTGTTGCACATCATCAGGTCTATTCAGATTTTCCAGTGTTTTCAGATACAACATATTAGAGAATTCTGTATCCTAGATGACTCCTGAAGGAATTTTTATTTGCTACACCCTCATCAAAATATATCAGTGTTGCTACATTTTCCTAGGAGGGAAAAGTCAGACTTAAAACCAGGATGAAACTGAGTTGTGATTATGATTTAATACTTCTGTGGACATGAATGGTCATTCTCCAAGAGCCAAATAAAGCACCAGACAGAATTATATAAAAAGTAATTACAATCAACAATTTATTCATGTTTTCATCTTTTTTAGAAATAAAGTTTAAAAAACAAAAAAGTTGAAAAATGATAAAACATAACTTTGTTATATCCTAATTGCTTAGGTGTGTTCTGTAAATTCCAAATAAGTAAAATAATATAAAAATATATTTTCAAGTCTTTGTAGAATGAAAAGAAAACCACATTAATCATTAAATACTTAGATTTTTCTTTGCTCCTCTTCCCACAGATGAATTCACAAATATAAAAACTGATGTACATTTACATTTTGAAGTACAAATCTCCAACAGCCAAATGATTATACAGTTTATTTTGTTATGTGCAAAGTTGATATTTCATATTTACTTGCCACGGAAAGCAGAGTACAGGCTCAATGGAGAATAATCATTAAACACTGATTGTTTTGAATGATGCTGCTGTAAAAATGTACAATAGTACATATTTTTCGTAATTACATATTCTTTTAAAGTAATTACAGCTTTTAGATGTAAATCTTTCAAAGGCTATCTCTGAAGAGCAGTTAAATGACTCATTTCAGATTCGATGATTAATAATTTACCAGTAACCTTCTCAAAAACCAAGCCAGGAGAGAGGATTGGTTTTTTTCCCCCCTCCATGTGGTCAGTTTCATTCTTAAGGAAAGCTTGGTGTATAACAAGAAGATGTACCTCACAAACCTTAAACATGAGTTTGTGAACTGTCAACTGAAGACACCACTTCTGATGTGGAGGGTTTCATTCAATCCGTGTTCTACCAACTTGATATCTTCTAGGTCATCTTTTATGATGCTAATCAAGTGGCTAAGGCCTTCCTGTTGTTGTTTCAAATGCTAAAAGAAATTGAAATAGTAAAATATCACTCCAAGCTACTCAGGAAAAAACTAGTTTTCACTATTTCACTAACAATACAGCACTTAGTATCTGCCCTAAAAATACACATATTTAGACACTTGCATTGTATCATTTGCTAAGACTTTTATATGACCTACAGTAAAATACTATGGTAAAAAGCAATAAAATATATAATGAACAATATATGCAACAGAAATTTTACAAAAGACAGATGTTTATTAGATTCCTTTTATCAACCTCTGATTAAAAAAAGATATGTTAAAACAATGTAGGAAGATACTCAAATGTGGATGACGAACAGAATAATCGTTCTGAAAACTGAGGATTTCCATGTTTTGAAGTACAAAGCGATGATAACAGTGATAACTACCAACTGCTAATATTTTGAAGCATCCTTCCCAGATGTTAAGGCAGCTTTAAGAGCTTCATGGGCATTAACAAACTTAACTTATTTAAAATCCCTTTGCAGAGTTCGTCATGGCTCAGTGATTAATGAACCCAACTAGTACCCAAGGAGACACAGGTTCAAGCCCTGGCCTCACTCGGTGGGTTAAGGATCTGGCATTGCTGTGAGCTGTGGTGTAAGTCGCAGATGTGGCTCGGATCCCACATTGCTGTGGCAGTGGTGCAGGCCAGCAGCTGTAGTTCCGATTGGACCCCTAGCCTGGGAACCTCCATATGCCGCAGGTGTGGCCCTAAGAAGACAAATGAAATAAAATCCCTTTGAGCACGCACCCTTTGGGGTGGTGGGTACCATCATTACCTCTTCTCTACAGATAAACTGAGAAACAGGTAAATAACCTGCTCAAGGTCATAAACTAAGTGATGAGCCATGATTCAACCCAAAACAATATACTGCTTTTCGTCATTTTAGGTAGGTGTTTATATTATTCCCAGTTTTACTGCATACATAAACACTTTCATATAATTCTTTACTCCAGTGTGCTGGAATCTTAATTTATTTTACTGTAAATAACTTTTTTTGCTGTTTTTTATGGCCACGCCCATGGTATATGGAGGTTCCCAGGCTTGGGGTTGAATCAGCTGTAGCTTCCAGCCTACACCACAGCCACAGCAATGCAGGATCCAAGCTACTTCTGTGGTCTACACCACAGATCACAGCAATGCCAGATCGTGAGCGAGGTCAGGGATTGAAACTGCAGCCTCATGGTTCCTTGTCGGATTCGTCTCCACTGCGCCATGAGGGGAGCTCCTACTGTAAATATTTACAATGGAATATAATCGAGTGTACGTATACTTTTAAAGAACCTAGGAGCCAACTAGTTTTTAGCTGCATAAAATGGGAATATCCATTCTAAGAAACGTAATAAAATCAGATTTGTTGATGACATTTATAGCCACCTAAAATCCTCAGGGCCATGCCAACCAGCCATGCCAATTAGTAGCACCTAACAAATTCTACAAAGTTTACCATCTCATTTTTTTAGATGCAGGTGATGGCTGGACAGCATTTACTAAACCAGTGTATAGATTTATACCAATGAAAACATGCTAGAAAAGTACTTACTCGCTTTTCCATAGAAAGTGAATTTTAGACAAGCAGCTGCAGGTTTTGCCTACCCTAGCCTCCACCCAGGTCCCCCAGGGCTGACAAGATCAGTAACTATGTAGTTATAATTTGTATGTGGCATCATATAAGTGGGGAAGATGGGATAGAAGGAAATTATTTCTCAAACTCCAATGCGCATACAAATCACTGTGATCTTGAAAAATGTAGATTAAGAAGGTCTGGAGTGAGGACAGATTCTGCATTCCTTTTTGTGTGTGTGTGTGCGTGCTTTTTAGGGCCGCCCCCAAGGCATATGGAGGTTCCCACGCTAGGGGTCCAATCGAATCTACAGCTGCCGGCCTGCACCACGGACAGCAACGCAGGATCCGAGTTGCGTCTGTGACCTACACCACAGCTCATGGCAACACCAGATCCTTAACCCCACTGAATGAGGCCAGGGATTGAACCTGCAACCTCATGGTTCCTAGTCAGATTCATTTTGGCTGTGCCATGACAGGAACTCCATACTCTGCATTTCTAATGACTTCCCAGCTACCATTGCCACTGCCTTATGCATTGGGTAACAGGGTCTAGGAAGCTTTGGTGTCTGTATTACCTCTGAATTTATCTTTTGGGAGAGGCAGGGGAGAGAATGATTCACTTTTTTTTTTTTTGGTGGTAAAATACACATAACATGAAGCTGTCCATTTTAACTTTTTTAAAAAATAGCCAAGCCATGCCATATAGAAGCTCCCAAGCCAGGCAGGGAATGAATCCGAGTCACACCTTCTGCAACATTGGATCCTTTAACCCACTGCGCCAGACCGGGGATTGAACCTGTGCCTCCACAGCAACCCAGGCCACTGCAGTCAAATTCTTAACCCTCTGCACCACAGTAGGAATTCCTATCTTAACCATTCTTAAGTGTGTAGTTCAGTAGCACTGAGTAAATCATGTGGAACCAGCGTCTATGTGGAAAACTTTTTCATCTTCCACAAATTGAAATTCTGTACCCATTAAACCCTAACTTCCCATTCCTTCTCCCCCAGCCCCTGGCAACCACCATTCTACTCTCTACGAGCTAGACTACTCTAGGTACCCCAAATGAGTAAATCATACAATTTTTGTCCTTTTAAATCGGTTTGTTTCACATAGCACAACGTCTTCAAGGTTCATCCCTGTTGTGTGTGTGAGAATTTCCTTTTAAGTGTAACAAATTTTCCATTGTCTATATATCCCATATTTTGCTTATTCCTCCATCTATAGACACTTGGATTGCCTCCACTTTGCTCCTGTGAATAATGCTGCTATGGATGTGAGTGTACAAATAGCTGAGTCCCTGCTTTCGATTCTTTTAGGTGTGTACCGAGAAGCAGAACTGCTGGACTATATGGTAGTTCTGTGTTAATATTCTGAGGAACCATTTTCCATAGTGGCTGCATGCACATTTTACACTGCCCCCAGTATGAGGGTTCTGTTTTCACATCCTCTCAACACTTATTTTTTTGGTTTGTTTCGTTTTTTTTCCCCCCATTATAGCCATCCTTATGGATGTCAGGTGGTACATTCACCTTTTTAAAAGTTCATTCTAGGAGTTCCTGTGGTGGCGCAGGGGAAATGAATCCGACTAGAAACCATGAGGCTGCGTGTTCAATCCCTGGTCTCGCTGAGTGGGTTAAGGATCTGGCGTTGCCATGACCTGTGGTGTAGATTGCAGACGAGACTTGGATCTGGCATTGCTGTGGCTGTGATGCAGGCTGGCGGCTGTAGCTCCGGTTAGACCCCTAGTCTGGGAACCTCCTCATGCCGAGGGTGCAGCCTTAAACAGCGCAAAAAGAAAGTTCATTCTAGTACAGCACTTACCTGCTTGATTTCTCGCAACAGATCTGCATCTATATAATATCTTTCTTCAGATTTGACTGCTCCAAAATGATTCTGCATCCTGATTTGGGACATCAGTTCATTGAGTCGGCCCTAAAAATAATACTGGTATGAATTACAACTGCTCACAATAGCAACCATTTCTAAGAATGTTTTATTTTAAAAGGATAGGTGGCACTAAGGTGTCAGTTCCCCCTCTGTACACTATTTGAAACATTAATACAACCCCAGAACATCATGATTAAGAGTCTACTTTAAGACAGTTTGGGGGGTGGGGTATGTGCTTGGGTTGTGGGATGGAAATCCTGTGAAATTGGATTGTTATGATCATTATACAACTACAGATGTGATACATTCTTTTGAGTAATAAAATTTTTTAAAAAGTCTACTTTAGAAAGCAAATTTGGATTAAAGCCAGCAAATACTTAATAAAAACAAGTATACATAATTCCTTTCTGAAGACCAAGTAACATTTCTCTGCAGATCCACCTGAAACAAATTCTAGCTTTAGGATCTGATAAGTGCTTACCTTAAACTGAGTGGGGGCATTTAGTTCACACTGAATTGTATCTAGCTGAACTCGCAACTGCTCTTCATCAGCTTGGATGGCATATCCACTCTTCCTCTGAATTTCCTGTTTGATTAGGACCTATATAAAGAAAACCCACCAATATGGATAGAATCAACTCTTTTCAGTTATGCATGTAATTTTATTATACATCAATTGTTGAAAGAAATTAGGTGAATACATTAACAACAAACAGTATAACGGTTCAAGATCTGAATCATGTCTGCACATTTTTATTAGGCAACTTACATTAATTTGTTACTTTTAATGACTATGTAGTTTTCATGCATTATTATTAAATTACTTAATAAAACCAATAATTTATTCAAGTATTTTTACACTGAGGGGCATATATTTTGTTTCTAGTTTTGACACTATGGACAACGCTGTAATAAACATCTTTGTGTATATATACAAGAAAGAGAGTGCTGGGTTTAAAAGTATGTGTGTTCAGTCTTCAGCAGCTGCTAGATTCCCAAAAGATCCTAACAACTTACATTCATAAGCCACATATGAGTACCCTTTTCCACACATTCCTGTGAGCAATAGATCATGAAGTTTAATTTTTTCCCAATCTGATAAGTATAAAGGCATCTCACGAAATTTGAAAAAATTTGCATTCCCCTGAATGCTAAAGCACCATCCATCTTTTAACTGACAAGAACTATTTTGTATTTGCTCTTCTGTGAACTGCCTTTACACATTATTATTATTATTTTTTGTCTTTTTTGCCTTTTCTAGGGCTGCTCCCACGGCATATGGAGGTTCCCAGGCTAGGGGTCGAATCGGAGCTGTAGCCACCGGCCTACGCCAGAGCCACAGCAACGTGGGATCTGAGCCGTACCTGCGATCTACACCACAGCTCACGACAACGTCGGATCCTTAACCCACTGAGCAAGGCCAGGGATCGAACCCGAAACCCTATGGTTCTTAGTTGGATTCGTTAACCACTGAACCACGACGGGAACTCCTACACATTCTTTACTCATATTTCAGTTGGGGTTTTTTGGGGTCAAATTATATAAGATCTCTCTATAACAAACACTACAACTAAAATCAGTGCTGTCTGCAAATTCAATTTTTTTCTTTTTAAAATAATATTTAAATGTTCTAGTTCTTACATAGACAATTTTGTTTCAGTTCCTGGCTTTTTGGCCAAAACCCTCCAACCCTAGGTTGTATACTCCCACCTCAAAAATTTCTTAAAGTCTTCGATGTACTTTACTTTTGTCTATGGTATGATACAGTGACCTAATTTTATTTCATTTTCCAGATGGAGAGTCAGTTGCTCTAGCATTATTTGTTAAATAAATCCACTGAACTGAAATACCACCTTTCTCATATTAAGATACAGGTGCATCTCCAAAGACAACACAGATGGCCAAAAAGCACATGAAAAGATGCTCAACCTAATTATTAGAAAAATGAAAATCAAAACTATAATGAGCTATCACCTCACACCAGTCAGAATGGTCTTCATCAAAAAGTCTACAAACAGCAAATACTGCAGAGGGTGTGGAGAAAAGGGAGCCCTCCTACACTGCTGGTGGGAATGTAAACTGGTGCAACCACTATAGAGAACAGTATGGAAGCTCCTCAAAATACTAAATCTAGAACTACCATATGATCCAGCAATCCCATTCCTGGGCACATATCCAGAGAAAACCATTATTCAAAAAGATACATGCACCCCAATGTTCACTGTGGCACTAGTTACAACAGCCAAGACATGGAAGCAACCTCAACGTCCATCGGCAGAGGAGTGGATAAAGAAGATGTGATACATATATATACAATGGAATATCAGCCATAAAAAGCATGAAATAATGCCATCTGCAGCAACATGGATGAACCTCTAAAATACCATACCAACTGAAGTACGTTAGAGAAAAATATGAGATCACTAATGTGGAATCTAATAGAAATCATACAGGAGAACTTACCAAGAGAAACAGATTCAAAGATTTCAAAACCCTTTATCAAAGGGGGAATGGGGATGGCATAAACTAGAGGGGTTGGGATTGATAAATACACACTACTACAGACAAAAGAGATGGCTAACAAGGACCTATTGTGCACCACAGGGAAATTTCCTCGATACTGTATGATAACCTATACAGGAAAAGAGTCTAAAAAGGAACGAATATATATCTATATGTGTGTGTAACAGACTGACTTTGCTGTATGCCTGAAATTCATACAATTTTCCCAGTCAACCATATTCCAATAAAATTAAAAAAAAAAAAAAAAGACAGGAGCATCCATTTCTGGATTCCCTATTCTGTTCTATTGATCTTTATGTCCCATCCTATGCCAGTCGGCATATTGATTTGATTATAAGAGCTTTGAAATAGGTTCTAAAATTTGATAAAACAAGTCTCCTTCACTATTTTTTTTGGTCCCCTAAAGTTATTCTCAAAATACTTATCCTTATTTATGAACTAAAAGATTTTAATCAATTTTTAAGTTGTAATTCATTTTACAATTTTACAAAGTACATATTTTGTTTATCTAAGAGAATGGTTTGTCTCTCTACTTGTGAAAACTTTAATACACTGATTTTTGTACATTTACCTCATATTGAGCCATATTACATTAATATTATAGTTTATTTCCTTAGGTTTTCTAGATATACAATCATGTCACCAGCAAAAAGAGATAATTTAATCTCTTTTCAATGTTTATATTAACTACCTTGCTCATTATATTTATGAAAACCTCTTCAGATAACAGTGAATTTTTTAATAATATTGGGTAGCAGGGTTTAGTTTCTGAATGTGATTTTAGTGCTTTGCTCCTTAAGAGTATTTGCTGTTCATTTTTGGTAACTAGTCTTTATTATATATTTTCCTTTCACAAGTTGATAATGATAAACTATGCTGATAGATAATCCTGCTATAGAACCAATCCTCCATTCCTGAAATGAACCCTAGTCAAAGTGTATTCCTTTAGAATTTGATAAATCGTTGGATTCTCTTTATTTATAATTTCATTAAGAATTTCTGCCTTTGTTTTCTTTGGCCAGATTTACTGAGGAACGATCACATACAACAAAATTCATCCTTTTTAGGCGCACAGTTCTATGTATTTGGACAAACAGGTTACCATCACCACAATCAGGATATACAACATTTTCATCCCCCACCCAAGTTCTCTCCTGGTCCCTGGAGTCTCCTCTCCCCGTACCTCCTGCTCCTAGCGGCTCCTGATCTGTTACTCACCTCTAGTTTTGCCTTTTGCCTGTGTTACATAACTGGAAACATGCCATATGTAGCCTTTCAGTCTGGCTTCTTAGCATAATTGGCATCTCTATTAGAATTATCTGTTTATAGATTTTTATTTGGGGGGGTTGCTAAAAACAGAGATGTAAAATGGTGCTGTTCTGGAAAGGTCTGGTAGTTTTTCAAAAAGTTGAACACTGAGTTACCACGTGATCAAGCAATTCCCAGCCTAAGTTTATGTACCCAAGAGAAACAAAGGCATACAACTACACAAACACCTGTACACTTGGGCTAACAGCAACATTATTCAAATAGCCAAAAAAAATGGAAACCACCAAGACATTCGTCAGTTGATGAATGTGGTATATTCATGTAATGGAATGTTATTCAGCAATAAAAAGGGATGAAGTCCTAGTACATGCTACAACGTGAACAAACCTTGAAAATAACATGCTATGCGAAAGCCAGTTAAAAAAAAAATACCACATATCATATGATTTCATTTGTATGAAATGTCCAAAAGAGGCAGATCCATAGAAACAGAAAGTGGCTGCCTATAGCTAAGGAGTTTGGGATGAAACAGGGAGTGGCTGCTCATGGGTATGGAGTTTTTTATAGTGATGAAAATATTCTAAAATTGTGGTGATGGTGGTACAACACTGTGAGTACACTAAAAATCACTGAATTATACACTTTAAATACAAAAACCATATGGAGTGTGAATTATATCTCAATAAAGCTGTTTTAAAAAGCAGCAGCTATTTCATTTTTGTCTGAAAAAAAGTAATTTTGGAATAGCTCTTTCATCATCAGATAAAATTCAGCAATGAAACTATCTGGCCTTGGTGTTTTCCATGGTTGCCCTTTAATCACTTTCCCAATTGCTTCTATGATATTTGTCTATTAAGATTTCTCTCTATATATCAATTTTAATAATTTGCATTTTGTGAGAAAATCATATTTTCCTCCAACTTCCATATTTATTGCCCTGAATTGCATGTAGTATTTTCTTATGCTCTTGTGTGTATCTGTGCTAATGTCCCTTTTCTCACTTCTAATTTTTCTTCCTTATGCAGACTCATGTTAGCCTTTTTTTGTCTTTTTGCCATTTCTTGGGCCACTCCCGCAGCACATGGAGGTTCCCAGGCTAGGGGTCTAATCAGAGCTGTAGCCACCAGCCTACGCCAGAACTACAACAACGTGGGATCCGAGCCTCGTCTGTAACCTACACCGCAGCTCAGGGCAACACCAGATCGTTAACCCACTGAGCAAGACCAGGGATCAAACCCGCAACCTCGTGGTTCCTAGTCGGATTCGTTAACCACTGTGCCACGATGGGAACTCCCAATGTTAGCCATTTTAATGGTCTTTCCAAAAAAAAAGCTTTTCAATTTATTCTATTATGATTAACTTTTTTCTGTTTTACTCATTTCACATTATCTTTATTCTTAGTTTCTCTTGGCTTATCTTAAATATTTTTCTAACTTAAGATTAAGTACTAAGTTCTTTATTTTTTGCATTTGAACTTTTAAAAATGAAGATTTTTTTTTAAGGCTATAAATTCTCCTGAGTATACCTTTTGCTGTATCCCAGTGATTCTGCTATATAAGGTTTGGTTTCATAATTTCAATATTTATTGCTATCCATTCTTTTATTTCTTCTTGATAATTTTGATTTCTACTGTAATGATCTGATACATGCTTTTCTTGTACCAAGATGACTTATCATCTCACTGCTCTCCCCCTACCCTTTCAATAAAATGTGAATTTTAGTACATTTTTACTTTCTTCACCCAATCCTGACAGACCTCTCCTCCAGCTTCTAGGCTTTAATGAAAAAGTTTGTGGTGCTTTCAGTTTCAGACTATTATTATTATTTCCTTTTAGTCTGTCTTCTACTGAAAAAAATCCATATTTAGCACTTCTAATATTCTAAAATTGTGATGGTGGTACAACACTGTGAGTACACTAAAAATCATTGAATTATACACTTTAAATACAAAAACCATATGGTGTGTGAATTATATCTCAATAAAGCTGTTTTAAAAAGCAGCAACTGTCTTAAAAATATTGGGGAAAAAAAAAAATCCAAATTACTACCTGTAAGGTTCTGTGGGAAAGATCCATGAGTTTCCTCTTGTACTGTGCAATTTTGGCCATAGTTGTAGTTTGATTCTTCTGTAATTCACTAATATCTTCAGATATGATCTGTTTTTTCAAAAAAATTTAAGGTAAATTAAGTATTGATATCACAATTATTTATCAAGTTCACCTATGTGCAAAGTCTGATACTAAGATGAGCCTGAGAGTCATCTCTCAACATATAAACTCTTTCCCCTTTAAATCCCCTTTCATATTTCTTCCCATTTTGTACATCTAAAAATTAAAAAGTACCATTCAAAGATTTCTTTAGAGCTCTAGGAAATTTAGTGATGAGGCAAAGGATATAGAAAGAGGAAACATACACTTCAGTAACAATTAAGGAATCTGAAGTCATACTACTGAACACAGCCAACAACCAGACCACAAATGAAAAACGTTAAGGTCTATAAAGTGACATGCAGGAGGGGCCTTAATAGACAATTAAATCTAACTATTTGCAGAAAGTACAGTATATATCTATATATATATGGCTATATATATATAGCTCAGTATTAACTCTTACAGAATATACTATGGAGGGATGTGCTCAGACTGGAAAGGAAAAGGAAAGATACTAACTACACAACTGAAGACATTTTTACGCCTCTGGATTTTTATTTTTCATTATTTTTAAATCTTTTTGCTTTTCAGGGCCACACATGCAGTATATGGAAGTTCCCAGGCAAGGGGTCAAATCAGAGCTGCAGCGGCCAGCATATGCCACAGCCACACCAGATGCGAGTCATGTCTGCAACCTACACCACAGATCGTGGCAAAGTGGGATAGAACCTACATCCTCATGGATACTAGTGGGTTCTTTATTGCTGAGCCAAAACAGGAACTCTGCCTCTGGATCGTTGACTTGTTCTCTGCCTGGCCCAAAATCTTATGTTCTACCTTACAAAATTCTTAACCTTACAGCATGAGTTAAAATCCTATTTTGTTAAACTTTCCCGATTAGATTTCTTGGGGGCCATGACGGCGGCATGTGGAAATTATTGCACTCATGTCATAGCAGTGACAAGATCCACAGCAGTGACAAGAGCCACAGCAGTGACAAGTCTGGATTCTTAACCTGCTGAGTTATCAGGGAAGTCCCCAACCAGAACTAACTCCATTATCACTCCTATCATAATTTATAATTCTAGGACACTGGCTTACATTGAGATGTTACAAGTAAGAGGGTAAGAAGATTGTACAAGACCACTGACCTACTTTATCTCACATGTGAGTGGTATTATTTCTTAAGCGCCATACAAATAACTGAAGATTAATTAGCAGTATAAACAGTAATGCTGCCAGTCTCCTTCAGTCACACACAAGACTGTACAAGACATACTTCAGCAAGTGTCTTCGTACACATTTCTATCACATTTTAAGGAACTTTCCAATGATAGACTATGTTGAAGGGACAAAATTAGGTGGCTGTATTTTATATCATGTAGCCCTGAAACGCTCCCCATCACAGTTTTAAAAAGTTGGCAGGAAAAAATAAATAAATAAATAAAAAACTGGAGTTCCCGTCGTGGCGCAGTGATTAACGAATCCGACTAGGAACCATGAGGTTGCGGGTTTGATCCCTGCCCTTGCTCAGTGGGTTAACGATCCGGCGTTGCCGTGAGCTGTGGTGTAGGTCGCAGACGCGGCTCGGATCCCGCGTTGCTGTGGCTCTGGTGTAGGCTGGCAGCTACAGCTCCGATTCGACCCCTAGCCTGGGAACCTCCATATGCTACGGGAGCAGCCCAAGAAATGGCAAAAAAAAAGACCAAAATAAATAAATAAATAAATAAATAATAAATAAAAAGTTGGCAGGGCTTCTAGACAACAAGAGTAATTACACTATTCTTCTATACCAGCAATACTAAGAAAAAATAGAATGTTACCATTCAAGTATTTATTGACAAACATTAAAACAATTTAGGAATTAACCAAGAAAAAAACAATGTATGATTTTTAAAGGGTTTTGTCTTTCTGCTTTTTAGGGCTGCACCCATGGCATACATAGGTTCCTAGGCTAGGGGTTGAGTCAGAGCTACAGCTGCCAGCCACAGCCACACCAGATCTGAGCCGCATCTGCAACCTACACCACAGCTCACGTCAATGTCAGATCCTTAACCCACTGAGTGGGGCCAGGGATCAATCCGGCATCCTTGTGGATACTAGTCGAGTTCGTTACCACTGAGCCACAATGGAAGCTCCCAAAAGAATTTATTTTAAAGCTTTTACAAAGGACATGAGACCTCAATGAGTGAAGAAACACAACATGTTCATGATGGAATAATTTAATGTTATTAAGATTCAATTATCTACGAATTATATATTTAATGCAATTCCAACTAAAATCCTAGCATTTTGAAAAACTCATACTAAATATGTTATAGAAGAACAAAGACCCATAAGAGCTTAAAAATCTGAAAAGAACAACAAAGAACTGTAGTCACTCTACCACATATCTTTAAGATATACTACAGAGCCATAAGAATAAAAAAAATGTGAAACTGATTTAAGAACAGATTACTTCACATATACATGGGAACTTGGTTTGATAAATGCTTTGATAAATTAGTGAGGAAAATGTCAGTTTTGGGGGATGACAATGGAAAAACTGACCCAACTATTTAGAGAAAGTTGGGCTCATTCCACTTAGTATATATAAACTCAACTCCATGGGGACACAAGACCCAAATGTGAAAGGTTAAATTCTAAAATATAAGAAAAAAACGCAAAAAGCTCTTAGATAGACTTGGGGTAAGGAATGATTTTTTTTTTTTCTTTTTATGGCTGCACCTGCAGCATATGGGAGTTCTCAGGCTAGGGGTTGGAATCGGAGCTGCAGCTGCCAGCCTACACTACAGCCACAGCCAACACTGGATCCTTAACACACTAAGCGAGGCCAGGGATCGAACCTGTATCTTCACAGACACTATGTTGGGTTCTTAACCTGCTGAGCCACAATGGTGATTCCCAAGGAATGATTTCTTAAGCAAATTCCCAAAAAAGAAAACACAAGGCGAAAGAAAAAAAACCAAAATCAATGGATATCATTACATTAAAATTGAAGTTTTCTGTTTAACTAAGAACACTAAAGCCAGTTAGCAGAGAGATGAGAAATGTGAGAAATATTTACAATGTTATAAACAGACTAGGGATTAAAATCTGGAATAAATGATGAACTCTTGAAATTCAAAAAGAAAACCTATGAAGCCCAATAGAAAAATTGGCAAAAGACATGAACGATTTTGATTCTAGACAAGATGGACCTGGAACATGCCACTCCATCTGACCTGTAGAAGATAGCTGTAAAACGTGAAGAGAATGCATGGGCAACTTCCTGAGGACTCTGAAAAATAAACAGGTGGTAGAAGGAAGAAAGTACGACTTTGAAGTACTACAGACCTGGTGGTAAGTTTACCATTATTTTTCCCTCAGGTAGCACCCCTAGCTTGGTTTCAACACAGCCCCAAGCTGATAACTCCAAGTAAAGCCTATTAGTTCTACTGTAAAGAGATACATTATAATATCTAGAGAAATGCTTCTCCCTTTCAACACTGGCTATGAATCTGAGCCAGATTAATTCTTTGTTGCAGTGACACTGTTCTGTACACTGTAAGATGTTTATCAGCATCCTGGCCTCTACCCACTAGATACCTACAACACCTCAACTTACCCCAACCCAGCTGTAAGAACCAAACAAGTCTCCAGACATTGCCAAATGTGCCCTAGGGGACACCACCACCACCACCACCACCTGCAATGAGAACTACTGCCCCAGAGCAGCTACTAAAAAACTGATGAATGTTGAAATGACAATAAACTAAAAACAGAATACCAAAAAATGTCCAAATAACCCAGAAGAAAGCAGAAAAGAGGAAAGAGAAAAAGGAAAAACAGAGGGAAGAGTTAACAAGACAGTAGGCCTAAATCCAAATTGTATCTGTCTACAAAAAAAAATTTCAAATATGATAATGGTAGGTTAAGAGTTAAACAATGTGGAATTCCCGTCGTGGCTCAGTGGTTAACGAATCTGACTAGGAACCATGGGGTTGCGGGTTCAATCCCTGCCCTTGCTCAGTGGGTTAAAGATCCGGCGTTGCCGTGAGCTGTGGTGTAGGTTGCAGACGCGGCTCGGATCCCGCGTTGCTCTGGCTCTGGCGTAGGCCGGTGGCTACAGCTCCGATTCGACCCCTAGCCTGGGAACCTCCATATGCCTCGGGAGCGGCCCAAAGAAATAGCAAAAAGACAAAAAAAAAAAGAAAGCTATGGTGGCTTTGTGTTAGTATCAGAGAAAGCAGACTTCAGAGCAAAGACAACTGCCAGGTATAAAGAGGAACATTATAGAATACTAAAAGTTATCTGGGCCAAGAAAATGTAACGACTCTAGATACAAATGTACCTAACAGCAAACCTTCAAAATACATTGTGAAAAAACCTGATAGAACCAAAGACCAATTCATAACTGTAGCTGGAGACTTCAACTCTCCTCTTGCAGTAGAACTAGTAGACAGAAAAATCAACAATAAAGAAGAACTGGACAATTTACCAAATGGATCTCACTGATACTAAGAGAAAAAGCCAAGAACAGCAGAATCCGCATTCTTTTCATAGGCATGTGGGTTAAAAACCTTTACAAAGTTAATAGAAAACATACAAAGTTCTCTGACCATAACAGAGTTAGGTAAAATACCAACAAAAGAGGGATTATCTCCAAGCACGTGAAAATAAAACACTTCTAAATAATTCATTAGGAGTTCCCATTGTGGCACAGGGGAAGTGAATCCAACTAGGAACCACGAGGTTGTGGGTTCAATCCCTGGCCTTGCTCAGTGCGTTAAGGATCCGGCATTGCCGTGAGCTGTGGTGTAGGCTGCAGAACTGGCTTGGATCTGGCGTTGCTATGGCTGTGGTGTAGGCTGGCTCTGATTTGATCCCTAGCCTGGGAACCTCCATGTGCCGTGGGTGCGGCCCTAAAATGACAAAAGAGAAATAAAATAAAATAAAATAATAGATAATTCACTAGTCAAAAAATCCAACAAACAGAACCCTCAAGGGAAATTAGAAAAAAAATTTTAATACATCAAAGATGAAAATACAACATTATCAAAAGCCGTGCTTAAAAGGAAATTAACAGCATTAAATGCCTTTTTTAGAAAAGAAAGGTCTCAATAACCTAAGCTGCTAACTTGAGAAACTATACATATAAAAATAAACCCCTAAACCCAAAGTAAGCAGAATAAAGGAAATGGTTAAGCAAAAATTTATGAAACTATAAACAGAAAACTGGGGGGGGGGGGGCGCAACAAAACCAAAAATTTGTTCTTTGAAAAGATCGATACAATTGACAAACCTCCAGCAACACTGACAAAAATAAAAAGAAATAATAGCTCCTTTGGTCTTACTATGAAGAACTTGGTCACACCCTATTTATATTACTATGGACAACTCATTTTAAAAGTGATGCATTTTTCAACGTATGCATCAAAAATTCAACGTATCCAACCTAAGATAATAAGGGCCTAGATATCATGTCACATTCAAAAACTATTTGGAATTTTAGCCAGAGAAATTAATACTTAAATATCTATAGGGCTGTCACAGGAACACAGTGGTTACCTACAAAGCATGCCAGAGAAAATGGATATAAATTACAGCAAGGTAGATTCTGGGGCAATGTAAGAAGAATCTGTATTGGTTAGAGCCAGCTGACAATGAAAGGAATTGCTTCATAGAACACTAAGCTTTTTGTTACTCAGAGTCTGAGTCTGAAAATCTAATTAGGATTTCCATAAAAGAGAATGTGGGGATAAACTTTTAGAACCTTTACAATTTGATTATTAAAGTCTACCTTATAAAATAAGGAAATTCAAACATTCAATAACTTAAAATTTGCTTCATTAACCTGCAATAATAGTCTATGACACCATTATCATAATTGTAGCCTTCATTTTCACAAGTCCCCATAAATAAAATGTCTAATAATATGCACTCTCTGGCTGGAAATGAAAAATAATATCTAATTTGTTAGGCCAACAATTCTAAATTCATTGTTAAAATATATCAAATAAGATTTACATGATTTTGAAGGCTCTGAATAAAGAAGTCATGTAAAACTGTAATTGTTAATTTGCAGTACACATTATATTGCTTCCCCTAAGACAAAAAAAATAACAACATATGGTAAAAAGAAATGTCTGCAACCTCTATCCTCCCAGGCCCAGAGAACGAAGCTCAATTCTTACATCTAATCTGGTTTGATGCTGCTTAGTCATCTGATCTTGGACCTTCAGTCTTCGAAGAAGTTCCTTAAAACCCACCATTGGTACAGGAATTAACCTGAAGAAATGCAGGTGGTCAATTTTCAGACTTAAGCCTATTATTACAAAATACAAGGTAATATTTTCATAATAACATTCATGTAATGTCACATTAAATTTCTGTGGTTCAAAGGCAGACCCATGACAATGAAATTAACAATGTTACACCACAGATATTTAATTCAATTTCCTTATTTTACGAATAAAGAAATACAGTTTGGTCAAAAACTGCATTATTAAATGCAAAAATATAATTAGAGGACTGGTACTCAGCGACTTCGTTTTCACCATACTATGCTGCATTATCACAATCAACATTCTTTAAAAAGCAATGAAAATGAAAATAAACTCACCTCAAATATAAGATATATAGTTAACAGCCTGCTTCCCTAGTAATAAATATTAGTTCTTATATGAAAACAAGCTGAAGATACACTTACTTTTCAGAATCAGGGTTGTCCACCTTGGCTTGTTCCCAGATAATAGGATCGACACCTACACAAAGAAGAAATATTTTTTCTAAAAGGAACTACTTCTTATTCTTACAATATCTGTATGGGAAAGGCTTTCCTAAAGTTAAGATATAAAATCTAGAAGCTGAAATGAAAACTGATTGTCAAATATGAGCACTATATAATAAAACTCCAGATCATAGTGAGTTAGAAAAGACCTTGTTTTTCTTACAGTCAGAGACAACAATATAGGTTATAAATATCCCACATTTAAGCAAGTCATATGACTTGTTGATATAGGGCAACCTAAATCTGGTTGTGCCCGGGATTAAGCATTGCTTGCTCATTTCATGTATTGCTTTTCTGCTATGAAAGATGGTCCTCTGTATACTGCAGAGTAAAGCTGTCTCTTGCAGATAAGAAAAAAAAGGGACCACAACAAAAAAAAGCTTGTTTTATAGGATAAAACTTAAAAAAGAAAAGAAAGCTTGAAAGCAAATATTTATAACCTATAGGATAATAGATTAACCTCCAAAATATAGGACAAATTCCTCTAAATCAGAAAAACAAAAAATTTAATAGAAAACAGGCACGGGACATGAATAGGTAATTCACAAAAATTATAAACATGTGGCTAATAAACAGACAAAAATATGGTCAACTTCAGCAGTAATCAGGGAAATGCAAATGAAAATAAGTATTAATTTTTTGCCATCAGAATGGCAAAATTAAAAAGTCTGATAATCTCCATTGTTGGCAAAAATCAAAAGAGAAAACATTAGAAAATTTTCAAATGAGAAAAATAACACGTTCATGTTATGAATGTAAATGGTAGAACTTCCTCTGGAGAGCAATTTGGCAGGAGTACACAGCAATATATAAAGTACAGTCATCCCTCTGGTACCTGCAGAGGATCAGGGTCAGGACCCACCCCACTCCCAAGCCTGCTCAAGTCCCTTATAAAAAACAGCATAGTGTTTGCATATAACCTACACCATCCTCCCATACACTTTATCATCTGTAGGTTACTCACAACAATACAATGGAAATACTATGTAAATAGTTGCTGGGGCACAGCAATTCATTTGGCTTTTTGGAACTTCCTAGAACTTGTTTTCCCTATCTTGGGGCTGTGGTTAGTTGAATGTACCAATGCGTAATCTTGACTCTAAATTTTTACACTCAGAGAAATACATGTCGTGTGTTCTAAGATATATTTACAAGGACGTTAACTGCTGCTTAATTTATAATTAGTGAAAATGACTTCCATGTAATTTTTTTCCATGTAACTGACATGGAAAGTATTATGAAACACCCTAAGTAAAAAGGCTGTTTGCAGTGAATGCATAGTGCAGAGTCCCTTTTTTTAAGGATTTCCATAACATATGCTTATATTAAAATTGCAGATAAAGGACTGATAAAGTACCACAAATTATTAACAGCAGTTCTGTAGAAGAGAGGTGAAGAAGATCTGTCACACCGTCAATCCACTTATGCCATTTAGAATCTTTTAAGCTGAGAACACATTCAGGTTTTATCTGAACACTCAGTTAAAACGAGATAAGCCAGACAAAAATAAAATACTACGATTGAATTACCTTTGGGTAGATGGACTATGGACTATTTTTCTTTATTTTCATCATTTCCAAAAATTTCTAACAAACATATTAGCTAGATGATGGAAAAAACTAAATGAATGAATAAAAACATTCAAAACTTTGTCCCAAACAAGCAGACATGTGATAAGCTGCCATTAATTACCAAGCAACATAGAGGAAGCATGTATTTTCTAATATCTTTCATTTCCTCAACTCAACTCCATGACTCTGGAAACATACCAGCAGGAGGATTCTGTAAAAGCTGTTTGATCTGTGCAGGAGAAAGTTCTGTTCTAGTCATAGAAAGGGTTACACCAAGCTGCTGCAGTTGTGTTTTTATAATGGTTTGTTCAAAATGGGCATAGAGTGTTGTAGCTGGAACTCTTCTTGAGGTACCATTTGGAGAACGCTCAACAACATAAATGACAACTTCTGTCCTAGGGGAAAAATAACCAAGTCATAATATATGGAGCACATAACTCACAGCCACAAATATAAATGCAGCATATGACTTTGGATGGGTACTAGCTGAATTCAGAAAGAAAGTTAAAAAGAGGTAGACAAATAGGATATTATCTGTAAAAGGAATGCTTAGCTGCAAAGTCCTATACAAATTTACTATTTTTTCCAGAACTGAGAAGTACTTTGGAGGTTCTGTTGAAGCTTATGGGTTGCTTCATTGCCCCTAAGACCAAAAAGTAAAATTTGATTTCAGTTATTATATCTCACTAATAATAATTCTACTAACCCAAAATATTCTAAAGCAAAAGTCTTGCTGCTAAGTATGACAACTATACACAGGACAAGAGAAACTAATCATATTTATCCATAAATGAACACGAAGAGTAATCAGTCAAAACATTCCAATAGTGTCTTTGTGGCCTATGATTTGCACACAGTCATGATTAATGCTTCTTCCTGTTTCTGAATGAAAAATCTAAGAAATTATTAGCATCTAATAAGTTAAGAAACCCAAGATTAAGAAAAAAGTTTTTAAACAAATGTTTCTATAAATATGGAAGAATCACTAGCTGAGAAATAACACTCTGCTTTGAGATTTAATTTCTGCTTTAAACAACAAGCCTCTTTGAATCAAGGCACCCAGAAATATATAGTATATTTAGTGTATACTTACTGATCATCTGGTAATGTTTTAATTCCCTCTACATTTACAGTAAGGGTCTGGTTTCCTCCCAAAACTTTATGTAATGATTCTACCAACTGCTGTTGCTGGCTTCGAATATCCGTTTCCTTTTTGTTGAAAACTAAAACCACTAGGCCATCTTCGTCTTTATTATTGGGCATACAACTGTAACCTACTGCCTGTGGAATAACAAAATAATTGACCTTAAATCATATGTTCAGCATTAATAGCTTAATATCTGCTACAACAGGAAAAACAACTTAATGTCTGATAATGAAGGAAACATGTAATGGTTCTTTCTACCCCTCTGTACCCTAAGAGGTCACACAATAATAGAAAAACTTTTCTATCCAAGAATAACATAAACTTAAGAGAGTGAAATTAAAACTTCCTCTTTCTTGGAGTTCCTATTGTGGCACAGTGGAAACGACTCTGACTAGTAACTATGAGGTTGCACGTTTGATCCCTGGCCTCGCCCCATGGGTTAAGGATCTGGCATTGCCCTGAGCTGCAGTGTAGGTCACAGACACGGCTCAGATCCCATGTTGCTGTGGCTGTGGTGTAGGCCAGCAGCTGTAGCTCCTATTTGACCCCTGGCCTGGGAGCTTCCATATGATGCGGGTGCAGCCCTAAAAAGCAAAAAATAAAAATAAAAATAAAAAATTAAATAAAATAAAAACTAAAACTTCCTCTTCCACAGAGTAACTGAATAGCTTTCTCTGAAAAACTTTTTTTTTGACCATGCCTGCAGCATGTGGAAGTTCCTGAGCCAGAGGTTGAACCTATGCCACAGCAATGACCCAAGCTCTTGAAGTAACAACACCAGGTCCTTAAGGTACTGCACCACAATGGAACTCCTAAAGAACTCTGGAATCCATCATTATTTGGTGTTTCTGCACACTGCCAAAACAACTCTGAATGCATAAAAATGACTGCAAAAGTCATGGACCAAAATGTATTTCACTATACTTTTGACTCATGGAATCTTAAGTTTTTATAAAGATACATAAAGAAACAATTTACTAAATAAATACTTTTAAAATAACAGTGTCAACTTATACATGCCATAAAGTATGTCTACATTATTTTCTGGTTTCATTTAATACAAAACTTGTGAAATAAGTTAGTTTTCATATAATATTAAATACGACAAACCATGCCTTCCTAAAGAATTACTATTACATTTTTAGACAGAAGCCTTTCTCTTTTGTCACCACTTATAATGCATTTTTAAAAGAATTTAAATTCACTCTAGATTAGTTCTTTATGTATTTTATCATATGTGTGTTAATATGCCAATTAAAAAATTGTTATATTCAACCTATGTCTACTGTATACCTCATAGTCACTAGTATTAAAATTTCATTTATTCACACTCAAAAGATATACTTTCTTTTTGTTAGAGTGATGAGATAAAGAGATACTCTAACAAGATATGCTGGTCATTTTCTGCTGTTTAACCACATTCAAGAGTCTGATCCTTAGTTTTGCAACTCCAAACACAAACTTAGGTACACACTGATCAGGTTTAAGGGACTGGAACAGGCAACAAAACTAAAAGATGTTGACGTATAAACTGGATTGCAATATGTTACTTTTTTATGAAAAATACATTATCAAGTTGACCTAAATAGTCTCACTGGCTGATGAACAGAACCTCTGAGAAATCAAATTCACAAAGCAAATTGTTTGGCAGGCACATGGAATCAGAAAATGGAGTATATTGTAACGGCTTTGGCATCCAGCTAATGGCAATGATAGGATTATACATGCCAAGCAGAAAGTTTCCTCTATCTGCTGGTTACAGTGTACTTTCCTGGACAGTATTAGATGAAAACTACTAAATTCTAGCTTTGGGTCTCCCTTTTTATATGTAACAAGGAGATCATTTCCCCTCTGTTAACATTTTTTTCCCTGTTATAAATTACATTCCTAGCACATATTCATCTTCAGTCATATTCATCTCAATCACATATGTAAGAAATCACTCATATTTTATAATTTCTGTACTTTTAAAACAAGTATTATTGTGCCATAACATTTCAAAGAGTCCTAAAAAACCAAGCAATAGTTTGTTTTTCTTTTTAGGGCTGCACTTGCGGCATATGGAAGTTTCCAGGCTAGGGGCTGAATCAGAGCTGCAGGTGCCTGCCTACACCACCACCACAGAAACGTGGGATCCGAGCCACCTCTGCAACCTACATCACGGATTGCAGCAACACTGGATCCTTAACCCACTGAGCGAGGCCAGGGATCTAACCCACATCCTCATGGATACTAGCCGGGTGCTTAACCTGCCGAGCCACAACACGAAGTCTTCCAAGCAATTGTTCTTCTTGGTATTGTTTTAATCCAAACATCATATTCTCTCATACACTCTTCAGATTAAGATCAAAAACAGGAGTTCCCGTCATGGCGCAGTGGTTGGCGAATCCAACTAGGAACCATGAGGTTGTGGGTTCAATCCCTGGCCTCGCTCAGTGGGTTAAGGATCCAGCACTGCCGTGAGCTGTGGTGTAGGTTGCAGACACGGCTCAGATCACGAGTTGCTTGGCTGTGGTGTAGGCCATCGGCTGCAGCTCCGATTTGACCCCTAGCCTGGGAACCTTCATATGCTGTGCGTGCGGCCCTAGAAAAGACAAAAAAAAAAAAAAAAAGATCGAAAACAGTATAATACCTTAAATCGGCAAAAAGGATTTTCTTGCGTGAATTCCACTGGTGGAATGTTATTGTTGAAATATCCTTTTCCTGTTCCCCAAAAGGCCTGTAGTTGATTCCATTTCGCCAAAATAGCATCTCTCTCATCTCCCAGTAGTGTTGGAGCAGAAAGAGCACTTGCAGTATTTATCAGTTGATTGGACTGGGTAGGAGCTTGTGTAGGCTGACTGAAGAGACCACCTAATGCTAAAAATGTACCCCAAAATTAGTTTCTGAAAAAAAAAGGATCAATCAATTCAGATTCTAGATATGGTAGGCAGAATAACCCCATTCACCCACTTGGAAGGTCCACATCTTAACCCTATAAACATGTTACCTTAGACAGCAAAAGGAATTTTGCAGATGTGATTAAACTGATATCATCTAACATGAGCGTTCTTAAAAGGGAAGAGGGGGAACAAAATCAAAGTGAGATCCGAAGATGCTATGCTGCTGAATTCGAAGATGGAAGAAGGAGCTATGAGCCAAGAAATGCACCGATTCTACAAGATGGACAAAGCAGGGAAATGGATTCTTCCCTAGAACCTTAACAAGTAACAACCCTGTCAACACCTTAATTTTATTTCATTTTTTAAAACTTTTATTAGAGTACAGTTGATTTAACACATTAAGTTTCAGGTGTACAGCAATGTGAATCAGTTATACACATATACACACACACCATTCTTTTTCAGATTCTTTTCCCTAGGTTATTACAGAATATTGAGTAAATTCCCCTGTCCTATACAGTAGGTCCTTTGTTATCTGTTTAACATATAATAGTGTGCATATATTAATTCCAATCTCCTAATTTATCACCCCCTCACCCCATGTTTCCTCTTTGGTAAGTTTGATTTCAAAACATTTTCATGTTTCTGTTTTCTAAATAAGTTCTGTATCATCTTTAAATTAGATCCCACATATAAGTGGTTATGATATGATACTTGTCTTTTTCTGGTTGATTTAACTTCACTTAGTATGATAACCTCTAGGTCCATCCACTCAACAACTTAATTTTAGCTCAGTGAAACTTAAATTTCTGGATTTCTCATTTCCAGAACTATAAAATAATATATTTTAAGTTACTAGATTTGTGACACTTTGTTAAGGCAATAATAGGAAACTAATAGGCTAATGTTTGTAATATTAAACAATTTTCTAATGTTATCTTAATAAATTAATTCCACTACCAGAATATAAATTAGAGCCATAATATTCGATCCATACCAAAGAAAAGGTAAAGCTTGTGAAGCTGCAGAAGACAGTCCAAGAGAACTCTGGGACAAGGTTAACGCACCAACATCCATATTACAGGGGTGCCAGAAGGAGAAAAGAAAGGGCCAGAGAAGATGTCTGAAGACATAATAGCTGAACACTTCCCTAACAAGGGAAACACTCCCTCAAATCAGGGAAGCACGAGTACCATATAAAATAAACCCAAAGAGGAAAACCCTAAGACACATATTAATCAAACTGACCAAAATTAAAGAAAAAATATTGAAAGCAGCTAGGGAAAAGAATCAAATAACATACAAGGGAACCGTGATAATGTCATTGGCAGATTTTTCAGCAGAAACTTGGCAGGCCAGAAGGGAGTGGCAGGATATACTTCAAGTGATGAAAGGAAAAAAACCTCCAAGATTACTCTACCCAGCAAGGCTCTCATTGAGATTTGAAGAAGAAATTAAAAGCTTTACAGACAAGCAAAAGTGAAGAGAAGTCAACACCACTAAACCAGCTTTACAACAAATACTAAAGGAACTTCTCTAAGTGGAAAAGAAAAGGCAACAACTAGGAAAAAAAAAATTACAAACGGACAAAGCTCACCAGTAAAGGCACACATACAGTAAAGGGAGGAAATCATCTACACACAAATATGCCACCAAAATCAGAAATTGTGAAAAGAGGAGGATACAAATGCAGGACTCTGGAGATGCACTTGCAATTAAGAGACCAACAACTTAAAATAATCTTGATTACCTATAGACTCCCATATCAAAACTTCAGGGTAACTGGAAACCAAAAATCTACAACAGATATACACACAAATAAAAAAAGCAATCCAAATACAACACTAAAGATAGTTCTAAAACCACAAGAACAACAACAACAACCAAAAGACAAAAAAAAAATTAAAAAAAAAAAAAAAACCACGAGAAGAGAACAAGAAGGGAAGAAAAAAGACCAACAAAAAGAAAGCCAAAACATTTAATGCAATGGCAACAAGAACATGTATATCGGAGTTCCCGTTGTGGCTCAGTGGTTAATGAATCGACTAGGAACCATGAGGTTTCGGGTTCGATCTCTGGCCTTGCTCAGTGAGTTAAGGATCCAGCGTTGCTGTGAGATGTGGTGTAGGTTGCAGACGTGGCTCGGATCCTGCATTGCTGTGGCGCTGGTGTAGGCTGGTGGCTACAGCTCCAATTGGACCCCTAGCCTGGGAACCTCCATATGCCGCAGGAGCAGCCCAAGAAATGGCAAAAAGACAAAAAAAAAAAAAACATATATATCAATAATTACCTTAAATGTAAATGGACTAAATGCCCCAACCAAGACATAGACTGGCTAAATGGCTACAAAACGAGACCCATATACATGCTGTCTTCAAGAGACCCATAGGAGTTCCCGTTGTGGCACAGTGGTTAATGAATCCGACTAGGAACCAGGAGGTTGCGGGTTTGGTCCTTGCCCTTGCTCAGTGGGTTAACGATCCAGCGTTGCTGTGAGCTGTGGTGTAGGTTGCAGACACGGCTCGGATCCCGAGTTGCTGTGGCTCTGGCGTAGGCCGGTGGCTGCAGCTCCGATTAGACCCCTAGCCTGGGAACCTCCATATGCCTCGGGAAGTGACCCAAGAAATGGCAAAAAGACAAAAAAAAAAAAAGAGAGAGACCCATAAAAAATTGAAAGTGAGAGGATAGAAGAAAATATTCCATGCAAATGGGAATCAAAGAAAGGTGGAGTAACAATACTCGTATCAGACAAAATTGCAGGATACAAAATTAATACACAGAAAATGACTGCAGTTCTATACGCTAACAACAAAAGAGCAGAAAGAGAAATTAGGGAAACAATCCCATTTACCATCACATCAAAAAGAATAAAATATCTAGGAATAAACCTACCTAAAGAGACAAAAGACCTGTCCTCTGAATACTATAAGACTCCGATGAAAGAAATCAAAGATGACACAAACAGATGAAAAGACATACCATTCTCTTGGATTGGAAGAATCAATATTGTCAAAAATGACTTAACTACCCAAGGCAATCTACAGATTCAATGCAATCCCTATCAAATTACTGATAGTATTTTTCACAGAACTAGAACAAAATATTTTAAAATTTGTTTGGAGGCACAAAAGACCCAGAATAGGCAGAGCCATCCTAAGAAAGAAAAATGGAGCTGGAGGAATCAGGCTCCCTGGTTTCAGACTACACTACAAAGCTATAGTCATCAAAATCACATGGTACTGGCGCAAAAAAACAGAAATATTTATCAGCAAACCAGACAGAAAGCCCAAAATTAAACCCACTCACCTACAGTCAACTGATCTATGACGAAAGAGGCAAGAATATACAATGGAGAAAAGACAGCCCCCTCAACAAGCAGTGTCAGGAAAACTGCACAGCTACATGTGAAAGAATGAAATTAGAACACTTCCTAATACCATACACAAAAACAAACTCAAAATGGATTAAAGACCTCAATATAACATCAATACTATACAACCCTTAGAGGAAAACATAGGCTGAATACTCTCTGACATAAAAAACAAACCACAGCAATCAATTATCTTCTTAGATCCACCTCCTAGAGTAATGACAATAAAACAAAAACAAAGAAATGGGACCTAAGCAAAATTAAAAGTTTTTGCATAGCAAAGGAAACAAAAAGAGAACACACAGAATGGGAGAAAATATTTGCAAACGAAGTGCCTGATAAGGGATCAATCTCCAAAATTTATAAACACCTCTTGCAGCTCAATACCAAAAACCCAAACAACCCCATCAAAAAAATGGGGAGTTCCCGTCGTGGCTCAGTGGTTAACGAATCCGACTAGGAACCATGAGGTTGCGGGTTTGGTCCCTGCCCTTGCTCAATGGGTTAAGGCTCCAGCGTCACTGTGAGCTGTGGTGTAGGTTGCAGATGCAGCTGGGATCCCACATTGCTGTGGCTGTGGCATAGGCCGGAGGCTACAGCTCCGATTCGACCCCTAGCCTGGGAACCTCCGTATGCCACAGGAGCAGCCCAAGAAATGGCAAAAAGACAAAAAAAAAAAAAAAATTGGGCAGATGATCTAAACAGACAATTCTCCAATGAAGACATACAGATGGCAAAAAAAAAAAAAAAAAGATATTCAGCATCACTAATTATTAGAGAAACGCAAATCAAAACCAAATGTGAGGTACCACCTTACACCAGGCAGAATGGCCACCATCAAAAAATTTACAAACAATAAGTGCTGGAGAGGGTGGGGAGAAAAGGGAACCCTATTACACTGTTGGTGAGAATGTAATTTGGTGTACCCACTATGGAAAACAGTATGGAGATTCCTCATCCTCGAAACACTAAAACAGTATGGAGATTCCTCATTCCTCAAAAAACTAAAAGCAGAATTACCATTTGATCCGGCAATCCCACTCCTGGGCATCTATCCAGAGAAAACCATGACTTGAAAAGATACATGCATCCCTATGTTCATTGCAGCACTATGTACAACAGCCCAGACATGGAAGCAACCTAAATGTCTGTCAACAGAGGAGTGGATAAAGATGTGGTACCTACACACGATGGAATATTACTCAGCTATAAAAAGGAACGAAATAATGCCATTTGCAGCAACATGGATGGACCTAGAAGTTATCATGCTAAGTGAAGTTAGTGAGACAGTGAGACACCAATATCATATGCTATCTCTTACATGCAGAATCTAAAAAAAGGATACAATGAACTTCTTTGCAGAACAGATACTGACTCACAGACTTTGAAAAACTTATGGTTTCCAAAGGAGACAGGATGGGGGGATGGGGGAATGGGCTGGGGGTTTGGGATGGAAATGCTATAAAACTGGGTTGTGATGATTGTCATATAAACTATAATTGTAATAAAATTCACTGAGTTAAAAAAAATGCCACTATAAAAAAATTTCCTTTCTTATTACAAAGAAATATATAGCAAAAAACAAAAAACAAGAAAAAAACAAACAAAAAAACAAACGGACAAATTCTAACCTAAAGCTTTAGCTGGTTGTGTAACTTTGGACGATCACTTATCCTCTCTGTTACAATTTCTCCAATAGAAAGAAGAGCTAAGTTATTATATCATATCTTTCCAAAGTGCAAGATAAGAAAGTAACTCTGGCACATGAAATCACAGCTATCAAGCAACAGCTGTGTCACTAAATGGGCTAAATCATATATAAAAACTTCTCTTAGTTATCTGAATATATATTCTTTTAAAAGTCTGTTTGGTGCTATATGCCTTTAATGCCTCATTTCATCTGCTTATCTCACTTTTTAACAAAGGGGAGAAGAGATCTACGGCTCAGAGCTCAAAACAAAGATACGTAGCCAAAAGTTATTAACACTATTATTATATTTTCTGTGGACTTAATTTCAATTACCCTTTCTTTATAGCAAGTGATACTGGTTTTTTCCACTTAACAGCAGTAGTTTGAATTTTTCTTTCAAAGTAAACATATTTAATGTTTAAAAAAGTAAACTGATTTAAAGAAAATTCTTTAACAATACAAATGTTAAGTAAATAAAAGAAAAATCATGAATACCAAAATGACCCGAGTTTTAGGACCACTATATCAGATGATATTTAAGTTTTCTTTCAGCTCTAAAGGCTACAAGTACCACGAGGTCACTGGGGCTTCTTCAGAGCTAGAGAGGGGCTGCCATTACCCTCCACACATGAATATTATTAACTCCCAAAGGGGTATATATGAAAACAGTAAAGAACTAGACTAGAAGTCAGAAGACTTGAATTCTGGTTACTACTATAAGCTCACTTTGTAGCCTTGGTCAAGAAATTCCTAGGCTTCATCTTCCTCAATTTTTAAATGAGATAAACTATTATCTATACTAATTTACATTCATCTTCCCCCTTTACACTTCACTCTGGATTCCAACCACACTAGCCTAACTCAGAGCTCACTAGCTGGAAGGCATTTGAGAAACTCAACTAACAAAATCCAATAGACTCTTTTAAAGCATTAGCATATTAGACTTCTCATACCTTTGTACCTTTTTAGGGCCCCCTTCAGCCCCCAAAGAAAATCTTCAACTTTCACTGAATATGTATCTTCGGTGAAAAACTCTTTTCCCTGAAATTTCCTGACCATACAGTCTCTCCTGGTTTTATACCATACATACATACATACATACATGCATACTTTCATGCATTCATTCAACAAACATTTACTGAGTACTAAGTGTCCAACACAGAGGTAAACACTAAGGATATTATGGTAAACAAGACTGGTTCTTTAAACAAACTGAGCACATCAAACAAATATTAACAGCTGTGATAAGAGCCTCAGAGAAGTAGAGTCTGTGAGAGTCCTAAATGAAGGAGCTAATCAAGCCTGGGGCAGAAGGGTCTAGAGAAGGCTGTCCCATGATGTGAGAAAAAGAATATATATATGTATGTGTGACTGGGTCACTTTGCTGTACAACAGAAAATTGACAGAACACTATAAACCAGCTATGATGGAAAAAAATAAAAATCATTAAAAAAAAAAGAAAAAGAAAAGGCTGTCCCATTAGAACTTCAGTTAAAGTCTAAAACAGAAGTAAGCCAGGTCAAGGAGTAGCAGCAAAGAAACACAGCATGTGCAAAATCTCTGTGGCAAAGAGGAAGGGAAGATGAGCTGGCAAAAGCAACAAGGATAAGGAGCTCCCGCTGTGGTGAAACAGGATTGGCGGCCTCTTGGGAGTGTTGGGGTGCAGGTTCCATCCCCAGCCCAGCAAAGTGAGTTAAAGATCCAGCGTTGCCACGGCTGTGGCTTGGATCAAGACTGTGGCTGGGATCTTATCCCTGGCCCCAGAATTCCATACATCACAGGGTAGCCAAAAAAGAAAAGAAAAGGCAACAAGGATACTAAACAACAGACTAGGGAAAAAAAAAAAGATCAGGCTACTATTGAAGTTAAGGGTTCACAGTGGCCAAAAATATGACAATTTGAGGATCAAAAACAATAAATGTAACCAACTCAAACACATTCAACTTATTAAAGTTCATGCATTCAAAATGGTAATTTTTTTTTTTTTTGCCAAGCCCAAAGCATGAGGAAGTTCCCAGGCCAGGGATTGAACCCACGTCATAGCTGTAACCAAAGCCACAGTGGTGACAATGCAGGATCCTTAACCCACTGGGCTACAACAGGAACTCCCAAAATGATAGTTTTTAAAAGTAAAAATTAAAAATTTAGAAAATCTCAACTCCTTAGACACCACTAGAAATAACCAGGCCACCACCAACTTCTTACAAAAATTGTCAAATAAAAAGAAAGAGTTTATCATGCCTTTCCTATACAAACTATATTTCAGAGTGACCAAGCAATCTTGAGAGAATGAAGAAAAACTCCATTTACAGAAGAATTTCAGTGTGGAAGAGACGGCAGAATTAGGAAATAACCATTTTGCACTCCGAATAAAATAACTGAGTTAAAGATCTGGTGATGTCTCTGTGGTGGCATGGGTTCAACCCATGGCCGGGTGCAGTGGGCTAAGGATTCAGTGTTGCCACAGCAGCAGTGTGAGTCACAGCCTACGGCTCAGATCTGATCCCTGGCTTGGAAACTTCCATGTGCCACAGGTGTGGCCAAAAAAACCTGATTAAGGCAATGACCATCAATGAATGAAACCATTAAGTTAGAGACTGGTGGGGAACTTTACAAGACAGACTGGCTCTTACCACCTGAACCCAGTGATCAATCTTAGCATCTCTAAAACAAAGTCTCTTAATATGACGCTATATGAAACACACAGCACCACCTGCAAAGTATTCATGCTAAAAAGTCAAACTAGGGGATGAAGTTAAACGAATCTACAAAGAAGACAACAAACCTAGAATGGGAGGTATTTCACAGGAGAACTGGCCCGGTTTCTACAACAATTCATGAGCAGGGAGGGGAAAAAAAGAAAGAAACAGAATAGGAAACTCTCTACACCAAAAAGAAACTTCAGTGACATAACAAGTGAATGTGTGGATCTTGTTTGGATCATCATTCAAACAAACCAACTGAAGAAAACTTTACTGAGACATATTGGGAAATTTGATTAAGGCCTGGGTATTAGATGATATCAAGGAATTACCTACCTGTGAGTTGGAATGACTCCATGTTTTAAAGAGAGAAGCACGTAAAGCAGTAAGAATAGGGTAAAATGACATGTTGGGGATTTGTTTTAAAGTACTTAGCAATTCAAAAAAAAAAAAGGAAGAAAAGGAGATCAATAAAACAAATGTGACTTTTGTTGAATCTATTTGGTAAAATATGGGGTTTTCTATTCTCTTTGTGTGTTAGAATTTTTCACAACTAAAGAACAGAAAATGTTGATTAGATTTGAGATGATTAATGACCTTCATATTGGATTGGGTAAAGAAAGCAGAAACCAGATTAGTGTGAGCAAAGAGGAAACAGAAGATAGCAGAAGATCCCATTCGTCTGCACCTATTTCAAAGAGTTTAAGAAGGGGAGAAGACGTGATAGCAATGATAACTAAAGTAAGATGTAAAATTAAAGCAGATTTATTTTATTGTTACTATTTTAAGAAAAAAGAAACTTCAGACTGTTTAAATGTGGATGAGAAGAATCTGTGGGTAGAGAAGCTGAAGACTTTTTTAGTGGGGGGCTGGGGGTGGCCTGGGGTGGGAGTTTGCTGGGAAGAATAATCAACAGTACAAGGGTTCCCAGAAGGTAGGAGGAACAACATCCACAGCACAGGCGAGAAGAGAAGTGGGAGTTCGTGCGGCAGCTCAGGGATCCGCAAGAAACCAACAGTGTGAGATCTGAGTTCGAGCTGATCCTTCGACAAATTGAAAAATAAAAAAGAGGGCTAAAAGAGTAACTCACAGAGATTTAAAACAAATAGCACTAAACATTACTGTTTATACACTAGAGTGACAAAACAATAAAGAAAGGAAATAATCAACATAAATGCAAAACTCTAATTCCTTTGACCGGGAAGTGACAAGGAAGGGAATGTGGGGGGGGGGGGGGGGTGACTGAGGTGGCTGGCCAGGGTCTACCTCCTAACATGGGCAGTGGTACAAGGGGTTCACCTTATAATTCACGAACCTGTACTTTTGTATGGTTTTCTATACTCATGTTATTTTTAGCAACTAGGACAAAATAATTGTAATGGAATGATTCTAAACATAAAGGCCTTAGAATCATAATCATGCCAGCCTGCCTTCTCCCCAGCTGCTATCATCATATATAAACACAAGACGTGGAATCCTATGGAATGTAATAGTTAACAATTCCTCAAAAAAAAAAAAAAATCCACTAAGTGTTTTGAGCAGTGCACTTTATATTGTCATTGTTTTATGTTTGAAAACAAAAACCTCTTATACTTACTAGTTTGTTGTTGTTGCTGCTGCTGCTGTGTATTAAATCCTCCAAATCCAAGTCCAGTTCCCAAACCAGTACCTAAACCAGTACTAGTTCCAGTTGTTGTGCCAAAACCAGTACCAAATCCAAAACCTTGTTCTGAGTACTACCAAAGAGTCCTTTGAACGAAAAATTGAAATTAAGTTAAAAAAAAAAAATCTGACCTCTTGTTCATTTGCTTCTACAAATGATAGAAGATGTCCTCTTACCAGTAGTGCCAGTGTTAGCTGGAGCTGAAAAGCTGAATGCAGAGCCTGCTGTTGTAGATGTTGTCCCAAATCCTCCAAACCCACCTAATTACAAAGGACAAATACAATAGGAAGAATCTTTTGTATATACGTGAGGTAATTTCTTTTTCAAATTACATAAGTAAGTGTGCCATATGAAAACAAAATGTATTGGTTTAATTTTTCCTTTCTCTACTTTTAACTTCAATTTTTTTTAAATGATACTACTAATTGAGAAGTCAAAATGTTACAAGAAATGAGAGACTAAGTATTTAAAGTAGAAATACCACAATGCAATATATGTCTTTCAACTAAAGGGATGATTAAGTTACAGCTGAGAAAACACGTGTTAAGCCTATTGCCATATTGTTGACCAAACTCTAAAGTGACTATGTATGTATTTCTAGAGTAGGGGTTGCAGATTCAAATGTCTACAAGATATAGGCTGATGACATTAATGAGTGAAGCAGACTAGGTGTTTACTGAGTGGTGGAACTGATCAATGTAAACAGTTTTTAAAAATGGCAGCAGTGCCCATATTCCAGCAGACTGCTGCTGCAAGAATGGTAGTTTAGTAGTGTTATACATTCCCATTTTCCCCATGAGAAATAGAAGATCTAGATTTTCCACGTGAAATTTACAGAATTTTAAACCCTAATTCAATTGGTTTTTTGCAACGAATTCAAATATTTTTAGAAAGGTGTGACATCATATCAGCAGGCTGTGATGCCAGTTTGCAACCTTATTTGGTGCAAATTCATTTATATTCTACTTTAGCTTATATTTCTCCTTAGTCTCCATCAAGACTAAGCAACTTTAAAAATGAAACATACCAATATGCTGATTTTTATACAAGAATGTGTTTCTTGAAGGAAGAGATAAGGGGAGAAAAACACGAGGAGGAGGCAGATGCGGGAAGGAGAAGAGAGCTATCACAAGGCTCTGCACCACAGTTGAGTAACGGTGGCCAATACACCAGTTTCATTTTTACATAATCTAGGGACAAAATTAATTTTAACCATATCTAACAACATGAATGGAATAAAATGCTAATCAATCTAATATTGTGGGGGTTTTCCCCCTCACTATCAGCCTTCACCTGACTACCAGTGTGGTGGCCAGTGGTAAACTTTAAAGACAAATGTTTGAAGCATTAGTGCTCCCTGAGTTATGCCACAGACTTCTGGGATTCTAACCTTTAATCTCATGTATTTCTGGCATAAGAGACAGATTCGTCAATATTGTAACACAAAATATAAGAAGGAAAATGAAGACTCAACCCATTGGTGGTCATCACATAATTCTGTCTTAGAAAATTATTCAAGAATAGACTACATGTTGCATGCAGGCACAACCAAATATTCTACTACTTGTAGGTTCTACTGCAATACTACAAATTGTAAACAATTTGATAAGTACCACCTAACATACTGAACATTGTTCCTAATCTTTTTCATTACTTATAAATTTCATAGAAAAACTAAGATATATTCTGAATTGGCTATGCAATAAAAACATTAGTAACTATCCTAACATACTCCTAATACGAAAAATGTTTATTAGTAATAATGGATCTGCAAGGATTAAAAAAAGTAAACAAGAATGTCTATCAGTCCTACTGCTAAAGACTAAGTTAATGTACATAAAAGTCGTTAAAACACAGTTATATTATCGCAACTCAGAACTCAACAGTAATAACTCCAAATGAACATGAAATCAAGCAAATACCAACAGGTTTATTTATTGTTGAATCAAGAGCTGGGTAGGTTTGTTTGGAAACATAAATTTCAAAACAATGTTTCTCTTTTACCCAGTGCCAATTTTAAGCAAAGAGGGGAAAGTAAACATACCAAACAACAGTGATGTGTGATCATTTTAAATATACCTTAATGATAATGGATTATTTCATCTTTGGAATTTTCAAGTATCCTTCAAAACTTTTTCAAATTAAATACAAATTGCAAAAAAAAAAAAAAGTGACTGCACAAAATGCCAAATTTCTCAAATAAGTCTCATGGAAAAGACCATGTTTACCAAATGCATATAATTGGCATGGGCATACACAGTGGAATGTAAGAGAATATGGACAATAAATTCATATACGAGCAGCTGAGGAACAAGACTTTTTCTATAGGGTCATTGTAGGCGAGGTACACATACCTGTTTTAAATTTATGTATATAAATAAATATACACACACAGAGAATAGTTTGTATTTTGCACAATTTGCAATGAGCTTCAAACAATCCATATAGTTACCAAAATCTTCATAATTAGCTTTTTGAGTGCAAAGATGTCTAGCCTACCTTTTAGAACTCAATGTTATCTGACAAATTAAGATACTCTCTGATCACTTCTCAAAAAATCCACTTAAGACTTGGAGGTTCTTTCAATAATTACATTATCTTATAGAAATGTATCCTCATCTGCTTAGTTGACCAAAAAAATAATTATTGTTACACAGGTTAAAAAACAAGACAGGGTGCTGCTGTTCGTATAAGACTTGTTTCTCTCAGGAAACACAAAGACAATCAAATGAAATTCCAATGAAAAGTGCAGGAAAAGTGGAGAAAAAAATGACCGCAGAAGTCCAAGAATTTCAGGAAAATGGGTCTGACTGTTGAGCTTATACTTTGAAAGAGATATCTAATAATTTGGAAGATGTATTCTATCCCCAATAATAACGTACTCCAAATTCTTATCACTTGGAAGGTACAGTCTGTTCAATTAAATGCAAATTTAACAGACGAAGATAATAACTTGAAAGGTTTCTCAAAATCAAATCTTTTTAAGTCAAAACTTGATACAAATGTTTTTAAATCGACATTAGGAAACTAATTTCCTTTCCTTATTAGACAAATCACTGTTCTTTCCCAAACTCTAGCAACTACAAAATATTCTTGGACTCCAGCTCCCAACATTCGTTACACAGACGGCCCGCATATCTACCTGCACTTGCCAGACTGTTACCAAAATTGAAAGGAGTCGCCGAAGTAGTAGAAACACCGAAATTCCCAATATTAAAGTTCACTGCAGGATTAGCAGTTAATCCGAAACCCCCAAATTAAACCCACTGGCGGTGGAGTTGGCAGTCTCAAGCCCACCAAATCCTGATAGGCGTGTAGGCAAAGAAAATTTTAAAAGGGGAGAGGGGAAAGAAGGAAGAAGAAAAAGAAAAGAAAGCAAGATAAGGATTAGAAGAGTCAGCAGGAGGTTTCACAGAGTGAACAAAGACAAACCCTGACTTGGCTCCAAACGAGTTAAGAAAGCGGAGGAGGCGGGGCAGGAGAAGGAGCAGGTACGTGCAGTCCCGCAGCAAGAGCCAGAGGGGCCAGGGCCGAGGGAGCCGCAGAGCAGCCCGGAGGTTCTCCAGCGCTACCCTGGCCGCCCAGCAGCGGGAAGCACCCGAGCGCGCCCGCCGGTCCCGGAGCCCGGGAAGGGGAGGGGATGAGAGGGCTGGCCCGGCAAAGGGAGCGAGGAGCCGCCTCCAGCCTCTTGGAATCCGTCTCCCCGGCGGCGGGAAGCGAGCGCTAGAAGGGGCGGGCCATGCGGGGACCCACCCGATGCACGCGAGCTCCCAGCTGGGCCTCTATCCCCGGCGTGGCCTCCTCAGGAGCCGTCTCGGCCCGCTCGGCCGCCGCCTGCCTTTTCCAAAGCCCCTAAAATCTGCGCGCGGGCAGGAGACCCCAGGTTCCCCCAAGCTCAAGAGTCTCGGACCCAAGGCCTCCCCTTTTCCCCGGGAGAAGGTCTGGGGGGAATGACTCACCCGCGGGGGCTGCGGTGGCTGCAGCGGTACCTGAGCTGCCCGAGGGAGCCGCAAAGTTGAAAGCCATGTCGCGGGAGCAGGGGACCAAGGTGCTGCTGCGGGCCTGCTCCCGCGACACTTGGTGCGCTTGGCTTTTCGATCCGGCAGGGAAACCGCGCCAGGAGTACGGAGTTCCGCCCCTTTCTGACCCAGCCTAAGAGGCCGGAACGTTCGAAAAGCGTAGGGGGCGGAGGATGGAGAGGGAACGCCCCTGGCTGGCTAGCTTCCGGGACCTGGCGGCTCCACGCGGCGTGGGGCGTCACAATCAGCGTGACACGCTGGAAAGCTCACCCCGGCGTGCGGCCCGAGGACTCTTGGAAAAGATGCGCAAAAGGCTGACAAGTGTGCAATGAAGGCAGGGTAGCAGAGAAAGCTAAATCCTCGTTCTTCCCAGTGGAGAGTCAGTGGTTATCAAAACTGAAAACTCACGAAACAGCTTGTTTGTCACTTAGAGCCGTGGGGTAGTAGTGGAAAAAAAAAAAACAAAAAAACAGGCTAAAAGTGCCTCTGAGAATGATATCCAAGTAGCTTTGGGTGTTTTTGTTTCGTTTTGTTTTAGAATTCTTAGTAGAAACTTTGTAGAATTATTTGATTCTTCTATTTATATGCTTGTATAACTTTAATAAAAATAAAAACAAACCATTGTGTCTATCAAAATCATAGTTGTCCTTGGATCTAGCAATGCTGTTTCTAGGAATTGATCTTGTAAATGATTTGGCAAAATTAGTGGCCAGCAAGGTTACCTGTTCCAGCATTTTTTATAACAAATGATTCGAAACAAACCTCAGTTTGCTTAAATAGTTGCATTCATACAAAGGAATACCATTCAGCTATGCAGTGGGAACACTCAAGCTCTTTAGGTACAGAAAAGAAAGATCTTAAAAGTAAATGATACAAACACAATTTAGAGCACAGTACATGGTATTCTACAATTTGGGAAAAAAGGAGGGCCTGAATATATAATTACCCACATTCATATACAATATTCCTGGAAAGATACATTTTAAAAATGAATAGCAGTGGTTGCCTCTGTTTTTGTTTTTTGTCTTTTCTAAGGTGGCACCCGAGGCATATGGAGGTTCCCAGGCTAGGGGTCCAATCAGAGCTATTGCTGCTGGCCTACACCAGAGCCACAGCAACACCAGATCCAAGCCACGTCTGTGACCTACACCACAGCTCACGGCAACTCCGGATCCTTAACTCACTGAGAGAGGCCAGGGATGGAACCCTGCAACCTCATGGTTCCTAGTCGGATTCATTAACCACTGAGCCACGACGGGAACTCCAGCTTTGGTTGCCTCTGAAAAGATGAATTGGGTGGCAAGGAGATGGATGAAGACTCTGCAGTATAAACACCTCTTATAGTTTTTGAAAATGCAAATGGTTTACCTAACAAAAAAATTAAATAATGCTAATAGTGGTCCTTGGTCCTAGTGAGAAGGCTGATTGATGGATGAGGACAGCAGGAACGGAGACTGAGAGGAGCAGGCAGACTTGATGATTGATGGGGTGTGGAGAGGCGAAGAAGGAGCTGTCCCGCAAGAGTCCCTGGTCCCTGGCTTGCAGAGCAGGGCCCACTGTAATGTCCTTCCCCAGTTGTGGGAATTTGGGAAGAAGACAGGAAAAATGCATTCCTGTCTTTACTTACTGGGTTTGAGGACAACCTGGCTGAGATCCAGCAGGTGCTGGTTAGAAATCTGGGACTGAGGTTGAACAAGGGGCTTGTGTTTAGATTGTAATTGAAGTTAGGGAACCAATAGGATTGTCAGGGAGAGAGCATCTAGTGAGAAGAGGCTGCAGCTAAACACCAGCATGACAACCAGAGGAGAGAGCCCTTTAAACAGCCTGAGAGAGAGGAGAACCAACTGAGCCAAACACGGGAATGCTGGGTGGAAGGGGCAAAAAACGGTCACAGCTGGAAAAGAAGAGGTGACTATTTCTTCAACAGGAAGCCTTTGCTGGTCCTTCTTTCTAAAATAACACATCCTACTCCTGCCCCTCTGGCTACTTTAATATTCTTAGCACTTAGTACCCCTTGTTTAGTGTCCCCATCCCCCTTTTAATGTAAGCTCCCTGAGGACGGAAAGCTTTATTTACTGGTGGTGTCCCCAAGGCTAGCAGAGTGCCCCCCACCACCACCATAGGTCCTTATTCAGGACTGTGGAATGAATGCTGGCTTATGCCACAGCTACAGCCACAGCCACAGCCATGCTGGATCCGAGCTGCACCTGCAGCTTGCAGCAACTCCAGATCCCCAACCCACTGAGTAAGGCCAGGGATCAAACCCGCCTCATGGAAACTGTCAGGTTTTTAACCCACTGAGCCACAATGGGAACTCCGGTATTGTTATCTTTTAAATATTTCAGAAATACTTCATCTTCACCACCATCTCCCTGATTCCAGTTACCGTAACCTCTTGACTAGACCAGGGGTCAGAAATGATGGCTCGCTGCTCAAATGTGGGCTCCTTCCTCTTTTTGTAAACACAGTTTTATTGGAACACAGATACATCCATTTGCTTATGTGTTATCACTGCTTTCAAGCTACAAGAACAGAATAGTTGTGACAGAGAGGATTGCAAAGCCAAAACAATTTTCTAAGTGGCTCTTTACAGAAAAAAGTTTGCCATCTCTTACCTGGACTGCTGCAGTAGTCCCCTCAATGCAGTGAGCAGGGCTGTTGGACTGTGACCTTAGCAGTTCATTCTAGGTTGCCTGGTCAATGAGCTAGCTGTGGCTGGGGGTCCCCCCTTTTCCTAGGTGAAGGGAAGCAGCTGCACCCAAGGTTTAAGTCCTGGGTCTTCCTCACTCCAGTAGCTCAAATCCAACCTGCCTGTTGTTCAGTTGTGTATTCCTCCACCGACAAGACAGCTTCTTCGCACTTAACCTATAGAAGCTGGGTATATTCTCCATACTGAGACCAGACAGTGCTCTAGCCCTCAGCTTGCCTCTCCGTGGGATGACAGGAAGATTGGAGGGTCTGCGCCTTCCTTTTTCCATATTTTTATTTTCCCCATTAAAGCCATTACTTAACCCATGCTGTGTGGCTTTGTGCAGTTCACTCTGCATGCTGGTGAATGATCCATCTACATGTCGGGGGGACCCAAAATGGACCCACCTAACACAAAAGTCTCCTAATTGACCTTTCTATATCCATACTGACACTCTTCCAGTTTATTCACCCTGCAGCTAGAGTGGGTCTTTCTACACAAGCCCATCACAGCGCCAATTCCGCTCCCACCCAGCGCCAATCTAATTCACAATTCAATGGCTTCCCACTGGTCTTGAAATAAACCAAAACCTTTAACATGGCTCAAAAAGCCTGTCTTTCTCTCCAGCCTCATCGCCGACTATTCTTCTTCCTTCTCTGAACTCCAGCCAGATCCGTTCTCATTCACTTGTAACATGTTCCTTCCTCCTCCTGCTCTGTCCAGAATGCTTTGCTTTGCCTAATTCATACCTCTTCTTCAGTCTCAGTCAAATGTTACTTTCTTGGGCAAGCCTTCCCTCCACTCCAAGTCAGTTTCCCAGAGCATCTGGAAACTTCATTGAAAATGTGTTTATGATCATTGGGTAACTGTTTCCCCAACTAAACTTGAGCTCCGCAGGTCTCTCTTTGGGTTACCAACGGTCTACTTATAGTTCCTGGACTAAAGTGGCTGCTCAAAAAAATGGATGAAATACATGAAGGATAATACAGAAAGAAGCCAGGCCCTAAAGACTGCATGTATGATTCCATTTATATGCAATGTCCAGAAAAGGCAAATCTAGAGAGATAAAGTCAGAGGTTGTCTAGGGCTGGGAAAGGGTATTGACTGTAAACTGGCATGAGGGATTTGACTGAGGTGTAATGTTCCGAAACTGCACGAGTCAGTAGATTCAGGAGCCATCATCGGATTGTACATTTTAAGGGGTGAATTTTATGTTATGTAAATTACAGCTCAACATAGGCTTAAAAATAAAAAAATATATTAATAAATGAAAGACTAGAGTTATTACTGGAACTGGGACCTTTATCTCATGTTAAATGTGTATCCATGTTTCCTGACCTTGCATTCTATTCCACTCACCTTTCACCACGATTTCTTTTCCCTTTTTTTTTTTTTTGGTCTTTTTGACTTTTCTAGGGCACATGGAGGTTCCCAGGTTAGAGGTCTAATCAGAGCTGTAGCTGCTGGCCTACACCAGTCACAGCAACGCGGGATCTGAGGTGCATCTGCGACCTACACCACAGCCAGATCCTTAACCCACTGAGCAAGGCCAGGGATCGAACCCACAACCCCATGGTTCCTAGTCGAATTCGTTAACCACTGAACCAGGATGGGAACTCCACGATTTCTTAATTATTGTTCATGGATCTATGTTTTAATATCTGGCAGAACATTTCATCCCTTATTAGTATTCTTTGAAATATATTTTGTGGTTTTTGAGTACTCTTTGATTTGAATTAATTAGGCTTGGTATGTTAGAGTTCCAGATGTCTCTGTATGCCTCTGAGTAAGCAGAAAGAGGCAGCAGGAGCTTCCCCTACAACATAAACCAGCTAAAAGCAGATTCGGGATCCCTAGGAAGCACATATGATCAGTAAGGATCAAGTGTCCTTAACACATAAGGTCATTTATGTTATTTAACAACACTGAGCTAAATATTTTATGCTTGATCTGAATTTGCTCTATTTCAGAAGTAAGATACAAGATTATTGGGATGGGAAAGTTTTTAAAGACAATCTAGATTTTGGAGCTGCTAACTTTAGTCCAAATGTTTGCAGAAACAAAAGTCTAGTGTTTCTCCAACAGCTCTCTGATCCTGCCGAGCCCTCTGGGTGGACAGCTCTGCATCTGAGTTTGCATTTACCTGGAAGCACACCTGAATAGGATGCTAATGCAGGTAGAGTATTTGGTTGGAAGCAGTAGTGAGGGGGTGGGGAGGGTAAGACAGGGGATAAAGAAAGGACAATAGGAAGCAGGTCCCACTGTGGGTAACCGAAGCTAAGGAGCCCAGCAGAGTAAGCTGAGAACGATTCCTCTGAGGACAAGGACCCCTTATCAGGCGACTCCTGTCCCTTTCGGCTAAGCATCAATACCTTGGAGACCGCCCCCGTGCTCCTGAGGGACTCCCAGGGCTCTGGAGAAAGCACAGAGGCCGAAAAGCAGAGTGTGGGACCTGCTGGAAGTGGGGCTTGTCAGGCTGCCTATAACTGTCCCCCACAGCTGAGCTGAAATCAGAGGTGGCCAAGGGGTGTGACCCAGGCCTGTGTCCATCAAGAGGGTGAAGGGCGCCTTTCAAATGAAATGCCACAAACAATTGAACATCTGAGGACATAACATACAACATCCAGTGCAGTTTCATAGAAAGTTTTTTTTTATTAGTGAAATCTTTCATTGCATTATGGGTAGAAATAAACATGTCAAGACTCACATGAAAGGAACCAGCAGTGTGAACTACATGAAGAACATTCTGGTCAGTATGCTCTTTAACAGCCACAAGCAATGAACCTCCATGTCAAGGACGAAAAGCGCCTTTGGCAGAACTCTCATCTCAAGCAATTCAAATAAAAAAATTAGCCTCCCTTAAAACTCCAAAAAAGGTTAGTCATGGTGAACTTTCCAGAACATGAGGAAATAAAATCTAATGGGAAAAACCTGGAGCTAAAAATGGCAAAGCCCATTTCCCATTCTGGGTTCAACTCCTAATGTGCTTTTTTTTTTCTTTTTTCCTTTTTTTCTTTTTGGTCGCACCTGCAGCATGCACAAGTTTCCAGGCCAGCGATCAAACCAGAGCCACAGCAGTGACTCAGGCTGACACAGTGACAACGCTGAGTCCTTAACTGCTAGGCCATCAGGGAACTCCCCAATTTTCCCTGAGAGAAGTGAGGTACCCTCTCTCTGGTTTCTCCCTAAACTGAGTATCAGAGTTTGTGATTGGGACCATCACAAACACTTTGAGGGCCTTAAAGAATAACGGCTCTAAGAACAAGAGCATGAGGGACAATTGGTTATTTTCAACCTAAAACCAAAGAGGTACACTGGTTGTTCTTAACCAGGGTATAATCTTGACTGCAGTGCAGGGGGTTGCCACGGGCTTTTCAGAAAGAAAATAGCAAATGTGATTCTAAGCCACATAACTATGAAGAATCACATGAAAATACTATGGTTTTGTCTCCCACATTAACTGTTATATTATCACACATAGTAGTATTTAAAAATTTCCTCTTCACAGCTGATTATTTCCCGGTGATGAAATGAGCCAGTGACTGTGCACTGACTTAGCAGTTTTATTAGTGTCAGTAAGTGGATGCATGAAAGAATAAGAGGTGCCACTTTTCTAGTTAAATACTGATAGAATTTAAAAATCTAGATATTTGGCATTATTAAGGACAAAGTATTTCCAACTTGCAATGTTTTCACTTCCTTTCACATTTTGGTGATTTGGGGCATCTCTAGGTTCTATCTTAAATTATAGAGAAATTGAGACTTTAATGGATTGCCCCTTAAAAAGGGAAACCTATTACATATTTCTTCAGTGTGGAGAGTGGAAAAATTGGGGCAAGGAAACTAAAATGATTTCTTTCCTCTGTACAAGGATCAGAAGATATGTTTGTGAAATCTGTGGTTTTTTTTTTTTTTTTTCCTTTCATTTGCTTATCCAGCAATCCAGTTTTAAACAAAAAATCCTGTAGATGGGAGTTCCCGTAGTGGGGCAGTGGTAATGAACTTGACTTGTATCCATGAGGACATGGGTTAGAGCCCTGGCCTCGATCAATAGGTTAAGGATCCAGTGTTGCCCTGAGCTGTGGCACAGGCTGCAAGCACAGCTTGGATCTGGTGGCTATGGTGTAGGCTGGCAGGTGCAGCTCCGATTCAACCCCTAGCCTGGGAACTTCCAGATGCTGCACCTGTGGCCCTAAAAAAGGGGGAAAAAAAAAAAGACAAAACAAAATTCTGTAGAATGCTTCAGTTGTTAAGAAATTCTCTGTGTACTTTGCCAGACAAATGTACAGCCTTCTCAATCAAAAATGAATACTGAACATTAAGAATCCAAGAAAATGCCCTTAAATATGCTTGAATTCTGTGACAGCAGATGGTTCCCAATCCTCTGACTCAGGTCACACTGAAAGCCAAGAGGTCTTCCGAAGAGAGGTGGCCCGGCTTACAGTCCTATGGGACCTTTCTTAAAGGCACTTCCTGTGCAATATTTTAAAACACCATCACCCTGTCAGCAAAATGATTGTCACAGGAAGTATAAGCACACTTTTCTCTAGTGAGTTACCATGAGCCACAACACATCAGAAGAAACCGAATCTGAGGAAAGAATAACGTATAAAAACAATTTCAGAGTTACCAAGAAGACGGTCCCAGCAGAAATGTCTCTTTAGCGTAGTCAGATGTCCTGAAATTTAAGTGAACTTTTAGGTTGTGGATAAATGAATTTCTGATATTCATACATAATTTTACAAAGAGTCACTCAATACCCTTGTAACTCATACAGTCATATTCGGCGAAGGGTGATGGGGGGAGTCAGTTACCAATTACATTCTCCTAGATGCCTTTCCACATCAAGATCATTTTGACTGAAAAAATAACAAACTATGCACAGAGATCAGAACTACATATCTATTCTACATAAGAGATCTGTACGGTCTTCACCAACACCGTTTATGCATTCTTTCAACTCACAGAAGTACATGTCACAAATCCTCAGGTGCTTGTCCCTGTCAGTTCATAAGCACCGCCCCACTGCCTAATTCACCCCACCCAACCCCGTCCCCACTTGATTCCTACCCTGTATGAAAGGCATCAGAACACTAAGTTATTTTTCTGGAGGGATTATGAACGGAGGATGAGCAAGAAATGCAATACAACTTTTCAAAAGAGGACATTAGATGCATTTGAATGACACTGAATGAGGCTTATCCTTTTACCCTGGGTCTCCAAGTCTTACTTACTTCTGTTTTCAGATGAAATGAGTAGAGGAATACAACATAAAAGAGTATTTATGTGTTTAAGCACAAGGTTTGGTGAATGAAGCATACTGACTAAGGTGACACCAAGCAGCATTAACGAGGGATGCAGAGACATTATAACCACGACAGTGGTCACACAATCCTGGAGCTACCAGCACCCAACAACAAAAAGTACTATACAAGAGTTTATTAAATACTTGCTACACACATGAAAAACAGAATCTGTCAGGGACCACTGGCTTGAAGAAAGCCTGATGGCCACGCAGGCCAGTCTGTTCTTGAACCTCTGCTGGAAGGCGCTCATCCCATCGATGGGCATCTCCTCCCTCCTCTCACCCCAGGCAACAAGTTGAGGACGAAGACAGTTGCCCCATGTCGTAGTCCAGGTCACGACAGCTCGCACACTTCCTTCCCCAAGCGCCGCCACATTAGGTTCGTATGAGGGGTGCTCGTTCGTCTGCAGTTCCCTGAGACTCAGGAGACAGGGGACAGTGAGGTTAGGGAGTCATGTCACCAACTTCTCCCCATATGAAAAGTGGGGAGAGGGGAGGAGAAAGGTGGAAGGAAGAGGTTTTTTTGTTTGTTTGTTTGTTTGTTTTGTCTTTTTGCCTTTTCTGGGGCCACTCCCGCGGCATATGGAGGCTCCCAGGCTAGGGGTCCAATCAGAGCTGTAGCCGTCGGTCTACACCAGAGCCACAGCAATGCGGGATCCAAGCCGAGTCTGCAACCTACACCACAGCTCACGACAACGCCGGATCCTTAACCCACGGAGCAAGGCCAGGGATGGAACCCGCAACCTCCTGGTTCCTAGTCGGATTCGTTAACCACTGAACCATGATGGGAACTCTAAGGCACAGATCTTTTGATCTTCTCACTGATGGGAAGAATACCATCCCACTCGCCTCCTCTTCTCGTGGCTGCTTCCCCTTGCTCTTTCTTTCCCACTCAGCCCTGACCCTCTCCAGGAAGCCTGCTCTGACACCCCCACCCCCACTGGGACCATAACCCTCATCACACCCTACTGAGGTTGCCTCCTTCCTGGTTGGGCACCCGCCAGAGAACAATGGCTCAGAGGCTGGTGCATGCTCAGTAACCAGCTGCCTGCTGAATATGCGAAGGTGGGTAATCACAGGGGCAGTCATGACATTTACCTTTCATCTGTGCCTGTGAAAATCTCAGGGACCCTCTGATGCCAGATGGGCGGTAAGATCCATAGAGAGAAATGGCAAAATGCTTGCCTCATACTTGATTCATGCTACCGTGATGGGCACGGCTAATATGATTTAGATGGTCTCAGTCTATCTCATTTCCTACTTCAGACACGAATGGAGGCAGAGGGGGTGGGGGAAGCTTTGGCTTCAAAAAGGGAAGCTGGTGAGAATTTAAGAAAGGCTCACTGAAGTTATTTAGACCCCTGGGCTGGCCTGCAGGTCACTTAGGAAGGCTGTCATGCTCTGTAATTACGGAGCTGTTTTATCGTATAAGGAATGTTTATTGAGCTCTTACTAAACGCCTGCCCTGGACCAAGCGCTTTATGCTTATCATTGAATCCTCACAAAAAGACTCCTAAGGGAGGCTCTATTATCATCCCATTTGACAGATGAAGACACTGAGGCACAGTCTCTAGGGTCACACAGCTATTAAGTGGCAGAACTGGGGTTGGGACCTGGGCAGTCTGACACCCAAGGCCAGGTGCTTCACTGTTCAATCTTCTTCTTTCAGGATATTTTCCAAGAAATAACACGTGTTCCCAGGGACTCTGTCCCCATCCAAAGAGCCAAAATACTGGACAGTACCATGCTATCACCACCTCCACTTTCAGCTTGGACACACGTCCCTTCCCTCTCATTGGGCCCAGCAGTAATATAACCATGAAATCATCGTGCCCAACATAAACCCTCAGCATCCATCCTAATGGGCCCACTGACAGCCCTTGAGTGCAGGACCGCTGACGTCCTCAGCGAATGCTACCCAGTGAGGGAGACATTCCTCCAGCCCCTGCTCACCTCATCCATGGAGCCCTGTCCTCTGCACACGAGCCAGGTGAAGATCAGACCGAAGAACACGCCGAGCGCCAGGATAATGTAGGGGATGTTGGTGATGACCATAGTGGTGTTGACCACAGACTTCAGGCGACTTGCAGTCTCTTTATCAATGAGAACGCTCTGGGGGTAAGAAAACAGCATTCCCTTGATTACTGAGTACCCAGAGAGTAACATTTCTTGCTATATCGTTCTTCCACGTCATTCAACACCATTTGGGTAAGTCCTCCTGTTAGCGAACCAGAGATTCTGAAAATACATTTATAAGTTACAGCAACCACAAGGGGTATTCATGCATTACTGTCTTCCCTTTTCTTCCAAAGATACACGTTGACTCTCAAAATTGGTGGGAAAAGGGGGAAAAAAAGTACTCAGAAATACTGAGAGAGGAGTTCCCTGGTGGCACTGTGGGTTAAGGATCTGGCAGAGTCACTGCAGTGGCTTGGGTTGCTGCTGTGGTGCAGGCAGGTTCCATCTCTGGCCTGGGAACATCCATGTGCTGAGGGCAAGGCCAAAAAGAAAAAGAAATATTGAGATAGTATCAGCTTTTTTAAATATATCAGACAATTCCAACTCATCCCTTGAAACCCAGCTGAGCAAAATTTCCTTCCAGAAGTTTTCTTTGGCCACGGTAGGCCTGGTTCAAGGTCCCTTTTCTGTGCTTCCATCACTGTCTCCCCATTTTGCATTGTAGCTGTCTCTTTACCTCTTTGTCTCCTTCTGATTGAGAGGGTCCTGAAGGTAAGACTTTAATTTTAGTCAACTAAACACTGGGTATAGCATCCCCTACACAGTAGGTGCTCAATTAATGTCAGGTGATAAGCTGAATCAGTGAATGAAATATTCCAACAATGGCATGTGGAAAGCATCATTTATCTCTTGGTTGGATCCACACTAATCAGGACCAGAGGTCTCGACAGGAAGTGTTTGAGGAAGTCTTGAGGCTAACCAGAATTCTAGAGGGTGCTGATAGCTAAGGAAATATTCTTTTTTCGGGGGGGGGGGGCACATCTGTGGCGTGTAGAAATTCCTGGGCCAGGGATTGAACCCATGCCACAGCAGCAACCTGAACCACTGCCGTGACAATGCCGGATCCTGAACTCCCTGCACTACAAGGGAACTTCTAAGGAAATATTCTAGAATAACACTTTCTGTGTGAAGAGCAAAGGTATTATCACCTTAAATGGTCCTGGGTGAGGTCTCTGAAGAGCTTAATTCCATCTAAATTATAAGCACCTACTGGGACTCTGGGCTTAATTTAGGCTCAATTTGCCTTGGACGGAGGCAGAGGATGTGGTTCTAGGGCTGGTTCTTCCACTAACAGGTGAAGGCCCATGAGGCTCAGAGTCTCCTCTGGCAAATGGGGGTGAGAGAGCAGTCTTCAAGGCCCCGTCCAAGTCTCATGTTTTATTTTTCTAGAGAGAGAAAAGTCAGGTTCTTTCTGGGGAGGAGCAAAAGCTCGAGGTTTCACTCCATGGTTCCCTGGCCTCGATCTAGTCTTTAACAAAAAGTCAAAGCAAAAGTTCAAGTGAAAGGGGAGTTCCTGTCATGGCGCAGTGGTTAACAAATGAGACTAGGAATGATGAGGCTGCAGGTTCAATCCCTGGCCTTGCTCCATGAGTTAAGGATCCGGCGTTGCCATCGTGAGCTGTGGTGTAGGTTGCAGACTCGGCTCGGATCCCGCGTTGCTGTGGCTGTTGTGTAGGCTGGCTGCTATAGCTCTGAATTGACCCCTAGCCTGGGAACCTCCATATGCCAAGGGAGCGGCCCTGGAAAAGGCAGAAAGACAAAAAAAAAAAAAAAAAAAAGTTCAAATGAAAGGGACTTCAAATGCACCACAACAACAAACATAAGCTGGCACAACAGGGCCCTTCCACACTGTCAAAGAGCCCTACTTCTGTGACCCTCGCCATATACCATTAGAGTGATAACCCAGGCGCAATTGCATTAGGTCCTGTAAGTGGTAAGTATTACCTGAATTTTTCCTACGAAACAATAAAAGCCTTGTCTTAGAACTCTAATCCCAAACGCTTCAAAAGTCTATCAATGTGGCTATCTATTCAACGCTAGATGAAAAAAGAAGGATACAAAACCGTATCTACCCTATGGTCTCAACTATGTAATATCAAAACCAGAAAAATACTAGGGCAATATAAGCAGGTGACAACTGTACTTTTCTTTAAGGGACGGGCTTGCTTATCAAGTGCTTCACTTTTTAATAGCATTTTTAATTTCCCAAGAGTTCTATAAAGAGTACATGTTGAGTTCCTGCTGTGGCACAGCAGGTTAAGGATCCGGCACTGTCTCTGAGCAGCATGGGTTCACTCCCTGGCCCAGGGCAGTGGGTTAAGGATCCCAACTTGCTGCACCTGTGCATAGGTCACAGCTCTGGCTCAGATTCAATCCCTGGCCCAGGAACTTCCTTATGCTGTGGGTGCAGCCGAAAAAGAAACAAACAAAACAGCTCATGTTACTTTACAAAATGTAAAACATCGAATTATTTTTTACAAAGTTGTTATTGGAAAAAAATTTACAACACATTGTTCAGGAAAATAAAGCAAGTTAAAAACAATATATCTGGCTCAGGTTTTGTGAGAAGTCATCTTCATTTCCCTTTCTTTGCTGATCTCTGTGGCTAAATTTTCTACAAAGAACAAAATTTTTTAGGCAAGAAAGAAAAGCAACAAAACCAACTAAAAAAAAAAAATGCTACTGTTAACAACAGAAGCCAGCCAACTGAGAATTATGGAGGGGAAAAATCCTGCAATTTCCCCCTCAAAACTGGGTGAGAGACAGAAGGGAAATTGAGGAAATGCAACTACAGTAAATGCAACCTATAGCTGAGAAAAGAATTCACCACAGCTGTTTTCCATAGCGGTGTTTTCTGAACTCTCAGAATATGCTTTATTTTTAAAACTTCGATTTATGCCTACCAATTAGGGATAACATTTCTGTGGATACACTGTGAAAGAAATATTTCTTCAGAGAAACTCCTTTTGTTTGAACTAGGACAGGATCTGTGTCCTTTAATTCATGACATATGTTTTTCTACCTGAAAGTAGAAAAAATTCTATGCTATGATGAAGGGTAAGGCAACCACGTATCACTGCAGGTAATGGACAGGTATCTTTTTTTATTTTTATTTTTTTTAGTTGCGCCCAGAGTTACAGCATGTGGAAGTTTTTGGGCCAGGGATTGAGTCTGAGCCATAGCAGCGACCCAGGCCACTGCTGTGACAATGATTCTTAACCCAATGTGCCACAAGGGAACTCCCAATATCACATTTTATCTAATCATTTTTTCAACCACCTTACACTCTTTTTTACTCACCCTTTCTCCTCAACTAATGATCACCAAATGGGAAACTGATTACTTTTTTTTAAGAGCTGCACCTGTGGCACATGGACATTCCCTGGCTAGGGGTTGTATCAGAGCTGCAGCTGCCAGCCTACACCACAGCCACGGACACCACTGGATCTGAGCCACATCTGTTTCCCCCACTGCACCTTGCAGCAATGCCTGATTCTTAACCCACTGAGCAAGGCCAGGGGTCGAACCTGCATCCCAGCACTCCCAAGCGCTGCTGATCCTGTTGCGCTGCAGAGGAAATGCCTCTTTCTGTCATTTTCAAGTCCTAGACACAAGCAGCCTTGTGTAAACATATACACAGAAACTTTCTGAGGGCAAATAGTTCTAAAAAGCCACTTTTGCCCCTTTCTCACATCTTTTTTTTTTTTTTTTGTCTTTTTGCCTTTTCTAGAGCTCCTCCCACGGCATATGGAGGTTCCCAGGCTAGGGGTCGAATTGGAGCTGCAGCCGCCGGCCTACACCACAGCCACAGCAACTCGGGATCCGAGCTGCGTCTGCAACCTACACCACAGCTCACGGCAACGCCAGATTCGTAACCCACTGAGCAAGTCCAGGGACCGAACCTGCAGCCTCATGGTTCCTAGTCAGATTTGTTAACCACTGTGCCACAACGGGAACTCCCCTTTCTCACATCTTAAATTACACACAGCTCTAAGTGCAGGCACCATAATGGCACCATAATGGAAGTTTCCCAAGCTTCCACAGGTAAAACATACCTGTGGCTCCCTCCCAGGACTCACCTCATTGAGATACATCACTGGGAAAACCAGGGTTCTAATGTTTCCTGTTTCACTACAAAGACAAAACAGAGATTATTTTTACAGACATCCTCATTTTGAGGCATCCTGGTCTAGCGAGACAGTGACAATTCTAGCACATTTCTTTCATGAAACCAGAGTGCATCCAGACTTCTTAGCTTTCTTTACAAACATGTATCAATCAGCAGTTAGATTACAAACTGTCCAGCTAGCAATTCAAGGGATTGCACCTTTATATAAAGTGTTTTTACCAAACCACAAGATGCTAAGAGCAACTTCACCAAAAATGATTGCTATACTCCCAAGGGTTATCAGAGGAGAGGCTGCAGCAGAATGATGCTATCATTCCTCGGAATGTTTGGAATCAGGCTACTGAGTACTGTCTTCACAAGAGCTGGGAGCACTCACTGAGCAGTTCCTATGCACCAGCTCTGCCCTGGGTGTTTTAGGAACATTCTCTCATTTAATTCTCACGTAGACCCTTGTGGTAGGTATTGCTGCCCCAGGTTTAAGGCAAGGAAACGACAGCTCAAGGGAATCTGCCAAGACCAGTGAGGAAGTGATGGCACCAGGATTGCAATTCCATTTTGATCCTAAGCTCTAGATCAAAACGACTAAATTATACTCCCTTAGAAATACACACATGGGTAACGAAATGCATTCTTACAAACCACATTTGTTTCCTAGAAAGATCCATAAGACATGGACTTAAATCTGCCAAATTTAATGGGGGGGGGGAGGGACCCAACCAAGTTTGATCTGCAGATAAGCAGACAGACTAGATAAATATAGACATATCATAGATATGTATTACAGTTTTGCATCCTGTTTTTTCATTTGACATTAAGTCATAAGCATTTTGTCAACTTCCACTGATAAGTCTGAGCAGGAGATTATACTTAGGAATCCTAATAAACTAGTGGGTTTTTGTTTGCTTTTTGTTTTTGTCCTTTAGGGCCACACCCATGGCATATGGAGGTTGCCAGGCTAGGGGTCCAATCGGAGCTGTAGCTGCCGACCTACACCACAGCCACAGCAACATGGGATTGGAGCCGTGTCTGTGACCTACACCACAGCTCATGGCAACGCTGGATCCTTAACCCACTGAGTGAGGCCAGGGATCGAACCTGCATCCTCATGGATGCTAGTCAGATTCATTTCCGCTGAGCCATGATGGGAACTAATGCACTAATCAACTAGTAGTTTTTAGATATGGAGTGTGGAAACACTGAACTCAAGAGACTATTTAACCATCCACGGGAGAGCTGGTGACTGGCCCTGGGTGGGAGCAGCGGAAAGGAAGGCAGGGAGGCAGCCAGAGTTATGGGAGGAAATCCTCAGCAGAGTGGGTAAGAGCAGACTCCCTAGCTGTGTGAGTTCTAGCAGGTTGTTAAACCTCTCTGTGCCACAGTTTCCGCATCTGTAAAATGCGGGTGATGTAGGATTATTGGGAGGAATAAATGAGTTAATGTACATGAAGTACTTAGAACAATAACTGATCCATGGAAAGCACTCTATACATGTTTGATGAAATGAAATAAGTAAATTCCAAGACTAAGGCAGCCCAGGAAAATGCTGATCATGCTTCATCCTTGAAGCGTAGAGGTGAACAGACTTAGAAGTGAGCTGTACGCCACCCAACGTCAACCCCCCCCCGCAAAAGCCAAGGTAGCAAAAATACCCCCTGCCTCTGTAGAAAAACTTACATAAAGTCATCTAATTTTCTGACATAAACATTGATTTGGAACCTCTTGGCTGCTCTTAGGATAATTCCAGTCAACTGTAAATCAGAGAAGTAGAAAGAAAACATTAGATTTATTAAAACCACAAGCGCATTTTTTTTTTTTTTTCAGTAGAGCACTGTTTCTATGTGGTTCTGGTAACAAAGGGTGGCCACTGACACGTGTGCCAGGCGGAATGGGATAAGGGGGAAACAGCACCCCAGGACACAGGGAGAACGGGGACTGTGCCAGGTGCCTGTAGACCAGTGCGTCTCACATTTTATTCCACATGCAAATTCCCAGGGACCTTGTTAAAATGCAAGTTCTGACTGGGTAGGTCTGGGCTGGGCCCACTTCAAATAGCAAAGCCTGGGGACCCGGGCAGGAGGGAAATCCAGCAGATACCCTGCCTGGGTAGCCAGGCAGATGGCCAGAATGTGATCAGGAAGATGTGGTCACAGTCAGAGGATGGTGGCCACGTGGAACAAGGCCCATCCAACAGAGCCCAGAGGACAGATGCAGCATCGTCCCCATGGCAACTCCACCTCTGTACCAAGGTGTGGGGCGGCACCTGGCCCTGGCACCAGCAACTTCAAATAGCTGGCTGCTGGAAAGGAACTGACTGACAGATAAGAAAGAGAGGGAGCAAACCACACCTGATCTCACTCACAAAAAGATCAGAGCCCTGATTCCTCAAATACAAATACAATGAGGGCAGCTATGGGGAAAATGCCCCCAAATTGTTGTGCTCGAAGAGTTTGCTTTTCTGTGCTTGTTCCATGCACGTGTTCAAAATCCCAGGAATGAAGACACCTCACCTTTAACTCAGTCCCTACAGTGAGAGGCTTTCACATTGTCAAACGATATATCCCATTAATACAATTTTTAGTTTTTCTCCTTTGTTTATATGGGATTGGAGCACATGTGTATCTGGTGCTTTTTAAATGAACAATGTCATTTAACAACTCTCAGAAGCACCTGTATAAAGAGGTGTGCCAAGAGTGACTGAAGCTAATGGATATGTTTAAATTTCCCTGGCATGGAGTTCCCGTCGTGGCTCAGTGGTTAACAAATCCAATTAGGAACCATGAGGTTTTGGGTTCGATCCCTGGCCTTGCTCAGTGGGTTAAGGATCAAGTGTTGCCATGAGCTGTGGTGTAGGTTGCAGACGCGGCTCGGATCCCAAGTTGCTGTGGCTGTGGCATAGGTCGGCGGCTACAGCTCCAATTCCACCCCTAGCCTGGGAACCTCCATATGCCGTGGGAGCTGCCCTAGAAAAGGCAAAAAGCCAAAAAAAAAAAAATAATAATAATAATAATAAAGTAAATTTCCCTGGCAGTGAGTAAGCGGAAGAATGTTTTCTGATCTGTGGTCCAGGGGCAGAAACATACATATGTTCAGGGCCAATCTTCTGGCCACGGGAAGACTGACCGGGTTACCTGGGTCTGATTCCAGCTGTTTCCAATGATGGAACTTTCACTTTTTCCATTAAAGCAAGTTTGCTGATATTTCTGTGTATTAGCTCCAGCGAACTCAGTCTCCTAACTGCAGGGTGATGAGACTGCGTCCCATTGCACTGAGCTGAGTTCCTTCCACTTAACGTGTGTATGAAAGGAAGCCAGGATATTTCTCAAGCATGCTCAGGGCTACTCTGGGGAACACTGGGCAGACAGAATAAAATGGATGCTTTTTTCTCAGGAAGATGTGTGTACTCACCGGATTAATGTCCACAAAGGTCTCATGATATTCCTTATTTGGATGCATGCCGTCTATGGCAGAAACAAACTTCTCATCTGCTTGGTAGAAGTGTGGGAAAGACATAATAATAGGTGCACCTGCGTTTTAAAGAAAACAGAATGAATGATGCAGTTCTTTAAAGTCTAAAATGAATATCAAGTTCTTGATCACAAGCGTAGTTCCTCAGTAGGGGCTGGGAAAGTTGTACATCAGAAAACTTGGGTGGGGGGAAGGGTCAGGCTAAAAGGTCTATTTTACACTTCCTAGCTTGGGATTTATAGTTCATTTTCTTTTGTCTTTTTGCTATTTCTTGGGCCGCTCCAGCAGCATATGGAGGTTCCCAGGCTAGGGGTCCAATTGGAGCTGTAGCCACCGGCCTACACCAGAGCCACAGCAACTCGGGATCCGAGCCGCGTCTGCAATCTACACCACAGCTCACGGCAACGCCGGATCGTTAACCCACTGAGCAAGGGCAGGGACCGAACCCGCAACCTCATGGTTCCTAGTCGGATTCGTTAACCACTGTGCCACGACAGGAACTCCTATAGTTCATTTTCTGACATCTCATTTACCCACACATTATTTTATACCACCGTATATACTGAAGTCCTGGCTAAATATTTATTCTTCAACAAATATTTACTGAACCTATAAAATGTAAATGCTTTACATACATTATGATTATTATTATTTGTGGCTGAGCCACATGAGCAAGTTCCCAGGTCAGAGGTCAAACCCGTACCACAGCAGCAACCCAAGGCATAGCAGTGACAACACCAGGTCCTTAACCTGCTGAGCCACCAGGGAACTCCTTGATACACATTATTTTAATTAACATTCCCAGCAGCCTTAGGAAGTTAGAACTATTACCTTCATTTTGCATTTGAGGAAAGTAAGCTTCAGAGAGAGTTATAAAACTTCCCCAGGACACTGAGCTATCAGGCAATGGAAGCTGAATTCTGATCAAATGAGGGGCACTTGTTGCAACTATAATTCTCTACCAGTAAATGGACTTTTACCTCCCTTTCCTGCCTTTCTGTTTTTGTTTTCCCCAAGATGGGCTGTGCTCTTCTGCACAGGTTGATGTTGAATGTCTTAAGACTTTGCCTGGTTCTGCCACCTGCAAACCCCTGACTAGATCAAGGTCTGCCCACAGGAAGATACTGGGTTTTTTTTTGTTGTTTTTTTTTTAAAGAAAATTCCTATTCATTTTAAGAAACAAAGAGAGAAGCAAGTTATGGAAACCTATTCTAGATTTTGCTCATGAAAAGGACAGAGACCCCGAAATGCTGCTTGGAAAATATATTTTTGAAGAAATTCGTTTATTGGCAAGTAATTTAAATCTGCTCACATTTCCACCAGTCCAGGGTTCAAACACCTCATCTGTCACACACATAGTTTTGCTCTCTATTTCTAAATAGTTTCACAAAGACATAATTTCCTTCTTTGTGACCTAGTGTGACTGTTATAATGTATTTTTAAAGATCTGTTGAGGACTTAATAAGGGCCAGACACTGACCTTCACGCAACCTTCCAAGGAAGTTATAATTACTCCCATTTCAAAACTGCTATCTGGAGTTCCCAGCCTGGCTCAGCAGAAACGAATCTGACTAGTATCCACGAGGACACAGGTTTGATCCCTGGCCTCCCTTTGATCCCTGGCCTCCCTCCATGGGTGTAGGTCGAAGACGTGCCTCGGATCTGGAGCGGCTGTGGCTGTGGCGTAGGCTGGCAGCTATAGCTCGGATTCGACTCCTAGGCTGGGAACCTCCATATGCCACGAGTGTGGCCCTAAATAAATAAATAAAATTTGAAAACACCCTGCTGTCTGGACCCCTTCTTCAATTTGCTAACAAACAGGGTAGGATTTATTTTATTTTTTAATTAATTTATTTGTCTTTTTGCCTTTTCTAGGGCCGCTCCCTCGGCATATGGAGGTTCCCAGGCTAGGGGTCCACTTGGAGCTGCAGCTGCTGACCTGCACCACAGCTCACGGCAATGCTGGATCCTTAACCCACTGAGCGAGGCCAAGGTTCGAACCCGAAACCCATGGTTCCTAGTCGAATTTGTTAACCACTAAGCCAGGACGGGAACTCCCAGAATAGGATTTAAACCCGGATGCACCTGACTCCAGAACCTACTAACCAATGGTTTTGTGGGTAATTCAAAACACTTGAGGATAGTCCTGGAGGGTAGACATTTCAGTCCACATCTGAGAATACAGAAGAGGGAAGAAGGAAAGGATTGTAGCAAGAGGCTTGCCTGTTGCAAAACAGAATCCTCCTGTTGATCCTGATGTCAACTTCTTGAGGAAGCAGAATGTTAATCAAACAAGAAAGGAGTTCCCCCCTGTGGTGCAATGGGATCAGTGTTGTTTCTGGAGCACTGGGATGCAGGTTCGATCCTTGGCCTGGCATAGTGAGTTAAGAATCTGGGATTGCAGCAGCTGTGGCTTAGGTCACAAGTGCGGCTTGGATCGGATCCTTGGCTTGGAAACCCCACATGCTGTGGGGCAGTCAAAAAAGCAAATAAAGAAAGAAACCAAGAAAAATGTCTACATTTGTGACTTGAGCCACAGGCACATGGGCTGAGCAGGCAAACACCGTTTCAGGACCACTCCCCAGTGAGGCAGCAGGTTTAGGAGAAGCAGGAACTCACTCCCATTTGCCTCTGGCCTGATCTCCAGGTCAGGGCTGTGCGTTCCCTGGCACAATGGTTCCCCATCAAGTAGGCGAATGAAAATCTTCATGAGAATCACCTGAAGCTCATTACAAACAAGCTTCTGGGGGCCCTGGTATGTAGACCCTGGGACAGATGTTTTTAATGCGCCTCCAGATGGTTCTGACGCAAGGCCAGGCTTGTGAGCCATGACCTCATCAGGGGAGGAAAGGGAGGCTGATTCCAAAAGATTTTCCAAGCAAGTGGATGGGGTGGGGGACAAAAGGTAGCTCATTACTCAGGAGAAAAAGACAACTTTAATCAGGAGAAAAGGGTTACCAAGTTTCTCAAGATAAACTTTAAAGAACTGTAGCCTAGGAAAAATCACAGTAGGAATGTGAGAAGGCCTTAAGTTCCAACATGAATGTGCCCAGAGATAAGGATTTTAGAAAAATCCGGTTCCTTCTCTGAGCCTTGGTTCCCACAATTGTAAAAAGCGGCCACTGGCTGGGTCCCTATACTGTGAATAATTATGCAACATGTGATGGCAAAAACTAGTCCTCAGGATGAAGAAAATGCTTTTGTCAGCTGTCCCCCGGATCATCCTGCCTCATTCACAGAAAGAAGAGGGGAGACATTAAGAAACACTGGGAAATTGGAATTCCCATCATGGCTCAGTGGTTAACGAATCCGACTAGGAACCATGAGGTTGCAGGTTCAATCCCTGGCCTTGCTCAGTGGGTTGGGGATCTGGCGTTGCCGTGAGCTGTGGTGTAGGTTGCAGACGCGGCTCGGATCCCACGTTGCTGTGGCTCTGGTGTGGGCCGGGGGCTGCAGCTCTGATTGGACCCCTAACCTGGGAACCTCTATATGCCTCAGGAGCGGCCCAAGAAATGGCAAAAAAAGAAACACTGGGAAATTTGTGGTCAGGGTTTAAACACACTCTGCTCTGAAATCATGGAGACTCATCACCAACATATGTACTTTTCAATGACCACGTTCTCCACTTTCTCTTTAGCCTTGTTTTGAATGTGAAATCAGTTGACACCTTACATGTATTAACTATACGTAAGTATGTAAGGCACTTAACACAGTGACTTACCAATAAGTAAGTACTAGCAAACATGAGCTATAATTTTTATTGACTCCTAAACTACTGCCCAGAAAAAACACAACATGGCTTTCTAGCAATAAAAAGCATTACAGAAAAGCCAAGGCATTTTTTTTTCTTACCACGCTATTGCCATGTTATAAAAACATTATTCTATCTTTCTCTCTTAATCCCAGGCTAGGGATCAGATCCAAGCCTCAGTCATGACCTAAGCCACAGCTGTGGCAATGCCAGCTCTTAACCCACTGTGGCGGCTGGGGATTGAACCTGCATCCCAGAGCTCCCAAGATGCTGCTGATCCCATTGCGCCACAGCGGGAACACTCCTATTCTCTTTTTTAGTTGACCTATAATTGATTTACAATGTTCATTTCTGGTATACAACATGTGTTGGTTATTTATGTTCTTTTTCAGATTCCTTGCCATTATAGTTTATTATAAGATACTGAATATAGTTCCCTGAGCTATACAGTAGGACCTTGTTGTTTTATCTATTTTATATACAGTAGTGTGTATCTGCTAATCCAAACTCCTAATTTATCCCTCACCCCTTCCCCTTTGGTTTGTGTTTGAATCTGTGAGTCTTTCTAACAAAACATTCTTCTTCTTTTTTTTTTTGCCACACTCATAGCGTGTGGAAGTTCCCAGGCCAGGGATGCAACCTGCACCAGAGCAGTGACTCAAGCCGCTGCAGTGACAATGCCAGATCTTTAACTCACTGAGCCACATGGGAACTCCTAAAAGGAGTCTTGAAAGGTCAGAATCACTCTTCCTATTGGGCTGACAATATTCTTTGTTGAAGAGCAGGAATCCTGCACCCAGGACCTCCTGAGTTCCCTCATGTCGCCAATCTGAGTTTTTAATATTCTTTTTTTTTTTTTTTTAATGCATATGGAAGTTCCCGGGCCAGGGACTGAATCCAAGCCACAGCTGTGACCTATGCTGCAGCAATACTTGATCCCTTCAATCCACTACACTGGACTGGGAATTGAACCTGTGCCTCTACTGCCACCTGAGCCACTGCAATTGGAGCCTTAACCCACTGTACCACAGCAGAAACTCCCTGAGTTCTTACCATTCTTGCACACGCTGACATTCAGGACTCCTGAGCCCAGGCAGTTTCCTTTAGGTATACAGAAGCCAGCGTTGTCTGAGGTGTTGGCTAATATTTCTGCAGGCACCTTATACCGCAAGGCAGGGAGCCCCTGTACACGCTCGAAGTCACTGAAAGTTATATACACTGACCTGTTAGGAAGTAAAAATAAAATAGTCAATGTGGGCTCCTGTTAGCATGATCTGCCTAAATCAGTAAGTCAGCTAACCTTTCTCTGGTATAACATGCCTAAAAGCTTAAAGGATAAGGTGAAAATCAACAGGCAAAAGAAAGCTTGAAAGGAGCTCCATCCAGTCAATGTACAATAAATAGGGGATGCACTGTGATGAAGTATGTTTCAGAGGCAGCAACGATGCTAACATCCCAACGAGGCCAAAAAAGAAAATCAAGAAGGTGATGGTTAGAATGGAGACTCACACTGAAGAAAATAACAGTCACCTAGACCAGCATGGACACATGCCAATGTGGACCAAGCAGCCACAAAGCAAAGGAAGCCAGGGTGGGGCAGACGCAAAGCAAAATCAGAAGAGGTGGTGAAGGCCTGGGGGCCTGGAAAATGCTGCATGGCACAGATTTTCCATTAGAACTTATACTTGGAACCCATGTCCCCCCAATAAATATAGTTTCCATATTTGCGCCAGTCATGTATTTCTAAGGAGTCCAACACCACTCTGCCTTCAGTGGTTACAGAGTTTCAAATAGTGGTAATACTGGCATATTACCCAGGCTAATATCTGCAAAGCCCCCAAGGACTGTCAAAGCACTTTCACATCCATTGCCTTAATAATGGATGTCCTCCAGCCCTGCATCCGGAGGCACCTGAAGTTGAGCGGAATTGCTTTGGGGGCCTCACATTTTCATCTTTGAACCAGAGGCAGGACGTGTCTCTGTCTGGGTTGCGACTAACCTGGGAGTTGCCTTCCACCACACAGCCCACCCCTACAGCATTTTGTTTTGTTTTTCCTTCACGTTTTAATGAACATTTTTGGCAAAAAGAGAAATAGGGAAAATAGTATATTAAATGCCTTTTATAGCAAATGCCACTCAAATAAATAAAATGTATATTTATGGATACAATTGAAGCTCTCTGATTCTAGCCCTTCTCTGTGTCTAGAGGTAACCACTATTCTGAATTTGGGGCTTATCATTCCTATCACTCCCATGCAGGCCTTTAGACTTTTACCTACGTGCATATTCATAAACATGTGGCACTATTTGTTATTTTTAAATGTTATATGAACAGTACACTATGTTCTCTATCACTTGCTTCTTCCTTCAACATTTTTAACATGTATTACATTAACATACATGGCTCTGAAGAAAAAAAAAAAAAGGAGTTCCCGTCATGGCTCAGCGGAAATGAATCTGACTAGTAACCATGAGGACACAGGTTCAATCCCTGGCCTCGCTCAGTGGGTTAAGGATCCGGCATTGCTGTGAGCTGTGATGTAGGCCAGTGGCTACAGCTCTGATTCTACCCCTAGCCTGGGAGCCTCCATGAGCACTGGGTGTGGCCCTAAAAAGACACCCCCCCCCAAAAAAAAAACCAACCATACAAAGCTTTGGTTCGTATGTTTTATTTTTATGGCCACACCCACAGGATATGGAAGTTGCCTGGGCCAGGGATTGAGTCCCAGCTGCAGCTGTGGCAACACTGGATCCTTTAACTCACTGAGGTGGGCCAGGGATCAAACCCAAGCCACTGCAGTTGGATTCTTATCCACTGTACCACAGGAGGAACTCCCTTATTATTATTTTTTTATTCTATCATATGAACATGCCACTATTTATTTACAGTCTCCTTTTCATAGGTACTTAGATTGCTTCAGATGGAAGAAATTTTCACATGTTGAGGATATGGGGAGGTTATTCTGGCTTATGTATGATTTAACTTAAACTTTATGCAAACTAGAATAGCCTGTCTTATGGCCTGTCAAACATGCATCATAGATCTGTTTTTAATATTGAAGAATGCATTTGAAAATTAAAATGGAGTAACTGTGGTGTAGGCATCCATGATGGAGCCAGGTGGCTATTGGGGATGTGATCTCAGACACATTCCTGCATCACTGAGAACCTGAATTTTTCTGAACTGCATCAAACTCAAAGACACCGCCAGCCATTCTCAAAACAGTATCTGCTAACAGTAACCAGCTGCACCATTATGGCCTCAAGGTCTCCCCTTGTAACTAGGCAACAATTTCACATCCCAACCAATCCTTGCTTAACAATCACTGTTACTTCTTAACAGCTCCAACTATAACTCTTTGTGATTTTTTTTCAACTCTTTTTTTTTCCTTTTTTTTTTCTTTTTTGGGCCCCACCAGAGGCATATGGAAGTTCTCAGGCTAGGGATCAAATCAGAGCTGTAGCCGCTGGCCTACACCACAGCCACAGCAATGCCAGATCCTTAATCCACTAAGCAAGGCCAGGGACATGTTTCTACAATATTTTCTCATGGATACTAGTCGGATTCAATTCAACAGGAACTCTTTTTTTGCTTTGTTTTGTTTTTTGTTTTTATTTTATTTTTTTGTTATTATTTCTTTTTAATAGATATTTCCACAATACAATTTTTTTCTACTGTGCAGCATGGTGACCCAAATACACATACATGTACATATTCTATTTTTGCACATTATCATGCTCCATCATAAGTGACTATACATAGCTCCCAGTGCTACACTGCAGGATCTCACTGCTACTCCATTCCAAAGGCAATAGTTTGTATCTATTTACCCCAAGCTCCCCAACTACCTCACTCCCTTCCCCTCCCCCTTGGCAACCACAAGTCTATTCTCCAAGTCCATGTTTTTCTCTGCTGTGGAAAGGTTCATTTGTGCCTTATATTAGATTCCAGATATAAGTGATATCATATGGTATTTGTTTTTCTCCTTCTGACTTACTTCACTCAGTATGAGAGTCTCTAGTTCCATCCATGCTGCTGCAAAAGCATTATTTCGTTCTTTTTTATGGCTGAGTAGTATTCCACAGTGTATATATACCACATCTTCCTAATCCAATCATCTGTTGATGGATATTTGGGTTGTTTCCATGCCTTGGCTATTGTGAATAGTGCTGCAATGAACATGCGGGTGCATGTGTCTTTTTAAGGAAAGTTTTGTCCAGATATAAGCCCAAGAGTGGGACTGCTGGGTCGTATGGTAGTTCTATGTATAGATTTCTAAGGTATCTCCATACTGATCTCCATAGTGGTTGTACCAGCTTACATTCCCACCAATAGTGCAGGAGGGTTCCCTTTTCTCCATACCTCCTCCAGCGTTTGTTATTTGTGGACTTATTAATGATGGCCATTCTGACTGGTGTGAGGTGGTATCTCATGGTAGTTTTGATTTGCATTTCTCTAATAATCAGTGATGTTGAGCATTTTTTCATGTGCTTATTGGCCGTCTGTACATCTCCCTTGGAAAGGGAACTCTTTCAACTGTAATTCTTTTTTTTTTTTTCTTTTCCTTTTTCTTTTTAGAGCTGTACCCACAGCATATGGAGGTTTCCAGGCTAGGGACTGAATCGGAGCTGTAGCCACTACCTATGCCACAGCCATAGAAACACCAGATCCGAGCCGTGTCTGTGACCTACACCACAGCTCATGGCAACGCCAGATCCTTAACTTACTGAGCGAGGCCAGGGATCAAACCTGTGTCCTCATGGATGCTAGTCAGATTCATTAACCACTGAGCCACGATGGGAATTCCTGTAATTCTTGATAAATAATTTCTGTAACTCACTACAATCTTGTGAGTTTTTTTTTTTTTCCTTTATATGCCTCCCCCATTTTGTAGTCTGCCAAATACAATTCCTTGAATCAGCATCTCTTGGGCTATAGCCCTCAGTTTGGCTCACATAAAATTCTTTTCTTTTCCTATTAGAGATGACTAGTTCCATCAGCACTCCCAACTTTTCATAACTATAACCAACGTTGCAATGAACACCTGTTGCATAGGTCTCCTTCACATGTGTACAAGAGTTCTTCAGGCCGGGGAATCCACATGGGAGAGAAGGGTGGCATCATGAAGTCTGCACGTTGTTAGCTTTACTAAGCTTCACCACATGGCTCTTCATGCTGGTACCAGATTGTCTCGAGACATGTTTCTACAATATTTTCTTAGCTTCTATGCTGAAAACTCCATCTTGTCCTGCTTTACTTTACCCCATCTTCCCACTTGAAAAACAGTCACAGTGCTGGTGAATGACTTAAGCTTAAGAATAAAGACCTAAAGGCATAAGTTATTCACAGGGTCAGCTGAATGAGGGCATAATGCGTTGGTCTAGGCACGTGGGACCTGTGCAGATTGGCACGCTGTTCGCACAGCATGATATGTCCTCTTAAGAATAAAAGAAAGAGGAGCCTCATGGCCCCAAGGGGTTTATGAGGGGTCCTTAGCAGGATATGCATTAGCAAGGAGAACCGAGGTGCAAACCTAGGCACACTGGGTTACTGAAGGCACGCAGTCTGCAGAAGCACAGTGGTGATTCTCTAGATGCTATGCATAGATAGCTGATGCCAAGCTTCCTCAAATGCTAATGATTGTTAAATGCCTAAAGGTCAGAATAAAAGCTTAATCAGCAACCGACTATGTAACTTTTAAAATAACTTAAAAAAAAAAACCCTATATCCAGCACCTACAACCCCCTGCTCACTTGACATAATCCTTAAAAGCACAATAAAAGCAGTGTGGTTTCTTGAGGCGGTGCTCTTGGTCCCTGAAACCTTGAGTCCCCTGGTTCCCACCTTTACTTAAGATAAATGTCTCTGTGTCTTGTTTCACGTTAGCTTTTTTCCTTAAGTTTCACGGCACCCATTCTTCAGCCCCATCCTGCTGAGCTGGTCTGGGCACCAGATAAGAATGAGTTTCCTCGGATCACATCTTTAACAAGCCCCCTACTGTCCTCCTTCTTCCCTGTCCCACTCACTGCACTCTGCAACATTTTCTCTTCCTTCAGTGCTTCCACAAATATCAACTGGATAGAGCAGCTGGCTGGAGGGTGACTGAGCTATTCCTATGAGGGCTGCAAAGGGTCTGCATGCGGCAGAGAGCGAAGCTGGGGAGGGGAGTGAAAGAAGAGCTATTCCAGAGGAGGAGGAGGATGGATAGACTTGGTGGCTGCTCCAGTGCAAGGGAGGAGAGAGATTTATAGTGATTCCGACACGGCTTCCTGGTGAGGTGCTCAACTGTGTGAGAGGAAAGCTCAGAAGAAGACATTCTTTTTTTTTTTTTTTAATTTATTTTTTGTGCTCCTCTTTTCTGTATTAGATTTCTGAGCGGAGCCACAGTTGCAACCTGAGCCACAGCTGTGGTGGAGCCAACCCACGGCGTTGGGCCAGGGATCGAACCTGCTTCCCAGCACTCCCAAGATGCCGCTGATCCCGTTGCACCCCAGTGGGAACTCCAAGAAGAACAGCTATTCTTGAGGATATTGACTCTACAGCATCAAAGGCAGCTAGGTTACCTCTGACCGAGACGTCTCGTTAAAAAGCCTTGCAGGAGTGAGTGGGAGAGGAATGGAGGCTGTGGGATCAGCCACTCAGGTGAGCAGTTTGAGGGTGTAGGGCGGGAGCAGCAGGGACAAGGAGACAGGAACCAGGGCCAGGGGCAGGATGCCTTCCTCCTGAAGACAGGACCTAATCATGCCCGTCTAGAGAGAAGGAGCAGCAGGAAAAGGGGAGAGACGGCGGGGCAGGTGTGAGCAGCTATGACCAATGGGAAGGTCGGAGCTCAGCAAAGACCTGTGACTGCTGAAATAGGGACAACAGAATGATTTCTTCATCTTCTATCAGTGACTGCCTGTTGACTGGAACATGACTAGGGCAAATTTCATACCCAACAGAGCATACCATAATAACAAAGTGTTAGCATTTAATATTATTGACTGTGGGACAGTCCCTGGGCTAAGTATTTTATTAAAGAAACTTATTCGTCCTCAAAACTCCCAAGGTAGATAACTATTCCTACCCTTCTTTCGCAAATGAAGCAAGTGAGGCACAGAAGAATGGCTAAATAATCTTCCCAAGGTCACATGGCTGTAAGTGGTGGAACTGGTTACAATACATCCAGGCTCTGGAGTCAGAGCTGTGAGCCACCACAGGATGCTATGATCGTTGATCACTGACTACACATAAATATCCTTGCCAAATAAGTGTAGCTACATATATTCCTCGTATTTTTGGTGGTCTTGCAGTCAAAGAACTCATTTTTCAAGTTCTTACCTGCAAAAATCAGATGGGAAGACATAAAGGACCTCGTCTTTAGTGATCAATGGGTGAAATGAATCTCCGTCCGTCCCGTTGATCATATTGCACGTGTCTGCAGTCCACCAGTCAAGAGACCTGTCATTGGAAGCACAGCAAAGAGTCACACTGGATCACAGGCTTCTTTTAATGGTCTGGACTTTTCAAGACTTGACTAGGACCTGGCTACCCACAGACTCCTATTCACACATGGACACAAGGGTATTTGGTCAGAGATTAGATCGAGAGAGGGAAAAGCAGGCTCCACCTCCCTAAATCCATTCTGATAGAGGCAACCACCAAAAATCCCTCTTCCCTTCCTCCAAAACGGAGTATCTTTTGTAGAGGTTTAGGAAGACCCATTTACTTAAAGCCATGACCCAATGTGGTGTTCACAACAGCCTTGTTCACAGCAGCCTGTGGACAGGTAAGCTCTGAACAGATATGTTCACTTAGATAACATTCACAACAGAGCGTCAACTGTCTCCCCTCCCAAGAGCTAAAGGAGGATTTCTCTAGGGTCACAGGAAAGCGTAATGCTGAATCGACTCTGTACTTGCTAAGAGCACAGTTGAGATGGAGGGTTTTTAAAAATTAATTCCTTGAATAATGGTCCAAAATGCAAAATACAGGAAAGGATGGGTCATAAATAGTAATTCTTCCAACATCTGGTCAAGGAGGCATCAGTCTAAGTTCATGAATTGAGGGCCAAGTAAAAACAGAGTAGTGGCTGATAAAACAAAAAAAGGGAACATTTAAAAGCTCTACATGCTATTCAAACACTAACAAACATCTCCCTAGACAATGAAAGGTGAAAAATGCCAAGTGGTGAATAGGGCTAAAACTGCCAGCCCACTGGGCTAGGAGAAAGATCTCTGAGTCCAGCTCCTAAGGTTAATAAGAATTAACAGTGGTCCATCAAGGGCTTGAAATCAGGGTCTGGGGGCAGGGGTTTTTCTGTTCAGCAGGAGAGGCCAAAGAAAGCAAAGCTGAGTTGCTGGGAGACAGGATGCCACAGACATAGCCTCACAAACAGAATGTGAATCAAGCTGCCTGTTGATTCTTTGGCGGGGACCCATAATGTGTACTGGCTAATGGAGGCACTGGCAAAAGTGCTACCTAGGAAGAGGTGAGAGGATGGATAGATGGATGGATGGATAGGTAACAGACAGACTTCCCAACTAAAATAATTCTGCCAATCATCATTTGTTTGTTTGTTTTCTTTTTCAGCTGCGACCGCAGCATGTGAAGTTCCTGGGCCAGGGATTGAATCCAAGCCACAGCTGCACCCTATGCCACAGCTATGTCATCACCAGACCCTCAACTCTTTGCACCAGGCCCAGGATCAAACTGGTGCCACTACAGAGATAACGCTGGATCGTTAACCCACCGCGCCACAGCGAGAACTCCCAACATTGCAACATGCTAAGAAACAGGCAACAAAACCAACAGTAAGATGAATTCATCTTAGAAGAAATTAAAATAATTGAACAATCCAGCTAATACTTTACATAAATGTGTTTAGTATCCTCAATGAGACAAGCGAAAGCAAAACATCCTTAGAAAAGAATGGTATGTTATTAAAAATAAAAAGGAAAGAATGAAGTAAGAGTAGAAAGACCGAAAGAATGAAAAATAGAAATCTCGGGGCATAAAAATAGTTTCTGAAAGAAAACCTCAACATAGGGATAAACTCTATTGGCACGTAGTTGGCACAGAGAAGTGGCTAAATGAAAGATCGTTCTAAGGAATTTATGCAAATATAAACTCAAAAGGGTTAAAAATTAAAGGATCAAGCTACACAGAATATATCAAAGGGCTCCAATGAACAATTAATAGGAGTTTGGGGAAGGGTAGTGAGAACAGAGTGAATAACAGAGAAGCAATAATTTAAGAGGCAATTGCTGAAAGTTTTCCAAACCTTAAGAAAGATATGAGGCCTTAGATTAAAAGTATGCCCCAAGGGCCAAATGCAGTAAATAAAATAAATTCAAACCTGGATATGTTGTAGTAAAACTGCAAAAGGTCAAGGAAAAAGATATCAAAAGCCAATGGAGGGAGTTCCCATTGTGGCTCAATGGAAATGAATCTAACTAGCATCCATGAGGACGCAGGTTCGATCCCTTGCCTCCCTCTGTGGGTTAAGGATCTGGCGTTGCTGTGGCTGTGGTGTAGACCACCAGCCACAGCTCTGATTCAACCCCTCGCCTGAGAACCTCCATACACTGCAGGTGTGGACCTAAAAAAAAAAAAAAAAAAAAAAAAAGCCAATGGAGTAATAGCTTCTTAATTTCTAAATGTCAACCTAGAACTCTATACCCAATGAAAATCATTAAAAATTAAGAGTGAAATAAAGATCTTTTAAATATGCAATGTCTAAGAAAGTATAACACCCACAGATCCTTACGGAAAGAACTACTAAGGAGGCAGGAGGCAGATGGGTCCCTGGGCTGGGAAGAGCTGGGACTCCTTAGGCCAAGGAAACTGGGCCTTGTTTCTCTTTGACACCTCAAGGAAAGAGGTGAAGGAGCCAAGCTCAGCCAGAGTGGAGAGATAAGATTGTTAGAAGAAGGAGAAGGCAGAGGCTGGAGCAATGAGATTGCCAGGGGAGTCTGCTGACCAACACAGTAGTCTCAAGCCCTGAGCAGGCGAGACTTCCCCGCTGCAGGAGAATGCTTGATTTTTTATAGACAGGGGCGTTTGGTTGAGCCTTGTAGTCTGTGGCCTTGGGGCTTATCTTTGTTTTTGGGAACTTATCCGTTACACGGGCCTGCTTGATAAGAGGGAGTCTGTGTCCTTTTAGGCCTTGTTTCATGTTCCATCTAGAAAGATGACCATTCAATCACTCCTGGGGTCAAGGAGAGCTCCCCAATTACACATGTGCAGTAAGACTGTAGGGGTCAGAAAGGGAGGAGGCTCCAGGCCATAATAAGTCCTGATACCTCCTGGCACCCTTTGCCTTGGAATCCACCTTTGTCAAAAGATGTGCACGCACGTTGGGGAGGGTCCTGCGTCCAGTCAGGTGTGAGAATTAAAACAGGACAATTGGCTAAAGGCAAACAAAGACCCAGAAGAACTGTCCTATATAAGTGATTTAAATCAGCTCTGGCTTGCTCCTCACTGAGGGGGATTGGGACTCCCACTCCGACACCCACACTCCTCTTTAGGGTGTACATTACAGCTTTGCTTCTGACTTAAATAAACAGGACTCCTCTGTGTGCTCTCCCACATGGTGTACTGTGACTCGTAACAAGAAACTTCCTCCTGTTTCTATTGCCTTTGCCTCCTTGAAACATTCTTGCTTTGAACAGGGGGCAAGAATCAGGGCAATTCTACTCTCAGCCTTGAGCTAATCTAGTGGTTAGGGCTCTTGGGTCTCATCCAGGCTGCCCAGGTTCAATTCCTGAGCAGACAATTAAGATCTCACTCCAAGCTGTCACTCACTGCTGTCTCTCTGAGATCACTAATAGAGGGTTTCTCAACCTACTAACATTTCGAGCCTGATAACTCTGTGGGCGGTCTGTCCTTTATACTGCAGGGCATCCCAGGTCTCCACCCAGGAGATGCCAGTGGCTATCTCCAGTTGTGACAACCAAAAATGTATCTGGACATCACCACTATCCTCTGGGGGCAAAACTGCCTCTGGTTGAGAACCGCTGTATTAATGATCTTCAGCAAGAAGAAACTAACCCCAGGGGGAAGATATGAGAAGGAAAAAAACCTAATAAAATATGTTGGGGAGTTCCCGTTGTGATTCAGCAGGTTAAGAATTCGACTAGTATCTATAAGGATGAGGGTTTGATTCCTGGCCCCATTCAGTGGGCTACAATCTGACATTGCCATGAGCTCGTGTAGGCTGAAGATGTGGCTCGGATCTGGCATTGCTGTGGCCAGCTGCTGCAGCTCTGATTTGACCCCTAGCCTGGGAACTTCCATATGCTGCAGGTGCAATCCTAATAAGAAAAAAAAACTTAGTACATTTAATTATTTACTATAAAATAATGAACTTTTACTTATATTTGGCTTCATAAGAAGGTGAAACAAGTTGTAGACAAGAATAACACAAAAGGGTGTGTGTGTGTGTTCAGAAACAGGCCAAGTTTGGAGTTCCCATCACGGCTCAGTGATAAGGAACCCAACTAGTATCCACGAGCATGGGGGTTTGATCCCAAGGTTTGTTCAGTGGGTTAAAGATCTGGTGTTGCTGCGAGCTGTGGTGTAGGTCACAGACACGACTCGGATTCAGCACCACTGTGGCTGTGGCGTAGGCTGGCAACTGCAGCTCCAATTGGACCCCTAGCCTGGGAATGTCCATATGCCACAGGTGCAGCCCTAAAAAGCAAAAAAGAAAAAAAAAAAGAAAGAAAGAAAGAGAAGAAACAGGCAAAGTTAATGGAAAAAGAGAAAATACATAGCTTTAGATTTTGTTAGGAAATATATATTGTTAATCTAAGGACAGAATAGACATATATGAGCTAAGGGTGAAAAAGAATGTCAAAGATGAGTCTACTTATATCAAATAATATATCATTATGTTATAAATGTATCGGTATTACAATATGCATATAAAAGGATTAACCCCCTTAAAAGACTAGGAAGTAACAGATTGGGTTTAAACCAAAATCCAGCCATATCCTGTGTACAAGTAAATATCCCTCCTAAACCAGTGCCCAGTCATCTGATTCCCCTCCAAAGGCAACATTGTTGCCAGTGTTATGCTTTCAGGGTTCTTCTTGTCTAGGCAGAGTGTGTGTGTGTTTGTGTGTGTGTGTGTGTGTGTGTACACAAATATATATGTATGAGTGTTTTTAAAAATCTAAATAAACTTTTAATTTAAAAGCAGTTGTAGCTTTACGGAAAAGTAGTGAAGCTAATATTCCACACCAGTTTTTTTGGCCTGTATTTCTGGGAAGCTTCAAGTTAACTGAATGTTCATGAACAGGATTTCTCTTACCATAATCCCTGAAGAATTAGCCCTCTTTTCTCTCAAAGAAGTCTCAAAGACGTCTAATTTCTATGACTTACAAAAAAAATCTTTTTGCTTTATGTGTGGCTTTATTGCAAGCAGCTTCAGTTCCTTCTTGGAGGTAGTTTGTTCATAAATTATACATACTAAAATATTTTGAAATGCTGTCATACAAACTGAAAGGTTTTTCAATTTAAAAGAAAAACGCACAAAGCACAATCACTAAATTAAATTAAGAGAGCTTCTTTCCTTCCCTCAAAACAAGCAGGAGTTCCCATCGTGGTTCAGTGGTTAATGAAACTGACTAGCATCCATGAGGATACAGGTTCAATCCCTGGCCTTGCTCAGTGGGTTAAGGATCCGGTGTTGCCATGAGCTGTGGTGTAGGTCACAGATGCGGCTCGGCTTGGAACCTGCGTTGCTGTAGCTGTGGCACAGACCAGCAGCTACAGCTCCGATTCAACTCCTGGCCTGGGAACCTCCACATGCAGCGGGTGTGGCCCTAAAAAAAAAAAAAAAAAAGCAGTGATTTGAAATGTATCTGTGCTGCAGCTATGCATCATTCAGAGACTAAGACTGTGAGTGAAAACTTCCCTGGCTTTGTGATTCTTTCCTTGTCACGAGACACTTACAAATGAAGAATATTTAATTTGTGAAGTACCCTACCCCAATTTTGAATTAGAAAATAATAATTGGGAGTTCCCGTCGTGGCGCAGTGGTTAACGAATCCGACTAGGAACCATGAGGTTGCGGGTTCAGTCCCTGGCCTTGCTCAGTGGGTTAACGATCCGGCGTTGCCGTGAGCTGTGGTGTAGGTTGCAGACGCAGCTCGGATCCCAAGTTGCTGTGGCTCTGGCGTAGGCCGGTGGCTACAGCTCCGATTCGACCCCTAGCCTGGGAACCTCCATATGCTGCGGGAGCGGCCCAAGAAATAGCAACAACAGCAACAACAACAAAAAAAGACAAAAGACGAAAAAAAAAAAGAAAATAATAATTGTACACAGTCATACTATATTATTTATATTGTAGGCTATTTCACATAATTATAGATTTTAAAATGTATAGATAGGTATTTTTTCATCCAAAAAATGATACTGCTAAATTTTTTTTTTAAATAAAGCAGAAGTGGACATTCGGTTTAAATGAAAATTGAAAAAAATTAATTACACCAACAAATCATTACACTTACGTTTTTCCATTCCATTCCACAATCTTGGAAAAGTTAAGGTAATTGTCTTCTCCAGTTAGAAAGACGTAGTCTCCATCGTTAGTGCCATTTTTCTGAAAATGAGTGAATATGGTCAACTAAAGTAACTGTGATGGTTCATTTTATGTGTCAGCTTGGCTAGGCTATGCTACCCAGTCCTTTTGTCAAACAATACTCTAGAGGCTGCTATATTTTCTAGGTGTGATCAGTTCCCTTAAGTAAATGAGATCACTGTTGAAAACATGGGTGGGCTCGTCCAACCAGCTGAAGGCTTTAAAAGCAAACAGGTTTCCTAGAGAAAAAGGGATTCTCTTTAAGACAGCAATGTAGAAATCCTACTTGAGTTTCCAGCCTGCCAGATCATCTGTCCTATGGATTTCAGACTGGCCACTGAAATTCTGGATTTCAGGTATTGCCAGCCCCCACAAAAGCATAGGCCAATTCCTTAATATAAATCTCTCAATAGATACAGATACACAGATCTCCATCAACTCCGTTTTCCTAGAGAACCCTAGCTGATACAGGAAGCAGCACATTTAATCTTTATGAAACTGTACTAGTTGGGCCCTAATTGCTACATGAGACTGAACCAGAACTAGGGAATAGAGTGACTATTTTGCTAAATCCCATACTAACCACATTATTACTTTATGGTTTTAAAAAGTATGAGCCCAATTAAATAACACACAAAGGATTTAAAGAAATCCTTTCTTTCCCCAAAGAAAATATCCAAATAGCCAATAAGCAATAAGTACGTGAAAAGATGCTCAGCCTTATTAGTCATTAGGAAAATGCAAATCAAAATCACAATGAGATACAACTTTCCAACCATGAGGATAGCAATTAAAAGAAAAGGAAAAAAACAGATGTTGGTGAAGATGTGGAGAAACTAGAGCCTTCCCATATCGCTGGTGGGAAGTGAGATGTTGCAACTGCTGTGGGAAAGAGTTTGGCTGGTTTGTCAAAAAGTTAAACCTAATGTTGCCATATGACTCCAACCTGCCACTCCCATGTATCTACCCAAGAGAATTCCACTCCAAGGTACAGATCTAATGTTCATACAAAAACTCCTATATAAATGTTCATAGCAGCATCATTCATAATAGCCAAAAAGTAGAAATAATCCAAGTATTCATCAGCTGAAGACTGGATAGAGAAAAGTGTGATATATCCATTCAGTGAATATTATTACACAGCTATAAAAAGGAAGGAAATGCTGATACATGTCACGCATGGATAAACCTTCTAAAAATGATACTACATAAAAGAAACTAGACGTGAAAGATCATATAGTGTATGAATTCATATAAATTCCATTCCATTATACAGCTGTCCAGAATGGGCCAGTCCATAGAGACAGAAAATAGATTTGTGGTTACCAGAAGCTGGTAGGAGAGGCGAATGGACGTGTCTGCTAATGGGTTGTGGTTTGGGGGAAGAAAATGTTCTGGAATTAGACAGTGGTGGTGGTTGCACAGCCTTGTAAAGATACTAAAAAAACCACTGAAATGTACGCTTTTAAATAGTGAGCTTTACATTCAACATAATTTTATGTTTATTTTAACTGAATTATATCTCAATTAAAAAAAGCATAACTCCAGGGCCAGGACCCAATTACATATCAAGAGCTGCACTAGAAGAAAGTGGCATTGATACAATCACACTTGCAATGAAAGGTTTCTTCAGGTATATATTCTTTCCAAGTGACACTTCTTAGGAGCAGACACTCTATACGTTCTCAAAAGTTCTTCATTTGGAGATGGGCTTTGACTTCTGGCAGAACGAAAAGGTTTCTTGGAAATATTTAAATGCTTAACCATTTAGCTTAGGCCACATCCAAGTTAAGTGGAGGACTTCAAGAAATATATATGTATATTTTTAGAAGTATTTTGGTCTGTTTTCTACACAAAATTTGTCTATAGAACTAAGATATATATAATATATACATACATACTATATAATATACACAATTTTTGTACATATATACAAATACACAATTTCTTTACTGATATGTATATTTCCTGTGTTATCAGAAGTTCTTCATGGGTAAAATTTACTGACTCTATAATATTATGTGGTAGTATTTATAACCTAACCATTTTCCTATTACTGAATATCTAGTTTTGAATTTTTTGCCACTAACAATGATGTATGAATATCTTCATGATTCAAAATCTTTTCTGTATTTCATTTTCTTTTTTTTGTCTTTTGTTGTTGTAGTTGTTGTCGTTGTTGCTGTTGCTATTTCTTGGGCCGCTCCCGCGGCATATGGAGGTTCCCAGGCTAGGGGTCGAATCGGAGCTGTAGCCACCGGCCTACGCCAGAGCCACAGCAACGTGGGATCCGAGCCGCGTCTGCAACCTACACCACAGCTCACGGCAACGCCAGATCCCCAACCCACTGAGCAAGGCCAGGGACCGAACCCGCAACCTCATGGTTCCTAGTCGGATTCGTTAACCACTGTGCCATGATGGGAACTCCCTGTATTTCATTTTCTAAAAGGATCACTAAAAGTGAAATTACCAGACAAAAGAACATGAACATTTTTAAAGCTTTTGATTCATGGTATCAAGTTGCTCAAGGCCACCCAGTGGAAACAGCAAGATAAATCAGTTTACATTTCCCAAATGCCTTTTGCTAGATTTGGCTTATTGGGTCAACAAAAAAAGGGTTTCTTTCTTATCTCTTTTTGCATTTCTGTATTTACTGAGGTTGAACTCTTTTTTTCAATCATTTGCCTTAAAAGGCGTTCAGGCTCTCTGAATTCTCATTTCAATTTTTTTTGCCTTCTTGGGTTCTTTTGTCACTTAACTTCATCTCACCAACTATGTCAATATACCAACATGGTCCACATACATAATAGTCACGTTGTGTTCCACACAGGAAATTTTATGTGACTTTAAGATACAAGAAAGGACTTTTCTTTAAAGGCAACAATGTGAACAAACACAACAATTTAGAAGCAAATTCAAATAGCCCACATTAAAAAAAAAAAAAAAAAAAGCTGAGCCATCAATTTTAAAAATGCATGTCTGTGCCTTCCTGAAGACCTCTGCTTAACCCACATGTGGGTTAAGTGAACTGGTTCGGCATTTAAATATCTCAGAGCAACTCAAAGAGTTCTTCCCAGCTGTTTTCAGCCCAAGAGTCAGACACTGGATGTGAATGCTTCCCTGTCACTCTCTAGAACCTTTGTTATGTGAGGACAAGCAGGAATGATGAGTTTTGTGGCATGACAGTAGGGATTTGGGTTGAACGCAAGAAACTATTACTGCAGGAGGCGGAGAGATGTTCTGAGAACCGGCTGACAGCATCCACACCATTAGCCTGATACAAGCCTAATCCATCCAGAAGGATTGGCTGGAACGGCTGACCCTCAAAGATACTCCCCAGCCACTCATTTTATCCTTCCAGGAATCCACACTCACTGGGAGATGCTTGAACTCTCTTATGCCAAGGAAAACAGAGGTGCTCTGAAATCAACGGGTACAGATGAGCGGACTGGCTTTCCAAAGGCAAATAAGAGCACCTGACTTTCAGCCAGGTCACCTTTTCTCAGGAGCCCAGTGCCAATACTCTGTCTGTATTACCTTCCCCCAGTCACTCTCACACCCTGTCCCACCCCATTTGCTGTTTGGCTATTTCATCATTAAAGTCTTTGAAGCTAAAGTGTTCAAGTGCTTTAAGGCTTTCTGTTTGCAACACAGCATGTGGTGGAACAGGTGGACCGGGCACACAGGTCCAGGGGATCACAGGGGAATGTGGCCGAATGCCACTAGGATTAAGGAAGGGTCTGAGGCCGGGTGGGGCAGGTGCAGACAAGGCGGTGTCAGGGAAGGAGACAACCCCACAGCCTGACCCGGTCTTGAATGAATGATGGCTCAAGTGTGGACTTCCGTGCTGCTGCCTATAGAATTAGTCTTTGGCCAGAGCAGGTGAAAAAAACAAAGAGAAGACACCTTTGCCTCTTTTTCCAACAACACTACAGAGAGTTTATTTAGCTTCAAAATGAAAACATACCTACCCCAGCCATTCATGTTAATTTTTTTTTTTTTTGAGCCAGTCATGGACGGGAAAAGAACCAGGGTTCCTGAAATGTGTGTTGCGATTTACAGTTTGCAGAGCACTTTTGCAGACTCTCATTGGGCCATTCAAAGAAACCTTTGGAGTGTGGATACCTTTAACCTTTTTTTTTTTTGTCTTTTTGTCTTTTCTAGGGCCGCCTCCCTTGGCATATGGAGGTTCCCGGGCTAGGGGTCTAATCAGAGCTGTAGCCACCAGCCTACACCAGAGCCACAGCAACGCCAGATCCGAGCCTCATCTACGACCTACACCACAGCTCACCGCAACACCGTATCCTTAACCCACTGAGCAAGGCCAGGGATCGAACCCGCAACCTCATGGTTCCTAGTCAGATTTGTTAACCACTGCGCCACAATGGGAACTCTGGATACCTTTAATCTTAAGTTACCAGTGATGAAAGTGAGGTTCAGAGAAGTCTTATAGTTATTAAGTGAAAAAGTCAGGACACACATGCAGCCCCCTGGGTCTAAGTCTCATGCTCTGTTTCCTAGGGGTGGGAAATCCACTCCAGGTCCGAATCTAACTGAGCCCTGGTAGGGCTTTTCACTAACAGGGGCTCAGAGAGCTGCAGTTTGCTTGCAAGGAGAGGCAATGGCCAGGGGCAGAGAAAGAAAAAAAAAAAATATGCCCCTGCCACAGAAAAGCAAAATGCCAATTTCTCCAATAGGTCCATATGGATGAGTTACATGTTAAACATCTATCTAAAGATACATATTGTAAACCCGATGAGGTCAACGTAAAGACAAAGCAGGCTCGATGACAAAAATTTTCTGAGAAATGCTGAGGTATTAGGAACAGGATCTACTTAGCAGATGGATCTTAGCCGCTGGGACCAAAGGGAGCTTAAGGAAACCTTTGTATCCTCTACAGGAAGTTCCTCTGAAATGATTTCTAGAAGAGAGTCTAGTCACAGCTTAATAAGACATCAGTGCTTGGAGTTCCCGTCGTGGCGCAGTGGTTAATGAATCCGACTAGGAACCTTGAGGTTGTGGGTTTGATCCATGGTCTTGCTCAGTGGGTTGAGGATCCAGTGTTGCCATGAGCTGTGGTGTAGGTTGTGGATGCAGCTCGGATCCCACGTTGCTGTGGTTCTGGTGTAGACGGCGGCTATAGCTCCAATTCGACCCCTAGCCTGAGAACCTCCATATGCCACAGGAAGCGGCCCTAGAAAAGGCAAAAAGACAAGAAAAAAAAAAAAAAGACATCAATGTTTCTTCTGGTGGAAGCTGGACTCCTATTAGATGGGACCTTTAGGAACATCAGGCAGCCTGCTCACCCAGAGTGAAGGATTTAGGGTTGGTGGGACCCTACTCGCAGGACCCACTCCTCTCGCAAAGATGTTTGAAAGTTAGTTCCCACTCTGAACAGTTTCTAAGTTTTGTATACCCTTGACAGTACAGGATCAGCAGTAGGAGCACCATTCGCAAGAGAAGGTGAAATGCTAGGAGACTGAATGATGAAGGTGAGATTCTTGAGTAGTTAGAGCCAGAGAATAACAACAAATCTAAAGATGAGGAAATTGATCCCAATTCTGTATCCTGCCTCTACTCTATAACCTGTTCTTCCCAAGTTTGTCATTGACTCATCTCCTAACTATCCATTTTATGCAAGGGTTTTATTTTCCAGGGGGAGGGGTTTTTATTACTTTTTAAAAAAATAAGAGTTGTAATGACTATTTCAGCTTCCCTCTTGGTCTTGTTTTTGTTTCTTTGTTTTTTGTTTTGCCACACCGGCAGCATACGGAAATTCCCAGGCCAGAGATCAAACCTGCCCTACAGCAGCGATCAGAGCCACAGTGGTGAAAACCCAGGCGCCTTAACTCACTAGGCCATCAGACAACTTCCGATTCTTTATTACTTTTAATTCATTTGAAGCTCAGGCAGCAATAAAATATGCTTTGAATAAGTACTCGAATGTCAGTATTTTTGGTTTCAAACCAAAGTGAATCTGCAAGGAATGATACAAAAGTCCACTTATAGGCAGAAGAAATCATAGACCAGGATGCACAGAGTTTCAAACTATCCAGCCTCTTTCATAAATAAGATGTCTGAAAATCTAATAAATAGCTCCCACCCCTAATGGACTGTCACATCCCTATTTAGTTCCTTATTTAGTTTTGCCAGGCTGATCTATTTTTAAAAAATTTTTATTATAGTTGATTTGTAACATTCTGTCAATTTCTGCTGTACAGCAAAGTGACCCAGTTATACATAGATATACATTCTTTTTCTCATATTATCTTCTGTCATGTTCTATACAAGTGATTAGATAATAGTTCTCTGTGCTACACAGCAGGACTTCGTTGTTTATCCATTCTAGGCTGATTTATGGGTTTAGTTCCCAGGTAATCAAAATAAGACTTGGCATGGATCCCTGAAATTGATGATACTTTGAAAGATGGCATAGCCACTCTATTTCTCACAGCAACACTCATGCAGAGTCAGCACTGGCAGCATGTTGAAATTGTGGGAAAAGTTTTTTGCCCCTACTAAAAAGCACCTTCTTATTTTTTCATGCGCTCTGTAAGACATCTAGAATTCTGAGCAATTTTGGTCTTCTCCTGGGAGAAAGCCAAAGTGAAGATAACATCTGGCCGGACTGCCCTCCCCCTTGGCTGAACAAAGAATCCCTGAAAAGAAAAATCAACAGATCAACTTACCCCATAGAACAGGCCAAAATAGGGAGAGATGTCGGGTTCCAAAATGTTGATGAGGGACAAGATTTCATCTTTGTAGCCCCAAAGCAATTCATCCACTGTGTGCGTCACAAAGAGCTTCTGACGATAGGCTTTCAACAGGGCTTCGATGATCTCGCGGAGCAGGGGCAGGTGGGTCCATTCCATGGCGGTCTGAGGAGCACAGGCAAGTTCAGACAGCAGCATCCCCACCCCACACTCCCACGGCCCCTTCAGCAAACGGGGCTGCAAAGGTAAATGTAAATGTTGAGATCAAACAGCTGAAAAATAAGCCAGTGTGCTCCCCTCTGGCTGAATTCGAAGAATAAGACTCTTCAGTTATTGTCCTTTCTCAGTATTACATTTTTTCAGTGTGAATTTGGCATCCTTCCTGGCAACTCTTGAGTTTTTCTGACACAGCAGAAGTGGGTAAAAAACGCTCCCAAATACATTGGTAACTTTAGCCACAAGGTGGCGCCACGTTCCTCCTGATCAGGGCTATAGGTTTCGTCCGCATAAACTGCCCCACTAGGCAACTGGGCAGACCTAGGATCTAACACGTTCCACACTCTCCATCATGAGTGTCCAGCTGACTATGCAGTGGTCACCTAGGAGCTACAATAGAAGCCTTAGAAGGGGTTGGTGTAAATGAAGAAAATTTTCCTGGGTCTCAGGTATTTGTTTTTTCGTTTTTTTTTTCATGTATTTTTTATTAGATTATTATTAGATTATTGCCATTAAAAACAGAGCCCAGGAGTTCCCGTCGTGGCACAGTGGTTAACGAATCCGACTAAGAACCATGAGGTTGTGGGTTTGATCCCTGGCCTTGCTCCATGGGTTAAGGATACGGTGTTGCGGTGAGCTGTGGTATAGGTCGCAGACGCGGCTCAGATCCTGCATTGCTGTGGCTCTGGTGTAGGCCGATGACTACAGCTCCGATCAGACCCCTAGCCTGGAAACCTCCATATGCTGCTGGAGTGGCCCTAGAAAAGGTAAAAAAACAAAAAACAAAAAACAAAACAGAGCCCAGTGTAATCATGCTAGGCTATAATCAACCACCCAGTCTCTGCTATTTGAAAACAAGAGAAAAAGTCAACACGTATTTTAATAGTTAAAAAAATCCAAGGTAGAAAACTAAATTAAGTAGTGGTAAGCAAATTCTTCTTTCTGGCCATGCCCACAGCATGTGGAAGCTCCCGGGCCAGGGATTGAACCCATGCCACAGTAGCAGCCTGAGCCACTGCAGTGATGAAACCATATCCTTAACCCACTGCACCACAGGGGAATTCCAAGAAGTGATAGCCAAATTCTATTGCTAGAGTTTCTGAACCCAAACAAGGGGCAAATAAATATTTTAAAAATTATCAGCTACCCACCAAAATCCTATAGTAACATTTATTTGCACTTGTGCTGATCCTGAAGACACAGGAAGAAACTGAGTGTGGGGGAGAATCCTAAAATTTGCATTTTGTTACCAGTTGAAAAGATTACATTTGAAAGACTTCCTAAAGAAGGTCTAAGATAACTTTATTTCACTTTATTTTTTTTGTCTTTTGTCCTTTTAGGGCCGCACTCGTGTCATATGGAGGTTCCCAGGCTAGGGGTCTAATCGGAGCTACAGCTGCCGGCCTACACACAGCAAAGCGGGATCCAAGCCGCGTCTGTGACCTACACCACAGCTCAGGGCAATGCCGGATCCTTAACCCACTGAGCGAGGCCAGTGACCGAACCCGCGGATCGAACCCGCAACCTCATGGTTCCCAGTCGGATTCATTTCCACTGTGCCACAATGGGGACTCTGCTCTAAGATAATTTTAAAGAAGGGAAGGGAAAAAATATACTTATTTAACATATATATACACACATGTGACTTAATTGCTCCCAAAGATAAAACCATGATGGCCTTAATTTAGTTTTTTCCTTTCTTCTAAAATCCACAATAATGAGACTCAAAATACCTACTTACCAACGCAGGGATATTTAATGTTCTAAGTAAGTCAGTTTTAGGGTCTCCAACAGACTTGTCTCGTTCAAAAACATAAGCCTTATTGCTGACGGCAGATATCGTTGTCCCATTATCTCCAAATTGAATGTCTGCTTTGTTTCTGAGTTCCCTAAAAGAAAAAGAGTTTTGATTGAAAACAGGCAACCCTTTACTAAATAATACTTTTCCTTTCTTTCAGCATCACAGTTACTTTCCATATAACATTCCCAATATAACCCTTCTACAGGGAGAAGGCAGATACTGACCCTTTAAGCCCTGGAGATTAAAGCTATAATGGGGGAAGGTAACGGTGCCTTGGATAGAGTTATTTTCATGCTCTCTCCCCATAATGTGATAAATGCAGTGGTCAAGGATCTCCCTGACCAGGGAATCAAGGCCACTGAGTTTCTCTCCTGGCTTATGGTTTGGTCCTGAAACAGTTTCAAATTTTTCAGTTCAGAGCTTCAGTTTAAATTTCAATGTGTTTACCAATGTCTTGAATTCAGGTGAAAATTCAAGTAACAAAACAAATGCCTGAGGCTTCGCCAAGTAGAGGCTCTCGCTCTGGGTTTTGATCACGAGTTCAGCCTGGTTCAGGTCTGATCAGCAAAGTCTGTAGGAAGCGCCTGGGGCCAGATCTAGGATTAGGGTGCGGGTGGTGAGACACCCGCCTTAGGATGCGAAATATAAGAGATGCCCAAACGCCCAGTCATCAAAATAAACATTATTTTAAAAATGGAAAAGTAATAATTCTAAAAATTGACATTAATGCAAAAAATCATGTAGAACAAAATATCAAAACTTTACAGAAAAACAGGACTGATATTTTGTTCATTGAATGCCTCGTGCCAGTTCTGAGCCTGCCTAATTCATAGTAGATGGTCACTCAATTCCAGGGTCCATTCCCTCGGCTCCTCTGCTGCTTCCCTGTTCTTTCTGTTCCATCTAAGGCTGGACTGTCTCACCTGTGTGTCTACTGAAACCTTGAACTCTTGCTAACTGGAATTGAGATGTGCCGTAAGGATAAAACATACACCAGATTTCAAAAATGGTACCAAAAAAAAAAAAAAAAGAATGCAGAACATCTCCTTAACTTTTTTATGTTGATTACATGTTGAAATGATACTATTTTGTCTTAATTGAAGTATAGTTGTTGTACAATATAAGTTATAGGTATACATTTGATTTATAATTTATTTTTATTTCTTTTTTGGCTGCCCCACAGCCTATGGAAGTTCCCAGGCCAGGGACTGAATCCAAGCCACAGCTTTGACCTACATTACAGATGTGGCAACACTGCATCCTTAGCCCACTGTGCTAGGCCAGGGGTCAAACTGAGCCTCCACAAAGATAACACTGCATCTTTAACCTGTTGTACCACAGCAGGAACTCCTGTAATTTTTAAAGACTATACTCTATGTAATAGTTATACAATTTTGGCTCTATTCCCTGTGTTGTATAGTATATATCCTTGTAGCTTATTTTAACCCTGATAGTTTGTACCTCTTACTCTCCCACCCCCAGACTGCCCCTTCCCCCTCCCCACTGGTAACCACTAGTTTATTCTCTGTTACTGTGCCTGCTTCTTTTTTGTTATATTCCTTATTTTCTTTCATTTTTTAGATATAAGTGATATCATACAGTATTTGTCTTTCTCTGATGTATTTCACTTAGCATTATGCTTTCTGAGTCCACCCATGTTGCCGCAAATAACAAAACTTCCTTCTTTTTTTATGGCTGAGTCATATTCCGCTGTATATATATGTACCACAGTTTCTTTATCCATCCAGAAACAATACTATTTTAGACGGAATGAGTAAAATAAAGATATATTGTTGTTTAATTTTTTAGGGCTGCACCTGCAACACATGGAAGTTCTTAGGCTAGGGGTTGAATTGGAGCTGCAGCTGCTGGCCTACACCACAGCCACAGCGACACCAGATACAAGCCACATCTGTGACCTACACTGCAGCTTGCAGCGACACTAGATCCTTAACCCACTGAGCAAGGCCAGGGATCGAACCAGGATCCTCATGGTTACTAGCTGGGTTCTTAACTCCAAAGATGTATTACTAAACCTAATTGCAACTGGAGTTCTCCTGTGGTGTGGCAGGTTAGGGATCTGGCATTGTCACTGCAGAAGCCTGGGTTCACTGCCGTGGTGCAGGTTTGATCCCTGGGCTGAAAACTTCCACATGCCATGGGCGTGGCCAAAAACCAAACAAACAATTACACCTGTTTTCTTTTTATTTGTTTTGATGCGGCTACTAGAAAAATCTAAAATGACACATGTGATTCACAACATATTTCCATTAGACAGAACTATTTTGGTTTATAATTCCAACACAAGTACAAAGGCAACGGGGCTACCCACCACCGCCTCCGGGGGTCTTTTCCCACTACCATCACATGTGGGGTTTCTCAACCCTGAACACCTGTGGAGACAGCTGTCTATGCCACGTCTCTGGCACTCAGAGACTGCTTAGTGACATCCTGTAGATGGTGAAGACATTATCTTAAAGCCTCAGGTAGATTGCAAGCAAGCTTAAGAAACTTGCAGCCCTCTTAAATTTTTTCTAGATTTTAAAACAAAAATAGGAGTTTCCATTGTGGTGCAGTAGAAACGAATTCGACTAGGAACCATGAGGTTGCAGGTTCGATCCCTGGCCTTGCTCAATGGGTTGGGGATCCGGGGTTGCTGTGAGCTGTGATGCAGGTCGAAGACGTGGCTCGGATCCCACATGGCTGTGACTGTGGTGTAGGCCGGCAGCTATAGCTCCTATTCAACCCCTAGCCTGGGACCCTCCATATGCCTTGGGTGTGGCTCTAAAAAGACAAAAAGAAGAAAGAAAAAGAAAGAAAGAAAGAAAGAAAGAAAGAAAGAAAGAAAGAAAAAGAAAGAAAGAAAGAAAGAAAGAAAGAAAGAAAGAAAAGAAAAGAAAAGAAAAGAAAAGAAAGAAAATTAGACAAGCCAACAATAATCAAATGTATACCTACAGATGCATAAAAGCAGACAAGTCTCTGTTCTTCTCTAGTGCTGAGCACGAGGCTATGTACAGTAATATAAATATTGAACCCTTGCCCAGCTCTTCCAAAGGTTTAAGCACACTATGCCATTTGATCTCATTTCATCCTTACAGCAAGCCCGTGGTACAGACGGATCAAGTATTTTCAACCCACTTTTGCATATGGGGGGACACAGGACAGCAGAAGAGTCAGAACCTGAGGCCAAGTCTAATTCCTGCTTGACCACCCCCTCCTCTGTATCAAGTGACCTCTCCTAACAGGTGCCTACTAAGTGTCTGCAGGATGAAACCAAGGACTGCCTCGAGCAAATGCCAAATCTAAGTAACCATGAGAAAAAAGTCCTTGACTTTCCAGTTCCCGAGAAATACATACAAAATCTGATAGAGGATGCCATGTAAAACCCTTGTACAGGAGTTCCCAATGTGGCTCAGCAGGAATGAACCCAACTAGTATCCATGAGGATGCTGGTTTGATCCCTGGCCTCGCTCAGTGGGTTAAGGATCCGGCGTTGCCATGAGCTATGGTGTAGGTTGTAGACTCGGCTCGGATCTGGCTGTGGCATTGGCATAGGTCAGCAGCTGCAGCTCCGATTCGACCCTTAGCCTGGAAACTTCCACATGCCATGGGTGGGGCCCTAAAAAGACCAAAAAAAGAAAAAAGAAAAAAAAGAAATAAGAAAAAAGAAAACAGACGTTTTAAAAAACTGACCTGAGGGTGAACATCAATTTGTACTCACAGAGAGCTGGGCCAGGCAGCCAAGAGCTGGGATTCAACCATAGATCCAGAAGCCAGGGCTCAGTGCTGTCAAGTTTTCTGACTAATGACAAAAATCAATGACCTTGCCCAGGCTCTTTTTGTTTGTTTGTTTTTTTCGCTAAGCTTTAGGTCACTCACCTAGAGGCAGGAATAATTCCAGGTCTAGAGTCTGCTTCACTTATGTCCACGTATGCTTACTGACTCTCAAGATGACTTTAAAAACGTCATCTTTGTTGCTTACCTTGTAAGAACCTGATGTTTTAAAGGGAAAATGAGCGTGGAGGCTCTGATCGCTTTCAGCCTCGTGACTTGGTTTCTCAATAAACTCCAAAAGGTCAAGGCCATGAGTTCCTGAACCACAAAACTATTTCAAGTCTTTGGAGGCACGAAGGGTCTATGTCATGTCACTCCAGCTAACCATGTGACTTCCCCCAGCCACCAGCCGCCCTCCCGCATGACTCGCCTTTGCTGAGCCATCTAATTGAAGGAAGACGGTGCCTTTGGGCATCAGGCATGGCCCCCCACCCCACAGAGGCCAGGAAAACCAAGGGAACCGGGGCAGGGGGCAGGGGGAACACCTCTGTCTCAACACAACACATAAGAGTCAGAGGAAGCTCAAAATGCCTCCCTTTCCAGCATGCCTGTCACATTGGTGACCCAGAGAGGCCACGGGAAAAGGAGAGGGAGTTTTAGAAACAAAACCAAGTTTGCTACCCAAATCCCCCTGACAGCCAATCAATAAGAGTCAACCAGAGGCAGGACGCTCTCCTGGTGAACAGCAGGATGAGAGCAAGAAGTGATGGATTCCTGCTCTACGGTAGTGGAGAAGACCAAGGAAGCATATGGAATTAGAAACACAGTCAAAAACAAAAAAGCAAAAAATAAAAATAAAAAAAAGGCCAAGCAAAATCTTTGGCCTAGACAATTAATTAAGGAACCATACTTGAAAGTACCTGGGATGGTCCCTAGGACTCAGTAGATGCTGATAAAACCTACTAATGTCAAAAGCTCCAGGACATCACAGGCTCAGAATACACTTTTCTGTTAATCATGAGGATGGCCCTCCTCGCTGGGAAAGGTCCAGTTATCCCCCATGAACTATTTAATCTGTCAGGAAAATACATGATTGATTTTAGCGATCTCTCATTGAAAATATTTTTTCAGGGAGTTTCCATTGTGGCTCAGTGGTAGTGAACCTGACTAGCATCCATGAGGATGCGGGTTTGATCTCTGGCCCTGCTCCTAGGTTAAGGATCTGGTGTTGCTGTAGCTGTTGTGTAGACTGGCAGCTGCAGCTCCGATTCGACCCTGAGCCTGGGAATTTCCATATGCCATAGGTGTGGCCCTAAAAAGCAAATAAATAAATAAATAAATAAATAAATAAATAAATAAATAAATAAATAATTTTTTAAAAAGAAGTTCTTACTTTTAAAACAAAAAATAATTTTTAAACTCCTGAATCTTTAGGTGAAACCTCGCCATCACAGAAGGCAAACCACATGCCTGAGACAAGGAAACCAAAAGGAATAATTTTGATCAGTTGGAAAACTACTATCTCTGCAGCATTAAATTCCTCAGAGGCGTGGGATAAATTAGATACAGAAAATACAATACAATCCCATCTCCCAAGTCATCTCTATGCTCCACTGACCCCCTGCTCTCTGTTGAGGATTCCTAGAAGCAGTGATAAGCACCCTGGGTACAGCATGGGTGGAGATCTGGCTTCCAGGCTTGGCTTTCAATCCTGGCTCATCCGTTACTAGCTTCTCTGCCTCCATTTCCTCATCTGCAAAATGGAGATAACGGTGTCCCTTCCTTGTTGGGCTGTTGTGAGAATTAAATCCATAAAAGCTTGTCATTCAGTTCCAGCACTGCCTGGCACACACTCAAGCTTTAGGAAACAGCTGCTATTGGTCTCGTGTAGGAGGGGGCTTGTGCCAAGTTCTTGAGACAGAAAGCTGTTATGACCTGGTTCCTGTCCTTGACAAATCCATGGCAGAACAGGGCAGGCTGCTGTTTAAATGGCTATTTCACACGTGGAAAGCGTTCTGGAGTTGCTCCATGGTGCTAGGTCAGAGGAGGGCGGAGTGGCCAGTGGAATGGGCATTACCAGGCAGGAGTACTCTAGGTTCTAGAAGGAGCAGGCTTCCTTGGGTGGGAGGGGGAGGGGCTTCCAGACAGAGGCAGCGGGAGAGCCAGGATGTGCTTCCTTGGTGGAGGGTGAGAAAACTGACGGGCGGAGGATGCCACACTGCACAGCCACATGCAGCTCCGGGCGAGGCTGGGCTGAGCAGACACCCAGCGGAGACGTGAAGACACAGAGCAAATGGGACCAAGAGAGGGCAGAGCAGGGAAGCTGGCCAAAGGTGGGGTCAGGGCAGTATCCGTCTTTAACTTTGTATCATCACTGCCTTGTCACTTAGGTGAAAGACTGAACACCTGGAGCCCAGGGCAGGACACTGAGAAAGAAAAACCTGGATGAAAGGCGGCCCATGTTTGTTGGGGGCATGCAAGAAACAACTTCACTCCTGAAGATGGAAATGGTCCCCTGTCCAGGAAGCGTTACCCTGAGCCCCTGGCTCTCACAGGACCATCCTGTGCATCTATAACTCACCTGGTTGCCACCTTTTGATACAGGATAAGAAGGCAGATCTTTTTCTATATTTCTTACCTTTGCTTTAAAAAAGAAAAATTACCTAAAGCTATTTCTGTTTCTATTTTGAGAAGAAAGGTCCTATCAGAAAAGAGAGAGTCAGGTTCAGAAAAACAAACATGCATTCTCCTACTATGATGGAAGCAAGAACCATGGCATTTAAAGTGCAAGGAGACAGTTTGATCCATAAGAAACTACATGTGAAAAAACAGAACTCTAAGAAATTAGACTTGACTATCACACCGTTGCAGGAAGTAGGACTTTTAAGCTCAGAAAAGATAGAAAAGTTCATACAAGAATAGATTTTATTACATATACATTTTAGAATGAAAAAGGTAAATAATAAACAGTTGCCACAATTACGACAAAAGGTTCATATCATCATTATATTAAAAATTTACCAGGTGGCATAAACACACCAGAACCCAGACAGGCAAACCAGCACAGGACAAGAACTAAGAATGTGGAAACACGACTGGTTCGCAAACATCAGGAGAAATTCAATCCACGGGGTAATCAAAGGATGAAAGGACAAGTGACCTGCATGTCCCAGAAGACAGGAATGGTTAAGTAAAGTGTGGTAATACTGTCCCTCTATGTCTTGAATATTATTATCATGAAAATGTATTTGTATAAAGCTCAAGGCATACATGGCAAAAATACCTAGGATGGGTTTTTTGTTTTTGCTTTTGTTTTTTTTTTTTTGCCATTTCTTGGGCAGCTCCCACGGCATATGGAGGTTCCCAGGCTAGGGGTCTCATCAGAGCTATATAGCTGCCAGCCTACACCAGAGCCACAGCAACTCAGGATCCAAGCCGCGTCTGCGACCTATACCACAGCTCACGGCAACGCCAGATCCTTAACCCACTGAGCAAGGCCAGGGATCGAACCCGCCACGTCATGGTTCCTAGTCGGATTCATTAACCACTGAGCCACGACGGGAACTCCTAGGATGGGATATTAAGGAAACAGAATATACATGTACAAAGAAGTGCACGTATAAGTATAAACAGTATAACAGTATAAAAGGAAAACTCCCCCATGGAAAAACAGCTGAGAAAATATCCACTAAAATATTATCTTTGAGACAGTGAAACTGCAGAGAGTAGCATTTTTTCTTATTTTGCTTTATTGCACTTTCAACATTATCTTTGCTGTTATATATATTATTTACTGATTTCTTGTGTCTTTTTAGGGCTGCACCCGCAGCAGATGGAGGTTCCCAGGCTAGAGGTCAAATGGGAGGATAGCTGCCAGCCTATGCTGCAGCCACAGCAATTCAGGATCTGAGCCATGCCTGTGATCTACACCACAGCTCACGGCAACACCAGATCCTTAACCCACTGACTGAGGTCAGGGATGGAACCCACTTCCTCAAAGGTTTGTAACCTGCTAAGTCACAAAGGGAACTCTGACCCACAGCTCTTATGTTGTGTTTTGTTTGGGTTTTTTTAAGTGGGCACTCATATTAAATTTCTATTGGAGAGTTCTGATTAGAGTGTAAAATCAGCTCTGGCGAGAGAATAAATTCTAGGTTGAGAGTGCCAAAAATTTAAATGAAAATGAAAATAAAACAAAGAGGCTAGACATACAGAAAGAGCCGGATCGCTCAGGCCTTGAATGTCACACAGAGAGAGCCACCAGGACCCTGGGCATGGAAGGAGAGGAAATGGCAGATGCATGCTTTGGAAAAATCACTGTGGCAGTGGCACGGGAGGGACCAGGGCAGGGGAGGAGAGTGGAGGCAGGAAAACTCATGGAGGCAAAAACGAACAGTGAGGATCCAACCTGCTTTCGGGCCTCCAGGACCTGACCTGCGCTGTGCCTCGCGCCCCTGTGGCAAGTCTGGGAGATCCTTTCTCAGATCCAGGTTTTCACATATAGAAAGTAAGCTACCCATGATTACAAGGGAAACCAATGACTGACATACAGGTGTCACTGTAAAACTCTGTGATGATTTCATTATGGGTGCTTCTTCTTTTTTTTTTTTTTTTTGGTCTTTTTTGTCTTTTCTAGGGCTGGTCCTGCGGCATATGGAGGTTCCCAGGCTAGGGGTCCAATCGAAGCTATAGCCGCCGGCCTACGCCAAAGCCACAGCCATGCAGGATTCGAGCCGCATCTGCAACCTATACTACAGCTCACGGCAATGCCGGATCCTTAACCCACTGAGCAAGGCCAGGGATCGAACCCACAACCTCATGGTTTCTAGTCGGATTCATTAACCACTGCGCCATGATGGGAACTCCAATGGGTGCTTCATTATTGACACTTGAAATAAGACATGATAGCAGGTCTAGGAAGTACTGTAATTTTGGAGTATTTATGAACATGAATGATCTTTTGAGCAACAGCTCTCATGAGACAGAACAATATCTGGGCTTCCTTTAGGGCTAAAGCCGTGGTACTGCCAACACGGCTGTGATTTGCTGCCTACGTTTACACTTGAAGGAAATACTCACTTTTAATGAGTGGTTAATGAAAATGAACCATCATTTTTTCCCCCAAGTCACAAACCACCTTGAATTCTATCCATGACCCCCTGTGAGTGGTTCCTGGGCTTCCCTGAGGTGTCAGTTTAGGTCCCTCTAAGATGGAAACATGCAGGGAGTATGGAACCAGGGGACGCTGATTTACTTCTAGGATTTATTTATGCCTAGGATGACATCTATGACAATGCATTAAACCAGCAGACACAATGGCCCCTGAAGATGACTTTTTTTTTCTTCTTTTTAGGGCATATGGAAATTCCCAGGTCAGGGGTCAAACTGGAGCTACAGGAGTTCCCGTCGTGACGCAGTGGTTAATGAATCCGACTAGGAACCATGAGGTTGCAAGTTTGATCCCTGGCTTGCTCAGTGGGTTAAGGATCCGGCATTGCCGTGAGCTGTGGTGTAGGTTGCAGATGCGCCTCGGATCTCGCGTTGCTGTGGCTCTGGCGTAGGCCGGTGGCTACAGCTCTGATTGTACCCCTAGCCTGGGAACCTCCATATGCCGAGGGAGCAGCCCAAGAAATGGCAAAAAGACAAAAAAAAACCAAAAAAACAAACAAACCAAAAACAAAACCTGGAGCTACAGCTACTAGCCTACACCCCAGCCACAGCAATGTGGGAGCTGAGCTGTGTCTGTGACCTATACCACAGCTTACGGCAATGCTGGATCCCTGACCCACTGAGTGAGGCCAGGGATCGAGCCCACATCCTCACAGATACTAGTTGGATTCGTTTCTGCTGCACCGAAATGAGAACTCTCCCTCTTTTTCTTTTTCGGCTGCACCCATGGCATGTGGAAGTTCCTGGGCCAGGGATCAAACCTGTGCCACGGCTGCAGCAGTGATGGATCCCCAACTCACCATGACACAAGGGAACTTCCACCCAGAAGGCGTCTTAATGGAATACTGGGCTCCCTTGGGTATTGATTCGAACCCATGTCCGGTGAGGATAATGACCACAGGAACAGGCCCAGGAGCCCCCAAGGAGAACTGCTGGGCCTTTTTTTCAGTCCTCAGGTAAGTTCATTCTTACAGGGGGAACAGTCAGCTCCCTCACCCAAAAGAATTTAGTTACAAAATTAAAGACAGCAAAAAGACAAATACTGTAATGTTCCACTTATAGGAAATATCTACAGTGGTTCAATTCATAGAAACAAAGCATGATGGCCGGTGGGGGTGGGGGTGGGGTTATGGGAGAAGAGGGGGAGTTGGTTGTTGGTTAATGGCTATACAGTTTCAGATTTACAAGATGAAAAAATTTCAGAGATCTGTTTTGCAACAATGTGAATACACTTAATACCACTGAACTGCACTTAAAAACGGTAAGGATGCCCCCCCCCCCCTTTTTGTCTTTTTGCCATTTCTTGGGCAGCTCCCATGGCATATGGAGGTTCCCAGGCTAGGGGTCGAATCGGAGCTGTAGCAGCCGGCCTACACCAGAGCCACAGCAATGCGGGATCCAAGCCGCGTCTGCGACCTACACCACAGCTCACGGCAATACGGGATCCTTAACCCACTGAGCAAAGCCAGGGATTGAACCTGCAACCTCATGGTTCCTAGTCAGATTCGTTAACCACTGCGCCACGACGGGAACTCCCCACATTTTATATTATGTGGTTTCTTTTTTAATATTTCTCAACAGAACAGGCTGAGACTGGCCCAGTCAACAATGCCATTCTAAGATTCACACACAAGTACCTAATAAATACCAGCAGCATTTCAGACGGACACCGCCAGAACCTGTGCTCTGCATGCAGCTCCCAGAGGATGCTGGTGGCAAGAGACAGAGACTCAGGCCACTGGTGGTGGTGGGGGGGGGGTGTCACTCCATTTTCTGGATGGTGTGGCAGGGAGGGGGTCAGGACTTACCTGTAGGTGTATGGCCCCACTTCTTCCACCCGAGGGATCTCCCCGCTGAGGATCTCCTCTGGATTGGTGACATTGAAGAAATAGAACTGGATGTACACGGGCAGAGGGGGCTTCTTCCAGGAGTCAAAGGTCTCGGAACCATTCCTCAACACAATATTCTAGGAGGGAAGACCAAAGGGATATTTACCAAGTGTAGGGCAGTTGGCTTTGAACATCAGAACTAAGAGAGGGGCACCCTGCCCTTTGACCTCCTGGCTCACTCATTTCTCCCCCCAGGCATTCAGCTACAGTCCCTTGAGAGCAGGAGAGCAGGACCGTGACTTATGCATTTTTTCAAGTTAAGATTGCCAAGGTATTCAAGCAAGATAAAAGCATAGACTGAGAGTAAACAAACCAGAATACGAATGGTGACAAACTCTCACTTGATGAGATTTTGTCTATTCCAATTTTTTTATAATGAATGAGAAAAATTAATGCTGAAAAAAATTTTAAAAAGAAAATCCAGAGTTCCCATTGTGGCTCAGTGGCTCTGATTCAACTCCTAGCCCGAAAACTTCCATATGCCACAGGTGCAGCCCTAAAAAAAAAAAAAAAAAAAAACACAAAGAAAGAAAGAAAAAAAAAAATCCAAAGAGGAAAATGGGAGCTAGTGATAAAGACATGTAAGGCCACTAGTGAAATAATAACTAGGTTGCTGTCACCTGTCACTTCTCTAGCAGTGAGGATTTGAGTGACATTAAGAGAGGGTACTGGTTTCAAAACATGACCAAAACCACATGCTACAATATCCTGTGACACAACACACAACAGGAAGCCAATTTTTAGTAATCCAGGCCTCCAACTGAATAGAAGCCAGGCTCTGAGGGAACGAAACGATATGGCTCTATTAATCAATGGAAATATCCCAAGAATCTCTGCAGGGAAAAGCAAAGGGACTCTTGAATGCATGAATGCAGAAAACCTGAGCTTTTGACAAGCAAAGATAGGCATCTGGAGGACTGGAAGTAAATTCACATGCCCAAGTTGGCCATATCACAGAACTGGGGGATTCCTGGTGGTTTGGCAGCAGTTCCGAACATCTCATCATCAGATTTCTAGCTGAACAACACATTATTGAAATATTCTTGGTCTTTCCTATTAGCATGGATTTACTGAGTTGAGGTCAGATGGGTGAGATAGAAAAGCATGAAGACAAAGCACAGAAGCCCTTGCCTCCAAGCTCTGGATCCAGCTCAGACTCTCCTCCTCAGTAAACCCCCTCCCCTGTCTCCACCCACCCCAATCCCCCTGTCACTACCTCCCCACCCCCCCATCAGAGAGCAACCTAACTGGGTCATTCTAGTCAGTTTAAAGAGCCTCATGGTCTTTTATCTTCTAAACAGGCATCATAGCTCTCTGGGGAGGAGAAGGGGAGAGGCAGGCCCAGAGTGGACAGAAGAACTGGGAAGGTTGATCAGATGTAACGCAGAGGCCCCAGAAGGCATGGAAGAAGAGCATGTTCAAGGTCACCCAGCTACTTCTGTCAGAGCTGAATCTGGAAACCGGCGCCCCTTTTCTCCACTCTCCCACCCCACCTTGGCAATACAACATTTTAATGAAATGGGTGTCAATCTACTACACATTTTAGTTATGCATGTTATATGGGAGAGTTTCTCTAGCATCAAGTGTACATACAACACCTGGAAACAGCTCAGTAACATGAACGTAACCTAACTAAAACTAATAAGTTACCTATCAGAAGTCGAGAGTTCCCACTGTGGCTCAGCAGGTTACGAACCCGACTAGTACTCATGAAAATGTGGGTTCGAACCCTGGCCTCGCTCAGTGGTTAACAATCCAGCGTTGCCATGAGCTGTGGTGTAGGTTGCAGATGTGGTTTGGATCCCGTGTTGCTGTGGCTGTGCTGTAGGGCCGGTAGCTGTAGCTTCGATTCAACCCCTAGCCTGGGAACCTCCATATGCCGCAGGTGCGGCCCTAAAAAGCAAAAAACAATTAAAAACAAACAAATGAACAAAAACAAACAAAAAGCTATCAGAAGTCTAACATGTAAATAATTATTTATCTTCTAGAGGATGTTGGAGGCTCAGAGACACCTTTAAAGTCATCTGATTTCATTAAAATAAGAAGCTCTTTCTCTTGTTCAGAAATTTCCAGAAAGGGGTGGGGCAAAAACTTCCCCTCCTCCATGAATTCCTTGGGCATCTTTCCTTAGTTGGATGGATCACCCCTTCCTATGAACCCCATCATACATGGCATAGGGATTTCTTAGGGTAAAAAGTGTTCAGGACAGAAAATGTCTTCTAGGAACTGAAGTTAATAGGAATGAACATGAAGCAGGTGATATCAGCAACCAAAAGTGAGAAGAAAAGTGCAGCGACTCAATGCTGGAGCATTTTAGGTTAATGGTTGTCTCCTCAAAACAGAAGCTGCTTGGAGTTCCCGTCGTGGCGCAGTGGTTAACAAATCCAACTAGGAACCATGAGGTTGCGGGTTCGGTCCCTGCCCTTGCTCAGTGGGTTAACGATCCGGCGTTGCCGTGAGCTGTGGTGTAGGTCACAGACGAGGCTCGCATCCCGAGTTGCTGTGGCTGTGGTGTAGGCTGGCGGCTACAGCTCCGATTCGACCCCTAGCCTGGGAACCTCCATATGCCGCAGGAGCGGCCCAAGAAATAGCAAAAAAAAAAAAAAAAAAAGGCCAAAGAAGGTGCTGACCTACAAAAAAGGAGTATGATTTTTTTTCTTTAATCCTCCCCATCGTGTCTAGGACAATGTAGATCTTGGGGAAATCTTGGTTCAGTCAACAAAATACAGTACTAGAAAAACCTATTTTCCATCCACCTTGCTCATAAGATGCTGGGAGGGAAGACCTTGACATGAGGCAACCAGAGAAGAGCAGAAGAAAGACAGGCGCCATCAAAGGCAAAGCCACAGTCTGAGAGCTACCCATCCAAGGAGACTTTAAAGTATACCCAGAGGAAGCGGTGGTCCCCTGGCCATTTCAGCCACATCAGTCACGGAGAAAGCAACAGCTTCAATACGATCAGAAACACATACATCCAGCACCTATTGGTTTGCGTATCTTTTTCCTAGTATTGTAAAGAGCTAAGAGCAGCTAGTTCCTTTTGTGGGTGGAAAGAAAAATCTGTGTCGCGCTGTGGTCCCCTTCCTAACAGCTATTTAAAGCAGCGCTACACCCATGGTTTTCTTGCAAAGCACAGAACTCCACATGCAAATTGTCCCAACACTATGTCTGTGCCAGACTCTGTAGGGAGAGATACCCAGCAACACAGACATGGTTCCTGAGTCCAGGCGTTTACCCTCTGTTTAGGAAGACAGGGATATACCCCGGCAAGATAATCACTAAAATAAAGATGCATGTAATAAATAGCCAACAAGTATAGCAGGCAACAATCTCCATAGGGTTCAGAGCACGAACTGAGAGGGAGACGGGCAGTGCTTAAAGCGAGCCAGGAAGAATGAATAAAAAAATTGGCAAGCCCAGGAGGTCATGGGGGTGGATGCCTTATGGACAGCTGGGATGGATACAACCCTCCTCTCTGGCTGGGCAGAGTGAGTCCCTCCTCCCAGTCTGCTCCACATTCATCTACCCTGGAGCCCTCTGTTTTATCAGAAAGAGTGGATGTGGGAGTTGCCACTGTGGTGCAATGGGATCAGCAGCATTTCTGAAGCAATAGGACGCAGGTTCAATACCTGGCCTGGCATAGTGGGTTATGGATCCAGTGTTGCCACAGCTGGAGGTTGGTACTATGGCTCGGATCTGACCCCTGGCCCAGGAACTCCATATGCTGCGGGCGGCCAAAAAAGATTTAAAAATAAAAAAGAGTGGATGTGGGGAGTTCCCGTCGTGGCGCAGTGGTTAACGAATCCGACTAGGAACCATGAGGTTGCGGGTTCGGTCCCTACCCTTGCTCAGTGGGTTAACGATCTGGCGTTGCCGTGAGCGGTGGTGTAGGTTGCAGACGCGGCTCGGATCCCACGTTGCTGTGGCTCTGGTGTAGGCCGGTTGCTACAGCTCCGACTGGACCCCTAGCCTGGGAACCTCCATATGCCGCGGGAGCGGCCCAAGAAATAGCAAAAAGACAAAAAAAAAAAAAAAAAGAGTGGATGTGGAGTTCCCGTCATGGCGCAGTGGTTAACAAATCCGACTAGGAACCATGAGGTTGCAGGTTTGGTCCCTGCCCTTGCTCAGTGGGTTAACGATCCGGCATTGCCGTGAGCTGTGGTGTAGGTCACAGACGAGGCTTGGATCCCGCGTTGCTGTGGCTGTGGCAGAGGCCAGCAGCTACAGCTCCAATTCGACCCTAGCCTGGGAACCTCCATATGCCACAGGAGTGGCCCAAGAAATGCCAAAAAGCCAAAAGCCAAAAAAAAAAAAAAAAAAAGAGCGGATGTGAAGAATGAGATAATAAAGATACAGAGGAGGGACAGTTTTAGGTGTGACTGGGTGTGGGTTTTATAGGGAGTGGGGAGATTCATTTAGAAAGGCAGGTTGGGGTCATAGGAGACTAGATTTTATCCCATATACAGCTGTGGGTAGGATATGAAAGGTTTTTGAGCTTCAGAATACAAATCAAAAGCCAGGCATTATGTTGCCACCTTATCTCATCAAGCCCCTTAATAGTCTACCAAAAAAAAAACAAAACCATTTTCCCACTTTATACCTCAGGAGACCAAAGCTCAAAAGATTAGTGGGAGTTCCCTTCGTGGCTCAGTGGTTAACAAATCCAACTAGGAATCATGAGATTTCAGGTTTGATCCCTGGCATCGCTCAGTGGGTTAAGGATCCGGCGTTGCTGTGAGCTGTGGTGTAGGTTGCAGACGTGGCTGAGACCTGGCACTGCTGTGGCTGTGGTGTAGGCCGGCAGCAACAGCTCCGATTAGACCCCTAGCCTGGGAACCTCCATATGCCGTGGGTGCAGCCCTGGAAAAGACAAAAAACAAACAAACAAACAAAAAAGGTTAGTGAATGCCTGAGGTTTGCCAGCAGCGAGCACTCCAGGACTCACTGCAAACCTATGCTCCTGCCCATTCCTGGAAAACAGCAATGGTTCAGGAATCCCTATCTCTCCGTTCCGGGAAATGCTGGCTGCAAAGAAACACCCTTCCCCGTGTGACTCTCTTGTTTACTGAAGATAAGGTGAGACACCGACCCTCTAGATGCCCCATTTTTGTCTTGGAATTAGTGGAATAGCTTGTCCCCACTGATCAATGGGAGCAAAATGCTTGTTAACAGACAGCATGGTGACTACAGTTAGTAACACTGAATCGTACACTTGAAAATTGCTAAGAGAACAGATCTCAAGTGTTCTTGCCACACGTGCAAAGAAGTAACTCTGTGAGGTGATGGCTTTGTGAATTGCCTTGATTGTGTAATCATTTCATGACGCATCCCACTGTACACCTTAAATACATATAATTTTTGTTTGTTAATCATACCTCAGTAGTGCTGGGGGAAAAATGCTTGTTAACCAAACTTTGGTTGAGTTTCTCTCCTTCCTAGCCTGGTGAACTCCTCCCTATAAAAGAAAATCCCTTTAGGCTTCCCCTGAGGCTCCACAGATCACACAGTCAGAGGTCCCCCTAATGCAAGCCCCTCCCTGTACTGCAACTCCTCTCCCTTTACCGTAATCCTTTCAAATAGTCTCTCCTTATCTAAGTCGGATTTGTTTTTTATTTTTAATTAACTTTTTTTTTTTTTTCCTTTCTTAGCCTCTCCGTGGCATATGGAGTTCCTGGACCAGGAATCAGATCCGAGTCAAGCTGCCGTCGCGGCAACACCAGATCCTTAACCCACTGTGCCGGGTCAGGGATTGAACCTGTGTCTCAGTGCTCCTGCCAATCCTGTCGAGCCACAGTGGAAACTCCTTGGATTTATTTTTTACTTGACTTTCCTAATTATTATGCCAGCTGCCTATTTGCAGTGACACCAGCCCATGTGGGAAGGAGGGCTAGGCTAGGATTATTGAAAGGATTAAATGAGCAGAGCGCTCATCTCAGGCCACACTCAAAATACTCAACAATGGGTGACTATGATCTTGACTACTACCATCTTCAGGTTGGGGATGTGGGGGTTCCAGGACTTGGTCTGAATTAAAAAAGGAATCCTGTCACTTCCATGAGTCTTCTCAAATGCACACAACCCAACAAATGTTAAACAATAAAAGTGGGAAAAGAGAAGGAAAGTCTTGAGTCCTGATCCTCTCTTCCAGCCCTACATAAAACTCAGTTTAGGAGTTCCCGTCGTGGCTTAGTGGTTAACGAATCCGACTAGGAATCATGAGGTTGAGGGTTCGATCCATGGCCTTGCTTAGTAGGTTAAGGATCCGGCATTGCCGTGAGCTGTGGTGTAGGTTGCAGACGTGGCTCAGATCCTGTGCTGCTGTGGCTCTGGTGTAGGCCGGTGGCTACGGCTCCGATTAGACCCCTAGCCTGGGAACCTCCATATGCCATGGGAGTGGCCCTAGAAAAGGCAAAAACATACACAAAAAAACTCAGTTTAGGTTGAAACAAGAAAGAATCCACATAAAATTGGAAATAAAATGTTGACCAGGACAAGGATGACTTAGTAGATTTTTGAAAATTCACAGGCTGGAGTAGAAAGCCAACATCAGAATTATAAAACTACACAGAAATAAGAAACATGCTCATGATGAATGTTAGTTAAATGGCAAAAGCAGACAATGAGAAATATGCCTAAGTGTGGACAAGACCCGCAGATAAATGCCAAGCATGAAAGCATCGCAGGGGGATGCACATATAATTTCACAATTTCAATCTTTCAGTTACCCTCCAAAGCTCTAAGCCTCAATACTAAACAACTAACAGCATTCATCTCTGTGCATCTCCATTCCTCTGTGATGGTTCTCTGCATTGTTTGGATCTTTCTCACACCAGAAATAAATGGCTTCTGTGAGCAGAAACAAATACTTGTTCCTTTATCTTTTTTAAGAAAGTGAAAATCTAGGAAAGAAACTCAGATTCTATGACATGTATGCACAGACCCCAGGGGGAAGCAGAACGTGTGGGAAACAGAGAATTAACTTCATCTAGGCTTCTCCTCGGTCCCAGTGACACAAGAGCAATGCTGATGCCTCGTCCGCTGGGGCCAGTTCTCCCTCCCGAGCTCCAAGGGCCCCATCCCCGACACTGCGCTATACAGCGTTTCTTTTCCTGTCGTTGTCAGGAGGGTTGATTTGACCCTGTATTCCTCACCCACTTTTCGTGATCAGCATCACGGTGTGTGGAGTGCGAAAGGATTTCCTGGGGCAACATGGATGGGCTGAGAGATTATCACACTAAGTGAAAAGTCAGAGAACGATAAATATTATATATTGCTTATACGTGGAATCTAAAAAATCGTACCAATGAACTTAGTGATGAAACCAAAACAGAGTCATGGACACAGAAAACAAATTTATGGTTACCAAAGGTGAAGGGGGGTATGGGAAGGGATAAATTGGGCGTATGAGATGAACAGATACATAGTACCATATATAAAATAGAAAAACAAAAAGGATTTACTATCCAGCACAGGGGATTCTATTCACTAGCTTGTGAGAAACTATCATAGAAAAGAACTAAAAAAAGAATGCAGAAATATATATGTATAGATATTACCAAATTGCTGTATACCTGAAACTAATACAATATTGTAAATCAACTACGCTTCAATAAAAAAGAAAGGATTTGCAATCTCATTTACTTATTCAAGTAAAGAACCTGATTTCAGGATTACAAACCCCAAAAGAGCCAGGTGGTGTGAAAGAACAGATGGTTAACTGCCCAAGTTTGTCTTGCCTGATTTGTATCCAGCTTTTAGGCAAAACAGAAAAAAAAAAAAAAAATCCAAAGACAGAGGAAGAGTTTCCAGAAAGGAAGAAGACACAATCCCTTCCAGAAGGGAGGGTAAAACTGGCTGTTCTCCTGACAGTCTGACTTGAACTTGTTCCTCCAAGTTTCAAGTTGAGGATGATGAAGTTTCAGGGCAGAAATAAACAGTTGGAGTCCTTCGCTAAACAAAGCACATGAAAAACCTAGCAACGACGATCCCAACAGCCTGCCGGAGCCACACTGAGAGCAGATGCTGTTACCACCCCGGGTTTCTCCTCACTGCCTGCTTCTACCCCCCATCATCGGCCTCTCCCTGGTCACTCTTAGTGGAGTCAACACCCAAACAAGTCTCACACCACCTCTGATTCCATTCACATCTTGCTCTCAAGAGGGTTGGCTTTTCCTACACCTTTAATGTGTCTTTTTCTTCCACCCCAAATGGCTGGATGTTTGTCAAGGGACCCACAATAAATCCCAGAATAGATGGTGTGTGGTATGTGTGTGTGTGTGTGTGTGTGTGTGTGTGTACACTAAGTAGGGACAGGGAATGAGAGAACAGAAGGGAGTTTATAAATACAGCTGCCAACATTTCTAAAACAGTTGCGTCTTTATTTTTATCTCCTTCCCCTGACATTCAGCTCAGAGAAGGGCAACCGTTATTACTACCATGGCAGCTGCTACATACTGAAAGTCTCCAGGGGTCAGATGCAGTGCTAGGGCCTTAGGCTCAGGATCTCTAAGCCTTACACGGACCCTGTAAGGTAAAAAAAAATCCCATTTTGCAGATAAGGAAATGGTAGCTTTCCTCCACCCACAGAGCCAGTAAGTCAAGTCAAATCCCACTGAGTCCTAGTCTGTGGGTTGGCAAAGCCCACGCTTGGCCAGTCTAGCAGCCGCAACCCCCAGGGCAGAGCTGTTCGATTTACTGAATAAAAACACAGGATGCCCAAGGATGTCCCAAATATTGCATTCAGTTATATTTTTTTAAAAATGCTTTCATTCTTAGGATTAAGTGCTAAGGGATTCAGAGGCAAACTGTTGTGATGTGTGCAAGTTACATTCAAATAAGTCAAGGAAAAGCATTTGCGAGAGAGTTGCAGTCACTACAGCAAGATGCTAATAACTGAATGTTGAAATGAAGTTTGAAGCGAATCAAAATATTTCACAGATGTACTCATTAAACTATTATTCATTGCTTATCTGAAATTCAAGTTTAACTAGGCATCCTCTCTTTTTATTCCGGCAACCTACCCCCAAGAGACCATGAAACTGTGGAGGAACCATCATTTGGGCTCTGAGACCTTTCTGGGCCACTAGACAACCTGTAGCCAGAAAGCTGTCCACCTATACAAAATTAAAAATCAGAGAAAGGTCCCAAATCAGTTGTATCATGTGACTTGGGATACTGCAGAGCATAATGAATTATTCCAGGCATAATATTGTGTCACTACCATCAAAAGAAATACTGGAAAGATGGTCATGCTGGGTGATTAATCTGCAGTGTCAACAGCCAAATTCATCATTTGGACTGAAACACTGAACTTTTTCATTAACTAGCCAATATGTATACACTGAGTGCTTTCTCTGTGCCCAATGAGCATAGGCCCTGTTCTCAAGAAGACATTTTGCTGAGGACACAAAATTGACATCCGCATAACAGTGAACCTTTATGTGCAAGGCCCAAAGAAGGCTGATGCCTGAAATTATTATTTTTTTTTCTTTTTAGGGCTGCACCCACAGCATATGGAGGTTCCCAGACTAGGGGTCGAATTGGAGCTGTAGCTACTGGCCTACACCACAGCCACAGCCACACAGGTTCTGAGCCACATCTGCAACCTACACCACAGCTCACGGCAATGCCAGATCCCTAACCCACTGAGCAAGGCCAGGGATCGAATCCGTAACTTTGTGGTTTGTAGTCGGATTCATTTCCACTGCTCCATGACAGAAACACCTTTTTTTTTCTTTTTCTTTTTTTTTTTTTTTGATGCCTGAAATTATTTGGATCATTTCAATTGAATGGCTCCATCCAAAAATCTCCATCTGGATAATAGGCTCACCATCAATGTGATCAAAAACGGGCCTTAGGATTTTTCTCCTCTAATCAATCACTCAGTCCTACGGATTCCACCTCCTCTTCTCCACTTCTGTTCCTAAGCTCATTTCATCGCCCCATGGACGGTGGCAATACTGTTCAGTATAAGGTAATATTGAATACCTACTAGGTAACTAGATACCAGGGAGTCTCCTAACTGGTTACTTCTCTCCCGTCTTATTCCCTCCAAAGCCCTTATCCACCTCAGCTTTCAGACAATTCCATCAAAACTGCTTATCAGGGAAGACATGTTCCCCACTGCTCCCAGGAGAAGCCAAAGTCCTTGACTTGCTGTGCTAAGCTGTGCCATGATCTGACCCTGCCCGTCACCTGCCATCCTCTGTCATTCCCCGCAGGCCCTTTGAACACCAGCGATGCTCAACTGCCCACCTTTCCCCAGGTACAGGCTGCATTAGTTGCTTCTTTTTTTTTTTAATTTTTATTTATTTATGTATTTATTTTAAACTTTTTTTTTTTTTTTTTTTAATGAGAGTTGCAGTGTTTATTTCAGGCTCTCTCTCAAGTTTTTTGGGTTTTTTTTTTTTTTTTTTGTACTTTTTTTCTTTTTTGCCACACAGGCAGTATGTGGGAATTCCTGGGCCAGGGATTGAACCTACACCGCACAGCAGCAACCATTGTCACAGCAGTGAGAACGCAGGAGCCTCAACCCACCAGGCCATCAGAGAACTCCCTGCATTAGTTGCTTCTGCTGACAGGTGACATGACTTGGTAGAGCCACAAGACATGATGCCCAAGCCAGCCTGATGGAGATCTTTCTGGAAGGTAGCACAGGAGGGCTGTTGAGTCAGCTGTCCTGGTATAAGCCACATCCAAAGAATAAAAATAAGCACTCAGGGAATTGCATTAGGCTTTGATGGGAGTAAGTAATACTTTAAGGAAACTTTCAGCCCTGAAGAGCATGGCTGGTTGTTCTTTTAGCTCAACAAAGTGCTACTTAATAATGAAACACAAATTCAGCATTCAGGTTGCCATCTACATGGTCTACATTCACCCAGAATGACACAGACCAACTTTCAAAACCTGATCTAAGAGCATGTGGATATTCTCACTGGACTCCAGATGACTAAAACTCACCAACTATCAAAACACCAGTTGGTTTGCATTATTTTAAATGTATCTTCCTGAAATTAAGCAAACTCATTGCAGACTCTTATAGCAATGTAAGTAATTTGCATTATTTACCTTTTTAAATTCTCTCGAGGTAAAAGAACTAAGCTGCCACTAACATTCTACCCTATTCTCTGACCTTATTTTAACTTGGGAACAAATGCATTGGCTTTTTAAAAAGAGGTCACTGTTATCGAACGCATTCTGCTTTAAATGCAACTCCAATAATTTCAGCTAATGAGATATGACAGTTGAGTTTCAAATGTTAGTTCATGTGTAAGCTGCTACCCTGTCTATAAATCACATACAGGACAAGAGGGCAGAACAGCGAGCCCAAAAAAGCTCCTGCTACAAAACACCCACTAGAATACTTTTTAAATGCTTCCAGGTAATCACAAACGTGAAACTAAAGTTGAAAACTGCCAGCCAAAGGGGGAAAAAAAAAAAAAGAGCGACCAGATGGACATTTAATCAAAAGGACCAGATGAGGGGAGTTCCCGTCATGGCTCAGCGGTAACGAACCTGACTGGAATCCATGAGGATGTGGGTTCGATCTCTGGCCTCGCTCATGGGTTAAGGATCTGGTGTGGCTGTGGCTGTGGTTGTGGTATAGGCCGGCAGCTGCAGCTCCAATTTGACCCCTAGACTGGGAACTTCCATATGCTGTGTGTACAGCCCTAAAAAAAAAAAAAAAAAAGGACCAGGTGAAAATTGAGGAAATATATGGGGGTGCGGAGGGGAGTGGTTCAAAGAGTGGATGATAAAAAGGATTTTAAGGAGTTCCCATCATAGACACAGGTTTGATCCCTGGCCCTCAGTCCAAGGGTTAAGGATCCAGTGTTGCTGTGAGCTGTGGTGTAGGTCACAGACGAGGCTCAGATCCCACGTTGCTGTGGCTGTAGTGTAGGCTGCCAGCTACAGCTCTGATTCGATCCCTAGCCTGGGAAGCTCCATATGCCATGGGTGCAGCCCTTAAAAACAAAGGGATTTTAAGATGAGGATAAATAATGTGTAGCCATGACAATGCCTGGTTCTGTGTGTAACTTGTGGAGCCATTCTTATTATTTTACAACCTGTTTGGTCATGATTTTATCTCTCAAAGATGAAATAAGTGATGTCTTTATCTCCCATTGATATCTACGTCTCTTCTTCCTTCCATTACTATGGAGTATCAGACGTAGAGTAATACAAGCAATTTCTCAAAATGGGACTTCCAAGAGTAATGATTACATTCCTATTAACAACGGCATTCTGTCTTGCTTCCTCTAGGAGAATAAAACTCAGATGCCAGAGGAGTCGCGCAGGGAAGGTCAAAGAGAAAAAGGAGGTGCGAGTTTGTATGTGTTGGCTCGCTCAACCCTAGCAATAATATTCACTTCTACACAGGACTATGCCTGCTCCCATTTCTCATTTCTGTTAAACACATGACCCCTTCAGGCTCTTTCATTTCCTTCTTTTGTTAGAGGGCGTTATATGCAGATCGTTCTCTACTCTGTGAAAGACAGTAAAGCAAGCACCATGACAAAGGATCTTGGACTCCGGGGACAAGAGGAGTATGGTGGTGGTGGGGACAGGGAGGGAGGTCCCATCGGAAGGGCAGCCTCTATTCTGTCCAGGCTGCTGCCACATGGGACTTCGATGGGCCAGCACTGCACAGCAGCACATGTTTCCAGAGAAGCTGGAAAGCGGGATTATTCGGGGAAGTCTCCAGATTTTAAAGGTATAAATTACCCGTGAGACTAATCAGAACAAAAATGTGAAGCGGAATAACAATACACACAAAAAAATCGTCCTGAGGATGATAAGCTTTCATCCTTCCATTCATTCATGCCATGTTTAAGGACCATCTATTTGATGTGACATTCATCCAGCAGGATGGGAAAACGACAGAAAGCTACATACAGCAGGACCCCTCCCACCAAAGAGAGTTTCCAGGCTAGCTTTCAATACTAAATTATGTCACATGGATTGAAAATCCCTGGCAGGGCTGATGCTAGAGGGGACTTATCGGGTAATTCAATTGTGGAGATGCTAATGATCTAGTCTAGTTTGATGAACACACAGGAAAAGACAGGAGATTTGATGAACTGATGGCTGGAACTACCATCTTTCCCACTGGATTCATGGGGAAACTGAAGGATGTATAAATATATAACAAACTTAACAAAACCCTGGTGGCCTGAAAACATGATTGTTTCCAAACTGGTCTTCACAAATAAAGCAGGGATATTATATTATTTTTTAGGTTATTCTAAAATTCAATAATTAATTAAATGTAAACCAGATCAGTAGTTCCCAAAGGGTGGTCTGAGGATTCTAGCGGGTCCCAAAGACCCTCTCAGAGGGTCTTATGAAAACTATTTCCATAGTGATACTAACACATTATCTGCCTTTCCACTCTCATTTTTTCATGAGTGTGCAGTGGAGCTTTCTAGAGGTTACACAGTTTGTAATGATGTCACTGCCGGAACAGATAATGGAATATGTGCTTGTGTATTCTTGTGTTTTAAAATGTATCAGTTTTCATTTCTAGTATGGTAAATAGCAACACATGTAACCACAGAAGCATAAATTCTTCAGAGTCTTAGCACACTGTCTCACAAGTGGTTAGCACCCAGGAAATATTAAATAAATAAATGGATAACTGTCAAAGCAGATAACCTAAAAGTGCTTTTAGATATACAGAGAGCCAACACTGAAAGTGGCCTTTATTTTCCTCAGTTGGCTTTTGACTAGTTACCAGCTTTGAAAAAACTGGCTCCTTCAAAAACACTTAACTGGCATTCCTGCTGTGGTGTAACAGATTAAGGGTCTGGCATTGCTGCAGCTGTGGTGTAGGGTGCAGCTGTGGCTCTGATGCAATCCCTGGCCTGGGAACTTCCATATGCTGCAGGTGTGGCCAAAAGAAAAGAAAAAAGACCTAAATGAAAGCCTGGATACTATAAAACTCTTAGAGAAAAACATAGGCAGAACACTCTTTGACATAAATCGCAGTAATATCTTTTTGGATTTACCTCCAGAGTAATAAAAATAAAACAAAAATAAACAAATGGGACCTAATTAAACGCTAAAGCTTTTGCACAGAAAAGGAAACCATAAACAAAACAGGAATACAATCTACAGAATGGCTGAAGATATTTGCACATGAAGCAACCAACAAGGGATTAATCTCCAAAATATGCAATCAGCTCATGCAGCTCAAGATCAAAAAACCAAATAACCCAATCAAAAAGTGGGCAGGAGAACGAAATAGACATTTCTCCAAAGAAGACAGACAGATGGCCAAAAAACACATGAAAAGAATGCTCGACATCACTAATTATTAGAGAAATGCATATCAAAACTATAACGAGGTATTACCTCACACCAGCCAGAATGGCCATCATCAAAAAGTCTACAGACAATACATGCTGGAGAGGGTGTGAAGAAAAGAGAACCCTCCCACACTGTTGGTAGGGGATGTATAACCATTATGGAGAACAGTTATGGAGGCTCCTTGAAAAAAAAAAAAAACCTAAAAACTAAAACAGTGTATCATATGATCCAGCAATCCCACTCCTGGGCATCTAGCCAGAGAAAACTATAATTCAAAAAGATACATGTATCCCAATATTCATTGCAGCACTATATATACAATAGCCAAGACATGGAAGCAACCTAAATGTCCATCAACAGAGAAATAGATAAAGAAGATGTGGCACGTATATACAATGGAATATTGCTCAGCCGTCAAAAGAATGAAATAATACCATTTGCAGCAACATGGATGGACCTAGAGATTATCATATTAAGTGAGGTAAGTCAGACAAAGACAACCATCACATGATATGACATATGTGGAATCTAAAAACAAAGTGATACAAATGAACTTATTTACAAAACAGAAATAGATTCACAGACTTTGAAAACAAATCTATGGTTACCAAAGAGGAAAGGTGGTGGAGAGGGATAAATTCAGAGTTTGGGATTAATAGACACACAGAGATAAAATAGATAACCAACAAGGACCTACTGTAGAGCACAGGAAACTCTACTCAATATTCTGTAATAATCTATATGGGAAAAGAATCTGAAAAAGACTGGACATAGAACTATATGTATAACTGAATCACTTTACAGTACACCTGAAATACAACACTGTAAATCAACTAGACTTCAATAAAAATTAACTTTTTTTAAAAAAGTCCGTTCATTAAGTATATTGCATATCTATAGCATCTTGATGATATAGGCCATAAATGACTAGTCACTTGGCCAACATCCTACGTTTTCATTAATGATCTTATAATCCCACCTGCTGATTCTTCCCTGGGAAACGAGCAAGTGTCTGGCAGAACAGATGGCCTCTTTGCTGCTGCCTGACAATGAAATCTTGCACTTTATTCAACAAGAAAGCAAAAATGATTTGCATAAACAAGAGTCTACCCCTTCCTCCCAGAAGATAGTTCCTTTCTGCAAACCTGCAGAATAATACTAATTAAAAGCCCCAAGTTACAATTACCATTTCTTGTATACATCAGTTATATAAATTGAAATTAAATATAAAGGGTGGGAATAGAAGCACTCCATTTCTGTAAAGGAGATGTGTTGTCATAGATGCACAAAGAACAATGTGGATTAATCAGCAATATGTTTAACAGTGGTTATCTTTGTTTTATTAATTTTTGTTGCCTCTCACTTTTTATAATGGGATGTATTTTTACCAGAAAAATAAACAAAAATAAAGAATAAAATACAAAGTCCCCCTCCCCCCCAAAAAAGAATTGCCATTTTGAGGAATGAAGACACAGGCTAACATGAGCACTATGCAAACCAGTCACAAACTTTATGGTAAGCCCTTTGACCTGGGTGCTGTTTCTGTGGAGTCTGATTCAACAGGATGGATGGGGTCTATATTTTTAAAATCTGCATAAGTGATTCTGATGTGGTTCCCTAGAGCCTAGGGACGACACTGAGAACAACTGATTTACTCTATTGTTTTAAGCATTAATAATGAATGAACTCACTGTCACCATGAGTTAGTAAGATGTTAAAAGAAACATAATATGATTTTGGCAACCCCAGATCACATTTCTAAGAGCCAGGGAGGAGGCGTTCCCGTCGTAGCTCGGCGGGTTAAGAACCCAACATAGTATCTGCGAAGATGGGGTTCCATCCCTGACCTTGCTCAGTGGATGGAGGATCTGGTGTTGCTGTGGCTGATTCAACTCCTAGCCTGGGAACGTCCATGTGCTGCAGGTGTGGTTGTAAAAAGAAAAAATAAAGACCAGGGAGGAGTTGGCTCATTTTGCTTACGCGTTAAAAGATTCTGGCAAGGACATGGCCTCTGAGTAAAGATCCAGGATTTCTGCTTGTGCTGAGCCAATCACATGACTCTGTCATGGATCTGGAAAGAAGAAACTGAGATGAAGCATGTGCACGGGAGGCTTCGCTATGGAGCATGACATAGGATTGGGGCTGGGGAAGCCCCAGATGAGTAAACAAATTTACAGGGCGGAGGAAACAGAGGAAGGGAAAGCAGAGGAAGGAGTGGGAGTCACAGGGCATGCCTGGGTCCTGCTGACTTTCCAGTTTCTACCAGACTCGCAGGAGGGCTTACTCTGCTGAAGTCCTCACCCTTCAATGTCCACGAGCCTCCTCTTCCAGCTTTACAGCAAAGGAAAAACCCTCTCTTTCCTGAGCTAGCTTGAGGTTGCCTCATTTCCTCAGAGAGCATCGCTCCTCTTTAATGCCAGAAAGTAGAGGACAATGCAGTATGTGAGCACAGAATTCACTGTCACCAGGACTCTTTTGAAAGGAAAGAAGGGGCTAGGAATTGCTCCAGGATAATGAATGTGAAGAAATCAAGACTGTCACAGCCAATGGGATGTTGGCTCATCCCCAGGATGGGGAAAAGTGAATAGGAGACCCAGCTTGCCTGCCTAGCCTCTCGTTCTGGTCTCTGATAAATTACTTCTCTTTGTTTCTGGTCTTTGATAAATTACTTATCCATGTTTCCGGGGTCATGTAGGTATAAAGGTAATTTGATCGCTGCCGTCCATTTCAAAATCGACATCGTCTCGGGTTCTTTGATTAGAAAATAACAGATTATAGGAGTTCCCGTCGTGGCGCAGTGGTTAACGAGTCCGACTAGGAACCATGAGGTGGCGGGTTCGGTCCCTGCCCTTGCTCAGTGGGTTAACGATCCGGCGTTGCCGTGAGCTGTGGTGTAGGTTGCAGACTCGGCTCGGATCCCGCGTTGCTGTGGCTCTGGCGTGGGCTGGTGGCTACAGCTCCGATTCAACCCCTAGCCTGGGAACCTCCATATGCCGCGGGAGCGGCCCAAGAAATAGCAACAACAACAACAACAATAACAACAACAACAACAACAAAAAGACAAAAAAAAAGAAAAGAACAGATTATAAGTGATGCCTGCTGTTTTTTCTTAAAGATTCCATGTCTTCATAACTCTGGGAAGAGACAACTCAGAAAATGAGGTAGATAAGCAAGAGAGAGCCCTTCAAGCGTTGCATTCAATTGACTGTCTACATAACCAACAGGGAAGAGGTTTTACTCATTTGACCTTAAAAAAGACCCCACACATTCACCAATATTGGATAAATTATCAGTGATCCTATTTTATTTCTGGAGGCATCAGAACAGCTCCAGATTTGCTCTGGCTCCCCGGAGGGGCCAGCTGATACTTGCGGAGAGCCTCAGGTCAAGGGTAGGTGAATCTGGCCTGTTCATCTTATCCCTGAGACCTGGTGTTATTGTCCCTCCTTGGTCTGTGAACAGGAAGCAAAGTGTGAACAGTCTCTGGCCCTCTCACTGCTTCCCTAGCCAGCCCATCACTTATTCACCACCCCTGCCTTTGGCCAGCTCTGTGTCCCCATTTCTGGGAGATGTTCAAACTGTCAGCAAGTCCAAGGTCAAATTTAATATTCTGAGCTGCTGATCTGCTCTCAAGCAAAGGTCATGTGCCTGCGTCATAGAACCTCAGAAATTTGGAGCTAGAAGGAACTTTATCTACTTTAGAAGCTTGGGTTTCTAGATAAGAAAAGAACAGCTGGAAGCAATGGCAAATGTTTATTGTTGGCTGTATAAATATGTTGCCCACACAAATAAGAGCAACACATCCAGGCGCCTGGGAGGGATTGTGGCCGATCCTTTACAGCAATCTTTTTATTTCATTCTTACAACCTCCATTTTCAAACGAGGAATCTGAGGTTTTGAAGGGTTCAATAATTTGCGACTTGGCTCAACCAATTTAATTCAAGTATTTGCTAGTGACAGAAAAAGGAGTTTTCACCAGGTTCTCCTGATTCTCAGACACTGTTCTTTCAACTGAAACAATCCAAGGAGAGGTGGCAAGCATTTAGTGACCTACCATGTACCAGGCACTGCACTGGATGCCAGGACAGTGGGGTTACCAAATGAAATGTAGCATAAAATTCTGCCCTTCTGGGCTCTA